>NC_090268.1:406139411-406778911 GCF_040414725.1 Anabrus simplex
TTCACATCGCCTTTTCCCATCTCCCACTTTCCACAAATCTCCCTCTTCCCGCCCAAGCTCCCGGCCAGAGGGAGGGCGTAAACCTTCAGGTGGCCCGCCCCACCCCCTCAGAGTGGGGAATGAAAACGGTCTTGAGCGAATGAAAGCCTCCATGGTATGCACTAGCCTTGCGTCTTGGTAGGTGTGCTAAGTATCAACTGATGAGCCCAACTTAGCACATGAGGGCGAAACGCAGGCAACCAAGAATGAGTTAGCTGGAAAATTTATAATGTCCATTAACGGACCATTATATTGGTATTATAAATTTACTCATTCAGGACAAATATTTCATGTTCCCTATGGGAATCAACATCTATATCATCTGATGGTCAGGTAGGCATCAATTTTTGGAAGTGAGACATAGTCTCCCATAGTGCATTGGCACTGCTGGTGGCTTCAAGTAGCCTATGCAGTGGCCTCCATGGTATGCACTAGCCTTGCATCTTGGTAGGTGTGCTAAGTACCAACTGATGAGCCCAACCAAATAGCTTAATATGATAATAGTGGAAACTCCTGCGAGAAACTGGCGACACCGCTTCTGCGTGTCATCTAGCGGTTCGAGAGGCTAACTACTCTTGCTACTGCTGTCAGCTGTGTATGCCAGAAGTGTCTTATTTGTACTTCAGATAGTTTTGTGCTTGTTATGTATCACGATTTTGGAAATGGCAGGAAGAGGAGTTATTTGTGCTATGTATGGGTGTTTTCATTACAGAAGAAAAAGTTATCGTAAGCCATTTTACAGATTTCCTAACAACAAAGTGTTGTGAGTATAGGCCTACCTGTTAATGTTTACGTGCCGATATTTTTTTCTATTTATGAGAACATGCTTTCTTTAAAATATTGTTATGATTAAACCTATGCATTTAATCGATTTTAAGTGTACTCAGTGGGTGAAGAGCAGAAGGGGAGATTTAGATGAAAGGTCCTCAGCCATTCTGTAGCTTCTGGAATGCTGCGGTAGTTCATGTGTCATTCAATTCTTTGCAGTCAAGTGCTGCAAACACTGCAGAGTTTATAGAAATGTGTAATAATTGTCTGATATTTTTAATTCTTCAAGTCCCAGTAGCCCCAAAGAGTACAGGAGACCCTTAAGCAATGACTCAGGGCATATGAAAAAGCTGGATGAAATTTGTGATTGTCTAAAACAACTCAAAGTTTTGAATAACCGCAAAGGCAACCCTCTCTGTATTCAGGGTTGGATAGACAATATTTCTGCACTGAAACTATTGTGGTCTGAATTATATAGTGATTATGGTTTTCATTATTTGCTAACAAGGAGGATCACACAGGACTGCATTGAAAATTTTTTTTCTATCATCAGAGCAAGAGGAGGTAACAATGTAACCCCAGATGCAACAAAATTTCGCAGTGCCATAAGGAGTGTTATGATAAATCAATTGCTCTGTGCTTCTGATGACAGCAATTATGAATCTGATGTTGCAGACTTTCTACTGACTCATAATGATGTGATGAAGTGCAACTTTGATGCTAATGTCTCTCGACAGTGTGAGTTAAGTGATCAGGTAACTGATTATGACCCTGATATAATACAGGAACATGCAGACAATTATGTCATGGGCTGGGCATGTAGCAAATTTCCCCATGCTGAGTGTAGGGATGTATTGTCATCTAATGATAATGATTATAGCAAGGGAAACTTGCACATAGAAATGAAAAAGTAGGACATTCTAAAATTATGTTTCCGAATATTTGTGGCGGAAAGTTAGATGCTAAAATATCAAGAACATTTTTAAAAAAGTTTTTGTTAGAAAGCAAAGATGGTATTAGAAGAAAATTAAATGACAGGTTTTTGTCATTGAATGAATGTAGTGTAGGCTCATGTAACAGCTGTGTAAAATTACTGACTGACAAGTATATCAAAGTTCTTATAAAGGCATATGTGAATAGAACCAATGACTCAACAGTGAAAAAAATTGCCTGTAAAAATACCAAGTTTAAAAAGATATCGCATGTGTGATTTGCTCTTGAAGACTGTAGGCCCTAGTCATAACATGACGATCTAATGTTTTAATTTGATAATAACATTTGTCTTATTCTTATCACTGGTTCATTCAGATCAACATCCACATTTTACCTTCCCTATATTATGTTAGAAGAACGACGCAAACGTCTTAACATCTGTATTTCGTTGGGTTGGAAGTCCAAATGTGTAGTGTTTGAATAGCGTGTTATGTTAGTGTTCCCTGCGAGCCGCTAGATGGCAGCACTACGTGCTGTCGCCGCTGCTCTGCGTGCTAAGTGAGGAGAGTTTCCACTATTATCATATTAAGCTATTTGGCCCAACTTAACACATGAGGGCGAAACGCAGGCAACCAAGAATGAGTTAGCTGGAAAATTTATAATGTCCAATAACGGACCATTATATTGGTATTATAAATTTACTCATCCAGGACAAATATTTCATGTTCCCTATGGGAATCAACATCTATAACATACCACTTAATCGAGCACCTCATCTCCTTTCTCCCAGTTCTTCCCAGCCCAATCTTTGCAACATTTTTGTATCGCTACTCTTTTGTCGGAAATCACCCAGAACAAATCGAGCTGCTTTTCTTTGGATTTTTTCCAGTTCTTGAATCAAGTAATCCTTGAACTGGAACCATACTCTAGTTGGGGTCTTACTAGAGACTTATATACCCTCTCCTTTACATCCTTCCTAACTACAACCCCTAAATACCCTCATAACCATGTGCAGAGATCTGTACCCTTTATTAACAATCCCATTTATGTGATTACCCCAATGAAGATCTTTCCTTATATTAACACCTAGATACTTACAATGATCCCCAAAAGGAACTTTCACCCCATCAATGCAGTAATTAAAACTGAGAGGACTTTTCCTATTTGTGAAACTCACAACCTGACTTTTAACCCCTTTATCATCATCGCATTGCCCACCGTCCATCTCACAACACTATCGAGGTCACCCTGCAGCCGCTCACAATCTTGTAACTTATTTATTACTCTGTACAGAATAACATCATCTGCAAACAGCCTTATCTCTGATTCCACTTATTTATACATATCATTGATATATATATATAAGAAAACATAAAGGTCCAATAATACTGCCTTGAGGAATTCCCCTCTTAATTATTACAGGGTCAGATAAAGCTTCACATACTCTATTTCTCTGAGTTCTATTTTCTAGAAATATAGCCACCCATTCAGTCACTGTTTTTTCTAGTCCAATAGGACTCATTTTTGCCAGTAGTATTCCATGATCTACCCTCTCAAATGCCTTAGATAGGTCAATTGCAATACAGTCCATTTGGCCTCCTGAATCCAGGATATGTGCTATATCTTGCTGAAATCCTACAAGCTGAGCTTCAGTGGAATAACCTTTCCTAAACCCAAACTGCCTTCTGTCAAACCAGTTATTAATTTTGCAAACATGTCTAATATAATCAGAAAGAATGCTTTCCCAAAGCTTACATGCAATGCATGTCAAACTGACTGGCCTGTAATTTTCAGATTTATGTCTATCACCCTTTCCTTTATACACAGGGGCTACTATAGCAACTCTCCATTCATTTGGTATAGCTCCTTCAACCAAACAATAATCAAATAAGTATTTCAGATATGGTACTATATTCCAACCCATTACCTTTAGTATATCCCCAGAAATCTTATCAATTCCAGCTGCTTTTCTAATTTTCAACTTTTGTATCTTACTGTAAATGTCATTGTCATCATAAGTATATTTTAATACTTCTTTAGTATTACTCATCTCCCCTATCTGGACATTATCCTTTTAACCAACAATCTTTACATACTGCTGACTGAATACTTCTGCCTTTTGAAGATCCAAACATACACACTCCCCTTGTTCATTAATGATTCCTGGAATGTCCTTCTTTGAACCTGTTTCTGCCTTAAAATACCTATACATACGCTTCCATTTTTCACAAAAATTTGTATGACCACCAATTATGCTTGCCATCATGTTATCCTTAGCTGTCTTCTTTGCTAGATTCAATTTCCCTGTAAGTTCCTTCAATTTATCCGTACTTCCACAACCATTTCTAACTCTATTTCATTCCAACCTGCACCTCCTTCTTAATCTCTTTACTTCTCTGTTATAATATAGTGGATCTTCATGAAAAGACAGGCTGGAAAGAGTTAATATAGATTGGCACAATCAGAGTGCTGGAATGCACGAAGACCAAATCTAGGACACTGTTAAATTAACTGAGTAATAACAGAGGTAGTTCTATACATGTCTTCTGATCATATATACCAAAGTACAACTTTGAAAAAACGTTTGAGACCCAGAATAAAAAAAAAAAAGACTGGGATAGGTGTGGTGGACTGAAGTGGATGGGACAGGAGGAGGGATCAATGGGGGAAGACCTGAGAGATCAATCCAGACGAGCCTGGGCCGACACACTACAGTCTTTCAACCTGAAATGATAGCTATCACAACATGTCTTGAAGAAAATCTGAAAATGAACTATATAAATAAGAACATTTTCATTTTTACAGACAGCCAAGCAGTCATTAAGGCACTAGAGGCAATCCAGATAATATCCAGAATTGTCTGGTATTGCCACTCACTTCTCCTGAAGCTCTCAAAGTATAACATTGTCAAAATAATATGGGTACCAGGGCATGCAGGTATAGAAGGAAATAAAAATGCAGATAAACTGGCCAGAAAAGGGCCAAAACATATTTTGTAGGCCCAGAACCTGTATGTGGGATTTCCTATGGACAAGCCCGACACTACATAGGAAAATGGGTACAAAAGAAACAAATGGAAACCTGGAAAAAATACTCCAGGATACAGGCTTGCAAAGGAACTGACAAAATGACCAAACAAGAAGCATACTAAAGAACTGTTGAAACTCAGCAGAGAAAATATAAGATGGATAGTAGGACTCTTGACAGGACACTGCCATCTGAAGAAACACCTACATAGAATTGGAGTAATAAGAGACAACATATGTAGGAAATGCAATAAAGCAGAGGAATCAGCTGAACACATACTTTTCGAATGTGAAGCGCTGGGTAGAATCAGTCTTCTCCACTCTAGGACTATCAGGTGAAGAGAGAGAAAAAATCCAAGAAGACCCAATGAGAACAACCTGCAGCTTTGTGAAGGGAACAGGTATATCTAGATGGGAATAAAGGAAAAACATGGTACAAAAGATCTTAGAGGTTGGCACTAATTAGGAACTAATATTTAGAGGCCCCATGAAGAAAAGAAGAAGAAGAAATCAGTTCAAATATCTGGGTTTTACCCTCCAAACGACCCAGACCACCTTCTCTATACATGTTAAAGAAAAAGCAACAGCAGCGATCAGAGCCATGAAAGACATCCAAAATCCAGAAAAATTATCCTTGACCACTGCAATGAGACTATTTCAAGTGAAAATAATGCTGGTTCTAACATACGGAATGGAACTTACACGGGACCGTTTAAAAATACGCGACCTAGAAATCCTAGAGAAACTGAAGGCATCATTCCTCAAGAGAACACTTGGTGTATCAAAATTCACTCGATCAAGACTTGTAGTACTAACAAAAGAAGACTATCTAATACAAGAGATCAGAAATAAAATCCTTCCAATTTCAACGAACCCTCCCGAAGGTATCACCACCTTGACGAAGGCAAAATATATTTTGCCGGGTGTTTATTGGAGGCTTGCGTGGTCAAATGATCCTTAGAGCTATGCCGGCGGGAGCATCTGCTCCTGGTAGGGCCACCCAAGCCGGACAGGTCTAAGGTGATGATCCAGACTAAAAGTGATACCCTGTTCCCCCAGGTTGGGGGTTGAGCATAGGGTTAACTCCCCTACCTCGTAAAAAAACAACTGTTACGGATACCTTAAGAATGAATAACGCAGGACTGGAAAACTTGGTGACGAACTGGCGAGAAAAACGGCTAAAGAGAAGGAAAAAGGATATTATATTAGCAACGTGGAATGTTAAGACATTGAAGAGACCTGGCAAGTTGAAAGAATTAAGGAATGAAATGGATAAGTATGGAGTGAAAATAGCAGCTCTACAGGAACTGAGATGGAAAGGGCAAGGGATGATGATGTCTGGACAACATATCTTGATGTACAGTGGAGAAAAAGCAGGCAGTAATGGCACAGGACTCCTCATACATAAGTCGGTAAAGCAAAGCGTGATCAACTTTACTCCAATCAATGATAGGATGTGCTCTGTGAGAATTAGGGCAAAATTCTTCAACGTAACTGTGTTTTGTGTGTACGCCCCTATTGAGGAGGCAGAAGATGAGAAGAAAGATGCATTTTATACTAAATTGGAGGAAGAAATTAATAAAGTTCAAAGGCATGATGTGAAAATTATCCTTGGAGATTTAAATGCAAAAATTGGAAGAGAAGTGGTGTACAAACACTTAGTAGGGAAAGAAAGCCTGCATGAAGTAAGTAATGATAACAGATTGAGATTGATTGATTTTGTGAGTGGAAAGCAGATGATAATTAAAAGTACGTGGCATCCTAGGAAAAACATTCACAAGGAGACCTGGATTTCACCAGATGGTGTGACAAGAAATCAAATAGACCATGTTATCATAGACAGTCGACATGCATCAGATATTATGGATGTTAGAAGCTGCAGAGGTGCTGATGCAGATACAGACCACTATCTTGTTAGAGTCAAGTACAGACAAAAAATAGATTTGGCAAGAACGGAAAAAGTAACAAGAAAGGCAAAGCACAATATTGAAGGTCTAAAAAATGAGGAATTGCAAGAGAAATACAAAAAGAAAATGGCTGAATCTTTGGAAATAAAAAGAGAATTATGGGAGAAAGGAGAAGTGGAAGATGAATGGGAGATACTGAAAACAACTATCAGTGAAGTTGCAGATAGTACCCTGGGAAAGAAGAAATTGATAAAGTGAGCAGAATGGTTTGATGAGGAATGTTCAACATTAATCCAAGAGAGGAATGATGCTAGGAACAGAATGCTTCAAAGGAGAACAAGACAAACAGTAGAAGAGTATAGAGAGAAACGAAGAAGAGCAGATAAGATATGTAGATATAAGAAAAGAGCTTTTGAAAGAAAGAGAATCGAAGAACTGGATGAAATGAAGGATAGAAACGAGGTACGAAAGTTCTATGAAAGAATAAAAGACCTTAAGAGAGGATTTCGACCAAGAGCTGTTTTCTTCAAGGATAAAGATGGAAACCTTCTGGGTGATAAAAGCAAAGTGCTTGGAAGATGGCAGGAGTATTTTTACGAGTTACTCAATGGAAATAATGAAGATGATAGAGAGGAGGAAAATATAAATGTTGATGGGGAAGATACAGAATTGGAAGAGGAATCAGTAAAACAGCCAGACTTAGAAGAGGTCAAAGCTGCAATTAATGCATTAAAGAATAATAGAGCCCCAGGTGAAGATGGAATGGAGTCAGAGCTGTTGAGATATGGGGGAGAGGGAATAGAAAAGGCTGTTTATGAATTGATTAAGGAGGTTTGGACAAAGGAGGAAATACCCAAGGATTGGACATTGGGTATAATTTACCCAATACATAAAAAGGGAGACAAGGCAGTATGTGGAAATTATCAAGGGATCACCTTGCTGGATGGAACGTACAAGGTTTTTGGTAAGGTACTAGCCTTAAGATTGGAATTATGGATGGAAAGAATATTAGGGGATTACCAAGCAGGTTTTAGAAAACATCGCTCTACTCTGGATCAGATATTTATATTACAACAAGTGCTAGAGAAATTTTATGAATATGACAAACAGCTACATCAGCTGTATGTGGATTTTAAACAGGCATATGACAGTCTAGATAGGAGTAAAATTTACAAGATTATGAAAGAATTTGGAATCCCAAGGAAATTGATTAGATTAACAGAAATGACTTTGAAAACAACAGTATGCAAGGTGAGAATGGAGCAAGATCTGTCAGAGGAGTTTTTAGTGGAGAGAGGACTAAGACAGGGAGATGTACTTTCCACACTGCTTTTTAACCTAGCATTGGAAAAAGTAATCCGTCAATTGCCCATCAACCCAGGGGGAACCATTTTGAACAGATTAGTACAAGTGATAGCATATGCTGATGATGTAGCAATAATTGCAAGAAATGAAAGAGCTCTTGAAGAGAGCTACTCAGTATTAGAAGAGAAAGCACGGGACCTAGGACTAGAAGTGAATATAAACAAAACAAAATATATGAAGATGGGAGATACAGAGGGAGTAAGAGGAAGGACCCCAGTAAGATTAAATGGGAAGGAATATCAAAGAGTCACATCTTTCAAATATCTAGGCTCTATAATAACAGAGGACAATAAAACCTCCAGGGAAATACAGGAGAGGATAACAAGTGGAAACCGATGCTTTTACGCCTTGCAAAATATGTTTAAATCCAGGAATGTCGGCAGGAATACAAAAATTAAAATATATACAACAGTACTAAGACCAATAGTTATGTATGGATCAGAATGCTGGGTGATGACCTCCAGAGAAGAACAGTGGCTGTTATGGTGGGAAAGGAAGATATTGAGAAAGATATTCGGTGCAGTAAGAGAGCAGGATGGGTGGAGAATGAGGACAAATGTAGAGCTGCAAGGACTGTTTGGCCAGCCAGATATAGTTACTAAAATTAAGCAGGGAAGAATTAGGTGGGCCGGTCATGTTCAGAGAATGGCAGAAACCTGCACCGTTGAAAAGGTGTTTATAGGGAAACTTGATGGAAGGAGGAGGAGAGGAAGACCCAGGAAAAGATGGATAGATGATGCTGAGGATGACCTTAGAAAGTTAGGAGTTAAACGTTGTAGAAGAAAAGCTGAGGACCGAGATGAATGGAGGCAGGTGATAAAGGAGGCCAAGGACCAAGGACTGTAGCGCCGACCAGAAGTAAGTAAGTAAGTAAGTATCTTCAACGAACGCCTTTCAGCAAACATTAAGGAGACAAAAACAAAAAAGAATTGATATTTGTTGGGAATTTTACAGCACTGACACGATGACGAAAAGGGAGTGGACCCAGTCAAAGTACAAGTTGAGACATGTGGTCACCAGGTTTGCATGTCATCGTTTCCATCATGCAGTCTGCATCAATAAGAGATTCCATGAACCGTGTGATTCCTGTGTCTGTGAACTGTGTGGTGAGAGTTGTGGAAGATACCACTTGCAGTTTTGCAAAAGGAGATCAAAATCATTGTGTGACTATGCTAAACAAACATAATGCACATTGTGCTCATTTCTTAATTATTATTATTATTATAAAAATAATACAGAAATACATAATAACTCAACTTAGGCTAATCCAGCAGTGTACGTTGTGGACTTGAGGACTTTGGTAAGCAGAAAGTCATTAGAAGATTGACCCTGGATATGTAAGACTCATAAAATTTAAAACATCCTTTTCTCACTATAAGTGGCGTTCGCGAGCAATCTCGAATCTGGTTCCCTCACACTCAGTATCTTCAACAATAAGCTTGAGATATAATTCAGGTTATTTTTTTATTTTATTTTTATTTTTTTATTGTACGGAGGTAGATTTGCCAGGTTGTACGTTTTTCCCGTAGTCTTACACTTTTTATTGTTAATTTAGCCTTACGTTTTTTATTTCTCCATACAGCACATTCATACTTTTTTTTAAATTTGGTACTGACTTATAGTAGAACCAATACCCATTCTTCCCCTTAATATAACAAACACATTGTTTTGATTATTTTGCTTTAGTTATGCAAGTTTGGAGTGCGGCAATAAATTGATGTGTATATTTGTAGATTCAGAAACAGCTGTAAAACTTTCCTGTGGCAAAACAATGGCAGAAATGTTAGTGAAAAATATATTAGCATCTAAAAGTTAAAAATTATTTTGTTTTTTCCCTGAAATTCCCTGAAAGTATCAAGGGGACTGATGTTAGGAACAGGTGTTCACCCAAACTCATAAAATGAGAGTTTTAAATTGTAATAATTTTTGGGATGGCCTGCAATGAGCTTTCTAACCTACTAAAGAATAACAGTAAAGTGCTATATAAAGTTAAATCAGTTTCAAAATACCAAAGCAATAGGGTTTAATAAATAAATAGGGAATAAGCAGATAGGGAATCTGCAAGCTGGGTGACTGCCCTAAATGCAGATCAGTAGTGATTGATTGATTGATTGATTGATTGATTGATTGATTGATTGATTGATTGATTGATTGATTGATTGATTGATTGATTGATTGATTGATTGATTGATTGATTGATTGATTGATTGATTGATTGATTGATTGATTGATTGAAATGTGTGTGAGTTTTTAATAAAAATGGCATTTGATAAAAATTATAAACACATGAGTTATTTAAGAATATGTCAATGAAAATCTTCCTTTTTTATTTTTTAAGAAGTGGCAACCCTAATCAGACGTTTGTTGTGAAAATTATGATCATTTACCTGTAGTGGATGTAAATTTTTTGAGCTGAAGAAAATAGATCTAGGTTTCTTTTATTTTACTCTTCAAGTATGTTGTTTGTTAGTGTACGCCTTAAATATATTAGGGGTGAATCAGAAATTATTTTTTGGTATGGTAATCTAATCGTTATTTTGTTCACTTTCTGATTTCTTTGTGCGCAGACGATACTTTCCTAGCTGATAAGATTGGAAGTATTTTGAATGAGCTGGGAAAAGAATATATGAATGATGTTTTTACTGATGATGAAAGCACTTGCTCGGAAACAGACAATAATTTGAAGAAAGAAGAAGAAGATGTCAACTCCGATAATAATCTTCAAAGTGCCGAAGAAAGTGCTTCTCTTGAAACCGGGTATCTTCACAGAGTGGACGAGGAAAACATTTCAGCTTCTGACACACTAAAAGGAAGACCAGTCAAACTGGAAGACGTACTGTTTGCTATATTTGTCTTACAAAGAAGAGACAATTAACCACTTCATCCTGCATGCTGTGCAACAAAGCTTTTTTTCAAGGAACACAGAGCAGTTGTTTGCGTTAATTGTAATTAGGATGAAATGAGAGACTCTGATAACAGTTTCTGTAATGTTGAAAGAGCATAGATAGGCCATACTTGGGTTTCACCAGAGTATATATACAGGGAGTATAGTTTAAGACTTCCCACTTATGTTCACAGGCTGTGGGAATCCCCAAGTGGGTGCCATATGACTTATGTCAAGACTGGCTTGATAAGAAGTCTTGACAGCTGAGGTAGCAGGGCGTTTAGCTCTGTCACTCAGTTCGCTAGTAATAATTGGACTTATAAAGATGTATTTTAAGAAGAATATTTTTGATTGAGTGTTATTTGCACAAGAAGAAGAAACCAGATAAAAGGTGCTTTAAAAAATTCCATAGAAAGTTTCCCAGTTCTACAGTACCATCAAAATGTTACGTGCAACACGTTCACAAGTGGTGTAGTACTGGCTCCATAAATAATAACAAAAAATAGCAAAGGAGAACAGCTCTCACACAAGAGAGGTTAGAAAATATACAGGCAAAACTGCAAGTCAGTCCACATAAATTGTTTTGGAGAGTACACATTCATCAGCACCTAATGCCACAAAATGACTACATTTATGATCTTATTGGTCTCATTCAATCTATAACCTACAGCCTATAGGTTTCATTTGCAGGAAGGAAATTTTGGAATTGGCCAATGAATGGTGTCCACAATGGTATGATGAATCCAAACTTTCTTTTTATGTGTGACGAACCATGATTTCATTCGAGTGGACATGTCATTTCACAGAAAAATAGGATCTGGTATACAGACACCCCGCACATTTTACAGCTCGCTATTGCAGAACTACAGGGGAATTACTCTAATATCCCATGTTGCTAAGATAATGGAAAGGATACTGGAAAGTAGAATAAGGTTGAGGGCTGAGAATCAGATACAGGAAAATCAGTTTGGTTTCAGAAGTGGAAGGTCAACAATAGAGCCCATTTTCATTATGAGATAACTAATGGAAAAGCATTGGGAGTACGGAAATGATATGGTGATGACATTCATTGACATTGAAAAAGCATATGACAGTATCCCCAGGACAAAAGTTTGGGACAGTCTGGTGCAAAAAAGAATTGGACAGGGATTAATAAAAATGATCATGGCATTGTATAACGAATGTTGTAGTTGCGTGCAAACACAAGTTGACAAGACAAGTTGGTTCAAAATAACTAGTGGGCTGAGACAGGGAGGTGTTCTATCACCAATCCTGTTTACAATAGTAATGGATGACATCATGAGAACAGCAAAACCAGCATATGGAGGAAGAGAAATGAACATGATGTTATTTGCAGATGATATTGTAATTTGGGGAGAAGACTACAGGAAGGTTCAAGAACAGTTGAATGTGGTGAATGGGAAGATCGAAGAATCTGGATTGAAAATAAGTGTAGAAAAGAGTAAAACTCTTGTTATGACTAGAGGGGAAAAAGAGGGGAAAGGTCAGATTAGACTTGCAGACAAGCCCCTGGAAGTAGTGGAAACGTTTAAATACCTGGGGAGTGAATTAATGGAGAATGCTCGACTGGATGCTGAGATTAGTAAAAGGATTCAAGCTGGAAGTTGTTTCTATCATAGTGTAAGAAACATGTTATGGGACAAAGATGTGCCAACGGAAGCAAAGGATACTATGTTCAAGATGTATTACGTACCCATAACAACTTACGGAGCAGAAACTTGGACAAGGACAAAGAAGGATGAGAATGTACAATATAACTATTTATAATAGTTTATTTAAATCCGCCTTGATCAATATACTCATTAAATGAAAGAAACATTATTTATTAAACCATACATGTTTCGGGAAATCTCAACCATTCCCTTCATCAGTGGTTAGATCAAAGAATAACATAATATGACACAATCTTTTGTTTTACAATTTGAAGGAGTATTGTGTCCCAATACATCATGTCAAAGAGTAAAGAGAACTTATGAAATATTATAAAAATGATCAGTACATACAATTTTGGTTGAACTGAATGAGAAACACTATACAAATTTATGATCTTCAAGTTTTTCTTCTTTTCTTCTTCTTTTTGTTCCTTAAATGATTATATGCTAGCCTAAACAGTGGGTTATCTTCTGTACTTTTCTCATTTAAACTTGATTCAGAATTACATTTTTGTGTAAGGTAAATTTCTAAATTTTCCAAAACATTCATTAGTTTTCCCTTTTTGGTCGAATGTAATAATTTCATGTCATTGGAAATGTCTGTAAATTTATGATTCATTTCAACCATATGTTCTCCCATTGCCGAATATCTTTTATGTTTGACCGCATTAACGTGTTCTTTGTACCTTATAGCCAAACTTCTTCCGGACTGTCCTATGTATCGTTGTTTACATGTTTGGCATGTTAATTTGTAAATTCCTGATTTATTAAATATACATTTATTCTCTATTTTATCTGAATTGAAAATTATCTTATTAGTATTATTATCCGTTTTGTATGTGACATTGATGTTCTTTTTTCTGAAAATTTTAGCCAGTTGATAAGAGTGCTTATTTCGAAAAGTTAGAACTATGAATTTCTTTTTCTCTTTTCGCTCTTTAATTGAAGTTGTTTTAGGTTCATTTTTCACTTTATTTATCATTCTATTAATAAATCTGTTGGAATATCCGTTGCTACGAGCGATTTGATGTATTATATTTATCTCTCTATTATAATTCTTCTTAGACATAGGTATGTTCATAGCTCTATTAATTAAACTGTAAAATGTTGCCTTTTTATGTTGACCTGGATGATTGGAGTCATTTCTGATAATAGTATCTGTTTGAGTAGCTTTTCTGAAAATTTGGAAATCAAAATGACCAGAATTTCTAGTAACTGTCAAATCTAAAAAAGTTAAAGTCCTATCATTTTCAGATTCCATCGTAAAATGCACTTGTCTATTCAAAGTATTTAAATACTGTAATATACCATCAGGTTTAACCTTTCGTTCATCGATAATAACAAATATATCATCGACGTATCTCAACCATGTAATCAATCCATCTATTTTATCCACTATTTTATTATATTCCATGTAATCCATGAATATGTTAGCTAAATTACCTGAAGCTGGCGAACCCATTGCTAGGCCTTTAGACTGTTTGTAAATTTTGTTGTCAAAAACAAAATAGTTATTTTCCAAAGTAAATTCTAGTAATGTTAAAAATTCTTCAATTTCCACCTTGCTTAATTTGCTGTGTTGCATTAAATTCTTTCTTACTATTTTTATAGTATCTACAATAGGAATGTTGGAGTACATATCTTTGATATCCAAACTATGTATCGTGTAGTAGTCTGTTAGCTCAATGTTTTTAATTCTGTTACAAAAGTCAATAGTATTAATTAGGTGTGTCTGGCTATAAAACTTATAGTGTTCTTTTAAAAATATTTGTATGAATTTGGCCGTCTTATATACTGGACTATTTCTGAAATTAACTATTGGTCTAATAGGAATTTCTTGTTTATGAATTTTCGGTAGTGCCTTTAAAGTAGGTATTTCTGGGTTCATGTTAATTAAACAGTTAGTATCTTTGGAGTCTAATAAAAAAGTTATGTTATTGAGAATTTGTTTAAGTTTTTTCTGCATAGAAGACATGGGATCTTTTTTAATCAACTCAAAATTATTGCTAGTTAGAAAATTCTTAATCTTTTCAATATAATCCTGTCTTCCTATCAGTACAATGGTATTACCTTTATCAGCTTTTGTCACAACAATATTATTATTATCTATCTTATTCTTCAATAATTTGATATTCTTATTCAACTCCTCATGGTTCTCTACCGTGTGTTCTATCATATTGGATAATGTTCTACTAACTTCGTATCTAAGAGGAATTTGTTCATCAACTGGTAGGTTAGCTATGGCCACTTCAGTTTCAGCTATTAATTTAACAAAATCTTTTCTATTACTATAATTCTCCTTTTCCCAATTGAATTTAGGCCCCTTACTTAAAATGTTAATTTCATTACTATCAAATTGAACTTGGGTTAGATTTCTAAGAGGTTCAAAAAACTTGTGTTCATTATCATTCAGAATATTTACTTTCTTATTACATTTAAAGTGTTTTACTTTATTATCAAGTAATGTTTGGAACTTCTTATCATATATCACTTGCTTCTTGCTCAAAATATTATACATTGAATTTTCTATGTTCTTCTGTAACCAGTCTCATTCTATATTTGATGCTGTTTTGGTTATCCTTAGATGTAACTCATATAATTCATAATTAAGTCTGGATTTTTTAAGGAATAGAAACTTAATTTCATTCCTGAGCCATACTTGATTAACCTTATTCTGTGTTTTTCTCTCATTAGGATGTAACCTGCCTCTTTTTTGCAAGGATATCAAATGTTTAGGCACCAGTTTATAAGATAAACATTTTTTAAGAAAAAGTATGTCTTTAGAGATTTTGGAAATTTTAATTTTTAAGTTCTTAAATCTGTTAAACAATTTCTTTGCCTGGCTGGCATACTCACTGTTAATAAACTTAACCATGATAGGTTAATATTGTGTTTGGTCCGTATTGACTGGTCTGAATGTACAATATAACTATTTATAATAGTTTATTTAAATCCGCCTTGATCAATACACTCATTAAATGAAAGAAACATTATTTATTAAACCATACATGTTTCGGGAAATCTCAACCATTCCCTTCATCAGTGGTTAGATCAAAGAATAAAATAATATGACACAATCTTTTGTTTTACAATTTGAAGGAGTATTGTGTCCCAATACATCATGTCAAAGAGTAAAGAGAACTTATGAAATATTATAAAAATGATCAATACATACAATTTTGGTTGAACTAAATGAGAAACACTATACAAATTTATGATCTTCAAGTTTTTCTTCTTTTCTTCTTCTTTTTGTTCCTTAAATGATTATATGCTAGCCTAAACAGTGGGTTATCTTCTGTACTTTTCTCATTTAAACTTGATTCACACTTAATAATGAATTATATGAGTTACATCTAAGGATAACCAAAACAGCATCAAATATAGAATGGGACTGGTTACAGAAGAACATAGAAAATTCAATGTATAATATTTTGAGCAAGAAGCAAGTGATATTGGATAAGAAGTTCCAAACATTACTTGATAATAAAGTAAAACACTTTAAATGTAATAAGAAAGTAAATATTCTGAATGATAATGAACACAAGTTTTTTGAACCTCTTAGAAATCTAACCCAAGTTCAATTTGATAGTAATGAAATTAACATTTTAAGTAAGGGGCCTAAATTCAATTGGGAAAAGGAGAATTATAGTAATAGAAAAGATTTTGTTAAATTAATAGCTGAAACTGAAGTGGCCATAGCTAACCTACCAGTTGATGAACAAATTCCTCTTAGATACGAAGTTAGTAGAACATTATCCAATATGATAGAACACACGGTAGAGAACCATGAGGAGTTGAATAAGAATATCAAATTATTGAAGAATAAGATTAGATAATAATAATATTGTTGTGACAAAAGCTGATAAAGGTAATACCATTGTACTGATAGGAAGACAGGATTATATTGAAAAGATTAAGAATTTTCTAACTAGCAATAATTTTGAGTTGATTAAAAAAGATCCCATGTCTTCTATGCAGAAAAAACTTAAACAAATTCTCAATAACATAACTTTTTTATTAGACTCCAAAGATACTAACTGTTTAATTAACATGAACCCAGAAATACCTACTTTAAAGGCACTACCGAAAATTCATAAACAAGAAATTCCTATTAGACCAATAGTTAATTTCAGAAATAGTCCAGTATATAAGACGGCCAAATTCATACAAATATTTTTAAAAGAACACTATAAGTTTTATAGCCAGACACACCTAATTAATACTATTGACTTTTGTAACAGAATTAAAAACATTGAGCTAACAGACTACTACACGATACATAGTTTGGATATCAAAGATATGTACTCCAACATTCCTATTGTAGATACTATAAAAATAGTAAGAAAGAATTTAATGCAACACAGCAAATTAAGCAAGGTGGAAATTGAAGAATTTTTAACATTACTAGAATTTACTTTGGAAAATAACTATTTTGTTTTTGACAACAAAATTTACAAACAGTCTAAAGGCCTAGCAATGGGTTCGCCAGCTTCAGGTAATTTAGCTAACATATTCATGGATTACATGGAATATAATAAAATAGTGGATAAAATAGATGGATTGATTACATGGTTGAGATACGTCGATGATATATTTGTTATTATTGATGAACGAAAGGTTAAACCTGATGGTATATTACAGTATTTAAATACTTTGAATAGACAAGTGCATTTTACGATGGAATCTGAAAATGATAGGACTTTAACTTTTTTAGATTTGACAGTTACTAGAAATTCTGGTCATTTTGATTTCCAAATTTTCAGAAAAGCTACTCAAACAGATACTATTATCAGAAATGACTCCAATCATCCAGGTCAACATAAAAAGGCAACATTTTACAGTTTAATTAATAGAGCTATGAACATACCTATGTCTAAGAAGAATTATAATAGAGAGATAAATATAATACATCAAATCGCTCGTAGCAACGGATATTCCAACAGATTTATTAATAGAATGATAAATAAAGTGAAAAATGAACCTAAAACAACTTCAATTAAAGAGCGAAAAGAGAAAAAGAAATTCATAGTTCTAACTTTTCGAAATAAGCACTCTTATCAACTGGCTAAAATTTTCAGAAAAAAGAACATCAATGTCACATACAAAACGGATAATAATACTAATAAGATAATTTTCAATTCAGATAAAATAGAGAATAAATGTATATTTAATAAATCAGGAATTTACAAATTAACATGCCAAACATGTAAACAACGATACATAGGACAGTCCGGAAGAAGTTTGGCTATAAGGTACAAAGAACACGTTAATGCGGTCAAACATAAAAGATATTCGGCAATGGGAGAACATATGGTTGAAATGAATCATAAATTTACAGACATTTCCAATGACATGAAATTATTACATTCGACCAAAAAGGGAAAACTAATGAATGTTTTGGAAAATTTAGAAATTTACCTTACACAAAAATGTAATTCTGAATCAAGTTTAAATGAGAAAAGTACAGAAGATAACCCACTGTTTAGGCTAGCATATAATCATTTAAGGAACAAAAAGAAGAAGAAAAGAAGAAAAACTTGAAGATCATAAATTTGTATAGTGTTTCTCATTCAGTTCAACCAAAATTGTATGTATTGATCATTTTTATAATATTTCATAAGTTCTGTTTACTCTTTGACATGATGTATTGGGACACAATACTCCTTCAAATTGTAAAACAAAAGATTGTGTCATATTATGTTATTCTTTGATCTAACCACTGATGAAGGGAATGGTTGAGATTTCCCAAAACATGTATGGTTTAATAAATAATGTTTCTTTCATTTAATGAGTGTATTGATCAAGGCGGATTTAAATAAACTATTATAAATAGTTATATTGTACATTCAGACCAGTCAATACGGACCAAACACAATATTAACCTATCATGGTTAAGTTTATTAACAAGAAGGATGAGAGTCGAATACAGGCAGCCGAAATGAAGTTCTTGAGGATACAGAAGAGTAGAAGAGACAAAATAAGGAATGAGAAAATCCGGGAAGAAATTGGAGTGGAAAAAATGAATGATAGAATAGAGAAGAGCCGACTAAGATGGTTTGGGCACATAAAGCGAATGAGCAATGAAAGAATGCCAAGAAAGGTGATGGAAATGCAAATCCAAGGAAGGAGAGGCCATGGACGACCACGATTGAGATGGAAGGATACCATCCAACGCAGCATTATAGAAAGAAACCTGGACTGGGACACAGTGTTGGAGGAGGAGTGGTGGAAAGACCAAAGAAAGTGGAGAGGAACCATATTTGCCCCTACCCGGCTACAGCTGGATAAAGGGAAATGATGATGATGATGATGATGATGATGATGATGATGATGATGATGATGATGATGATGATGATGATGATGATGATATTGCAGACACTACGCTCACTCTCACCGCTTCTCTGCACTCCTGTGCCTTGGTACTCTGTGATGAAGTCTTGAAATATACTCCCTGTATGTTGTAAATAAATGTTAAATATATAGAGAAAATTGTAAGTTGTACAATTTATGAGCATTCACCTATGCCGCAGAGCGGGCTGAGCATTGTCTGTCTAGGGTTAAAGCAATTTGGATTCTGTAGGGTACATACCTTCACACACTCACCCACTCTGTAGGCTTCTGAGGGACATGAAGTTCCCATGCCAATCTCATAATCCTCTTCCATCCTTTTTGATCTTGAGCCTGCTCTTCCAAGTTATCAATTTGGAGGGTCCGGTATACCTTGTTGATCTCCTTCTTCCAGATGCTTTGGGGTCTTCCTGAAGGTCTTTTCCCATTAAAAGATCCCTTGTATAGATCTATTGGTGCTCTGTTATCCTGCATACTCAGTACATGTCCAATCCAGCATAATCTGTTGTATTCTATCACACCCATTATAATTTGTTGTTGAGAAAGGGTGTAAATCTCATAATTAGATCTTTTCTGCCAGCTTTAAGAGATAGGATCAAACCATGGGCCAAATATTTTTCCATAAACTTCATTCTCAAAGATTTGCAACTGCCGCTGCTCTTTCTCCATGTCTCGGAACCAAAAAGAACTACTGGTAGAATGATTGTATTGTAGATTATCATTTTCCATTCCATGTTAAAAACTTAACACCTAATATAAGGCTCATATTATAGAGTAAAATGCCTTATTTGCATTCTTAATTCTAGCTTGGTGTTCCTGTTGCCTTCCATTTTGCTCATCGATTAATACACCAAGGAATTTAAACTCCTCTACTCTTTTAAATACATATTTCCCAATCTTAAAAAAAAAAAAGCAATCTGTCAACCTCCTCATGATTTGGTCTCTGTACAATCATGTAATGAGTCTTTTCATCATTTACCCGCAAGCCAATGTTTGCTGCCATTTCCTCTAGTTCCACAAATAACTGCCTAATTTCTAATTCATTGCGGCCAATAAGAACAATATCATATGCAAGGACTTTATGTTGTCTCCCCAATATGATGCCAGCAGGTACAAGAGCTAATTTCCTGATAATCTTCTTCAGTGCAATGTTGAATAGAAGAGGAGATAGTGCACCCCCTTGTCTCAGTCCAGTTTTATTCTGGAAGGAACTTGATTTTCTGCCCTTGAGCAAAACACAGCTGACATTACCACCCATACACAGTTTGCACATGTTAATTAATTTTATGAGAAAGCCAAACTCCATCATGATGTTCCACAGCCCTTTTCTATGATTGAGTCATATGCCTTGAAGATATCTATGAAGAGATAATGAACTGACTCCTTGTGTTCCCACACCTTATCATTAATAGTCTTAATTGCAAATATGTTGTCTGTAGTGGATCTGATACTACAAAAACTGTTTTGATAGTCCCCAATAACATTTTCAGCAAATGGTTTAAAACGCTGTAAAAGAATGAAAGACAGAATTTTGTAGGCTGTGTTTTCAAGAGATATACCAAGATAATTTTGAAATTCTTCCTTATCCCCTCCTTTATGAATTGGGACAATAAGTGATTCCTGGCATTCTTTTGGAATTACTTCATTGTGCCATATCCTTAGAATGATCTTATATATGTATTTATGTAATCTTTCTCCACCATGTTTAATAAGCTCAGCAGGAATGTTGTCACTACCTGAAGCTTTATTGTTTTCTAAACATATAATACTTCGTAATACCTCTTGATATGATGGCTCTGGTATTTGTTCTTCTGATGGGGAACTAGATGCTTTACCAAAAACAGGTTCCTGGATCAGCACAATTCAGCAAGGAATTGAAGTATTTCTTACAGTAATTTAATAATTTGTCCTGATCAGCAATTAAATTTCCAGGCTTATCTCTCATAAAACTCGATCTTGGTTAAAATCCTTTTTTAATTGTATTGACAGTTCCATACATCTTGCGGATGTTCATGTTTCTGTAGTCATCTTGGATTGATTCTATTTGTTGTCTCAGAGAGACTTTTTTCTTTCTACAAATTAATTTACTACATTTGTTCTGTTTTTCTCTGTATAGTTCCTCAACATCTACATTCTTATTAGATTGCAGCCACTTATTATGCCATACTGCCACTTCATTAACTACATCTTGACATGCCTCATCAAACCATTTCTTTTCCTTACTAACACCTTTTAGTATCACTTTCATTGCTACTGTTGTCATGATTTCTTTTGCATTATTCCACATTTGTTCACAAACTTAGTCATTTTTTTCATCAATGTCTTCTATAGGATCCACTCCAAGAATATCAGATCTGTTTGTAATTTCCTCATTATACTTTAATCTTTCATCCTCCTGCTTCATTTTCTCAGTGTCAGCTTTGCATCTTTGCGTCTGTGACTTACAAGAGGTTTTCAATTTAATCTTAACAGAAGCAATTATCATATTGTGATCAGATCCTATCTCAGCTCCTGTGTATGCTCTGATATCAGTTATGGAGCTTCTATGCCTGTTATCAATTAGTACATGATCTATCTGATTGGCAGTCTTACCATCACATGAATACTATGTTTCCTTATGTATTTGTTTATGTGGGAACATGGTACTCCACACATTCATGTTTGTGGATGTAGCAAAACTGATTAGTCTAATGGCATGATCATTGCTTTCGTCATGCAGACTTTCCCTTCCTATTGTTGTCACAAAAATTTCTTCCTTTCCAACTTTTGCATTGAAATCACCCAAAATCATTTTGACATCATGTTTGGGTAATTTATTCTGCAGTTCTAACAAATTCTCATGAAAGGAGTCTTTAACATTATCATCCTTGTCATTTGTGGGGGCATGGCAGTTCACCAGTGATATGTTAAACCATTTAGAATGTACCCTCAAATAGCAAGTCTCTCCTTCACATGTTCAAGGGACAGCACTGTCGATACTAGTGTTTTTTGGATAAAAAATGCAGTACCAAATTTGTGGGGTCCAGTTTCTTTACCACTCTTAACAAGTGTATATTTCTCCATGTCCTGTATACCATTACCTAATAATCTAGTCTCTTGAATTGCAGCAATTCCCACTCTACACATCTCCAACTGTTGACTGAGGATTTTGAAAGATCCGGGTTTATACAGGGTTCTTACATTCCAAGTTCCTATTCGCAAAGCCGATTTCCATTGCAGGGTCGTCACATTTTGATATCCATTCTTATTCATCCGAGGCAAATGTGAGATATTCATAACTTTTTTTTTTTTTTTTTTTAATAGAATTTAGCTGTTAAACCTATGTGCAACCACCAACCTGGAGTGCCAGAGACTTGTCTGTCAGGGTTGCCATACCTTAGCTGAGTATTCCCAGGTTTAAGGCTCCAGGTACTCACCCTTACCCCTTCTATTAGAATAAGATTTGCTGGTTATAATATATAGCAGGTGGTCCGTCAGCCAAATACTTCTTGAGTTTTAGCAGGTACACTTACTCAACATGGGTGCATACCCCAAGGTTCTCAACCAGCCAATGCTTGTTTTCCCATTCCCTTCCCCATCTTATACCATTAGCCATCTAGTGGCTCTTCTGTCTTGAGGAGCAGTTTCTCACTCCAAGGGCAAGAGAGTGCCCTTCCTTCTACCCACTCATCCACCCTCCTACGAGACTGTTGGCATTTGGTAGAAGATGGTCTCCTTATACCAGAAGATACTCAGTCCCTGCATTCGTTAGCCACCTGTACATAATATATATAATACACAAACGTTGCCCCCTCTCTACCAAGAGGAGGTGAATGACAGCATTTTACCATCATTGAAACTGGGACCAAAAGACATTTCCCTGTTTCAGTGGTTCTTTAGAGAGGTGGGTACATACCTTATTGCCCAAAATTCAAGTGGGTTACTTATAGGTACGCTCATTATATTTTATTTATGTTCCAACCTGCAGGGTATAATTTCAGTCAGTAGTAGCAAGATAGTTTGAATATTAGAGAAATAATATGGGCAATGAGTAGAGAGGAAAGTGGAAAACTTAGCCAGTTCAGAAAACTAAATTCATAGGAAAAGTAAATATCTGATGCAAATCTTCTTATCTGCATTAAGGCTGTTGCCCAGGTGACAGAATCCATCTCTATCAGTTGTTTACCTAGTTTTTTCTCAAGTGATTTCAAAGAAATTAGAAATTTATCAAGGATCTGCCTTGAATCCTCTTGAATTCCAATTTTATCTTCATATTACGACCGACCGACCCCCCCCCCCCCCACCCACCCACCCTGATCTGCATTTAGGGTAGTCGCCCAGGTGGAAGATTCCCTATCTGTTGTTTTCCTAGCCTTTTCTTAAATGATTTCAAATAATGGAAATTTATAGAACATCTCCCTTGGTAAGATATTCCAATTCCTAACTCCCCTTCCTATAAATGAATATTTGCCACAGTTTGTCCCCTTGAATTCCAAATTTATCTTCATATTGTGATCTTTCCTACTTTTATGAACACCACTCAAACTTATTCGTCTACTAATGTCATTCCACACCATCTCTCTGCTGAAAGCTCGGAACATACCAGTTATTATTACATGTGATAAATACCATTTTTGATCCGTATTTTGATATTTGATTGGAATAACAACAATAAGTTAACTTATTGTTATTATTCCAATCACATACCACTTAGACGAGCAGATCGTCTTCTTTCTCCCAATTCTTCCCAGCCCAAACTTTGCAACATTTTTGTAACGCTACTCTTTTGTCGGAAATCACCCAGAACAAATCGAGCTGCTTTTCTTTGGATTTCTTTCAGTTCCTGAATCAGGTAATCCTGGTGAGGGTCCCATACACTGGAACCATACTCTAGTTGAGGTCTTACCAGAGATATATATGCCCTCTCCTTTACATCCTTACTACAACCCCTAAACACCCTCATAACCATTAGCAGAGATCTGTACCCTTTATTTACAATCCCATTTATGTGATTACCCCAATGAAGATCTTTCCTTATATTGACACCTAGATACTTACAATGATCCGCACAATAAAATTTCACCCCATCAACGCAGTAATTAAAACTGAGAGGTCTTTTCCTATTTGTAAAACTCACAACCTGATTTTTAACCCTGTTTATCAACATACCATTGCCAGCTGTCCATCTCACAACATTATCGAGGTCACGTTACAGTTGCTCACAATCTTTTAACTTATTTATTACTCTATACAGAATAACATCATCTGCAAAAAGCCTTACCTCTGATTCCACTTTTTTACTCATATCATTTATGTATATAAGAAAATATAAAGGTCCAATTATACTGCCTTGAGGTATTCCCCTCTTAATTATTACAGGGTCAGATAAAGCTTTGCCCACTCTAATTCTCTGAGATCTATTTTCTAGAAATATAGCAACCCATTCAGTCACTCTTTTGTCTAGTCCAATTGCACTCATTT
This sequence comes from Anabrus simplex, assembly GCF_040414725.1. Taxonomy (NCBI): domain Eukaryota; kingdom Metazoa; phylum Arthropoda; class Insecta; order Orthoptera; family Tettigoniidae; genus Anabrus; species Anabrus simplex. The sequence continues at coordinate 406,163,815 of NC_090268.1, forward strand.
TTGCCAGTAATCTCCCATGATCCACCCTATCAAATGCTTTAGACAGGTCACTCGCGATACAGTCCATTTGACCCCCTGAATCCAATATATCTGCTATATCTTGCTGGAATCCTACAAGTTGATCTTCAGTGGAATAACCTTTCCTAAAACCGAACTGCCTTCTATCGAACCAGTTACTAATTTTGCAAACATGTCTAATATAATCAGAAAGAATGCCTTCCCAAAGCTTACATACAATGCACGTCAAACTGACTTGCCTGTAATTTTCAGCTTTATGTCTTTCACCCGTTACTTTATACACAGGGGCTACTATAGTAACTCTCCATTAATCTGGTATAGCTCCTTCAACCAAACAATAATCTAATAAGCACTTCAGATATGGTACTATATCCCAACACATTGTCTTTAGAACATCCGTAGAAATCTTATCAATTCCAGCTGCTTTTCTAGTTTTCAACTTTTGTATCTCTTGTAAATTTTAATACTTCTTTAGCATTAATCTCCTCCTCTATCTGGACATTATCCTTGTAACCAACAATCTTTACATACTGCTGACTGAATACTTCTGCCTTTTGAAGATCCTCACATACACACTCCCCTTGTTCATTAATGATTCCTGGAATGTCCTTCTTGGAACCTGTTTCTGCCTTAAAATACTTATACATACCCTTCCATTTTTCTCTAAAATTTGTATGACTGCCAATTATGTAATCCTTAGCTGCCTTCTTAGCTAGATTCAATTTCCTAGTAATTTCCTTCAATTTCTCCTTACTTCCTCAGCCATTTCTAACTCTATTTCTTTCCAGTCTGCACCTCCTTCTTAGTCTCTTTATTTCTCTATTATAATAAGGTGGGTCTTTACCATTCCTTACCACCTTAAAGGTACAAACCTGTTTTCACATTCCTCAACAATTGATTTAAACCCATCCCAGAGTCTGTTTACATTTTTATTTACCGTTTTCCACCGATCATTGTTACTTTTTAGAAACTGCCTCATGCCTGCTTTATCAGTCGTATGGTACTGCCTAATAGTCCTACTTTTAAGATGTTCCTTTCTATCACATTTATTTTTAACTACGACAAAAACAGCTTCATGATCACTAGAGCAGGATTTTCATGCATTAATAGGTTAGAATGCAAACATCCTGGAGCGAGTAGCAAGTATAGTCTATCTTCACAATAATTATGCTATGAGGTTTGCATAAATATTAGGGGTACAGCCCATCAGAACCCCCTATAATTTATGTTACTCTTGCTACATTATGGAAGAGCGGGTGGCCGACACTTCCTACTAACCAGATTGCAATCTAACCTGTTACTGCATAAAAATCCGGGCTTTAATGATCACTAATGCCATCTATTACTTCGGTTTCTCTATAGAGCTCATCTGGTTTTACTAGCATCACATACAGGATATTTTTCCCTCTAGTTTGTTCCATCACTTTCTGATTCAGCTGTTCTTCCCATATTAGCTCATTTGCCATTTGTTGGTCATGCATCCTGTCATTCGTATTTTCTTCCCAATTGACATTTGGTAAATTCAGATCTCCCGCTACAATCACATTCCTTTCCATGTCGTTTCCCACATGGATGATTATCTTATCAAATAATTCTGCATCCATGTCAGTGCTACCCTTTCCCAGTCTGTACACTCCAAAGACATCAAGTTGTCTATTATCTTTAGAAATGAGCCTTACACCTAGAATTTCATGTTTCTCATCTTTAACTTTTTCGTAGCTTACAAATTCTTCTTTCACCAGAATGAATACTCCCCCTCTCACCGTTCCTATCCTATCTCTATGATACACTCTCCAGTTCTGTGAGCAAATTTCTGCATCCATTATATCATTTCTCAGCCACGATTCAACTCCTATTACAATATCTGGTAAATATATATCTATTAAATTACTTAATTCTATTCCTTTCTTTACAATACTTCTACAGTTCAACACTAACAATTTTATGTCATCCCTACTTGATTTCCAGTTCCCTGTTCCCTTATCACCGCTCCCTAGGCCATCCCGTTTCCCTGAATGTACCTCCCTATTACCCTTCCAAACAAATTTCCTAACTTATACATACCACTGCGGTTTAAATGAAGGCCATCCGAGCGCAGATCCCTATCTCCTACCCATCCATTAGGATCTAGAAATTTCACTCCCAGTTTCCCACATACCCACTCCATAGTCTCATTTAAATCCCCAATCACCCTCCAGTCAGTATCCCTCCTACACAGTATTCCACTAATAACAATCTCCACTTTCTTAAACTTCACCCGTGCTGCATTTATCAGATCCCACACATCTCCAACTATGTTGGTACTTATATCAGCTTGTTGGTACCAACGTGAAACACTACCACCTTCTCCTTCCCCTCCTCCCTCTCTTCTACTTTCCTCAACATCTGCCTCAACCTAATTCCTGGATAACACTCTATCCTGGTTCGCTTTCCTCCACACACTTTCCCCACATGTCTAATGATGGAATCCCCCATGACCAGAGCCTCAACCCTACCCACCTCATTTGATCCCCTCCTCTCCTGGTCAGCCCTATCTTTTCTGATGGCTGCAGAAGCTACTTCCTCTTACCTTTTCTCCTTTCCATGGCCCTGTTCCACATGTCTTTTCTTATCCTCTACTCTACATTTCGCATTCCTACCTCTTCTCTTTCTCCTACTTTGACACATCTCAGCAACAGTTCCCTGTTCCTCAGCCTGCAATTTCCTTCCCCTTAGGACATTAGACCACCTGTCTTCTACAACTCCCCTCTTTCCTTCCTCTCCCTCTTGTACACCTACTGTAACCTGTACATTGTTTGAGGGAGGCCTATCTTCCTTCCTATCATTTGTGAGAATCCTAATTATCTCCCTCAAACTCTCCAACTCCTCCCTCATACCCCTCAACGCCTCGCCACACTCACAGTTCTTACACTTGCACTCCTTAGCCATTCTTTATGGAAAAAATGAAATGAAAAGAAAAGACAAAATAAAATATGTGCAAAAAATGAACCAAGGGATATATTTTCTGGGATAGTACTCAAAGATCACACAACAGTAAGGTAATTAATATATGACTACACTACAATACTACTTAGTCAAACTCTATTTTTATCCTACAACACCCTAACAGGATAAAAACTGCTGTTAACTACTAAATATTGAAAGGAATACACAAGAATTACACAATTCTAAACTGCAATTAAGCCTATCCTAAATAAAAAAATAGAACTTTAGCAAGAGAGTTTCTACGGATACCTCTACTAGGCCTATACCAGTACTACACAAATATTTTACAATAATAAATAAGCACGCTAAATTCTAATAAGATATTACTCGTATACTACTGTACAATACACTACAATAATTTTAAATTACGTTCAGATGTATCCTAATTACAATACCGACAAGGGCGCCCATACCCATGGGCAAGGGGGGCCCGCGACCCCCTCCCCCCTATATCTCAGGGAAAGGAAAAAATCTGATATAGTCAGGTGTTTTCCTTTCAAGAAAATTATTTAGAAATCAGTATTATGTTGAAGTGGTAGTACCGCCCCTCACCAACAGACAGGGAATACCGTGGGTGTTATTCTACCGTGGAATACAAGTCACCATTCATCTTCCAAAATATTAAAAATAATACATACCTTCAGGTCAAGCCCCCCCCCCTACAAACTGTCATATGGGCACCCATGTATACCGGTACCATATATCACAACTAAGCACAAATAGAAATGAAAATTGCAAGTTTGAAATTTGTAAGAGCTATTGTACCCAAAGATCACCAACAAAGTTAAATGCTTAGACAGGTTATTATTAGTACTATGCTTTAATAGATACACATGAAAGATACACACAAATATAGCAGGCAAGATATGGTACTATCTAAATATACTGTATCTACACTACAATTCTCAGCTGAAATGTGGTTATATGAATTTTTACCACTGTTGGATTACTATTATTTTCCCTACTACGCGGGACGGAGTATAAAAGTGTACTTAAATGCTGAAAAATAGGAGGTTGTCTACAATAATTTCTGTCAAAACTACATCGGGTCTTGAACTGCAATATTATTGGCCCGTACCGTCATTTTTCAAAGTGTTGGAAACCTTCCTTTTTTTCCCCTCTGACCAGTGTTAATAGAGGATTGCTACCTAATTGAACTTTCTATTAAAAACAATAATCACCACCACTTCCACTTGGTGAAACTAACAATTACCACCATTACTACCATATTCTCTTGTCCATTTCACAACATTGTCAAGGTATTTTTACAGTTGCTCACAGTTTTATGACTTATTTATTATTCTCCTACTTTATAACATTATCTGCAAAATACCTTATATGTGATTCCAGTTTTTTTACTCACATCATTATATTCCAATACCACTGCCTTGCAGAACCCCCATCTGAATCACTACAGATTCACATAATGCTAACCTAATTTTATTGTCCGATATCTGTTTTTTTTAGAAAATTAAGCACTCATTCAATGATTCTTTTGTTTAGTCCAATAACCCTTATTTCCATCAGTAATCTGCCATGATCTGCCCTATCAGAAGCCTTGGAAGAGTCAATAATGATGCAGTCCATTTGATTCTCTGAATCTACAATATCTGCTTTAGAGTCTTGATTGAGTAAGCACTGTGAGCGGATGTGCTGAGTGAGTGCAGAAGGATGGGGATTACACTGGGGCTATATCGAGTGAGATAGGCAGTTGGCAGTGCAGGAGGAAGGAAAAGATGGAAATGTGTAAAAAGATAAAGAGAGAAACAATAGAAAAATGCCAGGGCTGCTGATGGCGGTGGTGATGGTAGCACTGCTTATAATAGGGGTTGTGGAGGTTAACCCAGGGCCTGGTCCAGCGGGCACCCTTGGGTGGGAAGAAATTGAGTTGATAAAAGATGTGGTAAGGGAGGTGCATCAAACAGACCAAATAAAGGAAAGGGATCAATCCAAGGAGTTAAAGGACTTAAGTCAGTGCATTATGAAGGAAGGGCAAGGGATTAAAGAACAAATAAAGGGCAACGAGGAGGAGATGGACAAAATGTGAAAGAAAGTGCAGTTGTTGGAGGGGGAGATGGCTAAACTGAAGAGAGAAGTAGCATATGAAATCCAGGAATGAAGGAAGGAGAATATTTATATATAGCGTAGAAAAAGTTGTGAAAGAAGATAAAGTGACACTAGTATATAAGGTGGTTGAGATGTTACAAATCAAAATGAAGATAAATTTTAGTGAGGTAGATATCGATGAGGTTCAGAGAGTGGGAAAAGTGAAAAGAAAAGGTGGTAGGCCAGTTAAACTTATGTTAATATTTACCATGATGGCAGATATTTTTTCAAGGAATGCAGGGAACTAAAAAGAAGAGAAGGTCTGGATGAAACAGGATATTAGACAATGAAACTGGTAGAGGCTTTAAAGTACTAAGAAGACATATGGGGAGAGCGAGGCAACAACAACTGAGAGTGTATATTAGAGAGCAACAGCTGGTGGTTGGAAATGGTAAATGGTTAAGATAAGAGAGTGGTTGGTAGATAAATTGCAAGAAACGGACAAGAACTATCAACAGAATGAAATACAAGCAGCAGTGGAAGGTGAAAGGAAAGAACAGAAGGGACCAGCTCGTGATAACGGGGCAAAGACTGAAGGTGATGAGGGGAGTAAAGTCCAGTGCAGTGTAAGAAGAAACAGTATAGAAGACCAGGAGGACGAGGAAGTGGCTGATCAATGAGCAGTGAGAGGAGGGGTGCAGAGCTACACCGGGAAGAGCTGTGGTGGAGGGGGAAGATAGGTAATGAGCAGGGATAGAAGTTCAAGTCTAAAGGATAATGTGGGGGAAGAAAAGCAAAGATCAGGAGGAGAGGGGGTAAAAGAGTATATTAAGACATCCAGAAAGGAAGAGAGCAGTGAGAAAAGAGGAGGAATGAGGAGAACTAGAAGAAAAATGACCAATACAGTTGATGGAAATAAAAATAAGGGAAGAAAAGAGGGAACAATAGAGGGCAGCAAATAATGAGGGTAAAAAATAGGCTTTGTAAATATTGAAGGGGTAGTAAGTAATTTGGGCAATGAAGAAGTAAGTAAGATGGTGGAGAGTTTCGATATAGTAGCCCTCCTCAAGACATGGCTCGAAGAAGGAAAAAAAATTAACACGGAAGGGATTCGTGGTAAGGAATACTACAAGAAAGAAACAGGGGAGGAGGGGTAGGAATCCAGGGGGTATATCATTATTAGTAAAGGAAGACATAAGTGATCTAATTGTAGAAATAAATATTGAGATGGAAGAGGTGATGTGAATTAGGTTTATGATGGAGGGAGGAGAGACAAAGAAGGTGTGTTTGGCTTTTATATACAATCATCCAAGGGTTAGATGTACGTGAATGTATATTTTTTTGAAGGTTTGATGGAGGAAGTAAATATGATTGGCAAGAAGTACGAAGAGGATGGATTAATTTTTTCAGGGGATTGGAATATGAGAATAGGAAGCTCCAGCCCTGTGTGTAACAAAGAGGCGATGGGAGGTGGAGAAGGAGTGAAAATAAGAGGAGAAACGGCTACTGGCAGAAGTTGCTAGAACTATGTGAGCTGGGCAGCTTGCACATTCTGAATGGCTGGTGGAAGGGAGATAGAGAAGGAAAAATAACATATTACAAAGGATGGATGCAGTTTTATAGATATGGTAATGAGTTCAGAAAATATGTTAGATAGAATAAGCAAGATTGAGGTTGTTGATAGGGTGAAATCACACCATTCCCCAGTACCTGTAATTGTGAATAGGAGAGGGAAGGTAGAGGACATGGGATTAGGAAGAGGGGGAAGGAGAAAGGTCAAACAGTTCCTAAGTATATATGGACAGAGATGGGCAAATCAGAGTTAACCCTAGACCGGGCGCGCTGGTTGTTTTTGTCAACCAGCGCGTTATTTTACGCCGTAATTCCTAGAAGTGTCAGTCTTTCATCACCTCGTGTCTAATACCTTTGCTCTCACTCTTGCCCTTCTGTTCAGTCGAGTTTTGACAACAGTGGAAGTGATACATGTGTAATTATTTCGAGCGAGCTCTTGGAACCCGAAGCTGGTTGACAAAGTCAACCGCACGCCTGGTCATGTAAGTAAAATTTATTTCTTTAAAATATTTTCTTTCCTCTGTACTTTTCAGGTAATTAGGCAAAGTCAGGCGTAATTACACGTAGTATATTTCTACTTTAGGTCTTGTTTTGTCAATGATGAAGACATATCTGACATTTTAAGCCGGTTGTCCAATGAAACAGAGGACTCTGCCTCGGATTTTTGGATGGAGAGGAGGAAATTATAAATGTATCGGATCAGGATCATAACAGTGCTACGGAGCAGGAGACTGATTCGGAACGTGAGATCTATGAAGACGGTAACTAAAGAGAATTTATCTTCGGGAGAGATGGAGGAACAATATGGTCCACGACGGACTTTTCAAAACTTACTTCGAGGGTTAAAGCAAGGAATACTGCCAGACCAGAAAGGGAGGTGAGGAAGGTAACAACAGAAATTGACTGTTTTATGCAGTTGATAAACGCTGAGATGGTCGATGAACTATAATACTGGACTAATTTGTACATTTCTAAGAAGTGGGAGGAAGTGAAATACAGCCGTGAGCGTGATTCTAAATTTGCGAACCGTAGTGAAATTATGGCATTGCACGGGGATAAGGTGTGAAAGAATTTTTGGACATGGCAACAAAGGTTATTTACCATCCGTCATTTTTTGCTATTATATCTGTTAATTTAATTGTATATTTGTGCAAATATTAAATTATTACAATTAATTTAATTTAATTATGTATCTTCTGCTTAACTCATATTAAATAGGCGCAGTATTCATGTCCCTATCAGAATTAGTTCACGTGTACATAATTATCCATTTTGAGTACATTCATATTAGTCACTAATACAAGTTTTTGATTTGGAGAACAACACTGGGACGAAAGATAAAATGCCGTTAAATGAAATGTTTATGCGATTGGAAGCCTGTAAACGACTGAAAACGTAACTGGTTGACAAAGTCCAGTAGTGTGACAGAAATTGGCGCGCCCGGTCTAGGGTTAAATAACTACCTTGAAGATGCAGAATTTCAGATAATTAGGATAGGGCTCGATGCAGCTTTAGAGTGTAATAATTTTGATAGTGCTTTAGAGCTACTGTAATATCCTATTAGGAGAGTTGTGGTTGAAAAGGCATGTAGGAGGATGATTACAGAAGAGGGAGAGGGTTGGTACAGTAAAGAATGTAAGGAGAAGAGGAAGTTAGTAATGAGAGATCTAGGTGGGTACAGGAAATACAAAGGGAGGGGGTTAAGGGAGGAGTTCTGCAGGTTGAGGAAAGAATTTAAGAAAATGTTTGTGGGGAGAAAAAAAGGCATGGCAAAAGGTGCAAATGGAAATGATAAACAGGGAGTGTAAGCACAGGGAAGGAGAAAAGGTGTGGGCAAGAATAAATAATATTAAGAGGAGTGCAAGAAGGAGAAAAGGTGTGGGCAAGAATAAATAATATTAAGAGGAGTGCAAGAAGAGTTTGAAAGTAAAAATTTGAGTATGGAACATGGGTAAAGTATATCCAGAAACTATTAGGAGTGAAGGAAGGGTGGGGAAAGGCAGAAGGAGGATATGAGGCTGGAAGGGGGTTAGAGATCAAAATCAAAATCTCTTTATTTGCAAATGAGGTGTCTACCTCAGTGGGAAATGGTACACTAAAATACATTATTGTCAAGCACAAATTTTTAAATTAACAAGAGATGAAGATAATTTTCCTAGAATACAATATTATACAATTTATGCTAACAATTTTTTCTATTTAACATACAGCTCATCCTTAATAAATTTATATTGTTTACAAAATTCTACTTATAATATCTCCTGTACTCACAAACATAGTCAACTCATATACAGTATGTGGAATTACTTCAAATAGTACTATACAACTGGTATAAGATTAAAATTTACATTGCATTTATTTATTTATTTATTTATTTATTTATTTATTTATTTATTTATTTATTTATTTATTTTTTACCCATTTTGGAACCTAAGTAGCAGAACGACCTGCTAGGTCTTAACCAGAGCCCCTTTTGCCATCACTTTTCAGAGTTCCTGGAGGGCCTTCGCAGTTACCGTAGCGGTCCCAGGGCCCTCGAAGTCCTCGAGATTGGAAGTCATGAGTTGGATAAGGGAATAACAGGTGATGAGTTTGTGGAAGTGATAAATAAATTAAAGAACAGAATAGCGGGAAGAGAAAATGGGATAACAAATGTATATTAGAAGGAAGTACCAAAAAAGTCAGATGAGGGAGGGTGTGGTTAAATTTCTAAACAAAATATTCGAAGGGGCAAAATTTCTGAAAGAATGGCAGTAAGGAATAATATGTCCTATTTATAAAAATAAAGGACAGAGGGCCAACCCCAACAACTATAGAGGTATAACCTTGCTGGACACTCTGAGCAAAGTATACATGGGTATTTTAGCTGACAGGCTGAGGAAGTGGGTGGAATATTACTCTATTTTATCGATATTCCAGGGTAGCTTTAGAAAAGGTAGGAGGTTGACAAGTAACTTAATGATTGTTAGAAAAATAATAGATAAATACGTGAGAAAAGAAGGTAGCAAGTGTTTATAGCAGCTATAGACTTTCAGGGGGCATTCGATACAGTGAGCAGGAAGGTTTTGTTTGAAAGACTGGGGTGGGTAGAGGTTGGAGAAAAGATGAGAAGAGTGATCATATATGAAAAAGTCCATTGTAGCATTAGGGTAGAGGATGGGGTGATTAGTGGATTGATTGAATCAAAAGTTTGTCTGAAATAGGGGTGTAAATTGTCGCCAATTCTCTTTCTGTTTTTTATTAACGACTTTTTAGGTAGCCACGCGGAGGGAAAATGGGCCTGTCCAGTTGGGTACAAGAAATACCAGGGTTGATTTTTGCCAATGATGTATTATTATTGATGTTGACAGCTGGGGCCTGCAAAGGAGTTTGAATGAGGTTTGTAGTTTTGCAAAGAAATGGTCATTAAAGATTAACAGCAGGTGATGGTATGTAGGAAAAGTAACAAAAGGAAACCTAGGAAGAAATGAGTAAATGGGGAGGAAATAGAGGTGGTAAAAAAACTGGAGTATCTGGGCCTGATGATAAGTAGAAATGGTAGTTGGGTAAAACAAATTAGGTGAGTCAAATGGAAAGGGTCAGCAGCGCTCTCAGTAATAAGGATATTGGAAAATATATTTTCGGTGTAGATTATGGTTTACAAAGAATGGTGTTTAATGCAGTAGTAAAGATTTAAATGCTGTACAGGGCAGATCTTTGGGGTGTGGAGAAAGAGAGCGTGATATTGGAACAAATAGGGAGTAAGTTCAGCAAGATTGTTATGGAGTTTTGCACCACTAGCACAGGCACAAGTGTTATGTGTAAAGAGTTTATCAAAATAGACATTTTAAAAATGGGTGCTTAGTTACTGGTGTAGATTGAGAAAAGATGAAGGGAGCCTAATTTTGCAGTCGGCTTACCAGTATCAAAAGAAGCGGTATTGGTTATTATTGGATGGATAAGGTAAAAAATGCTTTAGAAAGGCTGGCTTAGGGGACTATTGATATAGAATGGGAGAGGAGGAGTGGTGTATACTGAAGATATGTGATAAAGAGGGCAAGAGGCATTGTAGAACAGGAAATTTTGGCCAAATGCAGAAAGAGAGCAACCCTAAAGATGTTTATGAGGATAAAGCAAGTATTGAATGTGAAAGTGGCAAATTTGGACAGGTTAGAGAGAAGAGGCTTAATGTGGTGGATGTTAGGAATATTTATGTTACCGTGTTTTGGTGGATCAGCAGAGGTGAAAGAAAGTGCGGGCTGGAATGGGTCTAACTACAAGGCCAAAAGATGAATTAAAATTTCAATAAAGGTTATATTTTCAAAACTTAACAATTTTCACATAAAAGAATTTTGGATTTTTAACAAATAACAACAAGTCAAATCAGGTATAAGACCAAGAAAGCCGAGATTTAGATAGACTTTAACAATCTGGGCCACAAGCCCTAATTTTTACAATTCCTGAGCTCTCAGCTCACAACCAACATATTACCAAAGGGCAGAAATTCCCTCAATACAATGGAGCGTTTGCACCCACCTTTAAATCTCAAGCCTCTCTGAGGCACATTTACCACAAGTGAAAGAGCAAACCCGCTCTCAATTTTCCGAGCCTATCAAAGGCAACAACCAACATTACTATCAACTGCCCTCAAGGCACACCTACCAAGAAACGGGGGTATCTAGTACCCAATCTACTGGGCCTTCGTGGAAAAGGAACAGATTAATTAAATGGCCCAAAAAATATCAAGATGAATGGAGGCGTGTACTTGCACTCCTACATGAAAGCTTGTTAAAACCTAAGTGGCGCTAAGCCGATACACAGGGGCTATTCCCATACTATAGAGGGGACTCGTATAAGAAAAATTCTAACACATTAGGTAAGAGTAGAAAATCAGTTACGAAAACATAGTCACCTCAATTTAAAAACGAAGGGGAGCTCGAGAGGGTAAAGCACTCTCTACCCCCGATTTACATTTAAAGACATATGTAGTTTTACAAAGTTGGAAACAGATTTACATATTTTAAGTTATAGGTTACATATTAACACTAGAACGGCCAGAGCGGTCATTTTGACCGTTAGCGAATTTCAAGGTATTTCCACGCTCGTAATTTTTTACGCACAAGATTGTTCTTTTGTGACTTTTAATCTTTTAGGGTTATGTACATTCATGCCAAAAATTACATCCGTAGATAATAAGGGAACACCAATATTGTCCCTTATACCTAGGAAGGCCATAAGCGGTGATTTTGACCGCTTCACCTCCTTGATACAGAGAGCTCTATTCTGCTCACTGCTTGCGTCCTGTGATATATTTACAAGTGGCGCTATAGGAGCGTATGATGTTACTAAATAGTATGCCTCTAGCAGTGGTTGCGACTGGACGAGTTAGTGCCTGTCCCTTGTGTCGTATAGTGCGTAATAATGGCTCGGCGGCAAAAACTTACTCCTGTTGAATTATTAGCAGAACTTGAAAAGCTAGGAGAAGACGAATCAGGTGACGAAGATACATTGTCAGATATAGACGCAATGAGTGACGATGAGGATTTTATACCTCAACAGTGTGATAATATGTCGAATAGTGATGGTGATTCGGCTGATGAAAATATGCACACAGTGGATTTCGCACCTACGATAGACGCAGTTACTCCTTCAACCAGCCGTGATCAATCTTGCAGCAGAGGACGATCTCTTAGCAGCAGGCATCCTGTTCGAAGTGGAAGGGGACGAGGTGGGAGAGGTCATGAACTGGTAAAGTCTTCTTCATTTGCATTATGTGGTAATGATGGAACAGCTATTTGGACTGTTGTCGACAGTAGTGGGAACCCCCCCTGGAAGGATGGCTGCTCAGAATGTACTGAAAGAGGCAGCAGGGCCTACTTCTCACGCTAAGCGTAACATAGAGACTAACAGCAAGGTTAGTGCCTGGCGTTTATTCATTGACGCATCCATGTTGAAGCATATAAAGATGTGCACAGAGACCGAAGCTTGTAGACAGACAACGGATAATAATTGGTCTATTTCTTAGAAAGAATTAGATGCTTTTATTGCTTTGTTATACGCCCGTGGAGCTTATAAACTTACTAGTCTTTTTTTTTTTTTGCTAGGGGCTTTACGTTGCACCGACACAGATAGGCCTTATGACGACGATGGGATAGGAAACTCCTAGGAGTTGGAAGGAAGCGGCCGTGGCCTTAATTAAGGTACAGCCCCAGCATATGCCTGGTGTGAAAATGGGAAACCACGACTTACTAGTCTAGCTGTAGATCATATGTGGTCTTCTTTATGGGGTCCCCCTGTTTTCACTAACACTATGGCAAGAAATAGGTTCAAAGAAATTCTAAGGTATTTGCGCTTTGATCTCCGTAAAACTAAATCCACTCGTTTGCAGACAGATAAATTTGCTTTGACTTCGGCTATTTGGAATAGATTTATTGACAATTGTTATGCGTGCTATAAACCAGGAGCAAATGTCACAGCTGATGAACAACTCTTCCCCAGCAAAGCTCGGTGCAGGTTCACGCAGTACATGGCCAACAAGCCAGATAAATTTGGCATAAAATTCTGGCTACTGGTAGACGTTGATTCTAAGTATGTGTGCAATGGATTTCCTTATCTTGGGAAAGACGAAATGTGACCCGCCAATGAGTCACTGCCTAAAAATGTTGTCATGAAACTTATGGACCCATACCTCATGAAAGGACCACTGATAACTTCTTTACATCGGTAAAGTTGGCTGAGAGACTGAAAGAGAAGAAAACTAGTATTGTTGGAACAATCAATCGAGTGAGGAAGGAAATTCCGGTGTCAATCAAAGCACTATGTATGAATCTGTACGAGACTGTCGTTTGGAAGATCACACTACTCTCACAGTACATCACGGAAAAGTGAACAAGAATGTGCTTCTGTTAAGCACTCTACACCCAAGCGTTCAAGGGAGTGAAGATAACAAGAAGCTCCATAGTACTACTGAATTTTATATCGGAACTAAGTATGGTGTGGATGTAGTTGATCAAATGTCGCATAAATACTCCACTAGAGCTGGATGCCGAAGGTGGCCTGTACATGTATTTTAGAACGTACTTGATCTAGCAGCAATAAATTCATGGATAGTCTACAAGGAAGTTACGGGACAGAGAATCTCTTGACATGATTATATTCTTGAAGTAATACAAGAACTAAGATCTGATTTTGTGAAGACAAGATCCCGGTTGATTGAACTCCTTACACTTCAGCTTGAGCCTCAGATTCAGGTTCAATGTGCCAGTCATAAGCGACGACAATGTCAACTGAACTCCAATTGTAAACAGAACAAAACCTCTGACACATGTTCTTTGTGCAAAAAAGTAGTCTGTGGAAAATGTTCGTGTAAGGTAATAACTTGCATAAATTACTTGTCAAGTGCCTAAATAGGCTTGTAAACAAATAGAGACCGTTATTTTTATCATAATTTTTCACAAAGGCGTTCAATAGCAAGTCCGCCAAAATATTTCATTGTTACCTATTAGAAGTGAGAGAATATGAACAATTATTAATATTTAACAATGGATTGATCTGTATACAATACATCCTATTGGTTAACTGTTGTTTTAAAATAAATTATTTAACATTCTCATGTTTCCCAGATCCTGGATCCTAGGTATATGTCAGTAAGCGGCAGCGGTCAAAATGACCGCCTGCGGCCTTTATAGGTATGAGGAATGTTCGGCCATTCTAGTGTTAAAGGTTTCGGACCTGCCCTGTGGGTTAAACTGCTGAGCTAGCAAGGAAAAAAGAGATGTTAAACGGCCATTACCTTGTTGAAGAGCTGCTGCCCGAAGGAAGAGGCGCTACCCACCCCCTGCTATACTTCCACACACTAAGCTAGATGTTGTTGAAGTGGCGGAGAGCCCGGAAAATCAGCAGTTTTTATACTCTCGGGGAAGATTTGAGACTTTTCATGAATAATTAAGACACACCCACATGCGTTTATTGGTCAGCTAAAGTTTGTACATCAAACGTGAAGAAGAAGGACACGACTGGTCCAAAATTAAAGAAATTCGGGATTGGCTAAGTTCAAAACTGGCGGAAAGAAAGATTAATATTGCCAACCTACAAATGAAAGAACGAAATTTATTTATAGGAAAACTTATGAGTATAAAATACCTTCAAGAAAAGTTCCATCACTTCGCACCAGGGTGCATGATCATAGTTTTTGGTAGAGACATCTGTGAGAGAATGTCCATACTTCTTGATAATTAGTAAACAAACACAATCAATGAATATTCAAGATAAACTTACCGAGCTCGATAGCTGCAGTCGCTTAAGTGCGGCCAGTATCCAGTATTCGGGAGATAGTAGGTTCGAACCCCACTGTCGGCAGCCCTGAAGATGGTTTTCCGTGGTTTCCCATTTTCACACCAGACAAATGCTGGCGCTGTACCTTAATTAAGGCCATGGCCGCTTCCTTCCCACTCCTAGGCCTTCCCTGTCCCATCGTCGCCATAAGACCTATCTGTGTCGGTGCGACGTAAAGCAACTAGCAGATAAACTTAAACTTATGACTTACAATTTTAACAAAATTTGAAGATCTTATTTTAAATTGTCAAAAATGTTAATGTGTCTTTCCAATTTTAATATTTATTTCTGATATATTAATGTTAATTTGTTATTAGCTGATGATGTCCCTTAGGGGACGAAACATGTCCTAGATATTAATAAATTATATAATGTATTGAATAGGTGGCCGCTCAATTATAATATTTAAGTTTATCTTGAATATTCATTGATTGATTATAGTCAATACGGGATTAGTATTACTTGAAATGAAGCTGTTAAAGCTGATCACTTGTAAAACAAACACAATTCGAAATTAACCCAGTGGCATCTTCTGATAAACCGGTCGGGCTGAGTGGCTCAGACGGTTGAGGCGCTGGCCTTCTGACCCCAACTTGGCAGGTTCGATCCTGGCTCAGTCCGGTGGTATTTGAAGGTGCTCAAATACGTCAGCCTCGTGTCGGTAGATTTACTGGCACGTAAAAGAACTCCTGCGGGACTAAATTCCGGCACCTCGGCGTCTCCGAAAACCGTAAAAGTAGTTAGTGGGACGTAAAGCAAATAACATTATTATCTGATAAACGGTTGAGTTAATTCAGTTTTAAATTTCAGAGTTTCAGCTGTAGAGGAGTACTTTAAGGCGGAAAATTCAAATGTGCAGCGTATAGGTGTACCAACCAGTACAATTTATATGAATAGGGGCCGGACTAAGTTAAATGATAACACGGTTTGTATATTATGTGGTGATAAAAGAGAGAGAATTTTCCTTTACTGACAGTGTGCAAAGGAACGTATGAAGAGAGACGTATATTTATGTCAGAGAAGCAGTTGGCAGTGATATATCAACCGGCTAATGAGAAATTTTTTTAAAGTGTTTAGTGAAGGAATGGAAGTGTGCTAGTAATTTATGTAAGATTTTGGGTAGAATTAGGAATCGATGTACAGCTGCAATAAAAGCTAGGGGCTTTACTAGGGGCTTTACGTCGCACCGACACAGATAGGTCTTATGGCGACGATGGGATAGGAAAGGCCTAGGAGTTAGAAGGAAGCGGCCGTGGCCTTAATTAAGGTACAGCCCCAGCATTTGCCTGGTGTGAAAATGGGAAACCACGGAAAACCATCTTCAGGGCTGCCGATAGTGGGATTCGAACCTACTATCTCCCGGATGCAAGCTCACAGCCGCGCGCCTCTACGCGCACGGCCAACTCGCCCGGTGCAATAAAAGCAAAAACTCAGTTGTGTCAAGTGAATGCAGATCAAGAACTATGGAGTGTGTGTTTCTGATATGTAAGCAAGACATATATGATGGCATGATATAAGAACTAGAACGTTCAACTCAGTGCAGGTGAAGGAGAATTTCCCCACTACTGGCTAACCATGGGAGGGGAAGGAGTGGGGTATGGAGTGATCCCGCTTGTCGTATAGGTCGCCACTTGTATTCGATACTTCCGAATGTCTCGCGCTCTCCGTGGTTTCTGAAACACCCCTATACTAGACGTCAGATTACTACTATTATTCGTATGCGACTTAACCATATGTGTACACCAGATTACTTATTCCGCATGAAATTGGTAGAGTCTAACCTCTGCATATGTCGTACGTCGGTGGCTACTATTAATCATATTTTATTTCAATGTCCGTTATTAGAAGTTAGTAGGCGTAAATGGTTACAACTTTGTTTTCGGAAACAATTCGCGTTACCCACAAAATTGACGTGTTGGATACTAGATCCCACTCCATATTTGGTAGCTGCCCTATCCAATTTCCTTTTTGACAACAAAATATTCCTGTAGTTTCTGTCCTTTCCCCTACTCCTTAAGTGTGGACCCGGTTCTGTACGTGATTTGTAGAAGTCGCCAAGTATCGGTCGCTTTGGCGTGAAGCCTAGTGCCTTGTGTCCCCGTGTTTTTTTCCTGTGTGTAGGGTTTGTAGTTTCTTTCTATTCTTACACTTACCTTTAGCATTAAAATTTCAGCATCCTCCATCTTTTGACTTTGTTTTTAGGATACGTGGCTGGGTATACCACTCCCAAGCGAAGCCCATTAAATAACCAAGACAAGACAAGACAAGACAAGAAGGAGTGGTGTATGAGTGCACGAGTTCCTGAGGTAAGGGGACCTGACCTACTCGTGAGATGATTGTGCTAGGTCAGGAGTGATAAGATAGGCAGCCCCGCTGCTGGACATCCATGGTGGGGAGGAAGGATCATCTCTCTACTGGGCATCCATGGAGAAAGGTAAGGATGATTGCTCTGGCTATGGTGTCTCCATGGTTAGGGCAGTTACCATGAGGGATACACATGTGGCCACATGCTCAATAAGAAGCATTTTTAGATGTAGCAAACATTTTACTTGTTACGGCATCAGGAAAGTGGTGACCCCCATCGTCCAGTAGGAAACCACTGCAATCAGCCACCCCAGTATTGGCGGGAAATCCATACCCATTTGAGGTAGGAGGAAATGCCTGCCCTCCACCCTGAACACCTAGGGAGATGCTGGAAGTGGCTCTAAAATGCTTGGCGACAGGCTATGTGACAAGCCGGCCGTAAAACCTCTCAGTCACAGTCTCATGGAATGATGTCTTCCGAATTTAGTACTAAGGCTAGGGTGTCCCCACTAGGCAATGCGCGCTGGCGAGGCCCGGTCAACGTGAGAAGTATGCAAGGGTTACCATCGCACAGGTGGCGATGGCTAAACAAGCTAGCCCATACAACCTGTCTTGCTTCACTCAACATCAGCACTATGTCTGTGCGGTACAGCGAACTGTCAAAGGCTCTAGAAAGGAGGCAGATCGATGCCTATGCAGCACAGGAAACACAATGGAGTGGCCAGAAGTTGTAAGACATTGGATGTGGGTACAAGCTGATATACAATGGCACCCATGGAACAACCAGTGGCTGTACCAGCTGTATCTCTGATGTGCAGCAGTATGATGACTGTTTGATGAAGATTATATGGAAGAAAAGTACACTTTTTGAGTGTATACGCCCCACAGACATGTTTGTCAGGAGCAACAAAGGATGCCTTCTGGGAGATGCTTGAAGAGAAGACAACCAAAGTAACCCTAGAAGACAACCTCATTATTGCCAGTGATCTAAACGGACACGTCTGTCACAGAAAGGAAGACGATGCAGTTCATGGTGGACATGGTTTCAGGGAAAAGAACAATGATGGCCAATAAATCCTTGATTATGCATAA
Source organism: Anabrus simplex (assembly GCF_040414725.1). Classification (NCBI taxonomy): domain Eukaryota; kingdom Metazoa; phylum Arthropoda; class Insecta; order Orthoptera; family Tettigoniidae; genus Anabrus; species Anabrus simplex. The sequence continues at coordinate 406,182,145 of NC_090268.1, forward strand.
GCCCATGACCTGGTCATCACAAACACCTGGTTCAAAAAGCGTGATTCACAATTAATTACATATTACAGCAGCACAAGGGCAACGCAGATCGATTACATCCTTGTCAGGCGTCGAGACCTTAAAGATGTGTTAGACACAAAGGTTGTACCATACAAAACTGTTATGGCGCAACATCAACCAGTCATCTGCAAGTTGCGTATCAAATCGCCAAAATCCTGAACACACCTTTCATAAATGACCAGCAAGAATCAAATGGTGGTGCTTCAAGGAAAAAGAGGCCGATGTCGTCATATGAATAACATTACCACTGATTACTACAGTCAAAGAGAGTTGGATCAAACTGAAGAAGGCTGCTCATGACACTGCATGTACTGTTCTTGGATCAACAAAACCAGGACGGCAAAAATTTGACAAAAATACATGGCTCTGGTGTGATGAGGTCAGAAATGAAGTACGAAGGAAGAAATGGCTTTACTATGAGTTTCTTGGTGACAAGACACCGGCTCGTTGGAATGCCTACAAGATAACAAGTAGTGATGCAAAGAAGATTAGCTACAACAGAAAACAGCATATTTTGCAAATCTTTATGCAAAACTAGACACACGTGCAGGCGAATGGGAATTATACCGACTCACCAAAGCGAAGCATCGCAAAACACATTATATAATATATATAATATAATATTTATAATATATAATATTTAAACCTAACCTCAGCTGTTTTGAGAGTGTTAAGATTCCAGTTCCATACAGTATAATATGTGAAAAGTTACACCAGTAGTAACAAAATGTTTGAATGTGTATACAACGAATAATTTGAAAACATTAAGCAATTCAACAGATTGCAAATGTATTGACATTATATTTTAAATATTAGAATAAGGTTTTAAAAGTTGAAACTTAAATATTATTTTCAATAAGACAACATAATATACAAACATTTTAATATTTGATCGGTTTTTCAAAGCTTATTATGGATAAGTTTGTTAATGGCAAACCATAAGTGTAAGTTCTAAAACAATGATATCATTTAACCTTGTAAGAATATTTATAGCTGAAGATGTTCAAAATATGAATGAATGAATGAAACATGTCCTATGTTTTTAATATTTAAGCAATAAATTAAGGATGAGATCCTAATTATATAATTGCTTTTAATGTATTGAATAGGTGGATACAAGAGTTTTATTGTTTCTTTTCTAATAGACTTTCAATACGGAAAAATGAGGATAGTCTCTTGCAAACACAAGACATCCAGTGCTTCTATAGCATCAATGATGAAACAGGAAACTTGTTAGCAGATGCAGAGTAGGCTACAATACGGAGCTGGTAGTGAAAGATTTTAAAATCATTAGGATATCATTGCTACCAGTCAGTCAATCAGAATGTTCAAACATGGTTCTGTTCTTATCCTCTGTCTCAACTCGATTGTGTTTTTTCTCTTAGCCATGTTGTAACATTCCATACTTTTTCACACTAGTTTTAAGCCTATTTTCATTTTATAAATATAAATGTTGATTCTTAGGGTGCCATATATGTTAAGGACACTAGGTTCAGGGCCCTGACTTAACTTTAGGCTAAGATTTATTTTTGGCTGATGATGCTTACGACTGTTAAGCGAAACATGTCCCATCTTACAACGCCTGTTGTAATGTTTATTTCCTAAATATAGGAAAGATAAGTTTTGGAAAGGTGGTGTTAACTATTATTCTTGTTTTAATGTTCCTATCCAACTTTTGTGTCACAAGATGAAGGTATTTGAACGGGTTCTTGATAAAAGGATACATGAGATCATTGAGCTTTCCAGAAACCAAGCTGGATTTCTGAAGAATTGTGGCACAACTGATGCAATCCATATTGCATGGCTCTTGGTTAAAAGCACCGTGAGAAGAACAAGCTGATCCATCTAGCTTTCCTGGGCCTTGAGAAGGCCTTTGATCGTGTGCCGCATGACCTCACATGGCAAGTACTGCTAGAGCATGGCATACCAGAATACCTTGTCAACTTGGTTCAGCTGCTTTATGTAGACCCACAGAGCTATGTTCAGGCTGCCGCAGGAGCATCCAGTGACTTTCCTATCAGCATCGGTGTTCACCAAGGTTCAGCGCTGTCATTGCTCTTCTTCATTCTAGTGATGGACATTGTAACAGCAGACCTACACCGTTCCTTGCCATGGATGCTTCTCTACGCAGACGATGTCATGTTGACCTCTGAGACCCAAGTTGATCTGCAATGCCAAATCCAAGAATGGAGTGATTGGCTGGCACAATATGGCCTGTGCCTAAATAAAAAGAAGACTGAATATATAACCATTCAGGTAGACAGTGAGGACCTGCCGCGAGTGACAAAATTCAAGTACCTTGGCTCCTCGATCATTGATGATGGCCGACTTGTCCAAGAGGTCAATGCAAGGATATCCGCAGCCTGGACGAAATGGATAACAACAACCGGTGGCACTCGCGACCGGAGGATGAAAGGTAATATTAAATCTAAAATCTATCGTACTGTCATCCGATCTGCTGCACTGTATGGCTGTGAATGTTGGCAAGCTACAACTGAGACAAAGCATTGAGTGGGTACTGTGGAGACTAAGATGCTGAGATGGACAGCTGGCATCACCAAACTGGATCGCATCTCCAATGAATCCATGAGCAGAAATTTGGCGTTGCACCGATTCAAGAAAAAATGCGCGAGAGTCGTCTACAATGGTTTGGACATGTACTAAGAGCAGATGCTGACACTATTGCAAAGACAGGTTAAATGCTAGAAGTCGCTGGTAGGATACCAAAAGGATGACCAAAACAGCGATGGGCTGATACTCTTCACAAAGACCTGAAGAGCGTCACTCTTCACCCTGACATGGCCCAGGACAGAACTAAATGGAGACAACAAACACATGTAGCAGACCCTGCTAACAGGAAGGACAAATGGTGAAGAAAAAAAGAAGAAGTTAACCTTTTTATTTGTAATTTCGTTCTAGTGTTATTTTTATTTTCTCCGAAAAGTTCCATTAAATTCTTTACTGTACAGATCTGGAAAAAATAAAGTTTATTAATTCATTCATTAAAATTTAAAAAATGCTATATCTTGCTGGAATCCTAAAAGTTGAGTCTCACTGGAATAACCAGTCCGACTCATTGGCTGAATGGTCAGCGTACTGGCCTTCGGTTCAGAGGGTCCCGGGTTCGATTCCCGGCCAGGTTGGGGATTTTAACCTTCACTGGTTAATTCGAATGGCTTGGGGGCTGGGTGTTTGTGCTGTTCCCAACATCCCTGCAACTCACACACCACACATAACACTATCCTCCACCATAATAACACGCAGTTACCTACACATGGCATATGCCGCCCACGCTCATCGGAGGGTCTGACTTACAAGGGCTGCACTCGACTATAAATAGCCACATGAAATTAATTATTATTGGAATAACCTTTCCTAAACTCAAACTGCCTTCTACCAATCCAGTTAATAATTTACCAGACGTGTCTACTATAATCAGAAAAAATTATTTCCCAGAGCTTACATGCAATGCATGTCAAGCTGACTGGCCTATAATAATCCACTTTTTGTCACCATTTCCCTTGTACACTGGAGCTACTCATTACTCTGCTCTTCATTCATTTGGTATAGCTCCTTCATGCAAAAAGTAATCAAATAAATACTTCAAGTACGGCACTATACTCCAACCCATTGCCCTTAGTATGAAATGAAAATCCACAGCCTGTTTCCAGTCATTCGACCGGGTCAGGGATGGAATGAATGAAGTCCCCATTTAGTGGCGAGGATAGGAATTGTATCAGCTGCCGAAGTCTGTCGCACTCCTCTGGGGCAATGATTAATGACTGACAGATGAAATTAAATGATAGTGGAGAGTGTTGCTGGAATGAAAGGTGACAGGGAAAACCAGAGTACCCGGAGAAAATCCTGTCCCGCCTCCGCTTTGTCCAGCACAAATCTCACATGGAGTGATGGTATTTGAACCACGGAACCCAGCGGTGAAAGGCCGGTGCGTTGCCACCTGAGTCACGGAGGCTTCTGTCTTTAGTATATCCCCAGAAAGCATCAATCCCAGCTGAAGTTCTACTTGTCAACTTGGTATGTTTTTGTAATTATCTTTGTTACCAGAGGTAAATTTCAAGTTCTTTGCTAGTATTAGTCACCTCCTCTACCTGAATATTATCCTTATATCCAACTACCTTTATGTACTGCTGACTAAATACTTTTGTAAATCTTCACATATACACTGTCCTAGATCATTAATGATTCCTGGAATGTCCCTCCTGGAACCTGTTTTTGTCTTGAGACTAAAAAGGGAAATTTAAAAATAAAAAGTAAAACAACTGATGAAACCAGAGTGGTTGAAAGAATTTGTGGCATACTTAACAATCAAATATTCTTCTGTGTGAGAAGAAGAAAGTTAAATGGACAGAAAATGAAATATTTTTAGCATTTTTCAGGAGATACATTGTTACTCTTTGTCAGGATTGTATACAGTGAAAAGGGACATATTCTGAGGATGTGAACTATGGAATCCTCCAAGATGTTTTTAGAATTTTAACCATTGTTGATTCATCCCTAATCAAATAATTTAAAAAAATGCTGTTCTTCTTTTGACAGTATGAAAGTAATAAATGTAATGGATTATGATTGTGAAGAAGATGAAGTTATCAGCCCACATTCAAGAAATGTAATCCACCTGTGCAAGAAATAATAGTTCAGGGACTTCACACAGTGAATGTTACCTGTTTATTTATTTACTAGTGCCTTGTTAAGTTGTGAAGTTAGGGCTCTAGCCCTATCTTACATTTAAACATAATGTTTACAAATATATCATAAGTAAAATAATATGTGAATGCCTTTGTTGACTTATTAAAGCATATGACTCAGTTGACAGACCTACTCTCATGAAAATCCTGCAGGAATTAGGACTGGACCAGAAGACCCATACCCTTATCCAGCAGACTTTAAATAACACCAGGTTATGGGTGAAGTTCAGAGGAATGCTCTGAGAAAGTTTTGAAATCAAGACAGGGGTAAAACAAGGAGACTGTCTCTCCCCTCTGCTCTTTAACCGTGCAATGGAAAAGGTAATAAGAGAGTGGTGAAAGGAGTTAGCTAGACAGGGGATTCCATGTGGTATCTCTCTGGGACACAAGTACAATGGACTCAATATTGATTGCCTGGCATTTGCCAATGACTTAGCACTTCCATCTAATTCAATAGAAACTTCAGTTGAAACAATTCAATGTTCTCAGACAACAAGCAGCTGCACACTGCACTTGAGAAAACACAATATATGATGATCATCAGTAATCTCCATGTACACTGCATCTGGAGCAAGGAATGATCATGAAAACTAACAGGATTACGTATCTAGGAGAACTAAAAGAGTAGCATTATGATTTCAGGTTAACAAGCTAGAACTGGCATACCAACTGATCAAGAATACCCACAATAAAAAGTGTCTTCCATAACACTAAAATGAAGCACTACCAGTCAGTAATCCACCCTGAAGCCTTATATGCTTTAGAATGTCTAATATTCAACAGGGGCTCATGGACAAGCTCAAAATCCAGGAGAGAAAAATATTGAGGAAGATATTATGGCCAGTCAAAGAAAAGAATGACTACAAAAGGCAACCCAACCAAGAGCTCTACAAATACTGTGAAAAAAATCACAGATGTCAGCAGGAAGAGATGCCTAGCATTTTATGAACACATCTACAGGATGCATCATGCTAGGTTGACCAACCACCTTCTTGCTTACTGGCAAAAGAAGAAGAACAAATCACCATGGTTGATGGAAATAAGCAAAGATCCGCAGGAACTGGAAGGAATAGAAAGAGACTTAAAAGAACAGACATCTCTCAGGAGGATGCTTAAACAAACCTCCAAGAAGGAAGACAGGTACCCTTTGGAGAAAGGAGAAGATGGAACAACACAGCCAGAGGAAGTGCAATTACCAGGCAAACATCAAAACCCATCCCAAACCCTGTATGAAACAAGCAGAAGAAATAAAAATAAATAGTTAAGATAGAGTACAATTGGACTTGACAAAAGAGTGACTGAATGGGTGGCTCTGGAATAAGTTCATTTCATTTATTCATGAACATAACAGGCGTTCAGCCCCAAATACATGTTCACAATAAAATAATCCAACCTAAGCCACCACACTCCACCATATAAACAAACACAAACAGAACATTTTTTTTTTTGCTAGTTGCTTTACGTCGCACCGACACAGATAGGTCTTATGGCGACGATGGGACAGGGAAGGGCTAGGAGTGGGAAGGAAGTGGCCGTGGCCTTAATTAAGGTACAGCCCCAGCATTTGCCTGGTGTGAAAATGGGAAACCACGGAAAACCATTTTCAGAGCTGCCGACAGTGGGGTTCGAACCTACTATCTCCCGAATACTGGCCGCACTTAAGCGACTGCAGCTATCGAGCTCGGTACAAACAGAACAAACACCACATAATAACCTACCGTCCGGCCGAGTCATCACCCCTAGGGTGGCTCTGTTTCTAGAAAATAGAACCCAGAGAATAAGAGTAGATGAAGCTTTATCTGTCCCTGTAAAAATTAAGAGGGGAATTCCTCAAGGCAGTATTATTGGACCTTTATGTTTTCTTATATATATCAATGATATGTGTAAAGAAGCGGAATCAAATATAAGGCTTTTCGCAGATGATGTTATTCTGTACAGAGTAATAAATAAATTACAAGATTGTGAGCAACTGCAAAATGACCTCGATAATGTTGTGAGATGGACAGTAGGCAATGGTATGATGATAAACGAGGATAAAAGTCAGGTTGTGAGTTTCACAAATAGGAAAAGTCCTCTCATTTTTAATTACTGCGTTGATGGGGTGAAAGTTCCCTTTGGGGATCATTGTAAATACCTAGGTATAAATATAAGGACAGATCTTCATTGGGGAAATCACATAAATTTGATTGTAAATAAAGGGTACAGATCTCTGCACATGGTTATGAGAGTATTTAGGGGTTGTAGTAGGGATGTAAAGGAGAGAGCATATTTGTCTCTGGTGAGACCTCATTTCCAGTGTATGGGACCCTTACCAGGATTACTTGATTCAGGAACTGGAAAAAATCCAAAGAAAAGCAGCTCAATTTGTTCTCGGCGATTTCCGACAAAAGAGTAGCATTACAAAAATGTTGCAAAGTTTGGGCTGGGAAGACTTGGGAGAAAGGAGACGAGCTGCTCAACTGAGAGGTATGTATTACACGTAACTAATCTCATGATTAGGCCCGTATTGAAATTTGAATAGGTGGATTGAAACAGTTACTATATTTTAAGCATTTATGAGTGGTATGTTCCGAGCTGTCAGTGGAGAGATGGCGTGGGAGGACATCAGTAGACGAGTAAGTTTGGATAGTGTCTTTAAAAGTAGGAAAGATCACAATATGAAGGTAAAGTTGGAATTCAAGGGGACAAATTGGAGCAAATATTTGTTTATAGGAAGGGGAGATAGGGATTGGAATAACTTACCAAGGGAGATGTTCAATAAATTTCCAATTTCTTTGCAATAATTTAAGAAAAGGCTAGGAAAACAACAGATAGGGAATCTGCCATCTGGGCGACTGCCCCAAATGCAGATCAGTAGTGATTGAATTCGTGTAATTTATAGGATTAAGAATTTAAATCAATAACAAACTAAATTAATATTAAAAATGGTAGTGGTGAACATTGTTTTAAGAGGAAGTACAAGTAGGCAACCATCCTCTACACAACACTAATCAGGGAGAAAAAGTGGAAGGGATCCGACACTTCGAAAAATGAAAATATCTGCCAAAGAAACACAAAGGACATGAAGGGCATGAAAACAAAAGACTTCCTAGGATTCACAACCTAATACCGCCAGTGTTGAAAATAACTAATCGATACGATTTAAGACTTGAATTATACATCAAATAATTGAGATCATTAAAGTTAAGTAATTTGAAATATTAAAACCTGAAATTAAAGAAAATTAGAACATTCTTTATGTGCAAGTATAAACACAAAACTGTATCTAAATACTGAAATTATGCAGGGTATGTTGGTTTTGATGTGAAAAAGTGCAGTGACCTTCGACATTCTGTATTCATATTATTTGTAAAAAGGGCAAACGAAGCATGTTTAAAGACATTTTATTTTCTCGAGAAGTACTTGTCCGATTTTCAAGATAATCTTGGCGCTAATGACTGTAAGTTTAAGCCTAGTTCTAGAAAATAGGGTAGTTCTATTTAAGAAACAAAGTTATTACCGTTATCTCAGTAGATACTGACAACGTGGAAATGTACTCCAGGTTCAACTAAGAGCCCCTTAATACCATAAACGAAAGTGGAAACAGAATGTCAATATCTTGAACAGTTAATTTATGACTGTGAGGCTCTTCAGCCTGCTGAAACTAACTTTGAGAAAATAAATTTATAAACTACCTGAAAGAGAAAACATATGCTAACAGTATAACACCTTACAAAATCTTAAATGGTTCATGGGTTATTTGAGATGGTCATTGTAGCTGCATAACAATGTACAATTTGTTAATTACAGTAGATAGGATGTTCACCTACCTGGATGCCTCACAAATGGTTGTCGACAGCATAGCTGCTTCAGAACCAGCCGGAGGTGTTTTTTGTGACAATTCCCCTTCCATTATAGTATGTGTTTTTAAGTGCTGGATCATCCCAGAAGTATTTTTGCTGATGTATTCTAGTTCTTTTGAGCAATCAACACAGACAACTTCATTTGATACTGTCACAAAAAGGGTGGAAAACACAGCCAGCACAGCAATTCAAGAGCAATTTTGGGAATCAGTAACTATAAAGTTAGGTGACCCTGAATCCAATCTCCTACCATATTTGCCATCGTGACCATTCTCGATGCTTGGTTCAAAATGTTGCCATTCATGGAAGCACATCATGCGACAAGCGCAGTGGAATATTTGACGACAGAGTGTAAGCTATACTGACCGATACATCGAGTCATGTATCACATATTTCAACCAGTGAGCAATTCACACCATCATCATCAGATGTACTTTTGGTATTGGCATTGTGTGATGTTGTAGAAGCAGCAAAAAACAGAAGCCATAATGCTGCAGCCGATGCTGCTGTGGAAATATAGTGTAACCTTAGCGAAGTCTATCTTTAGTGTACAGAGAATCCTCTAGAATACTGGCGATGCAACATGAGCCGATATCCCACATTATGTGTTTTAGCCAGGAAACACCTCTCTATACTGGCTACATCAGTTCCGAGTGAACAGATATTTTCCAAGACTGGTTTCCTTAATAATAAACATAGAAAGAGGTTGCAGGGGAAGCTGGTAGGCATATGTATATTTTTTAATAAGAATTATGTGGGTGAGAAGGTCTAATTAATTTGTGTTGTGATGAAGAGGTCCACAATATTATTATTATTATTATTATTATTATTATTATTATTATTATTATTTATTAATTTTAGAGAGCAGTTTTCTCGCACAAGGATATTGTAAATGTGTGGAGCATATATGTTATACTTTCATAATGAGTTATAAGTTAAATTAATGAGATAATTATTTCTTTTACAAGGTATATGTTACAGTCCATGTGTGTTATTGTTGTATTCTAACATAAAGAATATGAGTATGTGGCCTTGTGTGTGAGACATTTACCTGCTAACATCTTTTATCACATCATTATTAATGTTATTGATTCCTTCACTGTCTGGATTTTACCGTGCAGTTTATGATGTAGGTTAACATCTTGTTTGCAATCAAATCTACTATTTGTGATATGGTCCAAGAACTCAGCCAAGTACACAATATTCTCCAAGATATGGCTAAGTAAAGCAGTGATTTATGTCTTAAAACACTTGGATTATAGATGTCGTACTAATAACAAATTATGTCCTAACTAGAGGCTGGGTATGGTGGAACAGTATTAACGATATTCGTGATTTATTCATGTTTTATATTGTCGCCTTCAAATTTGGCCTATAATAAGTATTTTATTATATGTGGTTAATAGCTGGTATCATTCTTTCATTAAGTGTGTAATGTTAAAATTTTATTCAGGCACAGTCGTGTTTTCATTCAGAAAACTGGCTTGACAAGTTGGGGTGGACTGTGTATTGATTTTTCTGGCCAGATGATCGACCAGCACACTGTAGTCATGTGACCGGTCAGGAATTTCCCAAGGTTCCTCCGTGGCGCGTGGCGAATGTACTCGAAGCTGTACTTTCTGGAATAATGATAGCCCATCAGGAAAAAGTGCAATGTCCAGTTACAAAGCAATGTAATGCCACACCTCCAGTTGAAAACATATAAATACATGTGCATAAGGAATTAACCTTCTCTCTAATTTCAACGTTCTCCAAGTGCTGCAGATTTTCGTGAAGAAAGTTACGTATCTTCTTCACCATAATTTCTCCACGTGGTCGTGTATGATAAAATTCTAAAACTGTTTGTGTCAGTTTCAGCTATTATCAAATCAAGAAGGAAGAGGACCTTTACAATTCACAATCGTATTTGCCAGAATGTCTCACCCATCTTCTAGAAGAGCCACAAATTTGCAACTGGAAATAGACTTTGCTGTCGACATGCTGTGCTAAAATGTAAGCACCATCCAGCACAAGGGAGTGAGCGATTAGACGCAGATCAACATGTGAGCAGATTCCTTCATCGGTGGTGAGATCCAGTTCCATCAGAAATTGAGTACCTTTTTGTAATATTTCTCTGTTCATCTATGTAGGAGTGGTACGATCCTGTTCATTGATAGTAGTTATTTCTATTAGAATAGTTGTATTTTGGAATATTTTCATCCTTCTTTCTCAATGGTGTAATGGTAGTGTTGTTATATTGTGTGTGAGTGATTTGTTGGATTCTATTAGTGTAGTTAGTCAGTGAATGTCCTCAGATATTATTCTAATGTCCCTCCAAAGGTTTAAAGCGATATTTAAAAATCAGAGACCTCTCCGATAAAATATAGTTTTATTTGAAGCAATTTCAAATTTTGTGAACTCATGTGGGACAGAATTACATTGTATCTAGTATGTTGAATGTCAATGAGCATTTCACCTTATGCATTTTTGTCGAGTTATGCATGACAGTGTCATCAAATTCAGTGATAGATTCAGATTTTTGGTAAAATTAATAATCAGCACTAATAATAATAATAATAATAATAATAATAATAATAATAATAATAATAATAATAATAATAATAATAATAATAATAACAATAATAATAATTTAAAAAATGGAAGGTCGGGTTAAACTAAAATTTAATGGTCATGATTGATAAATGATATTTGCTGTTATTCTGTTATGTTTGATGTGTGCTCTGTTGGTGGATTATGTGCCTGGAATACGGCGATCCTGTGGGATTAGTTTGTGATTTTATTTGGAGAAGCATGTATCTTGAGTACCATGCCTTCTGTGAATTTGAAGCACGTGTTAAATAATGTGGATGAGATTTAGGAGTAATAATTTATCGTGACTCATGAACCACATGTCCGATGACACTTATGTTTAGCCATTATTTATGTGCGTGGTAATTATCGACCAATTCTTCTGAATGTTGAATTACTGACTTTTAGATGATCAACATTGTGTTAATTCTACTATTTTCTTTTCTAAGTGATTGCCCAGATTCAATCACATTTCAATGACTGTCGAACGTAACAATTTATCAGATACCATCGACTGAATATTCCATGGACAGGATTAAAATTAAAATAAAAACTTATAACTAAATTCCAGAATTCAATTGTAAAATATGTAAATAATAATCATGTATCATATGTTTGAATGTAGAATGAGTGCAGTAGTTAGTGATATTTTTCTGTGGTTTATTGAAATGTGGTTCTGACCTGGCCACATGTTCATCACGGTGGGCCCAGGATATTTCAGCATTGTTTGTGAGGACTTGTTTTGTGAGGATTAATACCTTTAGTAAATTTTATTGAAAATCTACGTAAAGTTGACAGTGACGTACTATTTAAAAATGAATAGGTACGTATTATTTCATTCGCATATGAGCAAAGTGCAGAACTGTTAAATATTGCAAACGAATAATTTTCAAGGTGTCGTGTAATATGAGTTGATTAATGTCATTCATTATTTAAGGCACATTAGAAGGATTTTCATGGAAATAATAATCTTTGAGAACATAATAAAATTTTGTAAAGTCTAAAAATGATACGATTAAGTGAATTGAAGTTACGTTAATTGAGATATTTTCAAGGGTGTAATTCAGATGAATTAGGTCAGAAAGTTTATTCAACATCAATGGAACTTATCCATGAATAAGATAAATAATAATGTAATATTTTCTAATAATATTTGTAGACTATGACGACGCCATTATCAGTTAATTTTTCTTTATGAAATTAAAGTTGATAAATATTTCTTGATCTAAGAGAAATGCTATCGTGATAACTCATTGTTGCTAAATTTTTAGTTTGTTAATAATTCGACAAATGTCAGGATGAGGTTCACCCTCAATAATTTATTTTTTTAGCCAGATGTGGGCTAATTTTTACTTTATGTATATTTAAGTTAAAGTCAGGCTTCATTATGGAAGGAAAAAGAAGTTATTAACGTATCAGACAACCTTAGGAGAAGAATCCAAGCAAATATCAGCAATATCAGTCCTTGAACTTTACCTGCCCTTTAAAGTAAGCAAAGCCAGTCAGCGAACGGTCCACGTCTGGAACTCTCGCTCACCAGCTGAGCCTGCTGGGAAATTTGGGGAAAATATCGAGCATGGTATGGTAAGGCACTTAGTTTGGCCTCAGTTCTTCATATGTTAAACATATTGTTATTTCATGTTCAGTGAAGTGCTATTTACAATAATTGTTTTAATTATTTGTTTTTCCATTGTCATCAGTCCTTGAACTTTACCTGCCCTTAAAAATAAGCAAAGCCAGTCAGCGAACGGTCCACGTCTGGAACTCTCACTCACCAGCTGAGCCTGCCGGGAAATCAGGGAGCAATATCGAGCATGGTATGGTAAGGCACTTAGTTTGGCCTCAGTTCTTTATATACGGTACACGACTTTCGAGTTCATTGATGCTGCAAAATATCATTATAGCTGAATAGGGCATAAACAACAGCATTGTAATAGTGAAAAGAAGGCCGATCTTGAATGTTCGTTGGTTTCATTTTACTGAAACATTTAAATGATTAAAGGGTATAAATTTGTTTGGTTTTGACAGTTTGTTTTATGTAATATACCAATGTACTGCTACTGTATATTACACATTTTGTAATATTTAATCATCAGTTCTAAACATTGTTCTTGGTTCGTATAATTTGAATGATGTTTCAGAACTCAGGCAGCAGGCTTTTGACAAAATTTATCAGCATCGGCATACACGTTTCCATATGAGAATGGTATTTTGCGCAATAACATCTGATGATATACTATCAAGCTAGCTGCCTCTGTGGATCAGTGGTAGAGTGTCAGCCTCCAGATCCCAAGATAGCGGGTTCAAACCCGGCAGAGGTGGTCAGATTTTTGAAGGGCGGAAAAAAGTCCATTCGACACTCCATGTCGTACAATGTCGGCATGTAAAAGATCTCTGGTGACACATTTGGTGTTTATCCGACAAAATTAATTAAATCTCAGCCATAGACACCCAAGAGAGTTTCGGTTTACTCGGTCTGCCATATGGTGGGCCTAGAGTAAAACGGAACGTCGTAATTGACGAGCAGACAGCCAGATGGCGTCAAATTGAAATGTCTGCACACGGTAGCTGAGGCCATACGATTATTATTATTATTATTATTATTATTATTATTATTATTATTATTATTATTACTATCAAACTTAAGCTTGTAGTTACGAGACATTGCATTGATTGCAGCAAAGGAAAATTGGTCTCGAGATCTGTGACATGTCTTGAGTGAGAACATTGCCCATCACTAGTCATGACACTCAAATTTAGGTAAATTGATTAAAGATGACTTCAACAACCTACAATATAATTTATCAAGATGTACATTTGCAGGTTTAGCGGAGTGTTTTACCCAATTTTATTTAACCCTAATGCTTAGGGAATTAGTTTAAATGTGTGTGGCTTATTTCTTTTACATGGTTACTTCGTATGACTTTCGTCATGCTATCAGTAGAGACATACGGCAACTCATACTGATAATACAATGGATAGCTTTCTCTTACATCATCCAGTGCAGCCACTTTTTCTGCCTTGCATTTTTGATAATTTGTTCCAACTCATTTATTTTAGAGGTTGCCGAGTGCTCAGTTGGTTCCTCCTTGACATTTCTTTGGATGCTGTACCTAGTACGCCGTCTCTTGGGTTTTGCCACTTGGAAATAGTTGATGGGATGGACTATTTGATTGGGAGACACATTCAAGTGGAATTGTACCATAGATCAATCACTGCTTGAGCTTTTCAGGAATCTCCAAGCTCTCTTGCTGTCTTGCGACATACTAAGTTCTGAGATTGTATCAATCCATTGGTTTTGCTTCTCTTTGGCCACAGTCTTAAAAATGCCACTTCTGCTTTAATGGTTTCTTCACTAAAAAGATTTTCTTCAAATCTCATCATGTAACTGCCATGCAAGATTTGAGCTTCAGGAGTAAGGCCTGGTATGTATAGTACGCGCACTTTTTCTTGAGCCCTAGTTCCCATTCGTTACTATGGAGATCCGGGCTCAAGATAAAGTGCGCGTATAGTACATTATCCTACATCCCAGTGGGATGGAAACGTGTGAAAATTTTTGAACTGTGACGTCAACATTGTCTGATCTAGGTTTGATTTTGGCCAGATTTTTGTTTAGCATACTGGTAAACTTGTTCCAATTAGGTTTTCTGAAGTTATAATGTGTGCAGAGCTACATGCTGAGAATGAACTGCTGATACAATTTGACATGTTACTGGTCGATACTGTAAACAGGGTATTGACCATTAACTTTACATCTTTGAAGAGCATTCAAATCACTGACAAAAATGAGGTCAGGATTGTATCCATGCTGCGAGGACGAGTTTGACTGCGCTAGCGAGAACATGTACGTGTCTCTCGCTCCGCTGTCCCTCTCCTCGTCAGGCGAACTGTACTTCCTAAGTGCAAGCCAGGCAACTGTACTTATTAGTACTTATCCAAAGGAGCATTTGTCTAAGCTGAGCACTTCTCAGTGCTCACTTTTCTCCTTCAGGATTTTATTTCAGGGGGACCAGGATGACCACGGCGAACAACAAGGATGATCCCTATGCCATGGCGTTGGCGAAATAAGTTATCTACAGGGGAGGCCGCTTCTACCGAACGCGCCAATGGATAGAGGACTACCCTGAACCGAAGGCATCGTCCCTACCGATGGAGCAGGAGCAGGACGCGTCGCAGACCGAGGTGGAGATGGAGCCGCACAGGGACGGGTGCGACCCCCCTAATGGCTTTTTCTTCTCAGAGAGCTACACGGATCCGGAGTATGAGGCGCTGCTCGTCTACTACAGGCCAGGTCGGCCTTTTCATTCCGAACGGGCCCTAGTCCTGGACAGAGTGCGGCGCCCCCTCCAGGGAGGCAGGAGGCTCCCGACGACCATGTCCGTGGAGAGCTTTCTACCAGGAGGCCTCATCTTAAGGCATCACGACCAGAAGCGGATGCACGACGTGGAGATGGAGCTCTCTACTCTCTTTCAGGTCGTTCGACTACTAGGGAGGGATGGCGTGCCAGGGACGAATGCCAGCACCCTCAGGAGGAATACCGAGATGGAGACCAGGGAGGCCACCACCTAGACGCCGAGGAGGCTAAGGCATAGGGCGGTTAACACCAACCTAGTCCAAGCCACCCAGCAGGAGACCAGCGACGCCATTACGGAGGTGGAGCCCGCCGCCCCCTGGCGCCGTGACTGTGCGACCCAGGCTGACCGGCTCAGCACTGCAAAGTGGACGCAGACCGCTCTTCCATGGACCACCTTCTCGATGTGGATGTAGACCAAGGCCTACCAGGAAGGGCCTATCACCCGGGCGCAATCCAGGAAAGCGCTCCAGACGGCGGGCGGCACCATGGTAGTAGAAGAGGACGCCCCCTGGCGTTCAGAGGCTGCAGTCCAGGCCCTGCCTGCCAGCGAGTCAGTCGAGGTGCAGACATCAATAAGCACCCCACGGGGCAAGGAACGCAGTCACGTGTCAGCGCCAACCGACGCCGCCACCGCCAGCCAGGAGGAGGGAGAAGAAGATGTCGACAGAGTGGGACCACCAGCTACCCCGGGGTCACCAGGCCGGGAGGAGGGCCACCAGGTCGTGGCCTCTTCCCCGCCAAGAAGAAACCCCTGGGGAGGAGACGACGCTGGCCCCGGACCAGGAGGAAGAAGAAGACGACATCGGCCCACCAGGAGAGGGCCAACCAGCCGCAACCTAGGACTGTTCCCAGGTCAGCAGTCGACCGAGGAGCCAATCAGGAGAGGACCTCAGTGGGTAACGGCAATCAGGTGAGATCGAAACGTCCCCCTCAACAGCTCTTGCAGTGTTTCCGTTGTCTGAGGTGGAGCCATCGTCAGGTCAGCTGTGGGCTCCAAGTGAGGTGCAACCGCTGTGGTGGTGATCATCATTACACGGCCTGCGCTTCACTTATGGAGGCGCCGGTGTGTGCCAACTGCGCTGGGGGCCACCCGGCCTCCCATCTCAGTTGCCCTGTATACCGGGCCATGGCGTGGGCAGAGAGGAAGGAGGCCCGGCGTCATGACCCACCCCCTTCCAGGAGGCCCCCACCTCGGCGGGCTTGGCCTCATTCTCCGGGATCGGAGACTGGGTACGAGGGAACCCAAGGAGGTGGCACTGTGTGGCGGGCCCTAGGGTACTCGATGCATGGCTCCACAGTCAGCAAGGCCCGCACTAGCCACAGCAGTGCCCAGAAGGACTGATCCCCTGAAAAACTGGACCGGCGCGGAATAGGCTTATGACTTGAGCATGATAACTATTCCCAACTAACGCAATTACCTGGACCTTTCCAGAACCACATCCTTGCATGTGCTATCTACAAATTGTCAGGTTTTACACGTAGGCGTCTTTCTACTTCTGCCTATGTGGTTTTCTCCTGGCCCTTACTACCCGATTACACCGTTATTGATACCCATCATCATATCTGGCCTGGTAACATGCTGAGAATGGGGACAGGCAGATACTCCTGAAGTATCACACTCCCACTCCTCCCTGCTTTCTCTTCTTAGAACTAATAGCATGTCGGAGGCCATGTAGATTGAGTCAATGGTCACGCAGGGGGGAGCGGTCTTCGGGGGCCCCCCCCCGAACAAAAAAAAAAATCCTTGCTGCCATCTGCTACTGTTACAGGATGCCGGTTGTTTAGAGTCATGGAGGATGGTGCATGGAAGTCCAACCAGTCAATCAAAGCTTCCCTAGTCTAATCACCATAATCATCATCATCATCACAGCCACATGTATTGTGCGGTTTCCATATGGTGCGTAGACGACAACACGAGTGCCGATGCAGAAATAGAAGCTTGACGTGACTCAAGAACATTGCACTGGAGTGGTCTAGACATACGTTCATCTATACATATCATCAGTGTAAAATAGTGAAAATGAAGAAATGGACTTTACTTATGTTTTAAACTTGAGAATGTATAATTCTAGTCATGTAAGGTTAGTTTTAAGTATTATGTAGTTTGTGACATGTATTTTATAAGACGAAACCAAATGGAAATGCAAATGGATTAGTATTACGTAAGATAAAGTATCGATAGTTTATAAGTACAATAGTGGCGACACCTGTGTATAGATTATCAAAGGTGTATTATTTGAAACGAAATCATATATGTAGATTAGAAATTTCCGTTGCATGTCTTTGTCTTATATGATCCTTGGTCTTTGTTGTAATGAAAAATCTAAAAGGCAGATTATTATTGAGTGAATCTTGAGAAGATTGTAAATGAATTGTGAAGGTATTGCGAAGGTATTAAGACTGAATCGAGAAGATATTGATATACTCTTGAGAAAGAATTGTAATATACGACAGGTCTTTCAAAACTGTACTACAGTTGGTCAATATTGAGAAGATATTGAAAGTTATAAGAAATCTAAGTCATTATATTGTAATGGTTATAGTGTCCGCCATGCTAACTGGCAGCGGGCCACGCTCGTCACCCATTGCCCCACACCCCTTACGCTCGACCGCACCAATCGCGAGCAACATTTAAATGCTGGGCCGGCCCTTCCCTCTTCTATCCGTGGTCGCGCCGCATGGGACGACGGAAATTACTCGACTATTAATCTGGAGTGTTCCATCTCGCGAGGTTCCTGGATACATATAGCATCTGGACTGTTCTGGAAGGCCCAGAACAGGTATATAAGGAGAGGAGTAACTTGGAGTGAAAGTCAGTGAGAGTTAGACGGAGTGAGTGTGTGAGGAGGGAGATTGAGTTCACTGGTGTGAGTTAGGGAAGAGCGCAGTCAGTGATAACCTGGTCTGAGATATCAGCCTGATAGAGTATCTGCCTGTTGAAGCCGAGGACTCGTTCCTGTTCCCCTGACGTCATGTGTGTGTGTGAGTCCCTTGTGGCCGGCTGTTAGAGAAGAACCTTGGGTGTTCTGGAGCGGCGAAGAAGGGTACACTGGGTAACGACGCGTGTAGACTGCGAACAGGGTTCGACGGATTGAGTGAACAGCGGATACTATCCCGACCTGCGAGACTGACGTGCAGGCTGTGGACCGTGACAGCGCTAATGAGTGTGACTGAGTGGCTGAGTGAGTGTAGTGTACATAATCGATGACTCTGTGTGTGTGTCATTGTAGATGGAACATAAGAGAAACTAAGAGAGAGAGCACGAACCGTGTGAGTGTACTTGCGTAAGTTGTAATCTCGGCTATCGTCTATGTGTGTGTGTGTGTGTGTGTGTGTGTGTGTGTGTGTGTGTGTGTGTGTGTGTGTGTGTGTGTGTGTGTGTGTGTGTGTGTGTGTGTGTGTAAACCTGTAATTGTAGTGCTAAGTTAATAAATCTTAGAAATAGGTTGCTACCAGGTTCTGTACTCATGTATTCATTTATATACCCCGCCAACACGTTACAATATTGAAACCAACTACACATATAAGGATTACAAAGTCGGTATCACATAAGGTAAGGTAAGGATTATTCTGCCCGAAGGCAGGTCCGAACCTCCGCAGAGGTGTTCCTGAGCCGGAGTTTACGTGCGGTAGGGTGACCAGTTCCTTTCCGCTCCTCCATTCCCTTACCCCCCCACCAACAGCGTGTGGCAACCCATCCATCTCCTGACCATGCCCAATGTTGTTTAACTTTGGAGATCTCACGGGATCCAGTGTTTCAACACGGCTACGGCCGTTGGCCTATCACATAAAGATTTATTTAAAGCAAGGAGTATTTGGTGTGGTTCATTGTATGAACTTGTTAATCTTATACAAGGTTGTCTCAGGTTTAATCTGCTTAAGAGGAATATACGATGGTTCGGAACATGTATTGAAATAAGGATATGAGAGGCTAAGATGCGAGAGTGAGCTCTGACCGTGGTTATGTGGAGGAATTATTGGACTAAGAGCATCCAAAACCCTGATCCTCAAGTCAGTAAACCATCCATTGATAATAAAGCAATTTCTGGTAGACTTCTTCTTCTTCTTCTTCTTCTCATATTTCTTTTCTTAGCAGTAGGATCTAATTTTGTAGTAGTAATTGATGTCCTGAATTAGTTCGTTGGAACATGGAGTATACACATAATAAGTAGTTGTGTATATTGAGTCATTTTGATATTTTGTGATCCATATACACTAGAGTCTGGTCAATCCGAACCCTGTTAATCCAAACTGAAATATTCAAGTTTTTTTTAAAATCTCCTTATTGAAATGAAAGAACATATTATAGAATGAAGATTTATTTGCATTTTATTAATCATATTTCACCAGAATAACTAAATGTAAACATAATTACACATCATAAACCATCAATCACTGGTCGTTGATCTTTACAAAGTCTGTTAGTTTCTTTTGCTGTACATTCACAACTGTGGTGTACTGTTGTGAGTCACGTGCTCACGTTCTGCAGTGCTACCACTGAGAGAGCAGCAGAACTATTAAATAAACATCACAAGCAGCTCTTTGCATCCTGGGCACAATACAAAAGTATAAACCGTTACCGTATTTTAGCAGTTTCAGGAGAAAAGTTTTAACCTAGTTTTAGTCATTTTATCCTCTACAGGTTCTTAACTACCCTACTGTAATTTTATACAGTACTAGCTGATGTACCCGTGCTTCGCAACGGAATTCTACATTGCATACAGTATTCTAGGTTAGGTAGTGTACACGTTGTGAGCAAGATTGTATTAAATTGTGTAGCACTTAACCTTACCCTAGAAACACGACGGGGAAGTCACGAAATGTCTTTTCTCATATGTAGACTGGGTTAGGGAATTTTCATTGTAAGGGTAGGACCCCTTGCCTACCATCAGTCACAATCAGGTTGGGGAGTTTTCATTTTAATGACAGACACTCACTCTCTACCTGCCTTTTTACATCCTCAGAAAGACTGTCTTAGTACTTTTCCCAAATGAAATGAACACCAAACTGGGGTTACTTTGTGACAGTTTTGACGATTTCTTCAATATAATCAGAATAATATCATTATGTATTAAGGTTTTTCTATATTGTCGTATGCTTCCATCCTTTATTCATGTTTTGAAATATTTTTTATATGTGTATTTACACTTAATCACTTAATATTTCAAGAAGAACTTGTCACAATGTTACCCCGTTAGGTGGGGTTACTTTGTGACACCACCTTTTTACCATTGTATTTCCACGTTTGGTGTAGATGTCACAAAGTTACTCCCATTAAGATGTTACTTAAGACTCTGGCTAAATATAAATGGATAATCTCTTTCATAACCATGATAATACAACACACTGTATAATTTTTAAACCCTCAGATATAACCACTTGAAATATCTGCATCATTCAAGAATGAATAGTTTACAAACTGTTTACTTTTTGCTGTGTTTTGTGAGTTCTGGAATGTCATAGATTTCAAGTTTTCTCCTTTGGATTTTTGGACTAATTTTACACCATATTTTGTCATCTGCATACTATATTTCATCCTTGATATCCGCCCACTTCACGGTGCTATCCATAGCACTGACAACTGCACCTTGATATCCGCCCACTTCTCGGTGCTATCCATAGCACTGACAACTGCACCTTGATTGTATACTTTCGTTACGATTCCTGCACAGTACAGGTCACGCGTCCCAACAATCTTATCAACGGATCCCAAGATACGATTTTCACGAATAGGAAGTTCTTCAGAGTCAGAATTAAATTCTCCTCCATGCAATGAGTTGTCTTTTGACTCAGTACAGATGTCATCATTGTCATTTTTACTTGAATTCTCGTTTCGGGTGTCTCTAATGTTCTTTGAGGGACAGTTCCCGTCGGTGCCACTACAGCTAGGAATCTCATCTACAGTGTCAAAATCTGAAGCTGTCATACCTCTTCCAGATGGCACATCTGTACATCTCCCCTTTCTTCGGCCATTATTTGTTACCTTACCTCTTTTGAGATTCAGGTGCTCAATGAAACTTACTTACAGCTTGTTTCACAGCATCACTTTCTACATCAATTGCCCTGTTATACATGTGTTTCAGCACTCCTTCCTGGCTTAGAGGGCAAATACTACATTTCCTGTATCAAGAACGTAGATTATTCAGACCAT
Source organism: Anabrus simplex (assembly GCF_040414725.1). Taxonomy (NCBI): domain Eukaryota; kingdom Metazoa; phylum Arthropoda; class Insecta; order Orthoptera; family Tettigoniidae; genus Anabrus; species Anabrus simplex. The sequence goes on from NC_090268.1 coordinate 406,203,826, forward strand.
TTTCAACTAGTTCTCAATTAGATCTTAACAAGAGATGGACATTCTTGCTTCAGTACAGTGGAAGATCATTTACAGACTCCACGTTACTAAAAAAGGCAATTTTAGAACACTGGGGTTACTTTGTGGCAGAGTCATTGTTGTCATAAAGTTACCCCTTAAACGTCTCCTCTTTATTTTATTTTAACATAAATAACTGGAAGAAAGCTCAAAGCGACATGAGAATCGTGCATTTTTATCAGGAAACATGAAATTAAGATTTCCACTGACTTTGATACGTGTACCTCATAAACGTTTTCTGTTGCCAACAAAAGTTTCCTGCCATTCACAAAATCACATGTTCAGTACAATGCACCAAAAGGCTCTCTGTTGCCAACAGTCCAACACTTCGGACATTATCATTGTATCCACAGGTAGCAGCATAATTGAGAGGTGAAAACATATAGTGTTCATTGTCAGGCCATCGATGCATATCCCGCAAAATATGAAATCATTATTTGGCGCGCACCTCTCACAAAGTAACCCCTGCAGTCACAAAGTAACCCCGGTTTAGGGCATAGGTCATTACAATGACGTCAGTATGAATGGCGCAATTAAAAGCAATGCTTTTATATGAAATACTTGATCAAATGAAAAACCACACATTTTCTCACTTTTAACAAACAGTACTACGCTGCCGATCTAACAGCTCAAAGTTCCAGAGCTGGAATGACCAGGCCAGAGAGAGCCGTGATCCATGAACACACTTCGTCTTATCTTCGACCGGGTGGGGGTGTCGAATAGTGGAGACATCCAGGGCAAAAACTATGGCCTCTTACTAATCTGTTTAATAGGAGTACCCGATGAGTTGGAAAATCTCAGTTCTCTACGCAGGCGGTGGAAAAATCTATCTGACTTGGAGACAAATTTTTCCTCCAAGACTGAGGAGAAACCCCCCACCTCACTGCTAATTTGGAATAAAATGCATGTAGAATTTAATAAAAGTGAAGAGGAAGAAGCTTTTCTTAAGAAACGGCTCTTTTCAGGGTTGAATTTTGAGTCATTTCGTAAATTGTGGTGCTATAATTTGGATTAGTTCTAAATTGTAATCCTAGACCAGGTCATACTACTACTACTACTACTACTGCTGCTGCTGCTGCTGCTGCTGCTGCTGCTAATAATACTACTAAGTGAGCGTCTGCCTTAAGTGTGCACACTGCTCATTCAAAACAGTGCGTCAGAGTAGGGATTGAATAGCTGGAATACTATGATGAACCAGTCTGTAACGTACCGGCAGTATCAGAAAATATATGAACCAGAGGAATGGCATGCTAGAGAAGAAAGTTTTCTAACTCCCTAGCTATTTTCCGCCAATATTCAGCCAGGCTGTTATACTCGTTACGCAGCAGTAATCCCATCTATTTGAGTTGAGCAGCAGCATAAGAGACAAAGAACATCACAACAAACACTTTCAGTATTGTAGGCCTCCACATTTAGTTTTCCTCCGACTCTGAAATACCACTCTTATCATAGTTGGTACAGTAAAACTGAATAAAACATAAATGATCAGAAATTGTATTCTCTACAACTTTTGCTATGTAGTACTTTTCAGTAGGACCAATAACATGGGTATTTAAAAATTAGATTTTAAGCACCTTCCCCTAAACTACAATTTCATGCAGGGTGAATAAAACTGTTTATAACTTAGAGTGTAGTTTCTTATTCCCTGACTCCATATACCAATTTTCATTAAATTCTGTTAACCCATTTTCTCGTGGCTTGGCGTTGATGTGGACTTGGCAACAAAAATACAAATTCATGAATATCTGTGTTATTGAAACCGGTATGGTAACAATGTGTGACATAAATGATCGGAAATTTAATTACATATAACTTTCGTTATGTAGTATTTATCGATAGGACTACTAAGAAAATAAATATTTGAGAATGAAATTTTAGGCCTTCCCCTAAACTACCATTTCACTCAGCGTGAGTAAAATGATTTATAGCCTAGATTGTAGCGGCTCATCCCCCGACTTTACATAACAATTTTCATTAAATTCTCTTCAGCCGTTTTCTAGTGATGCGTGTACAGACAGACAGACAGACAGACAGACAGACAGACAGACAGACAGACAGACAGACAGACAGACAGACAGACAGACAGACAGACAGACAGACAGACAGACAGACAGACAGACAGACAGACAGACAGACAGAAATTACGGAAAAGTTAAAAGTGCATTTCCTTGTTACTATGGACATGACTGATACATAAATACCATTCTTTTCAAATTCTGAGCAATGTACAGATATATATAGATTTTATTAATGTAACTGGTAAAGAATGGACATTTCAAATTACAGTATGTACTGTACTGTATAGTAGAAACGATTTTCCTCAGACGGTTGAGGCGCTGGCCTTCTGACCCCAACTTGGCAGGTTCGAGCCTGGCTCAGTCCGGTGGTATTTGAAGGTGCTCAAATACGTCAGCCTCGTGTAAGTAGATTTACTGGCACGTAAAAGAACTCCTGCAGGAGAAAATCTCAGCACCTAGGGGTCTCCGGAAACCGTAAAAGTAGTTAGCAGGACGTAAAAACAATAACATTATTATTAGAAAATATTTTCGGGGGTTCCAGTTAGTTTGGATTAACGAGACTCTACTGTGTATATATACATGTCTGAATTGAAATTTATATGGTAATATGTGCGTACGGGATCATTTGTTGAGGCTTTGATGATGTTTATATCAATCCATATCGTTATAATTGCTTGACAAATAGTGCGGTGTGAATATGTGTGACATATAATGGCTTTTAAAATCACACATATCGGTATTGTTAAAGAAATAATAACTATACACAGGAAATGCTGATATGTTTTGGTAATGAGTGATGTCCTATATGAACGTTATGAAGTGAAAGTTGAATTAATGTTTAAGCATCGGTCACGGCATGGCTTACAAGATATTTAGGTAAAATATGGCATATCGTGGTGTTATATAGGAATGAATTGCAGGTAAGTAGTGTAGGTACTTGATGTGAATTTATGAGTGATATTGGACATGTGGAATGATATTATATGATTTAAAGTATAATGATAATATATGAGTGATGAGTGATGGTGATGTTGATACCAGTTGTGGTAAATGATAGGTCGGTGATGAATTATGCTGTGATATGAAATAGAACCATGTGACCTTACCGCGGTGGGGACGCTTGCGTGTCCCAATGATGCAGATAGCTGAGCTGCAGGTGCAACCATATTGGATGGGTATCTGTTGAGAGACCAGACTAAGGAATGGTTCATCGAAAGGGGGGTAGCAGACTTTTGGTAGTTGCAAGGGTGGCAGTCTAGATGATTGACTGATACGGCCTTGTAATAATACTCAACATGGTTTAGCTGTGTTGATACTACTACACGGCTGAAAGCAACGGGGAAACTACAGCCGTAACTACCTCCCGAGGACATGCAGCTCTCTCTGTATGAATGCTGTACTGATGATGGCTTCCTCCCGGGTAAAATATTCTGGAGGTAAATTAGTCCCCCATTTGGATCTCCGGGTGGGGACTACACGAGAGGGGGCAGTCATCAGGAAGATGGATACTGACATTCTGCGAGTTGGAGCGTGGAATGTTAGAAGTTTGAATCGTTGTGGTAGGTTAGAGAATATGAAAAGGGAGATGGGAAAACTGAAGTTAGATGTAGTTGGTATAAGTGAAGTATGTTGGCAGGAAGAACAGGATTTTTGGTCAAGCGACTACCGAATTATCAACACAAAATCAAACAGGGGAAATGCAGGAGTTGGTTTAATAATGAATAAGAAAATAGGGCAGCGGGTAAGCTACTACGACCAGCATAGCGAAAGAATTATTGTCGTCAAGACAGACACCAAACCAATTCCCACCACAATAGTGCAGGTCTATATGCCTACTAGCTCAGCAGATGATGAGGAAATCGAAAGAAAATATATGAAGAGAGAGAAGATTTAATACAATATGTAAAAGGTGATGAGAATCTAATTGTGATGGGGGACTGGAATGCAGTGCTAGGCCAAGGAAGAGAAGGTAATACAGTAGGAGAATTTGGATTGCGACAAAGGAACGAAAGAGGAAGTCAGCTGGTTGAATTCTGCACTGATCATAATTTAGTCCTTGCCAATACTTGGTTCAAACACCAAAAACGATGGCTGTACATGTGGATGAGACCTGGAGACACTGGAAGGTATCAAATAGAGTTCATTATGATTAGACAGAGATTCAGAAACCAGGTGTTGGATTGCAAAACTTTCCCAGGAGCAGACGTGAACTCTGACCACAACTTGTTGGTCATGAAATGCCATTTTAAGTTGAAGAAATTGAAGAAAGGAACAAATGCAAAAAGATGGGATCTAGACAAGATGAAAGAAAATGTGAGGGATTGTTTCAAGGAACATATTGCACAATGGCTAAATGAAAAGGCTGAAGGAAACACAATAGAGGAAGAGTGGATTGTCATGAAAAATGAAGTCAGTAGGGCTACTGAAGAAATGTTAGGAAGGAAGAAAAGATCAACTAAGAATCAGTGGATAACTCAAGAGATTCTATACCTGATTGATGAATGACAAAAATACAAGAATGCTAGAAATGAAGAGGGCAGAAAAGAATACAGGCGATTAAAGAATCAAGTGGATAGAAAGTGCAAGGTAGCTAAGGAAAAATGGCTGAAGGAGACGTGGAAGGATGTCGAAGGTTGTATGGTCCTGGGAAAGGTAGTTGCTGCATACAGGAAAATCAAGGAAACCTTTGGAGAAAGAAAATCTAAATGTATGAATATTAAGAGCTCAGATGGAAAGCCACTTCTAGGGAAAGAAGACAAAGCAAAAATATGGCAGGAGCATATACAACAGTTGTATCATGGTAAAGATGTAGATAATTTGGTTCTGGAACATGAAGAGGCTGTTGATGCTGATGAAATGGGAGATTCAATTTTGAGGTCAGAGTTTGACAGAGCTGTGAGTGACCTAAGTAGGAACAAGGCACCTGGAACTGATGACATTCCTTCTAAATTACTGACTGCCTTAGGAGAAACCAGCATGGCAGGGTTATTCCATTTAGTGTGTAAGATGTATGAGAGAGAAGTCCAATCCGATTTTCGGCAGAATGTTGTTGTACCTATTCCCAAGAAAGCCAGTGCTGACAGGTGTGAAAACTACCGCACCATTAGTTTAGTATCTCATGCCTGCACGATGTTAACATGTATTATTTACAGAAGAATGGAAAAACAAGTTGAAGCTAAGTTGGGAGAAGATCATTTTGGCTTCGGAAGAAATGTAGGAACACGTGAAGCAATCCTGACTTTATGTCTGATCTTAGAGGATCAAATCAAGAAGGACAACTCCATGTACATGGCATTCGTAGATCTAGAAAAGGCATTCGATAATGTTGATTGGACCAAGCTATTTAAGATTCTGAAGATGATTGGGATCAGATACAGAGAACAAAGAATTATCTACAATCTGCATAAAAATCAGTCTGCAGTGATAAGAATCGAGGGTTTTAAAAAGAAGCCGCAATCCAGAAAGGAGTGAGGCAAGGCTGCAGTTTGTCCCCTCTTTTTCAATGTTTACATAGAACAGGCAGTAAAGGAAATCAAAGAGGAATTTGGAAAGGGAATCACAGTGCAAGGAGAAGAAATCAAAACCTTGAGATTTGCCGATGATATTGTTATTTTATCTGAGACTGTAGAAGATGAAGTCAAATAAATATTAAAATTTATTTATTCCACCTATTCAATACATAAATAGAGACATGTTTCACCCTTTAATTAAGGGCATCTTCAGCCTTAATCTCAATCTGAAAGGTAATTAATCAGATACCTGATTGTATTAAAATTACATATGAATGTGAGGATGATGCTGGAAATGTGCTTCAAATGGTGAGCAAATGGTTAACAATAGTTATGATATTCTTAAAATGAAGCCTTAATAAAATCTTAAAAAACAAATAGTCGTAAATTTATACACTTTCTTGAAATGTCCTTATTTAAAAATTGGTAGCAAATTGTATACTGGTAATTTTATAAGAACATAAATTGTTACGTTAAACCTTGTACAGTGGCGTTAGAATTTTGATATAAGAAAAAATGTAGTTGGAGTATTAAAACATATTAAAGCTACAACTTATTCTTCCTCAGTTGAAGCTATAGGTGACAGCAAGGAGGTTCTTGACACACCTACATTCCCCGCTCCTGCACCTCCTCAGGTGCAAGAGCAAGGAAGAACGCATCATCAATATTACACCAGACACAAGACTGTGAAAGAATGACAGGAGTTACTGTTCCAAAGGAAAGCAGGCTTAATAAGAATTGACAACTAGGAATTAGTTATATTTTCATCTGCATTAATAATAAGAGCCACATTGTGATTTCTGGATTTCTTCATTTCGACAATTACTTATAAATTGTATAATTTTTAATTTATAAATTGACCTTTTTTCATGAATTATTAAGAAAAGAATATTCATTTAGGACATATTCTCTATGGAATATTGTACAAGTGTTTCCTTGACGACTGCTTTCAATTGTAGAAATAATTTATATACACTGACTGACAGTGACAATGCAACACCAAGGAGGAGTGGTTCGAAAGGGATGAAAGTTGGGGAAAAAACAGAGTCGGCACGGAAGAATAATTGATGTTTATTTCAAACCGATATGCAGGTTACACAATGCGCATGGCATCGACTCAGTAGGATGTAGGACCACCGCGAGCGGCGATGCACGCAGAAACACGTCGAGGTACAGAGTCAATAAGAGTGCGGATGGTGTCCTGAGGGATGGTTCTCCATTCTCTGTCAACCATTTGCCACAGTTGGTCATCCGTACGAGGCTGGGGCAGAGTTTGCAAACGGCGTCCAATGAGATCCCACACGTGTTCGACTGGTGAGAGATCCGGAGAGTACGCTGGCCACGGAAGCATCTGTACACCTCGTAGAGCCTGTTGGGAGATGCGAGCAGTGTGTGGGCAGGCATTATCCTGCTGAAACAGAGCATTGGGCAGCCCCTGAAGGTACGGTAGTGCCACCGGCCGCAGCACATGCTGCACGTAGCGGTGGGCATTTAAAGTGCCTTGAATACGCACTAGAGGTGACGTGGAATCATACGCAATAGCGCCCCAAACCATGATGCCACGTTGTCTAGCGGTAGGGCGCTCCACAGTTACTGCCGGATTTGACCTTTCTCCACGCCGACGCCACACTCGTCTGCGGTGACTATCACTGACAGAACAGAAGCGTGACTCATCGGAGAACACGACGTTCCGCCATTCCCTCATCCAAGTCGCTCTAGCCCGGCACCATGCCAGGCGTGCACGTCTATGCTGTGGAGTCAATGGTAGTCTTCTGAGCGGACGCCGGGAGTGCAGGCCTCCTTCAACCAATCGACGGGAAATTGTTCTGGTCGATATTGGAACAGCCAGGGTGTCTTGCACATGCTGAAGAATGGCGGTTGACGTGGCGTGTGGGGCTGCCACCGCTTGGCGGCAGATGCGCCGATCCTCGCGTGCTGACGTCACTCGGGCTGCGCCTGGACCCCTCGCACGTGCCACATGTCCCTGCGCCAACCATCTTCGCCACAGGCGCTGCACCGTGGACACATCCCTATGGGTATCGGCTGCGATTTGACAAAGCGACCAACCTGCCCTTCTCAGCCTGATCACCATACCCCTCGTAAAGTCGTCTGTCTGCTGGAAATGCCTCCGTTGACGGCGGCCTGGCATTCTTAGCTATACACGTGTCCTGTGGCAAACGACACACGTTCTACAATGACTGTCGGCTGAGAAATCACTGTACGAAGTGGGCCATTCGCCAACGCCGTGTCCCATTTATCGTTCGCTACGTGCGCAGCACAGCGGCGCATTTAACATCATGAGCATACCTCAGTGACGTCAGTCTACCCTGCAATTGGCATAAAGTTCTGACCACTCCTTCTTGGTGTTGCATTTGCTCTGTCAGTCAGTGTATTTTCTCTTGAGTTTTTTGTTTGTTTTAATGCTGTCAATCTTATGTTAATTTTAAGGACACTTTCTCTTAAGCATTACTTTGTCAATTTATATATTTTTCATCTAAAGAGTGTTATGTGGCTGAAGATGTTGATAATATACGAAACATGTACCACTTTTAACCATTAAATTGCCTTAAGCAATCATTGTATCGACTAGGTGGAAAATAATAAATACTTAATTGTGAATCTATTGAAGTGCGATATGGACCATGAAGCTGATTTTATGTAATAGGAGCAGAAATGCGTACTACAGAAGCTTCGCCCATGGCAATGTTATTCCAGTTATTTTTGGGTACCCCTCTGTAGTCTGACACCGTGATTATCCAGTTTAATGATGATAGTTGATGTTTAAAGGGGACTAACAGCTAGGTCATCAGCCCCTAGTGATATGAGGTGCAATGAAATGAAACGATAATGAAAACTTCAAAATGTATCCACCGACTGAAATCTAAAATGAATGATGATGAAAAAATGATCATGAATCCAATACAATCAGTGGATCCAATTCACAATGTCTTATTTTCTGGGATGATGCTTGTTGTCCAAACGGGTCCAAAATCCAGGTGTCCGGCCCCTCATAGGAGTACTAATGTTTCTACTGTAATAGTACTACTCACAAATAACGCAGACCCATGGTGTTCCCCATATAGTGGTACTGAAATGAAATGGCGTATGGCTTTTAGTGCCGGGAGTGTCCGAGGACAAGTTTGGCTCGCCAGATACAGGTCTTTTGATGTGACACCCGTAGGTGACCTGCGCGTCGTGAGGAGGATGAAATGATGATGTAGACGACACATACACCCAGCCCCCGTGCCAGCGAAATTAACCAATTAAGGTTAAAATTCCCGACCCTGCCGGGAATCGAACCCGGGACCCCTGTGGCCAAAGGCCAGCATGCTAACCATTTAGCCATGGAGCCGGACATAGTGGTACTAATCACAGGCCACGTATACTCATGGTGTTGACCACATAGTGGTACTAATCATAGGCAATGTAGACCCACGGTGTATCACATTATAGCACCACAGACCCATGGTGTTCTTCATATAATGGTACAACTCCAACAGTCCCCCAATGATACTAATCACAGACCAAGCTGGAGGCAGTAGCGGTACGTGTTCCTCAGGTAGTAGTGATTATTTCTCTAAGAGGGAGCACAACCAGGCACATGTAGTAGTACTAATTGCAAGTAAAGTCAACCCATGGTGTTCATCGCATAATGCTACTAATCACAGATTGTCTCATGGATCCAAACATATCATCCCTTGGTCGCAGGGGATACTACAGGTGTATTCTTCATCTGCATCCACGACCCACAAGGGGTAAAGAAAAAGGATCCAACACTTCGAAAAATGTACTACCAGACAAAGAAAGACAAGTGTCACGAAGGGTGTGAAAATGAAAGACTCTCTAGACCTCGAATGGCGAATCGTCTAATACCGTCAGGATTGGAAAAGAACAAGAGTTAACACAGGATATATGAAATTGAAGAGCCTGGTGCAAATAATTGGAAGCAATGCCAGGACTCGTCTAAGGGCCCCATGGTCGCCAACCCACGCTCCCAAATTGAGAGCCCATGGGGCCCCTTTTAGTTGCCTCTTACGACAGGCTGGGGTTATTGTGGGTGTATTCTTCGTCTGCGTCCCCCACCCACAGGTGTGTAGCCAGTTCGAGTCTCATTGGTTGAAAAAATTTTCACCATCAGAAGGTTGGCTGGGAGGGTAGGAGAGGGGGTGGTATACAATTTCTAATCACTAGATTGAGTGGCAAAAGCCTGGATTTAATTCCAAACCTCTCTGCAGTGTTCATATGATTCTGTTGATGGCGATTTGTCTGTTGGATGGAGATGTAAAGCCTTGAGCAGGCCCTTTGATGCTATTCAATATGAGCAGGCTATGTGCCGGCAGTGGGTTTCACCCTCTCCCTTCCTACTACCATATATCATATTATTAACTCCTCTGACGAGGTTGACATCATGAAGGGCATCCAGTCTAAACACACGCTATGAAGATTCATCTTCCAACCCGTAGAGAAATGGGACAAGGTACGGATCTACATACATACTCCTCGAGAACACATACTACATCACCAGAAGTTTATTCCTGATTTAGATGGAGGTAAGCGCAGTGTCTCGTTCTTCATTGCTTGTCCATGGTGCAAGTTAAAAGTGTATTTTGATCATTTTGTGAGATCAGATGATGGCCACTTTGAGAAAAGTAATTACTTTCTCCCATTATTATTTATTTAGCATATGATGCTACAGTTGACAATCAACTATGCACAAGTTCTTGACACATACAAAAAAATACATACAATTGATTCTATATACACCTTAAAATATATATACAAAGTCCACATTAGAAAGTTTAATATGGAGGGCTTTCAGTCTCTTATAGACGAATCTCTTTCAATCAAGAGAGTGCCTCAGGAGTCATTCGGTGAATGTCCTCGATGGAACCAGCAAAAGCTCGCAGAGAGGAGTCCTTCAGAATGTGCACGATGGTTTGCACTTCAACACCACAGTCACAAGCTGGAGTGTCTTTCCAGCCCCACTGATGCAGCGCAGAAGCACTTCTTCCAACTCCGCAGCGTATCCTGTTAAGTGCGGTCCAGGTGGAGCAAGGAAGGTTGATCCCAGGCAACTTTGTAGTTGGATCCCTGATGTTCACAATGCCGTGAGGGTGTGACTGAGACCGTTCATGTTTCCATGATGTTGACAATGCCATGAGGGTGTGATTGAGACCATTCATGTGTTCATGTTTCATCGGGTTTATAAAAAGTGAATGAACTAATTCCTTTGCTGTCTTCTAGGCAGGTTTCCATGATTTCAGTATCGTTCCAGCATTTTCATCTGTATCCTGATGTACTGGGAGGTAACTGTTCTTCAGTATCCTGGTCCAAAGTCTAACAAGGGCGCTTTGCCATCTGATGTGACCTCTACATACTTTCTCCCATACAGGTAAGTAATGGAAAGGAACAAACAAATACAATTCAAGTCACATACAGAAAGACAGGAACAATGAAAGGGACACATAACAGGGAAAATACACCAATGTTCATAAAAAACAGAACACCTTGAAAGACTAGAGATAGGGAGTTCATATTCACAGGACATCAGTACGTTCTGCAGAAACGATTAGCATTTCTGTCACCTATGTTTAGCATGTGTCCTGTTGCCTAGTAGGCACTGGGTCCTCCATGGGCATTGATAACTTGTTCCGTGCATGACAACATCAACGCGTATAAGGCGTGAATGGCATCTTGCGGTATAGCCATCCATGCTGCATTCACCTGATTCCACAGTTCATCTTTGGTGGTTAACATTGGGTCACAGTGCTGCACCCATCGTTTCACCCTATCCTACAAATTTTCAATTGGCAACAAGTCCAGTGATCGGGCTGGCCCAGGCAACAGTTTGAACATTCTGTGACATCAAGAAGGCACATGTTCGTGCAGCAACATGTGGTTGCGCACTGTCCTGCTGAAATATGGTGTCTGGGGTGTCCTGCAGGAAGGGTATGACTACGGGTCGCAGGTTGTTATTCACGTAGGTCAAACTGGTCACAGTGCCCTGGACATGCATCAATTGTGATTTGTGGTTGTACCTAATAGCACCCCACACCATAAGGCCTTGAGCTGGTGCTGTATGTCTCATGTGAATGCAGTCAATGCGATGCCTCTTCCCCTGTCTGTGGAGAACCAAAATGTGGCCATCATTTTCAAACAAACAGAACCTGGATTTGTCCGAAAACACTATCTACTGCCTTTCCTATCCCCAGTGACATCATTCCATACACCATTGCAGTCTAGTATGTTTATGTACATTAGTCAAAGGTGCGCAGAGAAGTGGATGACGCGCCACGTGCCGGTAACCCAGACCATGATAAACGGCAATGGACTGTCACTTCTGATAGAGTATGGTGTGTTACGCTGTTCAACTATTGCACCAGAGCTGAGGAGGATGCAGATCTGTCCTGCAATGCCATTCGGATGAGGTGTCGATCTTCTCGGGGGGGGGGGGGGGTCTGGTGCTGCGACCAGACCCATCTCACAACTAAGTATTTTATATAATCAGATCCATCTCGTCATGTTCTACAGCCTTCTGTGAGCCATTCTGTACATATCCATTGTACTGCCAACATACTTCATCCTAAATGAGCAACAATTTCTGGGATAGATGCATCACGTTCTCTCAAGCCAATAATGCACCCGCTTTCAAACTCACTTATTTGATGGCATGGTTCTCTCATACGTCTGAGAGGCATCCTGCACGTCTGCTCAAGTCACACTGATCCATTACCTTCGGTTTATAGCAACAACGAAAGTCGCAGGCACATTTTACCAGTCGGTGGTGGTGCTCTGAGATATCGGCGTGGACCTTGAACCTGAGGGCTGACATGATTCAAATGCTAATCCTTTTTCAGAACATACTAATGCATATGTCCTGTGAATATGAACTTCCTCTCTCTAGTCTTTCAAGGTGTTCTGGTTTTTATGAACATGAGTGTACATTGAAAGGTCAGTGTGAGAAGAGGGAGAGATAGAAAACACAAAGTGACAAGGGCAATCTCCACATCTTCATACACTTCCAGATAGGCTCTCTTCACCAGTCCCATTTCTTCTACATCCATCTCTTCTCAGCCCCCAATGAACTCTTTTCTGCTTCCCAGCTTCATCAGGAGGGCAGGGTTCAAAACTCATTGAAGGGCTATCTTGACAGATCTTCTGTCTTGATGTGAGACAAAGGCAGGCTAAACCAAGGAAAAAAGAGAAAGAAAAAATGAAGATAAAACTAGGAAGCAGAAATGAGCTCGTCAGGCGCTGAGGAGAAATGGATGTGGAAGTACTGGGATTGATGAGGAGAAAGCCAAGGTATCTGTAGATGGCAGTGTATGAAGTGTGGAGTTGTCCTTTCCGTCAGTAGCTAATATCGTACATGCAAACTAGACATTGTATGGAACTTTCAACGATATCAGCAACAAAGGACTTCCTTACCTTCGAGTGGAATAGGTTCTTGTTAGTTTAATCTGTAAGTATGACCAGTATTCTTAAGATGTCCACTTGATTGGTTGAAACATGCCATTTTGTACATACATACATACATTATCATTATAGACTGTTATGCCTTTCAGCGTTCAGTCTGCAAGCCTCTGAGAATTTACTAAACGTCGCCACAATCCTCGATTTGCAACTAGGGTTGTGGCCTCATTTAGTTCTATACCTCTTATCTTTAAATCGTTAGAAACCGAGTCTAACCATCGTCATCTTGGTCTCCCTCTACTTCTCTTACCCTCCATAACAGAGTCCATTATTCTCCTAGGTAACCTATCCTCCTCCATTCGCCTCACATGACCCCACCACCGAAGCCGGTTTATGCATACAGCTTCATCCATCGAGTTCATTCCTAAATTAGCCTTTATCTCCTCATTCCGAGTACCCTCCTGCCATTGTTCCCGCCTGTTTGTACCAGCAATCACTCTCGCTACTTTCATGTCTGTTACTTCTAACTTATGAATAAGATATCCTGAGTCCACCCAGCTTTCGCTCCCGTAAAGCAAAGTTGGTCTGAAAACAGACTGATGTAAAGACAGTTTCGTCTGGGGGCTGACTTCCTTCTTACAGAATACTGCTGATCGCAACTGCGAGCTCACTGCATTAGCTTTACTACACCTTGATTCAATCTCACTTACTATATTACCATCCTGGGAGAATACACAACCTAAATACTTGAAATTATCGACCTGTTTTAGCTTTGTATCACCAATCTGACATTCGATTCTGTTGAATTTCTTACCTACTGACATCAATTTAGTCTTCGAGAGGCTAATTTTCATACCATACTCACTGCACCTATTTTCAAGTTCCAAGATATTAGACTGCAGGCTTTCGGCACAGTCTGCCATTAAGACCAAATCGTCAGCATAGGCCAAACTGCTTACTACATTTCCACCTAACTGAATCCCTCCCTGCCATTCTATACCTTTCAGCAGATGATCCATGTAAACTACGAACAGCAAAGGTGAAAGATTACAGCCTTGTCTCACTCCTGTAAGTACCCTGAACCAAGAACTCATTCTACCATCAATTTTCACTGAAGCCCAATTGTCAACATAAATGCCTTGATTTTAATAATCTACCTTTAATTCCATAGTCCCCCAGTATGGCGAACATCTTTTCCCTTGGTACCCTGTCATATGCTTTCTCTAGATCTACGAAACATAAACACAACTGCCTATTCCTCTCGTAGCATTTTTCAATTACCTGGCGCATACTGAAAATCCTGACAGCCTCTCTGTGGTCTGAAACCACACTGGTATTCATCCAACTTCCTCTCAACGACTGATCACACCCTCCCTTTGCCTGGTATACTAATCAATGAGATACCTTGATAGTTGTTGCAATCCTTCCTGTTCCCTTTCTTATAGATAGGCTCAATTACTGCTTTTGTCCAATCTGAAGGTACCTTACCAACACTCCATGCTAATTTTACTACTCTATGAAGCCATTTCATCCCTGCCTTCCCACTATACTCCACCATTTCAGGTCTAATTTCATCTATTCCTGCTGCCTTATGACAATGGAGTTTATTTACCATCCCTTCCACTTCCTCAAGCATAATTTCACCAACATCATTTTCCTCCTCCCCATGAACTGGGAAATAAACAATAAAATTTTGTACATCCTCCCTCTAGAGTTGCAAGTAGCATTTGAACCTTCAGTGCACCTGATGGTTTTTTTTTTTTTTTAGAACTCTGCCTGATTTATTACATTTCATACTTTTCATTGTCAAATTATTTGCAGTGTAATGTGATAAGATTTTCCATTTGGTCAAAAAAAAATAATAATATAAATGAAACATTATAACATGATGTTTCATTTATACATTTATACATTTATGGTTTGGGCACATGAGCGACGAAAGAATGCCAAAAAAGGTGATGGAAATGCAAATCCAAGGAAGGAGAGGCCGTGGACGACCACGATTGAGATGGAAGGATACCATCCAACGCAGCATTATAGAAAGAAACCTGGACTGGGACACAGTGGTGGAAAGACCGAAGAAAGTGGAGAGGAACCATATTTGCCTCTACCCGGCTACAGCTGGATAAAGGGAAATGATGATGATGATGATTATAACATGAAAACTAAAACTAAAATAAAAAATGTAAGGACTAGGAAATTAGACAGAACTACATGGATATGATTAGTGAGAAGTTTCGAACAGTAGACAGTAAGCAGGTTCAGGATATAGAAAGTGAATGGGTGGCATACAGGGATGCTGTAATAGAAACAGCAAGGGAATGCCTAGGAACAACTGTGTGTAAAGATGGGAATAGGCGAACATCTTGGTGGAATGATGAAGTGAGAACAGCCTGTAAACGTAAAAAGAAGGCTTATCAGAAATGGCTCCAAACAAGGGCCAAGGCAGACAGGGATTGGTACGTAGATGAAAGAAACAGAGCGAAACAAACAGTTGTTGAATCCAAAAAGAAGTCATGGGAAGATTTTGGTAATAACCTGGAAAGGCTAGCAGCGTGCGCATAATCGACTTCGGAGGCATCAGTCACCAGTCTGAATCTCAGCTGTTAACATGGTGAGACAGTTGTCATTTTCGTATGTAAAAGTTATTTTAAGTACGAGTCGGCTTGACGGGTACGCGATGCATTTGTTCAGCAATTTTCTGGTGAAGTGCCGCCTTCACAAGCGTAGATTAATGTAATTGGAAATAAATATGAAACTACGGGCTCAGAGTCCAAAAAAACAAAAAAAAACATGCGTGCACATGAACAGCTGTAACAGAAGATTCCCTTCTTACAATCTTGGGACTGTTTGTAGATAGAGGGACCAGGGCTGGTCTGTTTCCCCCTTATTCTCCAGATCTAACAGTGTAAGATTTTTACTTGTGGGGTAAACTGAAAAAAAAGTGTACTGAACAAATCCTCACACATTGGAGAAACTGAAAGAAAACATTACAAATGAAATCAGAATCATTACATTGGCAGAACTCACTCACATCAGCCAGAATATGGTTACCATATACAATGCCTGTATAATCCAGGGAGGATTGGGGCCTAAGACAAGGCTCTCCCTTTCCATGGGTAAATATTCTACTGTTTTCCAGGCCGAAGTATATGCAATACTCACCTGTGCTCTACATGTATGGAACATGCCTGGACGTAGAAGATGCATCACCATTTGCAGCGACAGCCAGGCAGTGTTAAAAGCACTAGAACAACATCCAAAATGGTATGGGAGTGCCAAAGGATGTTAGATAAGCTGTGTGAACTTAGCCCAGTTACCCTGTTTTGGGTTCCTCGGCACACAGGAATCAGTGGAAATGAAGAAGCTGACAAACTAGTAAACAAGGTTCAAAAGGTCCTTTCATAAGACCAGAGCCTTTCCTGGGAGTATGACTCCAAAGTGTGAAACTGGTAATATCCCAGTGGACAAACCAGTCTCACTTAGACATTTGGAAGAGGTTAACCACAGCAAGGCAGGAACGTGAACTTATCGAAGGACCCAGCCAAAGATATAAAAAGGTCCTAATAAATTTGAATAGGACCAGAATACGAATCGTAGTTGGTCTGTTGACAGACCACAATACTTTACAGAGACAGCTACATATCATGAAAATCAGTCAGGATCCGATGTGTAGAAGATGCAGTAGGGAGGAAGAGACCTCCGCGCATGTGTTGTGTCAGTGCGAGGCTCTTGCAAGCACAAGACATCGATATCTTGGCTCACATTTTGTGAACCTGGAAGACATCAGGAATGCCAACATCTGGACACTGGTATCCTTTATAGGAGCACTAGGGCTGGACTGGGCAAAGCCGTTTAAGGGGGACAAGGGGTCTTCATAGACCTAAGTGTGGAGCCTCACCCATTCCTTATCTATCTACCTATCCAGGTAGGATGACACTGCCAGCATCTTTTATAAGATTTTATATAATATTGTATATACACTTAAAGCAGGGTGGTCACGCGTGACATACGTTCGGCTGAGGCAACTGCTGTAGTGCAGAGTACAAACGCCATGTGTTCAGTCTTAGTTTACACGAGAGACTCTGTATACTGCTTTGTCGAGCAGTTTGTCTCATTACTTCAAAGTCTTCCCAGCCCAAAATTTACAACATTTTTGTAACATTACTCTTTAGTCAGAAATCACCCATAACAAATCGTACTGTTTTCCTTTGGATCTTCTCCAGTTCTCATATCAAGTAATCATGGTGTGGATCCCATGAATTGGAACCCTATTTGATCTGGGGGGGGGGGGGGGGTTAACAGTGACTTATATGCTCTCTCCTTTAAATCCTTATTAAACCCCTCATTATGCTTCTAACTACATAATACCCTTCTAACCATTATTTACAACCTTGTTAATGCGATTACCCCAATGAAGATCTTTCCTTCAATGAACACCTAAGTGCTTACAGTGATTCCTGTGAGGTAGTTCCACCCCATCAACACAGTAATTAAAACTGAGATGATGTTTCCTCTTTGTGAAACTGACCTAACTTCTTACCATTTTCTGCTGTCCATCTCACAACATTGCCGAGCTCTTTTTGTAGTCACTCACAATCCTGCAATTTATTTACTATTTAGATTGATATTTTCATGGTCCATAGTTGTAGACATGATAATAAACTTTAGGCGTATCCAAAAACAAGGTGAAATTCTTTATGTTTCCGAGAACTTTGCTCCACATCTTCAGAAGAAAATCTCGTCTGTACTCGAGAAAGACTTCTAACGAATTTGACCTTATTTCCAGAAATGGCAAAAGCTCAAAATCATGTCTACAACTTATTTACTATTCTACACAAAGTAACATCATCTGCAAAAAGCCTTATCTCTGTTTGTAGTTCTTTATCTGTATCATTTATTTACATAAAAAACACAAAGGACCAATAACACTCCCTTATGGGATCCCCTGCTTAATCATTACAGGATCAGATAATATTTCACCTACTCTAATTCTCAGAGTTCTGTTTTCCAGAAATGTAGGCAACCATTCAGCCACTGTTTTATCAAGACCAATAGCCCTCATTTTCATCAGTAGGCTCCCATGATATACCTTATCAAATACCGTGGATAGGTCAGTCACAATAGTCCATTTGAACTCTTGACCCTGAAAATTGCTATACCTTGCCAGAATCCTACAAGTTTTACTGAAATAACCTTTCTTAGACCCAAACTGTCTTCTATCGTTTCAGTTAGTTATTTTGCAAACATGTCCAGTATAATCAGAAAGAATGCTTTGCTAGAGCTTATAAGCTGACTGGTCTGTAAATACCTACTTACCTTTGTACAATAGGACTGCTATAGGAACTTTCCATTCATTTGGTATTGCTTCTTCATGCAAACAGTAATCAAATAAGTATTCAGATATGGAACTATATATACCTTTAGTATGTCCCCAGAAATCTTATCAATCCCAGCTGCTTCTCTAGCTTTCAACTTTTGTATAATTTTGTAAATATATTTATAATCATAGGTAAATTAAAGTACTTTGCCAATATTAGTCATCTACTCAACTTGGACATTATCCTCATATGCAAGCAAATATACTTACTCATACTACTGCTAGAATATTTCTGCCTTTTGCAAGTCCTCACACATATGAGGACCCCAGAGGTCAAGGGGTCTAAGTGACGTTCTTGACAAAAATGAGTTAGGTACAGGAATGGGATGTGAAAATGTTAATCTTTTAGAAGGTAAAGGGTTCCAAGTGATTTCCTTGACAGGTAATTCCACCTAGCGTCATGCTCCTTGACTACTTAATGGGTTGTAGTTCAACTTGGAGCACTAGAGGTCCATTATCACTAGGACCTATTTATCACCAACAATTGCAAATGATTCTGTTAGTGGAAGCAGGCAGTTGGCAGCATTACTGAAAAAACTTTTAATAATAATGTTATTTGCTTTATGTCCCACTAACCACTTCTATGGTTTTTGGAGACGCTGAGATGCCAGAATTTAGTCCCGCAGGAGTTCTTTTACGTGCCAGTAAATCTACCGACACAAGGCTGACATATTTAAGCACCTTCAAATACCACCGGACCGAGCCAAGATCGAACCTGCCAAGTTGGGGTCAGAAGGCCAGCTCCTCAATTGTCTGAGTCACTCAGAATGGAAAATTCTAAATTCCCATGGAGGGAACTATATATTCTTCACCAATAGAGCCCGGCAGAAAAAAAACAACTTTCTTCCCAGTTCTTGTTTTAAGACTAGTTGACAAGGAAGATTATTTTAATGCTGTATTTAATCATATTTTATTGTTTTATAAAAGTAAATACATCATAATTTGTTTAAAATGAATGGGAGTGAGAAAGAAGTTCAGCCTAACCTACAGTACACATTGCCAGTACCAGTAAGTTTGCAAATACAATGCTAAGCTTTTATACTTGCTTACTTATTGTATACTTGGTTAACAATCTATTTCTGTACCTGAGAACCAGACTATCTTAAGTCCATTTTTTGCCTTTTTGAGATAATCCGGCGTGTAGATGATGAAAGAGCGCTTTATTGAGCCAGACTATGTTAAGTCTTGTAAAACAATAATTTTACGAATTAGCAGTGTCAATATAATCTTTAGTCCTGAGAATCCTGTGAGCCAACTTATCCTAAGTCCACTTACGATACTTTGGTTCTAAGCAAATCATAACTTGCGATAGCCTAAGTCCGTTTAAGATAGTTTGGCATTGAGATTTTGTGTTACCATTGTAGTTCAAGTCACATTATTGACAAGGATTTTGTTGACATAGGAGGGAATATTACCATTGTTTTGCATGTTCTGCTCGGTTTCATTCATAAGGAGCAATGAGCCGTGGACGGATGTTGGTTGATCTTGCTTTGCAGCTAAACCAGTGTCCAGGAGGTAAGAATAATGTTGATTAGTACAATATATTTCTATTTCTATGCTCTACAGATATTGAAAAATAATTTTTTGACGTTTTAGGAAAGAGTCTTCCTCTTTATGAGCCTCACAGTAATTAGCTTGTTAATCAATTTCTTTTACAGGGTTTAATGACAATGACAATGAGCTTAAGGGAACAGAAACTGCCTTTCCTTCTATGAATCTACAAGTAGATAAAAAAAGTGGAAGTAAGTATTAAGTTCACCGCACTTTATAATCATGAAAGGTTATACTGTATTTGTTTTCAAGAGCCAATGCAATGTGTTCAAGAACTGTTATTCATGCGTGTGCTTTTATCTGTTGGATAGTAGTTTAAAAATATTTTTGGTCCGCAGGCCCCTACTGTTACGAGGCCCGATTTTGTGAAGAAGAAGAAGAAGAAGAAGAAGAAGAAGAAGAGGACGAAGAAGATAGTGGAGACAAGGTGTACACTCAATTAGAATGTGAATTCGCATTGCACTGACGTAGGTTACAATGATCAAGTCTCCACGCCTATTTACCCGCCGCTTGTTGCTGAAGAGACTGAAATAGAATGCAGTGCCAATTTTCAAGGGCTTGTGGGTAGTTCTAGTAAGAGATCACAGCCCCCACAAGAGCTTTCGTTGGAGAGTGACTCTAATGATACCCCATCCAGTGCCCTTTCTTCTGTTTGTGACGTCAAGCAAACAGAGAGCGGAACATTTTTGCTCCCCTCTGGTGCTAGATTGGTTCCGTTCTCAGATTCTGAAGATGAAGTTGAAGATTTTGAAAATAATAAGAATGGCTGTAGGAAAAGGAAAAGATATACTCTTTTGTGGAAGAAGAATGTGAGGAAAGTAAAGTTATTAGGTGGAGAAGAATGTGTCTCTTCAGCTGGTAAGTTAGTTGGTAAGCGTGTTCTTCGTTCGTTCGTTCTGAATGTAGAAACTGCAGAATGAAATGTTCAACAAAGGTAACTGAGGTTGAAAGACAGCAAATATTTAATGAATTTTGGAGCGCAGAGAAGAGTTGGGACCTTAAGAGACAGTACATTATTTCCCTTGTGGAGGAAAAGCCAGTTATAAGGCATAGGCCACGATGTCATGAGACACAACGGCAAAGAACAGCAACATATATCTATCATTTAAACGTGTCAAACAATAAAATCCCCGTTTGTCAAGGAATGTTTTTAAATACACTGGGGATAAGTATTCAAATGGTGAAAACTGCCTTGAAAAAGGCCAGTGGATGTAGTATGATTGAAGTTGATGGAAGAGGTAAACACACGCCATCAAATAAAACCTCAGAAGAGCTTTGTCGTGACATTAGAGCACATATAGACAGATATCCAGTTTATGAGAGTCATTACAGCAGGGAACGAACGAAGAGGAAGTACATAGGAAGTGAACTGAATCTATAAAAATCTATAAAAAATGTATTCTTTATACTGCCAAGAATGTACCAAGGAAGGAAAAATAGCAGCAAAAGAATGGTTGTTTCGAAAAATATTCAATGAAGAGTACAACATCGCTTTTAAGTTGCCAGATAACGATACGTGTGACAAGTGCGATGAATATAATATCCAGATAAACCAACAATCGTCCACACAACATGAGATATCTGAAATTATGAAAAGACAGAAAGAGCACTTGGAAGAAGCCACCCGCCGCTACAAGATGAAAGCAAATGACAAGGAAACTTGCGGCGAAAATGAGAAAGTCGTAATGGTGGACCTACAAAAATGTTTACCGACACCATATCTAACAAATTCAGAGTGCTACTACCTCAGGAAGTTATGGACACTAAACTATACTCTATATGATTCCACACTAAGACAGTCCTATTGCATGATGTATGATGAAACCTGTGGAGGCCGTGGAGGAAATGAGATGGCTTCATGTTTCTTGAAATGGGCAAATAATCATCTAACTGATGAAACTCACATCCTCACTGTATGGTCAGATAACTGCTCAGGTCAGAACAGAAATCATCAAATGATTATCATGTACTTCTGGCTTATTTCAAAATGGAAAAATTTACAAGTTATTAACCACAAGTACTTGTTGCGTGGGCATACCCACATGGAAGTGGATACTGTACACAGCATTATTGAAAGGAAGAAGAAAAGGATCGAGACACAAAACATCTTTACTTGTAATGATTGGATAAACTTAGTAGAAGAAAGGGGGAAAAAAATCAAAGTTGAAAGAATGTGTTTGGCAGATTTCAAAGATTTCTTGGGTTTTTCAAGCAAAGACAGCAACATGATTGTTCTGAGGATGAAAAACACCCTGGGAGAAAACGCACATATTTCTGAAATGGTTTGGATCCAGGTGAGAAAAGACAAACCATACACCTATCAGTACAAAACCTCGTTCCAGGATGAAATGTTCAAAGAAGTCGATTTGAGGAGGAATACCAGAAGTGCCAGGACATCTTTTCCACAAACTCTTCCTGTGATTAGAACTGTTAAGAAGTCAATTAGTAAAGAAAAGTATAAGGATTTGTGCACTATCTTAAAGTGGGTTCCAGAAGAATATCACTTGTACTCAGTGGCGGCTCGTGATGATAAAAATAGGTGGGGCACGTTCAACATATTAGGAGAACACTAGGAATCAAATCAATTAAATTAATCTTACCTTTTTATTTCTTGCATATAAAACTGTGATTGTAGGTTCTATTTTTATCTTTGAACACTTGATTTATGCTAAGCTCTGGTCTTGGTCGGCCCATTTCTTTAGCTAATAATAGTGTTTTCGTAATTAAGCAAATTTGTTTGTAAGTAGCTCACTTGATTCATTTCATTGCTATCTAGTAGGCTGTAGGAGAAGTAAGCTCAAATTACGAACTAGCGCTGAAGTGTCACATCGTAGAAATACTGTGACCGGGTCAATGGAATTTGCCATAACCCCCTTCACCCCTCACAGCTCGCAGAATGAGGAGACGATGTTCAGGTATAAGAACGAGTCGGCCCCATCCAGGATTAGACCTTTACTATGTTGCCTAGTTTAGTCCAGGGCTGCTAGAACAAGAACAACCATGGTGAATCATAGCCTCTTGAACTCACTGAAGATGGTCGTGACACTAATCGTGCATAATGTTGTTCTGATTTTTATAATAGTTTTAATCGGTGGAGGGGCACGTGACCATGTGACCTAAAGGCAGAACCGCGCCTGCATGTACTTCAGGAATCTCAAGACTGAAGAATCCGTCAAAGGAGACTACCCTGACTCGGAATAAAAATTGCCTGGTTAGCAGTTTTGGCTCATGATCTATAAACTTTAACATAAGCGCAGTAGCGCTCAATGCTGTACTGAATTTTATTGATGTTTTCTTCCTTGTGATTTTTATATGTTTATAATAAAGTCAATTTGAAAGGAGTTAGTGCTATCATTTTATAGTTTAACACGTCTTTTTCCTATCCTAAGTCCTCTCCACATCCTGACAAACAGATATCTTAAGTCCACAAAAGTATTTAAAAAATGAGAGAACAAAAACCCGTCATCACACTATGAAGTACAAGTGCTTATGATTATATAAATGTAAGATAAATGTTATTTCAGTCTTTTGTTATGACCTTGTAGGGAAATTTGCGAGTAAAATTTCATTTTCTGGTTCTACTGTTAAACTTAACATTTGGACTTAAGATAGTCTAGTTCTCAGGTACAGATTTATTTAGTAGAAGCATATGTGTGTATATATATATATATATATATTATTTAGGACT
This sequence comes from Anabrus simplex, assembly GCF_040414725.1. Classification (NCBI taxonomy): domain Eukaryota; kingdom Metazoa; phylum Arthropoda; class Insecta; order Orthoptera; family Tettigoniidae; genus Anabrus; species Anabrus simplex. Next base: position 406,227,442 of record NC_090268.1, read on the forward strand.
ATCAGTAGCGATAATAGCAAACAATAAAGCGGTGTGTACACAATTATAAAACCATAATTGCTTTTTCAGATCAAAATCAAATCAAATCAAATCAAATCAAAATCTCTTTATTTGCAAATGAGGTGTCTACCTCGGTGGCAAATGGTACACTAAAATTCATTATTGTCAAGCACTAAATAATAAATTAACAAGAGAAGAAAATTTTTCCTATAATACAATATTATACAGTTTACGCTAACAATGTTTTCTATTAAACACACAGCTCATCCTTAATAAATTTATATTGTTTAGAAAATTCTACTTATAATATCTCCTGTACTACTTACAAATATAGTCAACTGATATACAGTATGTGGAATTACTTCAAATGATACTATACAACTGGTATAACATTAATATTTACATTGCATTTATTTATTTACTATTTTTTTTTTACCCGTTCTGGATCCTAAGTAGCATAACGACCTGCTGCGTCTTAACCAGAGCCCCTTTTGCCACCACTTTTCAGAGTTCCTGAAGGGCCTTCACAGCTACCGTAGCGGTCCCAGGGCCCTCGAAGTCCCCACTGTACTTCACCCCTACAGGCAGTCCCCTACTTTGGCTGTCCAAACTCCTTAGACCAGGGGATGGAATTAATTTATTCACACACATTTTTTATTTACAATAACCTGCACTGGTCAAATGCCCTCTAACACTTCATTTATTTTCTCTGTTACTGTTTATTCTCTTCTTGAATATCTGTACAGATTTTGGAAAAGGATCAAACACTACCCCTGGTAAACTGTTCCACTCCTTCCTTACCCCAATCGCTTCTGCTAAAATTCCTTCTAATTTTATATTTGTGGTCAGTCCTGCCGATATAATTATTTTCCAACTGAAGCCTCTCACGAATATCTCCCCATGCTTCTTCTCCTGTATAGGCTCTATATAATCCTATAAGTCTAGTTTTCTCCCTTCTCTTACTTAAAGTTTCCCACCCAAGTTCCTTTAACATTTCTGATACACTACTCTTTCTCCTGAAATCCCCTGTTACAAATCTTGCTGCTTTCCTCTGCACACTATCTATTTCTTTTATTAGGTATTCTTGGTGAGGATCCCAAACACTGTTTGCATATTCCAATAATGGACGAACCATACTCAAGTAACTTTTTTCTTTTAATTCTTTGTTGCATCCTTTAAGTAGCCTCATTATGACATGTAATGATCTGTATGCTTCCCCAACAATGTCATCGATATGACCCTTCCAGTGCAAATTACTTTCAAATCTCACACCTAAGTATTTGCACTTGCCATCTTTTGGGATAACTACCTCATCCAAAGTATATTCAAATTCAGTTTTAAAGCTCCTGTTTGTAAAAGTTGTAACAGTTGATTTTCCTCCATTAACCTTCATATTATTTTCTTCAACCCATTGTTGGATACTTTCAAGGTCCCTTTGTAATTCTGAACAATCCTCAATGTTGTTTATTTCTCTATAAACAATTATGTCATCTGCATACAATCTTATTTTTGATGTTATATTGTTCCCTAAATCATTTGCGTATATTAAGAAAAGTAATGGACCGATTATACTACCCTGTGCAATTCCCTTCCAAAGTTTCTCTTCCTGAGATACATTATTTCCTACTTTGACTTTCTGAACCCTTGAATTTAGAAATGCTTTTATCCAACGTGTAACCCTTACATCCAATCCTATTCCCTCCAATTTCTTTAATAATATTCCATGTTCCACTCTATCAAAGGCTTTGGAAAGATCTATGGCTATGCAATCTAACTGGCCTCCTGAATCCAACTGATCTGATATGTCCTGCTGAAATCCCACCAGTTGTGCCTCACAAGAAAATTTCTTTCTAAATCCATACTGGCTCCTCATGAACCAATTTTTATCATCACATATCCCTCTGATGTACTTCGATATTAAACTCTCCAGAATTTTACAAACTATACTGGTCAGGCTGATTGGTCTGTAGTTCTCTGGTTTCCTTTTATCACCCTTTCCTTTATAAATTGGTATTATTATAGATTCCTTCCATTCCTTTGGTATTACACTATTATTTATGACATAGTCAAAGAGAAATTTTAAATAAGGCACTAAGTACCACCCCACTGTCTTTAATACCTCCCCAGTAATTTGATCACTTCCTGCTGCTTTTCCTTGCTGAAGCAGCTGGATTTCTCTGAAAATATCTTCGTTTGTGAATGAGAAGCTTCTTGTTTCCCTCTGTCTCTCTCCCTCTCTATCTTCTGTTTCGGTTTCCAACTCTTGACAATCATCTACTGAATCTCTAAATTCTCTACTAAATAGGTTTGCTTTCTCAGTATCTTAAATAGTGTTCACCCCCTTCTCCCACCATTGTAGGAATTTGGATTTCTTTTCCTTTTTGATTCCTGATATATGAATACAGCTTTTTCCATTTCCCTTTGTGGTCATTACCCTCTTGAAGTATGCCATTCATATAATTCTCTTTTGCTTCCTTTTTCACTCTATTCAGTTCCCTCATTAGCTGTTTTCTAGTTTCTCTACTCTCCCTACCCTCTTTGATTTTCCTGTTTACTATTCTACATTTTCTTTTTAATTTTCTTATTTCCCTTGTATAATAAACAGGGTCTGAGGTCATTTTACCCTTCTTAACAGGTACAAATCTCACTCTCCTTCCCAAATAATTCCTTTAAATTTAGCCCAAAGTGTATCCACATTACTCCCTTCACTTATCCAACAACTGAATTGTGATTTAAGGTAAGTCCCAAATTCATCAACTTTAGTTTTTCTGTACAATGTCTTGTCTTGTGTAACCCTCTTATTAAGCCTTTTTGGTACGAGTCCTACATCCATTATTACAGCCTTATGGTCTCCTATTCCTTCAATTACCTCAGTTTTATCAAAAATTTCCCAAGGTTTATCCAAGAATACATCTAGTAAGTTATTGAGAAGAGTTGGTTCTTGTACTACTTGTGTAAATCCTCCCTCCCAAATTAACTTATTTGCTAGTTTCTGTTCATGGGCTTCACTTGCAGCTCCTTTCCATTCAAATTCAGGCAAATTTAGATCTCCCCCAATTATTACCATATCATTATTATTGTTTTTACAAGTATAATTTATTATTTTTTCAAAGATTTCCATGTCTCTTTCCTCTCTTCCAGGCCTGTATGTTCCTATAATTCCCACCTCCTTCATATTATCACAAACTAATTTTATCCCTAATATTTCATCCCTTTCATCGGTAAACCATTCATGTGAACAGTAAGTTTCCTTCACCAGAATAAACACCCCCCTCCCTTTTTATCTCCTCGGTCTCTACGATAGACTGTGTACCCTTCTGGAAATACTTCTCTATTACCCACCCCTTCTTTCAACCACGATTCCACTCCTATCACCACATCAGTCTCATAAGATTCCATCAATGTACCGAATTTTAATTGTTTATTTACTACACTTTGACAGTTTACCAAGAGCAATCTCTCCTGCTGTAAAACACATCTCAGCCTTTAGTGACAACTGTGGAGAGCAGAACAAAAGCCACCTAATTATAAAGTTTTGGTATTATATCGTTCAGAACATCCAAATTGAAACTGTTGATCACCACTTCCTACTTGCTGGACATTTGTGTAACGAATGTGATCAAGAAGAACCAATGTATTTTATATGTACCACGAGACTGGATAAGTCTGGTTGCCTCAGCAAGTCGAAAATTTTGGTTACGAAAATTATGAGTGAAGACTCCATTGATCTTCAACCACAAAATCAGTGCCAGGAATATGAGGAATGCAGGTATTGCATTATCAAAAAGCGAATCCAACCACTCTTTTTTATAAGGCATTGGCACAAGGTATTCTGCCTTACCAGGAAATGCGCATGAAAAAACAACAAACAGGTAAACTTCCTGCACAACTTTTCACCCTTCAGCCAATTGCTGAAAAGCCAAAGTACAAAAAGTTGAAGACCCGATGGAACTTCTGCAGTTCGTGCCACCAATTTTATCGAAGCCTATCCCATCAAACAAAGATTGGTGAACTACCACATCCTGGTACTCCTACAGATAATGAAGATGAAGTTGCTACTGACTTGGGTAACAACATCTACAACACAGATGAGGACAATTAATACATGTTTAAAAGTGCTGACCTATCATATTTTGTCCTGTAAACTGAGTAAGTAAAATGTTGATAAAACATTGTACTTTTTACAATGAAAGCATATTATTATAATGATGTACTCTGAGCATTTTCACTTTTGCAATTTTAAATTAGAGGTAAAGGGGTCCATGTGCTGACTCTCCACATTTTTATCCATATAGAAAATAAACTGGATGTTGTACCTGTTTGTTATCATTGGTAATAAAAAGCAAAGGAGCTGAACATTCATCTCATATGGTCAAAATGTTGGAACATCAAATATTTTCAACTTTGACTTAAGTTTTCTCAAAACAATGATTTTCTTACTTAGACCCCTTGATTTCTGGGATCCTCATATATAGGCCAACAAGAAAGACAAGCCTTGATGTGGAAGCGAGTGAATGAAGTCATGTGATCAGCTCAGTCGAGGTCTAACAGGTGCACTTTAATTAATTGTCAATGCAATCCGTTTTCACCTGAATAATATAACCTTTATTTTTGTTAATAATATGAGTCTTCACACACTGTAACAGTAACCCCTGCATTTTATATGATCAGTTACATTATCACTTTCAATTCTATCTTGTCAGCTTTAACACAGTTTCCCCAAGAATAGCAAAAGCGTGCAAATAAAACAACTTTGTTGAGAGAAATTAAGGGGAAATCAAAAGCTGATTAGTTTGAGGTCTTATAATGTCTCTCTGTAGAGAGCGAATATTTCTGTCTCATGCAATAATGTTTCATATGGAGACATTTAACAAAGATCTCTTTATTTTAATCAAATAATTAATACAATTCTTCTATTGTTCACAATTATAAAATTTACTGTTTAATTAAATACACATACATACATTATCATTACAGACTGTTATGCCTTTCAGCGTTCAGTCTGCAAGCCCCTGAGAATCGCCACAATCCTCGATTTGCAACTAGTGTTGTGGCCTCATTTAGTTCTACACCTCTTATCTTTAAATCGTTAGAAACCGAGTCTAAACATCATTGTCTTGGTCTCCCTCTACTTCTCTTACCCTCCATAGCAGAGTCCATTATTCTTCTAGGTAACCTATCCTCCTCCATTCGCCTAACATGACCCCACCACCGAAGCTGCTTTATGCATACAGCTTCATCCATCGAGTTCATTCCTAAATTAGCCTTTATCTCCTCATTCCGAGTACCCTCATGCCATTGTTCCCACCTGTTTGTACCAGCAATCATTCTTGCTACTTTTATGTCTGTTAGGTATAATTTATGAATAAGATATCCTGAGTCCACCCAGCTTTTGCTCCCGTAAAGCAAAGTTGGTCTGAAAACAGGCCGATGTAAAGATAGTTTCGTCTGGGAGCTGACTTCCTTCTTACAGAATACTGTTGATCGCAACTGCAAGCTCACTGCACCTTGATTCAATTTCACTTACTATATTATCATCCTGGGAAAACACACAACCTAAATACTTGAAAGTATCGACCTGTTCTAGTTTTGTATCACCAATCTGACATTCAATTCTGTTGAATTTCTTACCTACTGACATCAATTTAGTCTTCGAGAGGCTAATTTTCATGCCATACTCATTGCACCTATTTTCAGGTTCCAAGATATTACACTGCAGGCTTTCGGCACAATCCGCCATTAACACGAAGTCGTCAGCATAGGCCAGACTGCTTACTACATTTACACCTAACTCAATCCCTCCCTGCCATTTTATACTTTTCAGCAGATGATCCATGTAAACTACAAACAGCAAAGGTGAAAGATTACAGCCTTGTCTAACCCCTTTAAGTACCCTGAACCAAGAACTCATTCTATCATCAATTCTCACTGAAGCCCAATTGTCAACATAAATGCCTTGATTTTAATAATCTACCTTTAATTCCATAGTCCCCCAGTATGGTGAACATCTTTTCCCTCGGTACCCTGTCATATGCTTTCTCTAGATCTACGAAACATAAACCCAACTGCCTATTCCTCTCGCAGCATTATTCAATTACCTGGCGCATACTGAAAATCTGAACCCGACAGCCTCTCTGTGGTCTGAAATCACACTGGTTTTCATCCAATTTCCTCTCAACAACTGATTGCACCCTCCCTTCCAAGATGCCAGTGAATACTTTGCCTGGTATACTAATCAATGAGATACCTCGATAGTTGGTGCAATCCTTCCTGTTCCCTTGCTTATAGATAGGTGTAATTACTGCTTTTGTCCAATCTGAAGGTACCTTACCAACACTCCATGCTAATTTTACTACTCTATGAAGCCATTTCATCCCTGCCTTCCCACTATACTTCACCATTTCAGGTCTAATTTCATCTATTCCTGCTGCTTTATGACAATGAAATTTATTTACCATCCTTTCCACTTCCTCAAGCATAATTTCACCAACATCATTTTCCTCCTCCCCATGAGCTTGGCTGTTCGCAGCACCACCAGGATGATTTCCTTTTGCATTGAGAAGATGTTCAAAATATTCCCTCCAACTCTCCAGTGATTCCCTGGAATCTATTATGAGTTCACGTGAATTATTCAAAACATAGTTCATTTCCTTTTTCCCTCCCTTCCTAAGATTCTTTATTACTGTCCAGAAAGGTTTCCCTGCTGCTTGACCTAGCCTTTCCAGGTTATTAACAAAATCTTCCCATGACTTCAACAACTATTTGTTTCGCTCTGTTTCTTTCATCTACGTACAAATCCCTGTCTGTCTCGGCCCTTGTTTGGAGCGATTTCTGATAAGTCTTCTTTTTACGTTTACAAGCAGCTCTCACTTCATCATTCCACCCATCTTTACACACAGTTGTTCCTAGGCATTCCCTTGCTGTTTCTACTACAGCATCCCTCTATGCCACCCATTCACTTTCTATATCCTGAACCTGCTTACTGTCTACTGTTTGAAACTTCTCACTAATCATATCCATGTACTTCTGTCTAATTTCCTCGTTCTGGAAATTTTCTACCCTTATTCGTTTGCAGACAGATTTCACTTTCTCTAGATAGTTCTCTACAGATCGGATAGTGGTATCATCGAAAAATCCGCGAAAACTCCTACATTCCTAACAGATATCCTGAATTCGAAGTCTGAAGATATAGTCTATAATGGATCTGGTACCCCTAGCCTCACAGGGGTAGCCTTATGCTTGAAGAATGTATTCGTAACATCTAAACCCATACTAGCACAGAAGTCTAGCAAAAGCTTCCCATTCCCATTAGCTTCAATATCTTCCCCACATTTACCAATCACCCTTTCGTATCCTTCAGTTCTATTCCCATCTCTCGCATTGAAATCGCCCATTAGCACTATTCTATCCTTGCTGTCGACCCTGACGACGTCACTCAATGCTTCATAAAACTTGTCAGCTTCATCGTCATCTGCACCCTCACATGGTGAATACATGGACACAATTCTAGTCCTAATTCCTCCAACTGACAAATCTACCCACATCATTCGCTCATTTACGTGCCTAACAGAAACTATGCTGCGAGCAATAGTATTCCTGATAAAGAGCCCTACCCCAGACTCTGCTCTTCCCTTTCTAACTCCTGTCAGGTACACTTTATAATCTCCTATCTCTTCCTCGTTATCTCCTCTTACCCGAATATCACTTACTCCTAGCACATCCAGATGCATCCTCTTTGCTGACTCAGCCAGTTCTACTTTCTTTCTTCCATAAGCCCCATTAATATTGATAGCTCCCCATCGAATTCCATTTTGTTCGCCAAGTTGTTTCCAAAGAGTCCCTCGCCTATCAAATGGGAGTGGGACTCCGTTACTCCCATAGCTCCGAGGCTTGCTTAAAATGTTCTGAGCTCGGCAAATTCATGAAGCAGGATGCTACCCTACTTGCACATAGTCCAAGTGAGGATCTCTCCTCTAATGGGTTATGGACCACCGGTGAATTGTATAGTCCTAGACGCCTGAGCACAAGGAGGGCCATGACTCAAAATATGTCCGAGATGCCCACTCCCATTCCATAGCAACTGGTATCCCAATTCTCAGGATCACTTACTATACTATAGTTTTAAATAATTAAATTTATTTCATTTAGTACTCATGAAAAAAAACTTACGTACTTACCCCAATTTTCCACTGTACCACTTCTCTCTTCAGTTACTGAAGGAATCGTCATCGTGAAATAACATTCTTCTGCTGTCTTTGTTTATTGGTATTTCTGTGAGTAAAGTAGTTTAAATTGAATGCAATACATTTTGTGTCCCCCTAAGGGAGGCCTGAGAAGTTTGGAGACGGTAATATATGAATGCTTAAATATGGCAAAGAAATTACTGCTAACCAAGGTTCAGAACCAGAGTCATACCTTCAGAAAGTTTGAATCATAGTCATGTTATGAAATATTTTTACTAGCCTGAATATGAAATATAAATATTTTTAATTTCTTGACAATATGAACATAATCGATATTATGTGACTGTACAATTTAGACTTTAATGACCACTACATTAGAATCTAGTATATTGGGTATATTAGTTCATGTTACAACTTTTGTAGGCTGATGTGTTTTGATCTTGCTACCAAGATGATCTTCAGAGCAATAAGAATGAAGAATGAGAAAAAATAATGGTAACTGTCACTCCACAAGACAGAAAGACCCTGTTAGAAATGCAGATCATTCCAGGGCCTTTAAAGTAAAGGAGAAATGTTGAAGGAGGGTAGCCATTATCTACTCAGTATACAGCCATCTGCTTTGTTAAAATTATTTAGAGGTTTAGCAATTTCTATCGCCTCACAAATGATTCTAGGTGTAAAACGTTTCTCCTTACAAATGACAGATGTTGCATCAAAATGATTTCATAGTCATTACGTATGGCACCTTCTGCCAAAGCAGACTTTTCTGGCTGGCAAAGATGTCACAAGTAACTAACCCTATGTTTTAATCCATATTGGAAGTCTATTTAATTACAATAAACAATGCTTTATTATAAACCACCTATTCAATACATTAAAATGTTATTGCATTTAGAGTTTCACCATTAACATAAAGTTATAAACGGGACATGTTTCGCTCCCTTATAGAGCATCATCAGCCAACCTAGAATCTCAAAGTTTGGTTTAAATTTACAACTAATGACTTAAAAACTATTTGTATATTTTACAATCTTAAACTTATTTTACTAATATCATAGAAGGCAGAATCATTGGTAGTGTGCCTTATTAACTAGAACTTAATAGTGGAAAAGTTGATAAAAATACATTCATTTAAAATTATGGTAGAATAAGTTTCCTCTCAAATATTTACAAACATTCGGTATGTCTAAAATCTTGAAGAATGACTTGTGATTCAATCTTAAGAACTGATGATGATGATGATGTTGTTTAAAGGGGCCTAACATTGAGGTCATCGGCCCCTAATGGTACGAAATGAAATAACAAAAAGTTCAAATTCATCCACAGACCAAAATAAATTAAAAAATGTCATGAATAATGAATGGATGGACATGAACCCTAAAAAAACAAAAAACAAAAAAAAAACAGTGGATCAGACACAAAAAAAGATCGTGAATAATAGTATTACTGACCAAGAGACCCCTTATAAAGCACAATGATGCTTGATGTCTATAGGGGTACAAAATCCAAGACTAAGGCCCCACAGAATGGTACATGTCGCGAGTAAAGTAGAACCAAAGTATTTGTCATGTTGGGGTACTAATCAAAAGTAGTGAAGACTCACGGTCTTCCACACAAGATGGTACTACTCACAAGTATTGTACTTCGTACAGGTAACGCAGACCTATGGTGTTTCGCACACAATTGCGCCACTTACAGCCAACGCAAACCGATGAGTTTCCTCACCTAGGTGTACTAGTCATGGATGCCGGTCCCACGGGCCCCGTGGTGTTCCTCACATAGTGGGTACTAATCACAGGCAACGCAGACCCACGGTGTCGTTCATATAGTGGTACAACTCACAGGCAACGCCCAGACCCACGGTGTTGCTCACATGGGTATGACGCATGGGTACTGGAAAACCACCAGGCCAGGCTCTATACTGCTACTAATCACAAACCTATTTCGTACCTAATGTAGTGGTACTACTCGAAAGTAGAGGCAACCTATGGTGTTCCCCGCGTGATGGTACGAATCAAAAGTAGTTTCATGGTTCTAATTCAATCATCCCTTGGTCGCCCCTTTTAGTCGCCTCTCACGACAGGCAGGGGATACTGTGGGTGTATTTTTCATCTGTGTCCCCCACCCACAGGGGGTAGTGTGTTTGGTCCGCGAGAGGTATTTTATTTCCCTCGTCAGCCGGCAAACCGGTTAGGACCCCCCTATCCGCCACCTGGGACGCGTCACGTGGAAGTATCACCTCTCTCCCTGCTACGCCTGCGTAGCAGGTTCGTGGCAATCTTAAGAACTTATGATGAGGTCATAGATATTTAAAGTTTGAAACATGAGATCAGGCTAAAAGTTTATGTTATCCTTTGAGGATACGAGTCTATAAAATTCTAAGATTTCGTCATCTTGTTGATTGCAACATGTGACAGGTTAAACTTTAGTCTTTACGAAGTTTGAACTTTTGTTGTCATTTGACACTGGTGATGTTGTTGACTGAGTATGTATTTGTTGACATCAATGACCAAAGCTTAGAAGCAATGAATTAAAATGAATTAAAATTGAACCCACCCATACTTTGGTCACTGATGTCAACAAATACACTGACTGACAGAGCAAATGCAACACCAAGAAGGAGTGGTCAGAACTTTATGCCAATTGCAGGGTAGACTGACGTCACTGAGGTATGCTCATGATGTGAAATGCGCCGCTATGCTGCGCACGTAGCGAACGATAAATGGGACACGGCGTTGGCGAATGGCCCACTTCGTACCGTGATTTCTCAGCCGACAGTCATTGTAGAACGTGTTGTCGTGTGCCACAGGACACGTGTATAGCTAAGAATGCCAGGCCGCCGTCAACGGAGGCATTTCCAGCAGACAGATGACTTTACGAGGGGTATGGTGATCGGGCTAAGAAGGGCAGGTTGGTCGCTTTGTCAAATCGCAGCCGATACCCATAGGGATGTGTCCACGGTGCAGCGCTTGTAGCGAAGATGGTTGGCGCAGGGACATGTGGCACATGCGAGGGGTCCAGGCGCAGCCCGAGTGACGTCAGCACGCGAGGATCGGAGCATCCGCCGCCAAGCGGTGGCAGCCCCGCACGCCATGTCAACCGCCATTCTTCAGCATGTGCAAGACACCCTGGCTGTTCCAATATCGACCAGAACAATTTCCCGTCGATTGGTTGAAGGAGGCCTGCACTCCCGGCGTCCGCTCAGAAGACTACCATTGACTCCACAGCATAGACGTGCACGCCTGGCATGGTGCCGGGCTAGAGCGACTTGGATGAGGGAATGGCGGAACGTCGTGTTCTCCGATGAGTCACGCTTCTGTTCTGTCAGTGATAGTCACCGCAGATGAGTGTGGCGTCGGCGTGGAGAAAGGTCAAATCCGGCAGTAACTGTGGAGCGCCCTACCGCTAGACAACGCGGCATCATGGTTTGGGGCGCTATTGCGTACGATTCCACGTCACCTCTAGTGCGTATTCAAGGCACGTTAAATGCCCACCGCTACGTGCAGCATGTGCTGCGGCCGGTGGCACTCCCGTACCTTCAGGGGCTGCCCAATGCTCTGTTTCAGCAGGATAATGCCCGCCCACACACTGCTCGCATCTCCCAACAGGCTCTACGAGGTGTACAGATGCTTCCGTGGCCAGCGTACTCTCCGGATCTCTCACCAATCGAACACGTGTGGGATCTCATTGGACGCCGTTTGCAAACTCTGCCCCAGCCTCGTACGGACGACCAACTGTGGCAAATGGTTGACAGAGAATGGAGAACCATCCCTCAGGACACCATCCGCACTCTTATTGACTCTGTACCTCGACGTGTTTCTGCGTGCATCGCCGCTCGCGGTGGTCCTACATCCTACTGAGTCGATGCCGTGCGCATTGTGTAACCTGCATATCGGTTTGAAATAAACATCAATTATTCTTCCGTGCCGACTCTGTTTTTTCCCCAACTTTCATCTCTTTCGAACCACTCCTCCTTGGTGTTGCATTTGCTCTGTCAGTCAGTGTACATACTCAAACAACATCACCGGTGTCAAATGACAACAAAAGTTCAAACTTCGTAAAGACTAAAGTTTAACCTGTCACATGTTACAATCAACAAGATGTTGAAATCTTAGAATTTTATAGACGCTTATCCTCAAAGGATAACATAATCTTTTAGCCTGATCTCATGTTTCAAACTTTAAATATCTATGACCTAACTTAAAAATGAGTACAATTTTATTGTTCCACCTTCTCAATACTTAAAATCATTTAACGTTTGTTAAAACATTATAGGTACTAGTTTCGGTCCGTTTTTTGGACCATCATCAGCCTAGCCTAGAATGCAAGCAAAGACATAATCTAAAATAAAATGATGTGGATGAAAAGGGGGGTTGGGATGGTAATGGAATGACATATAAAAGTAAAAACCTTATACAATGTTACAATAAATGTGGCCAGAACAAATTAAAATTAACAGAAGTATAAAAGCATTGTGATGTCATTTAAAGTCACTTGATGACAAAGTCTTGGATTAACGGTTGAACTTGTGTTGCACACTTAAAATCGAGTGAAATCTTGTGTTTCTGGAAGGTTCTAGAAGCAAGTTCCACAGTGGCGCAGAGGGAATAATCCAAAATGACCAGTATAGAATTGACGAATTGAGAAGGCTGGACTCGTTTTTATGTAGCGTAAATAATTGCTGTTTTTAAGGTAGTCTCAATTCAGTCAGAACCCATGAACTTGAAGAACAAAACGGAATCAACGCGAAAGATCTTATGGAAGAAAAACAAAGGGAAGGGGGCAAAATAACGGGTACTCACCTTGTGCTATTTGTGGACAAGCTGCAGGAATGAGTGCAACAGACAGAGTGAGTGTCACGCAGAATAGATCAGCCAACAAGGAGAGGAAGGGGGGTGGGGGAGGAGGGGAAGGATGACGTGTGGAAGGAGACAGGAAGGGAGGGAAGAGTACCTCAAAATCAGGTGTTTACAGAATTAGATGTAACACATGTTCAAATATTTCCTACATAGGGCAGACCGGTAGGAGCTTCAATATTAGATATTCTGAGCATTTCAACGCGATCAAATACAACAAATTTTCAGCCATCGGCCAACATACGGTCGATTATAACTATAGTTTTACCAACATCGAAACAGATATGGACATACTCAAAATAGCAAAAAAGGGACCTCTTCTCAACATAATTGAAAGCTTTTACATACATCTAGATCAATATTTTAATGCCAACTACAACCTTAATGAAATTACCGAGAAACCCAATATTTTATTTGATCTTTTCATCTCCCACTATAGGAAAAACAAATCAGCTGTTCATAACCCTTTCTTTAAATCCATTAAAGGTCCCCCACCACCACAAGTACCATTAAATTCCCTCTCCCCCAACCCGCCCTGAATCATTCCCTCTTCCCTCCCTTCCCGTCTCCTTCCACACTTACGTCATCCTTCCCCTCCCCCACCCCCTCTCCTCCTCTGCTGATCTATTCTGTGTGACACTCACTCTGTCTGTTGCACTCATTCCTGCAGCTTGTCCACAAATAGCGCAAGGTGAGTACCCGTTATTTTGCCCCCTTCCCTTTGTTTTTCTTCCATAAGATCTTTCGCGTTAATTCCGTTTTGTTCTTCAGGTTCATGGGTTCTGACTGAATTGAGACTACCTTAAAAACAACAATTATTTACGCTACATAAAAACGAGTCCAGCCTTCTCAATTCGTCAATTCTATACTGGTCATTTTGGATTATTCCCTATGCGCCACTGTGGAACTTGCTTCTAGAACCTTCCAGAAACACAAGATTTCACTCGATTTTAAGTGTGCAACACAAGTTCAACCGTTAATCCAAGACTTTGTCATCACAATGCTTTTATACTTCTGTTAATTTTAAATTTGTTCTGGCCACATTTATTGTAACATTGTATAAGGTTTTTACTTTTATATGTCATTTCATTACCATCCCATCCCCCCTTTTCATCCACATCATTTTATTTTAGATTATGTCTTTGCTTGCATTCTTGGCTAGGCTGATGATGGTCCAAAAAACGGACCGAAACTAGTACCTATAATGTTTTAACAAACGTTAAATGATTTTAAGTATTGAGAAGGTGGAACAATAAAATTGTACTCATTTTGAAGTTAAGTCTTAACTCAATACGGAGCCCTACCATGAAGTTTATTACTTTAAATCTATGACCTAATCATAAGTTCTTAAGATTGAATCACAAGTTATTCTTCTTCAAGATTTTAGACATACCAAATGTTTGTAAATATTTGAGAGGAAACTTATTCTACCATAATTTTAAATGAATGTATTTTTATCAACTTTTCCACTATTAAGTTCTAGTTAATAAGGCACACTACCAACCAATGATTCTGCCTTCTATGATATTAGTAAAATAAGTTAAGATTGTAAAATGTACAAATAGTTTTAAAGTCATTAGTTTTAAATTTAAACCAACCTTTGAGATTCTAGATTGGCTGATGATGCTCTATAAGGGAGCGAAACATGTCCTGCTTATAACTTTATATTAATGGTGAAACTCTAAATGCAATAACATTTTAATGTATTGAATAGGTGGTTTATAATAAAACATTTTTTATTGTAATGGCAAAGATGTGTTTGCGATGTTCCTTAAACCTCGCTGCTATCTTCCTACATGTTTGGCCAACATAAGAATGATCCATAGGAACAAGGAATCATATACATTCCAGCACAGTTTAAACTAATAAGATCTTTAACATATTGCAAGAAATTTCTTATGATGATATTAGGATTAAAGATGGTCTTGATATTGTGCCTTCTGAGAATGTTGCCAATTCTATCCATGACAGATTGTACATATGGCAAGAAGGCCAGAATCAAGGGAGGAGAATCATGTGACAATCTGTGTTTTAGTTTTGGATGTAGTATTTCGTCGATCTGTTTCACTGAATAGCCATTGTTCACGAATGTTCCTGTTAGGAATTCAAGTTCACTTTTTAAATTATCCTCCTCACAAAATCCCCTTGCTCAGCTAATAAGGGTGTTCAACACAGCATGCTCTTGGCAAAGATGGTAGTGAGAGGACCCATGAAGATATCTATTAGTATGGGTGGGTTTACGGTAAAACAAATGACCTGAAGTTCCATCCAATTTCTTCGAAACCAAACTATCCAAAAACAGCAAACATCCTCCACGCTAAGTCTCCATGGTAAATTTAATGTCTCAATGTAAAACTGATCAAGTGATCCAAAAATATTGACAATTCGTATTTGCCATGGGCCACATAACAAATGTGTCAATGACATACCTCAGCCTGAGGCTTAACTATGCAAGATTAAAGAAATTGCTCTTCAAAATCCGGCATATAGAAATTAGCAATGACTGGCGTTAATGGTGATCCCATCAATGCCATCCATTTGATCATATATTGTACCATGAAAACTGAAATACCTGGTGGTGAGAACGAGATGAAATAGATTAATAATGACACCAGGAAACTGGATTTACTTACCAACTCTGGTAACAAAAAGAATTCATGCTGAAATAAAACAATGTTATTTGTTATAAGTGTACATACATTTATTTCCACAATCGGGCAAAATATTAAGCTGTTTTAAATTTTTAAAGTTTTCTGTCAACATTACAGTACATCTTTTTTTTTTTTTTTTTTCCCACCATTCTCTTCTTTTTTACAATATGCAGCATAACTTTACAACCGTGGTTACTAATTTTCACAAGTTTTACTGCTACTTTGCATTAACATAAACAAGATTCTTCTGAAACAATCATCATTCTAACACAGCAGTTTTTCAGATAATTGGTCACTAACTGTGAAGTCATTTCTTCAGAAGTCCCAGTTGATTTCTGCAAGCTAAAATTTTGCCCTTTAAATTATCAACTATGATCTGCATTACAAACCATACATCATAAATCGCAATGAAATACTGTTCCGAGGGTAATATAAGTTTACCTCTATCTAATGCTTCAATTAACTTGATCTTAGATGATATTTCAAAACGCACAGTTTTATTACTAGCCACTTTTTATAATTTTGTTGTCTCATTTTATGCACAATTATATACCCTGCTATATAACTTAAAATTACCAAGCAAGTTGGCTGTGCAGTTAGGGTTGCATTGGTGTGAGCTTGCATTCCGGAGATAGTGGTTTCGAACCCCACTGTAGGCAGCCCTAAAGATAGTTTTCTGCAGTTTCCCATTTTCACACCAAGTAAATGTACCTTAATTAAGGCCATGGTTCCTTCCTTCCTTCCTTCCCACTTCTACCCCTTTCCTATCCCATCATCGCCATAAGGCCTATCTGTGTTGGTGTTACATACAGCAAAATTGTAATTATAAAAACAAAACTTTAAATTGGGAGTACTTTTTCATGCATTACAAATCAGTCTCAAAACTGAATTAAGTGGTGTCCTTTCTACTCGGTTCTAAGTTTCATTGCAGCATGGCAAAAGTGCTTTCAATGGAACATTTTTATTCTTGCCTACGGACACCACTACAGGCTCCATGTCTGTAACCATGAAGACAGTTTGTGTAAACAGTGCAGCCAGTCTAAATGGTTCTCTAAAACTGTCATTAAAAGTTTTCCTTTCAAATGCACTTTTTATATTAGTTATCTTCCATCATGAACAAATTATTTCTAAAAATTGCCAGGTGTCCTCAAATCCAGAAAAACTCTCATTTTCTTTAGACACACACTTTACGTGCAGCACTATTCTTTTCATTGATAATGGCCAGAACTACGTTTACATGTTATTTTCCGACTGAAGTTGGATGCACAGTCTTCGAAAATTGTCCATACTTTAGAAGTGCATTCTTTTAATTTTTATATCGTGTTTCCAAACATTGAAATTGTGCTTGAGAAGTTGCATCAAAATCAGTGAAATCTGGAATTGAAGCGATGCGCCGAAGAGGGGTCTAACTACCAAAATCTCTATTATGAGTTAATTGCGAAAAACGCCATCTTGGATTGGAGTCAGATCCCTTTTCCATGCGAGACAGAAGTTCTCCACCCTCTAGCACATCAACAAGTTCCGAATTCTTCCACATGACTACGCCACTAAGCAGGAACGTCCATATAGATCTTTATTCCGTTGAAACCTCACTTTCAGAAAAAATGTTGGTTAGATCCCTTTTTCGTAATCTATGTAATCTTAATCATAGAGTAAAATAATATATTATTATTGGTCCACCTTTTCAATACAAAATGAAAATTACATAGGGACTAGTTTCGACCTAGTAATAGGTCATCATCAGCCTGAAGTAAGTCAAAGATCGAAGAAAACATAAACAATGTAAACACAAGTACAGTCTCTTTAAAGGTACATACCAAGTGGGAAGTTGAGTAGAGATATATTAAAAATAATAACTCATCCAAATTGACGAAGCACTGAGCGGAATTTATGTAAAGTTCGGTGCGCCGTATATTATAAAAGACCACTGTGCACTAAATGATGCAATAAAGAAGAATAGTAGGTTGAATGCTGGCTTCTTCTTAGCTGTTGTATAATCGAAGAAGATTACGTCGTGTTTTATAAGGTATTGATAGACGTCAAAATCATAGCTTCATGATCTATATGTGAATGTAATGTTCAGCTTAAGATGACCTTATGTAAGGTGTTGAAACCGGTACTGTAGCATAATAAGTGCAATAAATAAGTACTGATAGGTGGAAGTCATTTCTAATTGGTTAGATCTCTTTTTGGCGCATTGCTTCAATTGTTCGGCATTTACATTTCTTTACTCATCCACTTGTTCCTAATATATTTCATTATGTGCACTGTCCCTAATATGAAGGAATAAAAAAAAAAAAAATTACTTGCCACAACAAATTATAACTTGTGAGTGCTAGAGAAGTGGTCAAAAGAATTTCTATTGATGCAATTATTATCAGAAATTAAAGCTATTATCCTGAACCCTATTTTCTCAATTTCATCATCAACAAACCATACATACAGTTGCAAGGCTGTTATCTGAATAACTGGCACAACTGTAACAATATCTTTATAAGTTGAAATTACACCAGATTTCATGCATACTTGTGCCCTGTAAGCAACACAGGTTGGACTGCCTTCACTGGACCCAAAATTTTTGCCTGCTTTAAAACTAAGCTGAGGATTGAAGTATATCTCAATCATCGATCATTCAACCTCTCTTGAACTAGTGCTCTCTGATTTGGAAGAGAGCCCCCCCACCCCCCACCAATATTAACCAGTTAGATAGAGCAGTGTCCTTCTTTGCTAGGAACAGAAACTCCAAGCTCAGAAATCAGGAACTCCAAGCAGCAGCTATCAGGTATTAACGGCAATAAATGTGTCACCATGGCACAACAGACGACAGGCAGCTGAATTGAGTTTCCTCCACGGAATCTCAAATGGGTATTACTGCTCCGAACATCTTGTTCCACTCTTCTTACCCTGTGTTCCTCCCCGTTCCACCAGTCAAAGATTTCTCCACATTCAGCATTAATACTTCATTGATCTTTTCTAATCTGCCTCCCAACTCTCTTCAACACTATTAATAGGAGACAAGAGCTTGATATAGCATCAAGTAAATGTATATTCCAGAGGGGTGTAAATACTCTCTTAAGAGTAAGTTGATGTGAAGTGGTTATATGTACTGCCATCTTGACCAACGATGACTTGGCTATGAACATGGACATTCTCATGGTTTTCGATTTGGACAGTTGTTAGTAGTCTGTGTACCTGATCTTATCTTTTGCTACATTTGTTATATTTTCATGGTTCACGGTGTGGATTACTGTAATCACGTCCTAGTCCATGAACTATGGCCAACAGCTGATTGGCTTAGTAAGTGGTCCTGAGAGTCGGGATAACAGTTGCTATGGAATGGGAGTGGGCATCTCGGACATATTCTGAGTAATAACCCTCCTTGTGCTCAGACTGCTAAGACTACATAATCCACAGATGGTCCCTAACCCGTTAGAGGGGAGTTCCTCACTTGGAATGAGAAGATAAAGGCTAAGTTAGGAAGGAACTCAATGGATGAAGTTGACAAGTTTTATGAAGCATTGAGTGACATCATAGTCAGGGTCAACAACAAGGATAGGATAGTGCTAATGGGCGATTTCAATGCGAGAGCTGGAGAGCTGGAAATAGAACTGAAGGATGTGAAAGGGTGATTGGTAAATGTGGGGAAGATATGGAAGCTAATGGGAATGGGAAGCGTTTGCTGGACTTCTGTGCTAGTATGGGTTTAGCAGTTAGGAATACATTCTTCAAGATTAAGGCTATTCACTGCTACACATGGGAGGCTAGGGGTACCAGATCCATAATAGACTATATCTTAACCGACTTCGAACTCAGGAAGTCTGTTAGGAATGTACGAGTTTTCCTGTACAGTATCTGTTCTGTAGTGAACTAAGTATCTCTAGGCCTAGGATAGAGAAAGTGAAATCTGTCTGCAAATGAATAAGGGCAGAAAATCTCCAGGATGAGGAAATTAGACATAAGTACATGGATATGATTAGGGAGAAGTTTTGAACAGTAGACAGTAAGTAGGTTCAGGATATAGAAAGAGAATGGGTGGCATACAGGGATGCTGTAGTAGAAACAGCAAGGAAATGCCTAGGAACAACTGTGTGTAAAGACGAGAAAAAGCGAACATCTTGGTGGAATGATGAAGTGAGAGCAGCTTGTAAACATAAAAGGAAGGCTTATCAGAAATGGCTCCAAACAAGGGCTGATACAGACAGGGAATTGTACGTAGATGAAAGAAACAGAGCGAAAAAAATAGTTGTTGAATCCAAAAAGAAGTCATGGGAAGATTTTGGTAATAACCTGGAAAGGCTAGGTCAAGCAGCAAGAATACCTTTCTGGACAGTAATAAAGAATCTTAGGAAGTGAGGGGAAAAAGGAAATGAACAGTGTGTTTGGTAATTCAAGTAAACTCATAATAGATCCCAGAGAAACACTGGAGAGGTGGAGGGAATATTTTGAACATCATCTCAACGCAAAAGGAAATCTTCATGGCGGTGCCACAAACAACGGAGCTCACGGGGAGGAGAAAAAATGATATTGGTGAAATTACGCTTGAGGAAGTGGAAGGGATGGTAAATAAACTCCATTGTCACAAAGCGGCAGGAATAGATGAAACTGGACCTGAAATGGTGAAGTATAGTGGGAAGGCAGGGATGAAATTGCTTCATAGAGTAGTAAAATTAGCATGGAGTGTTGGTAAGGTACCTTCAGATTGGACAAAAGCAGTAATTGCACCTATCTATAAGCAAGGGAACAGGAAGGATTGCAACAACTATCAAGGTATCTCATTGATTAGTATACCAGGCAAAGTATTCACTGGCATCTTGGAAGGGAGGGTGCAATCACTGGTTGAGAAGAAGTTGTATGAAAACCAGTGTGGTTTTATACCACAGAGGGGCTGTCAGGATCAGATTTTCAGTATGCACCAGGTAACTGAAAAATGCTACAAGAGGAATAGACAGCTGTGTATATGTTTCGTAGATCTAGAGAAAGCATATGACAGGGTACCGAGGGAAAAGATGTTTGCCATACTGGGGGACTATGGAATTAGAGGTAGATTATTAAAATCAATCAAAGACATATATATTGACAATTGGGCTTCAGTGAGAATTGATGGTAGAATGAGTTCTTGGTTCAGGTTATTTACAGGGGTTAGACAAGGCTGTAATCTTTCACCTTTGCTGGTCGTAATTTACATGGGATTCAGTTAGCTGGAAATGTAGTAAGCAGTCTGGCCTATGCTGACGACTTGGTCTTAATGTCAGATTGTGCCGAAGGGCTGCAGTCTAATATCTCAGAACTTGAAAATCTGTGCAATGATTATGGTATGAAAATTAGCATTTTGAAGACTAAATTGATGTCATTAGGTAAGATATTCAACTGAATCGAATGTCAGTTTAGTGATACAAAGCTGGAACAGGTAAATAATTTCAAGTATTTAGGTTGTATGTTCTCCCAGGATGGTAAATATAGTATGTGAGATTGAATAAAGGTGTAGTACAGCTAATTGAAATAATAACAATAAGTTAATAGTAAAGCTAATGCAGTGAGCTCGCAGTTGCGATCAACAGTATTCTGTAGAAAGGAAGTAGGCTCCCGGACGAAACTATCTTTACATCGGTCTGTTTTCAGACCATCTTTGCTTTACGGGAGCAAAAGCTGGGTGGACTCAGGATATCTTATTCATTTGTTAGAAGTAACAAACATGAAACATGATTACTGGCACAAACAGGTGGGAACAATGGCAGGAGGGTACTCGGAATGAGGAGATAAAGGCTAAGTTAGGAATGAACTCAATGGATGAAGCTTTGCGCATAAACAAGCTTCGATGGAGGGGTCATGTGAGGCAAATGGAGGAGGATAGGTTACCTTGGAGAATAATGGACTCTGTTATGGAGGGTAAGAGATGTAGAGGAAGACCAAGGCGACGATGGTTAGACTCAGTTTCTAACGATTTAAAGATAAGAAGTATAGAACTAAATGAGGCCACAGCGCTAGAAGCAAATAGAGGATTGTGATGACATTTAGTAAATTCACAGAGGCTTTACAGACTGAACGCTGAAAGGCATAACGATCTATAATGATAATGTATGTATGTTATATTTTATTATGAACGTTTACATTTGTTAATTAGTCTAGTGATATTACAGGTAAAATGTGTTCAGTACAACTGTATCTTGTACTTTGTGAATAAATGAATATGTACACTCAACTGGACATAATTTGGACATCACAGAAGATGGCTTTCTTTCAAAATCCGGTTGTTTGAAATGTAATAGCTACATAAAACATAGACTTATTTAAAAAAAATGTTATTTGTTTGGGGCGTCAACCTAGAAAAATTTTTTGCCCCTACTTGCACCATATGTTATGAACCTGCGTGTATTTGGAAATTGCGGAAGTGTAAAGTGTTGAATGTGAGGAAAGGAACATTAAGGACGACACAAACACCCAGTTCCCAGGCCAGGGATATTAATAATTTACAATTAAAAACCCCTGACCCAGCCAGGAATTGAACCCGGGGCTGCCGGGTGAGAGGCGGACGAGTTGCCCCCTACACCGCGGGGTCGGACAAACATAGACATACAAGTAAGTGAAATAAAATGGCCTGAGAAAGGGGATTATGGAGCAGTAATTTGAGAATTATACGTTCCGGAAAAAAACAAAGTTATGCATGTGTAGGGATAGTACTAAGTAAAAACACAGGCCTACAAGTTAAGAGCTATGTACAATACAGTAATAGAATAGTTATGGTGAGAATAGAGATTAGAAATAATAATACAGGTGTACAGGACATGTCAACAAGTCATTCAGATGAAGAGGACCCAGTATACATTCAATGAGAGGAAGTGATGGAAACGATTACGGACAAGAACCTGAATCCTGTGGGTCAGTATGGTATTGTTATGAGAAAGGACAGGACAACAACTAATAGTCTTTTATAAACCGAAAGGACAAATTGAAATGTGTAGTGTGATGACTTGTGCTTGTGCTGGTTGATATGTTCCTTGACTGCGCGGCGCTGGTGTAGACAGATATGGATCAGCTGTCTCTGAACATGTATTTCTAAATGGGAATTGGTGTGATTTAATTAAGAATTTATAGTTTAAATATTGAAACCGTGTATTCATTACAATGGTGCTTCAGGCCTGTGCATTGTGTTTACTGAATGATGATTGTGTTTATGTGCTATTGTATGTTTGATGCAAATTAAGATATAGTGTTTCATGTTTTGAAAATAATAGGTGAAGAATATGTAGGAAATACAGTTGAACCTGACTTATACGTATATCAAGGGGAAGAGAAAAAACTACTTGTAACTCAGAATTACTTAGAAATCAGACTTACACAATACATCACATATTTACTGAAAAACTACCGGAATAGACCTACAAGTGTAAATCATTGCAAATAATAAATACATTAAGACTAAAAATATTATTTTGAGATTGGTTCAGCCTTAAAGAAATCAGATAGGTTGGCTTGTTTCACTTTTCTTGCATTAAGAGTATAAATCTCCTTTTGCAAACTCAGTAATGAATTCAAAGCATTTTCACTACAACTTTTCGCACTGATGTAACGCCTGCACACATCGATTGCACTTAACACTTCACTCAGTTCAGGTGTTTCAAGATTCAAGTCGTTATCTCCATCTCCGTCACTGTCACTATCACTTGTAGCTTGTCCATCACCACCACGTTGTTGACATACATCAGCAATAATCTCTTTATCCGGTAGTTCTCCACATATAGTCAGATTATCATCAAAATGCACAAAAGTATCGAATTCTACACCCTCTGATAGCGTTAGCTCGTTGCCAGACAAAAAACTTCATCCCCATAACCATCATTAGAGGCAGCCTCTTCTAGTAAGACACCAACTTTGCGGAAACAGTTGCTGATTATGGAGGATGACACCTGCTTCCAAGCAGCCGAAATAAAGTCCATTGCTTGCAGCAAATTAATGGAGAGAGGTTCATTTTCTGCATCACTCAGTGTTATTAAATGTTGAACCAGCATTTTTCTATAATGCATTTTGAAATTTGCAATGATGCCAAAATCAAGCGGTTGTAGAACACTGGTACAGTTAGGAGCGAAAAATTCCACTCGAACATTCTCCAGAACGATTTGAGATGGATGTGCTGCACATCGATCAATAAGAAGAAGGATCTTTTTTTTTCTTTTTCATTTTAATGTCCCGTTCTTTTAACCACAGTTCCATTAGAAGCATAGTCACCCAAGCATTTCTGTTGGATTCATATTCCGTAAGTTTTGTTTTCACACCCTTAAAACACCTTGGATTCTTCGATTTTCCTATCACAAGTGGAGGAAGTTTGTCAGATCCATCTACATTGGTTGCGAGAAGTACAGTTACACAAATTTTATTTTCTTCCCTCCATGGCATGAGTCACCTTTTTCAGCTAGGATCGGAGATTGTAGAATAGGCCGGTCTCATCACAATTTTTGATGTTTGGAGGCTGATAATCGCTTACGATACCCGGCAGAACCTCTTCTTTCCAGTGTTACACAGTGACGTCATCCACAGCTTTTGAGTCACCGCAAAATGTTCTCCCTGTGATTCCAAGACTATCTTTAAATCCTTGCAGCCATGCTGGTGAAGCCTTGAAATCAGCAGTGATACTCATCATTTTAGCTAAATCTATCGCCTTTGCCTTCAGCATGTCGCCACTAATTGGTAGAGCTGCAGCCCGCTTTTGCTGGAACCATGTGAAAAGTGCTTTCTCCAAATCTACGTACCTTCCTTCTTGCTGACGGCTGCGCTTTGCTGATTTTGAACCCAGTTTTAAGAACTCATCCAAAATAACGTTTCTTTTACTGATGACTGTACATAGCATGGTATAAGCCATTCCTAAGTCTGAAGCAATTACAGTTTTTGTTTTATGTAAATTAGCGCCCACTTCTCGTATAAATTTTACGTTTTCATCTAGAGTATAACTTTTCCTTTTTACTGTTCTCCATGGCTAATCAAACGCAACTGAATGACAAAACTACTCTTCAATAGTAAACACCAGATACCGGCACCGTGGACATTTTACTTCTCCATTGTTCCAATGAAAGAAATTCTGATATTCAAACAAATTTACTCTATTTTCTTTTTTCCAGACCAAAACTGCCCACTTTGCTTGTAATGTATCTTAATATTTGGCGGCATTGTGAAGGTCAAAAACGACAAAGTTAGAGGAGGAGTGTGATAGAGAGCGAAGGGGACTCGCTCGGTTGGCCTTTGTTACGTCGCCAATAAGTAACGGTCAACAATGTCCCTTGGAGAAACCCTTTGTCTTCTGTTTCAGCACCGAAACCTGACCGCTCTACTTGAGCCTATGCCGACAAAAATCGAACTTCGTAAATACAGCACGTACTCATTACAATTACGCAAAACTCAGTTATATTTCACTGACACTTAATACGTATACCAGTGATTTATGTATAAACGGATTACGTATAAATAAGATTTAATTAACACGCTTTTAGATTACATTTTGCCGGGACCTAAAGGAAATTACATACAAATACGAATTACGCAGAACAGAGTTACGTATAAAGCAGGTTCAACTGTATTTTACATTTAGGTAATAATGACGTAAGGATATTACTTCAGAAACTGATTTGTCAGTAACTTAATCAATATCTCAAATGTTTGTGCTTAGTTGCGCTGTGTTCTTTCAATAATTTGCCACAAAAATGACTGCATGTCAAACCGCAGCAATTGTTAGTTATAACCTTAAAAAAATAATGTCAACTGATTAGTGTACATGCTGCGAAATATATCACAGTAAACATTTAAACCCATGCAGGCTTGCCACATTATTCTTATAAATAAGTATGTCATACACATGTAATTCTTACATAACTACTTAATTTATACGTTAACATGCTCAGCTTAATCACAAATCTTACTTCCTCTAGAGATGATTAGCTCTCTTTTTTTAAGATGAATTCCTGCTGATTATCAGCACTAATTTTGTGTTATCACCAGCACTAGAGCAAACAGAGCTAATATGAGAGGAGCCCAGTATGAAATAATCAAGAGTAGAAGGAACATCCGATTTAGCAGATTGGCGTTGATATGGACATCTTTTTACAAGGATGTTTCAGGATAAATACAATGGAAGATTTGGAAAAATGTGTGGGACTGCTGTGGGATCTAGTGTGCGCCTGTCTTGGAATTTCCACTCTGTCACTATTAATAACGAAACTGTTACAATTTTGGATAAGTTTGGTGGTAAAATGCAGACCACAGATATGATTTTTATCACTCAAAGGCAGATCTTGTCGTGAAGTAGCCTTTGACCACTTGGAGAACAGATTGGGATCATTGTAACCTGTGAAATAGCAAATTGTTGGCATATTCTCATGATGTAGTAAATTGAAGCATCTGCCGAAGTATACGTCCTACTTCTCAAATACTTAACTTTTCGTGAACTGAAAAATGTTAACACCAGATATTTTTCATGTATAAAAATTCCAAAAAAGACCAGAAACTGTTTACAAACTTCCACTTTAAGCAGACAAGAAGCACGCCTACACGGTCTTTATATCAACAGCAGTGCTAAAGGCGGCGGAGAACTTACACCATATCTGTTAACATGTGATTCAGAGGGAGTCACCCCAGTACACATTCATATTCATTACAGCAAAAGTACTAGTAATTACAAACACTTCATTCCAACACGAGAGAATATCCTCTCTTTGTATCAAAAGTAGTCCTGTATACAAATTTTGCATCTTCTCTCCTGTTTATTTTGCTTTTAACCTATCCATACAACACTTTCTTACTTCCTTTAACATTCTCTTGCAAGGTTTTTGTGAAGTTTTCCCAGCATTTCTGTCTCTTCTGTACATTCTTCTAACATATTTTCTTTGCTTCATGATATTTTTGCCTACTCTCCATAATCCTGAATCCTATCCAGCTCCTCTATGCTTTTTTCTTTTTCTTTCACTACATCCCTTACTTTGTTATTCCACCATGGTGTCTCCTTTCCCTTCTTTTTCCCTGATACTCTACCATGTGTATATTAATCGCCACATAAGGGCATACACTAGAAAGTAAATATCGCTGCCTGATTCTCTTTTTTTGTAATGGCTGATCACTGCTGCTAACCAGACTAGTTACATATTAAAATCACCAGACATAAACATAACAAACTAACCTGAATGTAAGCATCAATAATAAGTAATAATGAATGTTCCCTTACCCTAGTAAATGATAAAAGTTAAGATGAAATAAATCAAGATATTCATAATTAAGTCGGTTTCCATGCTCAATGAGGAATTAAGGAAATAAACACACTTTTTCACTCTCACTCAAATTATTGTTACATATTTCTGTCTTTATTTTGATATACACAGTACTATAATCATATTCTTGAAAAGAGAGGCATCTTAAACAATGCAATTTATTTAATAAGTCTTTGCAGTGTGATTTTCAAAAGTTCCAGAAATTACTTAATGCCTTTCCTTTCTTTTGCGCGAACGTTTTCTTCTCTCTTCAATAACCAGTAAAGGAGAGAGAGATTATTGGGCTGGTTATATCTTCAAGCTTATCCAGAAAACATATAGGAGCACTAATGTGTCAATCTACGTAAACAAAAATTAGATCAGCTTTCAAGCTCACTACAGAATTGAGAATAGTAGTTATTAGTTCTACTAACAACTTGTATGGTTTTCATATACACCGAGGTGCCAGAATTTTGTCCACAAGAATTCTTTTAGGTACCGGTAGATCTAGATATCAGAACCACCCAACTTGAGCTATCTATACATCCTCTCCTTCACTCGCTTAAATTAATTTTAAACATTTCCTGCCGTTATTCTGATGTATGCATTACTATAACTGTATTCTTAAAAAAAATAATTAAAAAATGAGAGAGAGAGACACACACACACTCTCTCTCTCTCTCTAGATTGTATAATTTATTGCAATTTCCATAAGTTCAAGGACTTACCACATAGGACATATCTGTCCTTCCTTTTAATAATAATGCTAATAGCTTTACATCCCACTAAGTACTTTTACCGTTTCTGGAGACACCAAGCTGCCGGAATTTTGTCCTGCAGGAGTTCTTTTACGTGCCAATAAATCTATCGACACAAGGCTGATGTATTTGAGCACCTTCAAATACCACCAGACAGAGATAGGATCGAACCTGTGAAGTTGAGGTCAGAAGGTCAGCGCCGCAACCATCTGAGCCACTCAGTCCGGTGTCCTTCCTTTTGCTTGGATGCTGTCTTCTTCTTCATTCTTCAATAAGCATCTTAAACATATTTTCAGCTTGCAAGTTGGTGTATCTCAAGCTTACGACATTAGGGAAACCCAGGAAATGTACAGGGGCACTAATGAGTCAAACAACATTACCAAATTTTTATATATATATATTGGCTTAAATCACATGAAGACAGGTTGTAAGGCAAGAATGGGATAGGAAAGATGGCTAGGACTTAAAATGTAAATAAGCATACAGCCACAGCACTAGCCTGAAATGAAAATGAAAAAAAAAAAAAAAAAAACCACTTCACACCTGCCGACTGTGGGGTTCGAATCCACCATTTCCTGAAAGCAAGCTCACAGCAATGTGATCGAACTGCATAGCCAGTTCACTCAGTTTCTTGTGACGCATAATAGGCCTACCACATGGGCGACCTACTTACCTGTATATGGATCTTCAGTTCTGTATGATTGCCCTACACTGGTCAAGAGTACAAGCAATTTGTGAATTCGACAAATTTTGAAGTTAAATCAACAGTGCACATCAGTTTTGTCACTTTTATGGATGAATAGTATAATGTTTAAGCCTAACCTCAGCTGTTTTGAGAGTGTATTAAGATTCCAATTCCATATAGTACAATATGTGACAAGTTACGCCAGTTGTAACAAAATGTTTGAATGTGTATACAACGAATAATTTGAAAACATTAAGCAATTCAACAGATTGTAAATGTATTGACATTGTATTTTATATATTAGGGTAAGGTTCTAAAGGTTGAAACTTAATTATTTTCAATAAGACAACGTAATATACAAACATTTTTCAAAGCTTATTATGGATAAGTTGTCAATGGCAAACCATAGGTGTAAGTTCTAAAACAATGTTATCATTTAACCTTGTAAAAATATGAAAATATGAACGAAACATGTCCTATGTTTTAATATTTAAGCAATAAAATAAGGATGAGATCCTAATTTTATAATTGCTTTTAATGTATAAAATAGGTGGATACAAAAGTTTTATTGTTTCTCCTTTTAACGGTGATTTTGCCATTGTCAACTGTACATGGATTGTTCAAGAGTTTGAAAGGCAAACATAATACAGTATACATCTTACCTCCAAATGGAAGGACATTAATATACTTTATTCTGAAGCTCTTTCAAAAGGCAAACACAATACAGTATACATCTTACCTAAAAATGAGGGGACATTAATATATTTTATTCCGAAGCTCTATAAGGAAACAATATATTTTATATTGTATAACATGGTCTTTTACATGGTTTTAATATTATTTGTACCATCTATCAACCCGGTATCTTAAGCATTGAAAGTAACTGTATAATAAAAATAAAATAATGCATTTCATGCAATTTACATCAAAATGATGCGAGTTAATAAATATAATGTTTTAATCTGCTTTCAAATAATTTAGAAACATCTAATGGTTGAATTAATAAACGCAGGCAAAGCCACGGGCACCTGCTAGTATATATATATATTCAAGAACCCTGGGAGACTAGCCCAGATTTCTTTTACGTGACCCATCCTGGATGCGTGAAGTGTGTATAAGTAAATAAAGAAACTTTTCTGAAACATTGTTTATTTAAGAGAATGATATCACTGATGCTTGGTTCTAAGGTTGCAATGGTATACTGTAAGTTGTTCATTAAAATAACATTTTAAGTTTTAGTGCAGACAACACTTGTAACAGTTTCATGTGAGAAGAAAGGTAGTGAGATTTTAATTTTTGTGCTCCTTGTTCATCCTGGTCTCTACTATTGCTAGTGATGCTAATGAGTTGAAGTAAAAATTGCCATATGCAACTGTAGGAATAATTTGGTTACTGAGTTCAAACACCTGCATTACTGAGTTACATGTCATTTAGGTCTATTCAACATACATTCATCATCATTATACACTGTCATGCATTTCAGCGTTCAGTCTGCAAGCCTCTGTAAATTTACTAAATGTCGCCACCATCCTCTATTTGCAACTAGTGCTGTGGCCTCATTTAGTTCTATACCTCTTATCTTTAAATCGTTAAAAACTGAGTCTAACCATCACTGTCTTGGTCTCCCTCTACTTCTCTTACCTTCCATAACAGAGTCCGTTATTCTCCTATATAACCCATCCTCCTGCATTCGCTTCACATAACCCCACCACCGAACCCGGCTTATGCGTACAGCTTCATCCATCGTGTTCACTCCTAACTTAGCTTATAACTCCTCATTCTGAGTATCAAATCAATCAATCAATACTGATCAGCATTTAGGGCAGTCGCCCAGGTGGCAGATTCCCTATCTGTTGCTTTCCTAGCCTTTTCCGAAATGATTTCAAAGAAACTGGAAATTTATTGAACATCTCCCTTGGTAAGTTATTCCAATCCCTAACTCCCCTTCCTATAAATGAATATTTGCCCCAGTTTGTCCTCTTGAATTCCAACTTTATCTTCATATTGTGATCTTTCCTACTTTTATAGACACCATTCAAACCTATTTGTCTACTAATGTCATTCCACGCCATCTCTCCGTTGACAGCTCGGAACATACCACTTATAATACCAATATAAATGGTCCGTTATTGGACATTATAAATTTAACAGCTAGCTCATTCTTGGTTGCCAGCGTTTCGCCCTCATGTGTTAGGGTGGGCTCATCAGCTGGTACCTAGCACACTTACCAATACGCTGGCTAGTGCATACCGTGGAGGCCACTACGTAGGCTAACTGGAGCCACCGGCAGTGCCAATGCATTAAGAGACTTTGTCTCATCACTAAAAATTGATGCCTGCTTGGCCATCAGATGATATAGATGTTGATTCCCATAGGGAATCTGAAATATTTGTCCTGAATGAGCAAATTTATAATACCAATATAAATGGTCCGTTATTGGACATTATAAATTTTCCAGCTAGCTCATTCTTGGTTGCCAGCGTTTCGCCCTCATGTGCTAGGGTGGGCTCATCAGTTGGTACCTAGCACACTTACCAATACGCTGGC
Source organism: Anabrus simplex (assembly GCF_040414725.1). Classification (NCBI taxonomy): domain Eukaryota; kingdom Metazoa; phylum Arthropoda; class Insecta; order Orthoptera; family Tettigoniidae; genus Anabrus; species Anabrus simplex. The sequence goes on from NC_090268.1 coordinate 406,258,347, forward strand.
TAGTGCATACCGTGGAGGCCACTGCGTAGGCTAACTGGAGCCACCGGCAGTGCCAATGCACTAAGAGACTTTGTCTCATCACTAAAAATTGATGCCTGCTTGGCCATCAGATGATATAGATGTTGATTCCCATAGGGAATCTGAAATATTTGTCCTGAATGAGCAAATTTATAATACCAATATAAATGGTCCGTTATTGGACATTATAAATTTTCCAGCTAGCTCATTCTTGGTTGCCAGCGTTTCGCCCTCATGTGCTAGGGTGGGCTCATCAGTTGGTACCTAGCACACTTACCAATACGCTGGCTAGTGCATACCGTCCAATAACGGACCATTTATATTGGTATTATAAATTTGCTCATTCAGGACAAATATTTCAGATTCCCTATGGGAATCAACATCTATATCAACATACCACTTAGGCGAGCAGCTCTTCTTCTTTCTCTCAACTCTTCCCAACCCAAACATTGCAACATTTTTGTAACGCTACTCTTTTGTCGGAAATCACCCAGAACAAATTGAGCTGCTTTTCTTTGGATTTTTTCCAGTTCTTGAATCAGGTAATCCTGGTGAGGGTCCCATACACTGGAACCATACTCTAGTTGGGGTCTTACCAGAGACTTATATGCACTCTCCTTTACATCCTTACTACAACCCCTAAACACCCTCATAACCATGAGCAGAGATCGGTACCCTTTATTTACAATCCCATTTATGTGGTTACCCCAGTGAAGATCTTTCCTTATATTAACACCTAGATACTTACAATGATCCCCAAAAGGAACTTTCACCCCATCAACTCAGTAATTAAAACTGAGAGGACTTTTCCTATTTGTGAAACTCACAACCTGACTTTTAGCCCCGTTTATCAACATACCATTGCCTGCTGTCCATCTCACAATATTTTCAAGGTCACGTTGCAGTTGCTCACAATCTTGTAACTTATTTATCACTCTATAGAGAATAACATCATCCGCAAAAAGCCTTACCTCCGATTCCACTCCTTTACTCATATCATTTATATATATAAGAAAACATAAAGGTCCGATAACACTGCCCTGAGGAACTCCCCTCTCAACTATTACAGGGTCAGACAAAGCTTCACCTACTCTAACTCTCTGAAATCTATTTTCTAGAAATATAGCAACCCATTCAGTCACTCTTTTGTCTAGTCCAATTGCACTCATTTTTGCCAGTAGTCTCCCATGATCCACCCTATCAAATGCTTTAGACATGTCAATTGCGATAAAGTCCATTTGACCTCCAGAATCCAAGATATCAGCTATATCTTGCTGGAATCCTACAAGTTGAGCTTCAGTGGAATAACCTTTCCTAAAACCAAATTGCCTTCTATCGAACCAGTTATTAATTTCACAAACATGTCTAATATAATCAGAAAGAATGCCTTCCCAAAGCTTACATACAATGCATGTCAAACTTACTGGCCTGTAATTTTCAGCTTTATGTCTATCACCCTTTCCTTTATACACAGGGGCTACTATAGCAACTCTCCATTCATCTGGTATAGCTCCTTCGGCCAAACAATAATCAAATAAGTACTTCAGATATGGTACTATATCCCAACCCATTGTCTTTAGTATATCCCCAGAAATCTGATCAATTCCAGCCGCTTTTCTAGTTTTCAACTTTTGTATCTTATTGTAAATGTCATTGTTATCATACGCAAATTTTATTACTTCTTTGGCCTTAGTCTCTTCCTCTATCTCGACATTATCCTTGTAACCAACAATCTTTACATACTGCTGACTGAATACTTCTGCCTTTTGAAGATCCTCACATACACACTCCCCTTGTTCATTAATTATTCCTGGAATGTCCTTCTTGGAACCTGTTTCTGCCTTAAAATACCTATACATACCCTTCAATTTTTCACTAAAATTTGTATGACTGCCAATTATGCTTGCCATCATGTTATCCTTAGCTGCCTTCTTTGCTAGATTCAATTTTCTAGTAAGTTCCTTCAATTTCTCCTTACTTCCACAGCCATTTCTAACTCTATTTCTTTCCAGTCTGCACCTCCTTCTTAGTCTCTTTATATCTCTATTATAATAAGGTGGGTCTTTACCATTCCTTACCACCCTTAATGGTACAAACCTGTTTTCGCATTCCTCAACAATTTCTTTAAACCCATCCCAGAGTCTGTTTACATTTTTATTTACCGTTTTCCACCGATCATAGTTACTTTTTAGAAACTGCCTCATACCTGCTTTATCAGCCATATGGTACTGCCTAACAGTCCTACTTTTAAGACCTTCCTTTCTATCACATTTATTTTTAACTACCACAAAAACAGCTTCATGATCACTAATACCATCTATTACTTCAGTTTCCCTATAGAGCTCATCTGGTTTTATCAGCACCACATCCAAAATATTTTTCCCTCTGGTTGGTTCCATCACTTTCTGAATCAGCTGTCCTTCCCATATTAACTTATTTGCCATTTGTTGGTCATGCTTCCTGTCGTTCGCATTTCCTTCCCAATTGACATCTGGCAAATTCAGATCTCCCGCTACAATCACATTTCTTTCCATGTCGTTTCCCACATAGCTGTCTATCCTATCAAATAATTCCGAATCCGCATCAGTGCTACCCTTTCCCGATCTGTACACTCCAAATATATCAAGTTGCCTATTATCTTTAGAAATGAGCCTTACACCTAGAATTTCATGTGTCTCATCTTTAAATTTTTCGTAGCCTACAAATTCTTCTTTCACCAGAATGAAAACTCCCCCTCCCACCTTTCCTATCCTATCTCTACGATACACACTCCAGTGCCGTGAGAAAATTTCTGCATCCATTATATCATTTCTCAGCCATGATTCAACTCCTATTACAATATCTGGTAAATATATATCTATTAAATTACTTAATTCTATTCCTTTCTTTACAATACTTCTACAGTTCAACACTAACAATTTTATGTCATCCCTACTTGATTTCCAGTTCCCTGTTCCCTTATCACCGCTCCCTAGGCCATCCCGTTTCCCTGAATGTACCTCCCTATTACCCTTCCAAACAAATTTCCTAACTTATACATACCACTGCGGTTTAAATGAAGGCCATCCGAGCGCAGATCCCTTTCTCCTACCCACCCATTAGGATATAGAAATTTCACTCCCAGTTTCCCACATACCCACTCCATAGTCTCATTTAAATCCCCAATCACCCTCCAGTCAGTATCCCTCCTACACAGTATTCCACTAATAACAATCTCCGTTTTCTTAAACTTCACCCGTGCCATTGTTACCACCTGATTTTACCAGCAACGATTCTCACTACTTTCATGCCTGTTACTTCTTGAGTTATCCTGAGTCCACCCAGCTTTCGCTCCCGTAAAGCAAAGTTGGTCTGAAAACAGACCAATGTAAGGATAGTTTCGTCTGGGAGCTGATTTTCTTCTTAGAAAATACTGTTGATCGCAACTGCAAGCTCACTGCATTAGCTTTACTACACCTTGATTCAATCTTGCTTAATAAATTACCATCCTGGGAGAATACACATCCTAAATACTTGAAAGTATCTACCTGTTCCAGCTTTTTATCACCAATCTGTCATTCAATTCTGTTCAATTTCTTACCTACTGACTTCAATTTAGTCTTCGAAAGGCTAATTTTCATACCATACTTATTGCACCTATTTTCCGGCTCCAAGACATTAGACTGCAGCCTTTCAGCACAATCTGCCATTAAGACCAAGTCGTCAGCATAGGCCAGACTGCTTACTACATTTCCACTTAGCTTAATCCCTCCCTGCCACTTCATACAACAACAAATGTGAAAGATTACAGCCTTGTCTAACCCCTGTAAATACCTTGAACCAAGAACTCATTATATCGTCAATTCTCACTGCAGCCCAATTGTCCACATCAATGTCTTTGATTGATTTTAATAATCTACATTGAATTCCATGGTCCCTCAGTATGGTGAACATCTTTTCCCTCGGTACCCTGTCATATGCTTTCTCTAGCTCTACGAAACATAAACAAAAATGCCTATTTCATTCGTAGTAATTTACAATTACCTGGTGCATACTGAAAATCTGATCCTGATGCGACAGCCCCTCTGTGGTCTGGTTTTCATCCAACTTCCTTTCAACTGCTGATTTCAACCTCCTTTCCAAGATGCCAGTGAACACTTTGCCTGGTATACTAATCAGCGAGATACCTCGATACTTATTGAAATCCTTCCTGTTACTTTACTTATAGATGGGTGTAATTACTGTTTTTGTCCAATCTGAGGGTACCTTACCAACACTCCATGCTAATCCTATTAAAGCCATTATATCCCTACCTTCCCACTATATTTCACCATTTCAGGTCTAATTTCATCTATTCCTGCTGCTTTGTGACAGTGGACTTCATTTTTTGTAATTTGCTTTATGTTGCACCGGCACAGATAGGACTTAACGGCGACGATAGGACAGGAAAGGCCTAGGAATGGGAAGGAAGCAGCCGTGGCCTTAATTAAGGTACAGCCCCAACATTTGCCTGGTGTGAAATTGGGAAACCACAGAAAACCATCTTCAGGGCTGCCGACAGTGGGGTTCGAACCCACTATCTCCCGGATGCGAGTTCAAAGGTGGGACTTTATTTACCATCCCTCCACATCCTCAAGCGTAATTTCACCAACATCATCTTCCCTCTCCCCATGAGTTCCGTTGTTCACAACACCACCACGAAGAATTCCTTTTACGTTGAGAAGATTTTCAAAATATTCTCTCCACCTCTCCAGTGATTCCCTGGGATCTAATATGAGTTCACCCGCATTACCCAAAACACTGGGTATTTCCTTTTTTCCTCCCTTCCTTTCTTTATTGCTGTCCAGATAGGTTTCCCTGCTGCCTGACCTAGGATTTCCAGGTTATTATCAAAATCTTCTCACAACTTCTTTTTGGCTTCAACAACTATTTGTTTTGCTCTGTTTCATTCATCTATTCATCTGTCTACATCAGCCCTTGTTTGGAGCCATTTCTGATAAGCATTCTTTTTACATTTACAAGATGCTCCCACTTCATCATTCCACCAAGATGTTCGCTTTTTTTCCATCTTTACACACACTTGTTCCTAGACATTCCCTTGCTGTTGCTACTACAGCATCCCTGTATGCCACCCATTCTCTTTCTATATCCTGAACCTACTTACTGTTCACTGCTCGGAACTTCTCGCTAATTATATCCATGTGCTTCTATGTAATTTCTTCGTCCTCGAGATTCTCTACCCTTATTCGTTTGCAGACATATTTCACTTTCTCTATCCTAGGCCTAGAGATACTTGGTTCACTACAGATCAGATACTGGTGTGTTTTATAGAAAAATCCTCGAAAAACCTGTACATTCTAACATTCTTCCTGAATTCAAAGTCAGTTAAGATATAGTCTATTTTGGATCTGGTACCCCTAGCCTCTCATGTGTAGCAGTGAATAGCCTTGTGCTTGAAGAATGTATTCATAACTGCTAAACCCATACCAGCACAGAAGTCCAGCAGACGCTCCCAATTGCCATTACTTCCCGACATTTACCAATCACCCTTTCAGATCCTTCAGTTCTATTTCCAACTCTTGTATTGAAATCGCCTAATAGCACTATTCTATCCTTGGTTTTGATCCTGACTATGATGTCACTCAATGGTTCACAAAACTTGTCAATTTCATCCTCACCTGCACCCTCACATGGTGAATAAACTGAGACAATTCTCGTCCTAATTCCTACAACTGCCATTTCTACCCACATCATTCGCTCGTTTACATGCCTAACAGAAACCGTGTTGAGTGCAATAGTATTCCTGATCAACAGCCCTACCCCAGACTCTGCCCTTCCCTCTTTTAACACCTGTCAAGTACACTTTATAATCTCCTATATCTTCCTCGTTATCTCCCCTTACCCAAATATCACTTACTCCTAGCACATCCAGATGCATCCTCCTTGCTGACTCAGCCAGTTGTACTTTTTTCTTCTTTAAACCCCATTAATATTAATAGCTCCCCATCAATTCCCATTTTGTTCGCCAAGTTGTTTCCAAAGAGCCCCTCGCCTGTCAAACGGGAGTGGGACTCCGTTACTCCCATAGGTCCGCGGCTTGCTTAAAATGTTCTGAGCTCGGTAAATTCATGAAGCAGGATGCTACCCTACTTGCACATAGTCCAAGTGAGGATCTCTCCTCTAACGGGTTATGGACCACCGGTGAATTGTGTAGTCCTAGCCGCCTGAGCACAAGAAAGGCCATGACTTAGAATTATGTCAGAGATGCCTACTCCCATTCCGTAACAAATGGTATCCTGACTCTCAGGACCGCTTACTAGGCCACTCAGCCATTGCCCATGGTTCACGAACTAGGACATGACTACAGCAACCCACACCATGAACCAAATCTATTCAAGTCTACTAAAATTGTGAAATAATACTTTATTATATTTACATATATACTAATAACATTTGAACGAAGGACATACACGATTACTGACAACCAAAGGGCGACCAGGTCCGACAGGATGAAGAAGTCTTGGGAGTGGAAGAAGAAACTCAAAAGCTGACTATTTAATACTATTAGACTTTAATGTATATGCCTGATTAAAGTGCTATGTAAAAGAATAAAAATTTACATATATTACCAGACCAATTAACAAAAGTGAAACAAAACTCGAATTAGTGAAATCAAAAAAGTGTTTGTTTTTCCTTCAAAATTGGTAGTTATTCACAGTGTTCTTGCCACTTCACTTATCGTACTCCACTGAAATAATCTTTAAAATGATTTCTTATGTTCAGAGCTGCTCTGTTTCCACTCTGCCTCTCAATTCCTTCCATTGACTGACTATTTCTCCAGTTTCCATGCTGCAACCTTCCTTCATATTTGTTCTCCTGATCTGTGGTGTTTGGAGACATGTAAATTGCTTTGATCTCTTCCACAAGGAAGTTATGCAAAGCACAATTGGCTTTGTCCACTGATAAGTTTATTTTACATATAATTACTCTAAATACCTTAGCGATAATACCAAAGGCATTTTCCACAACACACTTTGCCCTACTCAATCTGTAATTGAAAATCTTTTGCTCCATTGTCAATCCTCTGTTGGGAAAGGGTTTCATGATGTTTGTGGACAGTTGATGAGCATCACCAGCCACAAAAAGAAAAGGAAACTCCTTGTCGCATCCAGGCAGCTGACGAGGAGGAGGTACGTTCAGCATTCCATCACGCATTGCTGAAAATAAATCACTTTTCTGAAACACGCCCCCATCACTCACGCGATCATTAATTTCAACATCCACATAAATGAATTTATAGGTTGCATCAAGCACTGCTAGTAAAATAATGCTCTTTGTGCCCTTGTAATTATAATAGTGTGATCCACTTGATCATGGAGCTGCAAAATGAATATGTTTCCCATCAATTCCTCCTATGCAGTTTGGGAAGTTCCACTTCTCTTCAAATTCTTGAGCAATATTTAACTATTTTTCATTTGTGTCTGGAATCTGAAATGAAAATTAATTTCTTACAGGATTTTGAAGGATGCTCCATGATGACAATGGATGATATAGCATTGGATGATGACGGGGTAATGGTAGACCTGATTCAGGAGTCTGACACAGTCACACCTGCTTCTAGGACAAAGGGTGTGATGAACCAGCCTCCACAGAAAGAAGGTAAAAAACATTATATACCCAGTAAAATGGAGTTACTGCATTTCATTTACAATAATATTCTTAGGAAAGCATGGTTTCATTAATTATATTTTTACAATATGAAGGATTTTCCACTTTTCACGTACATCAATCAGAAATGGAAAAAAGGCAAACTACAATGCTTGTGAACTCCGTCAAATAAAAAACAAAAGACTCAAAATTTTAACAAAACAAAAAATACAGAACCTACTTACAAACTCTCTACTGGAAGAAGTGGAGTAAAATATATGTCATAGAATAAAACAATTCCCATATGTAGCAACATTTGAATGAATAAATATACAGTCCTACCTGCAAGTAACTCCCTTTAATGAACTGTGTATCTCTCTACATGTTTCAGGGATTATACGAGCCAGGGTGCCAAAAGGTATTCTTGTAGCATACATGAGGTTTGTATATGATTCACCAGTGGCAATAAATCACAGTGTTACTTGCAGTCTCATTGCAGCTGGAATAATTTGCCTCATATTTGTATCGTTTCTTGCTATTCTAGGTCCAAGTAACTGGAGCAATTTTTCGAAGTTCCCTTCACACACTCTTATGAAATTCCTATACGATTCAGTGTCCTCTAACCTCAATTCATTCTGGACTAAAAATAGCAACCCCCTTCCATCATCCCTTCTAGCTACCCAAGGTCTGGTCCACCACTTTCTAGCTCTCCTCTTCCTACTGTTTTTTTCTTTTAACTGCACATGCAACTATTGCAACTAAAGCAGCAATTTGTTTATTAATGTACAGATGGCATTTGTGATTTGTTGACTGACAATAGAACCTACTCATCTGACAGCCAAAAAGCAAAACAATCAGTTTCAGTACCGTACTTGAGACCTTTTCCCACAGAGGTCAAGCCAAACAAATTTAATTCTGAGTTTTGGCCAACAGATGGCAGAGCAGTCATTGGTATGAGTTTGAAGCAATATTTTACTGTATACAACACAACATACTTTATAAAAGATTTTAGGAAATTTTTGTCAAATAATTTTACCGCGAGCAAGAGGCATCAGGGTTTAAGGTATGATGATGTTCTGCTCTTTGTGACGGATGCAGCGCCTTACATCGTTAAAATTGCCAATGCAATCAGAGCATTTATACTCAAAAATGGTACGTGTAACCTGCCCTGCTCACACTTTTCACAGAGTGGCCGAAGAAATCAGATCAAGTTGACAAGCTTGTGTCCCTATCTAGGAAGGTATTTACTAAAGCTCCATCAAGCAAGGAAATTTTCAGATCCCAAGCACTTGACATTTCATTACCATCGCAGCCTTGCACCACAGAGTGGGGTACGTGGATTGACACCTGTATTTACTATTGTGACCACTTTCAGACAGCGAAGCATGTAATAGATTCTTACAACATACAAGATGCAAAGGCCATTCAGATGGCTCACAAATTATTTTTGGATATGCAAATGGAGGGAAAATTAGTGTGCATCAAAGCAAATTTCAGTTCCTTGCCGTCAATTATTACACGTCTTCAGGAGAGAGGCGTGGCTCTAGAAAAATGAACAATTTAGTCAGAACATCCACAGATGAATTAACACTCCGTTACACACAGGGCGGGAATTCCCAGCTGTTTAAACGTTTTTGTGAATTTTGAATTTTATTGAGATGCATGAAGGGTTGTTCTCACTGCCGAGGCGTGTAAACGAGTAGACATTTGTTATTCTTCTCCCGGGCGGCGAGTTCCCCCCCTATGCGTGTGACCGTGTGACTATTGTAAGTTATATTCTTGACTTTCGTTGGTGTTGCTCTTGTTATACCTTCAGCTATTACTCATTGTCCTTTTTATATTCCTTTTTAGGAATGGTACACTTTAGAGCATATGATGTATTTTGAAAAGGAAGATCAATGCATCAGGGACTTGCTAGCTGAGTTAGATGGTGACATTTTTTTAATTCTTTTCACTTTGTGTTTTTTACTTTTACTATTTTTTACTATTGTTACTATTTTACTGTGTTGATGTGAATTTTACTGTAGTGTTTATTATACATTAAAAAACTAGAAAAATACAAAGATGTTGTAAAATGAACACTGCAGGGAATCTCCACCTATGCATGTTACGACGTATAAAAAATCAGGAATATGAGCGAGGGACTATTACTTCCCCTCCTCGTTTATTTTAGCTCAGGTCATAACAAAAATTAAATAACTTTAAGTAAACAACAGTACTGTGAGAAGATTTTTAGGCACTTTCTCCTTCAACAGAACAAAAGAGACAAAATGTATTCACTTATTTGTGCATGGTGAGGGAATCCCCGCCACACATGTAACCGTGATACAATTATTACGCGTGTAACGGAGTGTTAAAATGCATTCATGGCGATTCTGGTGTGGCAGTGTCAGACAAACTGAAACGTGTTCTTGACAAGAACTCGAATTTTAATGTTTTGTGTTCCATCTCTCGGATTTTGTTGTGTGAAGATTTCAGCATTATTGGCATTGAAGAACAACTTACATCCAGTCTTTCAAAGTACAAAAACATGCTGGTAGACAATCATCGTTCTTTTTCCTGTGAGAGTGTAGGAAAGGTCACAGTCATCTACCGTAACACGGAGTGAGGTAAGCCTGTAGAGCCTGTCATGTATTTTAAGTGCACATTTTTCTTATTATCTCTAATCCGATAAAGAATTCAAGTACCTAACGACAAAATTCTCTTGTTTTTGTTCTTCAGATGTTGCAGCCTTAAGTTCCACATACCATGAAGTGTTATTTTCCTTGAGGAAAAGAACACAGAACTTGGAATGCCACACAATAAACTGAAATAACAATCAGTATTTGTGTGCAAATAGTTCGTATTTGTCAAATAATGATTAAATTATATTAGGTACCTATTAAAATCATTTCAACATGCAATGACCTTAGTCTGTTTGCATTTTGTGTGTGAAGAAATTATGTCGGTTTCATTCAAAATTTAGGTCTTTTTTTGAAGGTTTTGGGTCATTTTATGAAATGTTTGCATCATTTTATAGGGCATTTTTTAAACAGTTTTAGGTCATCAAAATCTGGGCTCTGCTGATTACATTAATAACTGTATAGATGATGCTTCATTATTGACAGGGGACCTTTCAGGACTTGAAGATCCACATTCTTTGTCAAGGACAGAGGCAGGCTGACTCTCAAGTGGAATTCTTCAAACAACTTGGGTAATGCTCCTTTTACACCGATCAGGAGTTATTACTACCTTCCATACTTCAGTCAGTAAGAAATGAAATGGCGTATGGCTTTTAGTGCCGGGAGTGTCCGACGACAAGTTCGGCTCGCCAGGTGCAGGTCTTTCTATTCGACACCCGTAGGTGACCTGCGCATCGTGATGAGGATGAAATGATGATGAAGACAGCACATACACCCAGCCCCCGTGCCATTGGAATTAACCAATTAAGGTTAAAATCCCCGACCCGGCCGGGAATCGAACCCGGGACCCTCTGAACCGAAGGCCAGTCCGCTGACCGTTCAGCCAACGAGTCGGACAGTCAGTAAGAGAAAAGTACCTATCGGTTTCCAAATGTTCCTTGGGTGGGGTAAAAGTAACAATTTACTATTGTGCGATGAAATACTGCAATGTTTCGATGAAGGACAAGAACTGGCAAGTATCATTGTGCAGCCTATCATACAGCATACTGTTGGCAGTAATTTAACATAAAACTAACGGCTCCATTCGGAAATCTTAAATTTCACAGTTACTACCAAATTCAGGCAATGTTTAATCAAATTATCAATTACAATGCAACTGTTAACACCAACTTCCTTCTCTTTTCTTATAAATTCTACAAGCTCATGAACTACATCCACTGACAATTTATGATAATACTCGGGAATCTTGCCTAATCCTAACTTCATATTCATTATAATACAAGTTTGAATCAATAACTATAGAAGCCACAATAGTCAGCCCTGGCACTGCAGTTAAATCTATGAATAACAAATAAACCGTTCCATCATGAACTTGCAGTGTCCATTCTTTTTCAGCCAGACTTTTGTGGTAATAAGAAATGACATCAACCATACCAGAAAGTAACTTATCTCTAATAAGTGCTTGGTTAGACCTCAGGCTCTCTGCAATTGCCAGATTGAGTTGTTCTTCAACAATTGATAATCTTCTTGGTACACTTTTTATGTCGCTCATTTAATTTGTCACATTTTGAAAAAACATAAGAAATTGCACCTTCTTTCAGCCTTGGAATTTTTGAGAAAGTTCTTTTAATTCACCTTTAATGATGCACTTGTCAACTCTAACGATATCACTTTCTGAAAAAGTGTTTAATATAGACCAGGCATCGTCAATCGAGAGCAAAATGCCTTCGGAGACAGTTTGCTCCCTGCTTTTGAGGAACAAGAGTAGCTTAGTGAGCAAGTAGGGGAAGAAGTAGGAGAAGTGCATGACATAATACGTACTGAAGGCCAGTGGCGCAAAGTTATAGCTCCTGGATAGTTCCTGGATACATCTAGCATCCAGACTGTTCCAGAAGGGTCGGTGCAGCTATATAAAAGGGGAGTTAGACAGAGTTAGAAGTTGGCGTGGTTCAGTCGTGAGCGACTGCCAGTGTAGTGAAGTAGTGAACTGCCGTGATTATTGGACTAGTGTGCTACAGTGCGGACTGTCGGCGAAGGAGAGAACGTGTAGCCGTGCGACGCGGGACCTTATGTGCGAGTATAAAACTGTGTAGTGTGAGAACAAGTGAGAAACGAGGAAGAGAGAGAGCGCGCGCGAACCATGTAAGTGTACTTGTGTAAGTTGCAGCTCAGCTATCGTGTTTGTGTGTAAATCTTTAATTGTAGTGCTTAGATAATAAATCGTAGAAATAGGACGCTATCAGGTTCTGTACTAATTTATTTATCTACCCCGCCAACACGTTACAACTGGCGTCAGAAGTGGGATGGATAAGTGTGATAAACTAGTGGATAACCTCTTACGTTAAAACTGGTGTCAGAATCGAGCACCTGGTAGCGAATTTTGTAGTCGACAGAAATTTCTACTAGTGAAATGAATTCCGAATAGCTCCCGATTTTTCTAAGCAAGTTTAGTGAACATGAAAATAAAATTTTATCTGGTTATGGCGAACTCATTAGTGTACTGAGATCTGAGCGGAGATAAAACTCGGACCAAATGAAAACAGACTCAAGTGAACGGAAGAACGAGCAGTTAAAGTCAGAAAACGAAGTGCGCTCTCTCGAAACCGAGGTCGACAATGACGACGTGAAGGGCGACAACAAACTGGACGAGAATGGGTCCGAAGAGATGCTCGCGATTGTGGAGTCCGAAGTTCGAGGCCCAGCGGTGGAAGTGAGTGCCATGCATGCGAAAACGATGGCTGTGGAGACGCGAATGAATCCTGCTAGCAGCGACGGCGGCTCCACCATCGTAAAGTTGGAAACCCTACAGGACGACGGGATTACTTCCAAGAGAACATGCCGGACCCAGTTCGAGACCGGATCAACATCCAAGAAGAGTGCCGAATATTCAATCGCTGGACTACGTGTACAGAAGATAAGAGGACAACACAGCTCCAGCCAAGTTCGACCTACGAGGAGGTTGTGGGAGTGCTCGATGTGCGCTGCGGTGTCCAGCAGCCGAGAGCCACCAACCGAGTCCAGCTGCAGGAGAGGACTCAGCGCGCCGATATAACGCCGCGGGAATTCAACACCGAGATCGAGCGACCAGTAGACGTGATTATGGAAGAGTTATCCCGAGGTGACACCAAACACGAGGCGGCTGACGCCTGTGATAAACTACATGGCGCTGAGATCCATCCAGGGAGGATGATCGTGAGGAAACAGAACTACAAAGAGGCTCTGACAATGGCCCATGAGACAGAGGCAGCGGATGCAACGGCACGGCTGGAGGGACCCGTACTAGGAGACGGAGCAGCAATGGAAGACGAACCGATGACCAACGAATGAGGATGCCACCTGACCAGGACACTTGTTCCGGTACGAAGAGCTTCGTGCCGGTACGGACATCAAATTCCACACCCTGGAAGAAAAGGAAATTCAACAGCGCTAAATCTGGGGCGAGCAAAAAACCAGTCCCGGGCATCGCACCAGAGGACTACGAAGGCGCTCAAGCCCTGAAAGTGGACGCAGGTGTGGACGAAAGAACAACCACCGAAGTTCCGACTGCCACGCGAAGACTTGCTGATCGTTATCAACGGGAAGGAGGACACCGTTGACAGGACCCAGCGGATCCCCCATGGGAAGGTGGTGGGAGCAAACCGTATTGCAGTGTATCGTGGAGCAGCCTTAAGGAGGGGGCAATGTAATGGTTATGGCGTCCGCCATGCCAACTCGCTACGCACCGGGGGGCGTCACCGTATTGGCCCCACACCTTTTACACTCGAGCGCGCCAATCACGAGCAACACTTAAAAGTGCTAGGCTGGCCCTCTCGCCTCCATCCGCGGTCCCACAGCAGAGGACGACGGAAATTACTCGACTATCAATCTGGAGTCTTTCATCTTGCAAGGTTCCTGGATACATCTAGCATCCGGACTGTTCCAGAAGGGTCGGCGCAGCTATATAAGAGGGGAGTTAGACAGAGTTAGTTAGTGAGTGAGAGTTAGACTGAGTTAGAAGTTGGCGTGGTTCAGTCGTGAGCGACTGCTACTGTAGTGAAGTATGTGAACTGCCGTGATTAGCAGACTAGTGTGCTACAGTGCGGACTGTCGGCGAAGAAGAGAACGTGTAGTCGTGCGACACGGGACCTTATGTGTGAGTGTGAAACTGTGTAGTGTGAAAACAAGTGAGAAACGATGAAGAGAGAGAGCGCGCGAACTGTGTAAGTGTATTTGTGTTAAGTTGTAGCTCGGCTATCGTGTGTGTAAATCTGTAATTGTAGTGTTTAGATAATAAATCTTAGAAATAGGATGCTACCAGGTTCTGTATTCATTTATTTATTTATCTACCCTGCCAACACGCTACAATACTACAGTACTACCTTATCCTCTTCTACAATTATGCGACGAATAAAGGACCTAGCTAATGACGTTCATAGGCAATTAGGTAGCATCACAAAGAATTTCATAGCATATTCACTGGCGGTAGACGACAGCATGGATATATATGACACCTCCCAACTTGCTATTTTTATCAGAGGCGTAAACAGTGACCTTGTAGCAAGGGAGCAACTTTTAGATATAGTGCCAATGAAACATAGCACAACTAGTTTTGATATATTTTCAAGTCTCGAAGTGACAGTGAAGAGTTTCGGCCTTCCATGGGAAAAATGAGTGTCCCTAGCAACAGATGGTGCAGCTGCAATGTGTGTGAAAAATACAGGAGTGGTAGGACGTCTCCAAAACAAATTAAAAGAAATGAACATTCGACATGATCTTCTGCCTGTGCACTGCATTATACACCAAGAAAATCTATGTTGAGAGCAGATTCAACAACTAAAAGACTAACTTTATCAGATCAAGGGGACTGAACCACAGAGAATTTCAAGAGTTTCTTAGTGACAATGAAAGTGAGTATGGTGACATTCCATGTTATACGAACGTGCGGTGGTTAAGTAGAGGAAAAGTTTTACATCACTTCTATGCTCTGAGGAAAGAAATAGCTCCCTTCATGGAAATGCATAATGAACCACTAGACAAACCAAACAATGGAAAATGGATAGAAGATTTGGAATTTCTAGTAGATCTCACCTGCCACCTTAATAATCTTAATGCCTACCTGCCTACCTTACCATTATTCACCTCTTTGACCGTGTTAAAGCAATGTCAGTTCGTGTTTAAAGACACAACGCATTTTCCCTCTTTGACTGCAGGGTGGTGTCTATCTCCAAACTATTCCAGTGAAATATTACAAGAATATAAAGATGTTTTAATGTCACTGAATGACAAATTTGAGAGTAGGTTTCATGATATTCAGGCATTAGAAAAGGATCTTCAGGTGTTCGCTACGCCCTTCTCAGTGGATGTGCAAATTGTTAGACCAGAACTGCAACAAGAGCTGATCGACTTACAGTGCGATACTCAAATGAAAAATAAGTTGGCATACACAAGTAGTTTGACTGAATTTTATGTTCATTTTCCAAGGGAAAGATTTCCTAGATTGTACAAATTTAATGCACATATTAAGTATATTTGGATCAACTTATTTATGTGAACGGATGTTTTCATTAATGAAGATTTGTAAATCTAGATACAGAAGTAGGCTCACCGATGAAAACTTGAAATGTGCTTTGCAACTTGCCAGTGCGCAAACAATAGTACCAAACATTGACACACTACTATCTAAATGAGCCCAAAGATGCCGTGAAGGAGGTGTACACCAGTGATATGTTTCAGTTCGTGTGTTTAATTTGTTGTCATAGCCATAAATGCCATACGAATATTGAAATGTATGTTAATGAGAGTGCAAAGAATAAGTACAAATTGCACAAATAGGATTTTTTCGGCAAATGTACGTGTCCCAAAGCTTCAGTTAATCGTGAAAATGTATTTATTCAGGACACATTGCACACTGCTGTATGTTCCTTTGTCAATGAATAGTTTACTTGTCCTGTTATATTCTGTAATCTGTGTCCTGCTTGTCTCACATGATCCATGCTCCAAATTATTATTCTTATTATTATAGCTGTTGTACATGTAGCGGCAAGTACAGTACGGCCATGGTATGCTACCCGCCTGTCCGCTGCTTTCTTGTCACATGACGACAGACATCCGTCCAGAGCGGAGAAAGTAACATGGGCTCCCTTTAGCAACTGCGTGATGACATCTGATGTAGACAACTGGATTTTGTTAGAACTCTGAATTCGGTTGGAATTTTCCTTAGCCTTTCTGCGAAGAGCAAACACAGAAAAAGTTTTCTCCCGGGGATATAATTAGACTTAAATCCTTTCGTGCTGCAATGACGAGACATCCTGCATTGGCGGTAGGGTCACAAAATCTCAGACTTATCTGAATCAGTAAAACACCAGAATTATTAGCATATTAAACTGACAAACTTAGACGAGTAATAATAGACATCTGATCAGAAAACCCAAACATGTATCCCATTTAACATGCCTTTCAAGACCAAAATCTTGCATACGGTGCTGAAATGTTTACTCACGCACTCCAATGATAACAAAATATAACTACAACGTAAGACAACACGAACACAGATTTATAAACAAACTGGCTCTGTTCGGATACTTCTTTTTAACATTCACTTTTATGATTTGTATTAGTTATTTGAAGTGAATTTTTGTAGATGTCCTTTTTGTGATGTTGACTGATATTTTACAAACTCTTTTGAAGATTTAAGAGTTACCGTTATGCGTTTTATTTGTTTTATTCTGAGATTATTTCAAGTGAGAAATCTATTCTGGGATGATAAAATATCCCAAAAAGCAAAACTGACCATGTTTCATACCTACTTCATTCCAATTTCCACCTATGGACTCGTAATATTTACCCTATCCAAACAAGGCTAATAGTAAAATCTAGTCAACAGAAATTAAATTCATCAGAACAATGAACCAAGAGAAAAGGAACGACAAGATTAGAAATGAAGCAAATAGGAATGCGGCTGGCATCAAAATACCTGTTACCAAGCTTTTAGAAAGACAGAGGCTACAATGGTTTGGTCATGTTATGTGAATGGACAGAATAAGAACAGCAAGAAATTACTTTGACAGAGTAGTGAAAGGGGAGAGGACAGTATGGAGGTCAAGGAATGGACACAGTGAAATTGGAGTTCAGCAAAAGGAATGTCAAGTGGGAAGACATGAAAACCTACAACCTATTTTCCAGTCATTGACCGGGTCAGGGATGGAATAAATGAAGTCCCCATCTAGCGGCGAGGATAGGAATTGTGCCGGCTGCCAAAGGCTGTCGCACTATTCTGGGGAAATGATTACTTGACAGATGAAATGAAATTATATTGGAGAGTGTTGCTGGAATGAAAGATGACAGGGAAAACCGGAATACTCGGAGAAAAACCTGTTTCGCCTCCACTTGTCCAGCACAAATCTCACATGAAGTGACCGGGATTTGAACCACAGAACCCAGTGGTGAGCTGCCAATGCGCTGCCGCCTTAGTCACAGAGGCTTGGGGGGATATAGAGGAACAAAAGCAATACTTTAACAGGAAGAAGTGGCTAGCGCTTGTACACCATATCCGAGAAATTGGAGCTGGAAATTATGATGATGAATTTGAGATTGTTTAGTTCTGCATTAAACTTTGTTCTTGTGGCAGCCCAGATTGTCTGGAAAGTAGTCAATCCTTTCAAATAAATATTAAAAGTACGTTATAACTGTACCGTATGTATTTTATACACAACATTTGTTTAAAAAAGAAAATTTAAAAACCATTCACTTTAGTCAACACAATTCAATATATTAACCTTCTTGGAGTCAGGAGCCAATCTGGTGAGCCACTCACCATCAGCTGGAAGATGCCAGAGCTCCACATCCACTCTACTACGCTACTGAAAAGTGCCTGGCCGTTTTTAGTGGAAATACTTGTATTTTAAAATTCGCGTATATCTACTGGTGTATGGCAAATACCGGCAAGAAATTTTCTACATATCGACTACATAGAATGAACAACTGATTTAGAGTGATATAAAGAATCAAAAACATTTTATTGTTATTTATAGTTGCCGATAACTTTTATTTTTAGGAAGACAAAAACATTTTCACACTTTCTCTCTTAATATCTACTTTGAAAAAAATCACTTACGATACAAAAGTTTATAGGTAATGATGTATTTCTAAATACAATTCTATAGAATAACTAATATGAATGAGAAAAATAAATACATAAAAAATAAAAATTCAAACATATGTCACTAGTAAAAACAAGACAATTTTACTTATCGATAAAATTCACGTATATGTATCGATGTATGGCAAATACTGCCAAGAAATTTTTTACGTGCAGACAACATAGTATAAAAATAATACTGAATTATTAAAAAAAATAAAAAAAAAAAGTTGATATTATGGCTTTTGTTTTCCGCAAAAACATTTTCTCGTTTTTGGTTCTAGTATCTATTTGAAAACGAATTTTACAATACAACAGAATATAAGTAATTAAAAAATCTATGGCGCTAAAGCCCTGATTCGCTTTGGCCTACCAAGCCGCTGCTGGTAAGTTCGAAGACATGCAGTTTACGAGGTGAGGCATGGCCAGTGAGACAAATTCTCTCGGTTATTATCCTGGGTTTTCTAGACCAGACTCGCCCTATCACCCTCAGATATTTCCTCAATTGCAATCACTTAGGGTCACTTAGGTTGAGTGGACCTCGAACCAACCCTCAGGCCCAGGTGAAAGTTCTTGACCTGGCCGGGAGTCGAACCCATGACCTCCAGGTGAGAAGCAGGCACGCTACGCTACAGAAGATATAAATACATATACATTAGCTGAAGAATGTCTCACAGATGGAAACATGCCCTAATCTTACTAATATCGATTTAAAGGAATTATTATTTTACCCGCGACTATGCCTGACAACATCTGAGTGTACCCAGTGGCAGAATGAAAGCCCAGTATGACCTATTGGCAAACTCTGCATGCTTCCAGCAGAGTGACTGGATTTGGCTCTACCATCTTGAGAGGATGAAAGGCAAATCACCAAAGTTTCAGTCGACGTGAGGGAGCCCATACATAGTCGTCTATAGGATCAACGACATTGTCTATAGGATGTGGCAGCCTCCCTGAAGGAAGATGATGGTTAGCTATCTGGATCATCTGGCACTGTATTGTGGAATAGCTTGGGACGATCAGCATTGAGGAGGGGGCAATGCGATGGTGTCCACCATTTTGTGTAAGACATTGGGAAGGAACAAGATAGGTCTGGATTGCCTATGACCCGCTGACATCACTAGTTAGTCGATGACCCCACTTCACTTCCCATGCGGACAACCAATCAGAATGAGCAAGGTGCAAAATGCCAGCCCCTCTCTGTCATCACTCTGATTTCCCTCAAGGCCTCCAACAGCTCTAGAAAGTCCTGAAAGGTAAACCCAGATCATTCTAAATTGAGAGAACTCTGGAGACCTCTCTTTTCAGGAAATATCTTGATGGGCTGAACTCCCATTACTGCTAACTATAACAATCATAATCCACTGTCATGGTAGTACATGCTTAAAAGCATTCTCCATCTACATTTTCGTCATGGCTAAAACGCTGTTGAAATTTGTGTCACTTAAGATTAATCTAACACTTGTTTCCTCCTATTATTTTCTACGCGACGGGATGTCGCATTCCTAACTTAAAATATCTTCTTTGTCTTGCTCATTAGCTCTTATTTTTTAATAACTTCATGTTGTGTTTCTCCTGTTTAGCGCATGTCAGTGCCGTTCTGTTTCTGCCTTGTGCTGCTAGCTTTGGCAGTCCGTCTAACTACGAGGCTCCTTCGCCTCTGGCCAATCAGAGCTCAGAGTCATTTTTGATCTGTCTGCTGCTTCTGGTAAGCTTGTGGCAGCCATTTGACTCGCTGCTTGACTAAGTTGGAGGAAGGACGTGTTTGCTACCGGCTCCAAGTTCTGCCCACATTATGGATCCGACAAAATTTCAGTGCGAGGGTGTTTCCCACCCTCAGAAGAGTTATGTATTTTCTTTCTTGGAAATCATCCCCATCTTCTTCTGTTGTAACTGAGGTATCAATCAATCAATCAATCAATCAATCAATCAATCAATCAATCAATCAATCACTGATCTGCATTTAGGGCAGTCGCCCCAGGTGGCAGATTCCCTATCTGTTGTTTTCCTAGCCTTTTCTTAAATTATTTCAAAGAAATTGGTAAGTTATTCCAATCCCTAACTCCCCTTCCTATAAATGAATATCTGCTTGAAATGATCATTACGCGAGTATGGAGTAACTGACGCTTAAGCGTTGCTGCAAGCCCGATGATGCATCTTGTAAGTTTCTTCTTGATCTTAAGTGAACATTGCCTTCAAAGACTGGAATGATATTTTGGGAAATTTCCGCTCTTCTGGAACTTCGGTGCATTTAATACCTTCAAAATTACACCCATCATCCTAAATTGGTACCTTTTTTTTTCCTTTTAGCAGAAACTATTCATGTATTCAGGTTCCCTTTGTAGAAATTAAATAATATATTCTAAGAGATCTTGATCCATATGTGCAAGAAGGTTTGTGATGTTTCATCCAATTTAGTGTATTATCAAAATTTATTATTAATTTGGTTTCTGGAGAGATAAGCTGTATTCCCCTTTAATGTGACTCAAAGGAATTACCCCTATGGCAAAGTTTAATGACCATGCAAGTTTTCACCAGGGTATCAGA
Organism: Anabrus simplex; assembly: GCF_040414725.1. Classification (NCBI taxonomy): domain Eukaryota; kingdom Metazoa; phylum Arthropoda; class Insecta; order Orthoptera; family Tettigoniidae; genus Anabrus; species Anabrus simplex. The sequence continues at coordinate 406,279,275 of NC_090268.1, forward strand.
AATTAAACTTGGTTTCTTTCTTATTTTATTCCTGCAGCTCCACGTTTATTTTTATCCATCTTGTAATTTGGTGTTTGTGTCTTCCTGGTTTTCTTTGCTTCTACCTTGTAACGACCATTGTTATGCTTCGATTTGGGGATTGGTTGTTTACTGGCCTTGATGGCGTATGTTGGTTGCCATGCCTACTTGGTAGAGATTGTGACGATTGTTGTTTTGTTGACGAGGATTAAAAAATTTTTTTTTTGCATCTTGTCAATAATGTTTTGCGTCCGTGTGGAGTTTGGTCATGTTATTCTACCTTTTACGTGACCTTATGAATTTTAATTCTCTCATTTGAGTTTATTTCATCTGTCTTCATGACAGGTTATATTATTGGTGTTTAAACTGATTTGTAAGTAACAAATCTGATCCCCTTGCAAAAACTCCATGATCATACTATCCTGACAAAGAGTACTTAAATTAATATATTTTTTTTAAAGATGCTTTACGTTGCACTGACTCAGATAGGTCTTATGGCGACGATGCGACAGGAACGGGCTAGGAGTGGGAAGTGGCCGTGGCCTTCATTAAGGTACAGTCCCAGCATTTGCCTTGTGTGAAAATGGGAAAACATGGAAGACCATCTTCCGGGCTGCCGACAGCGGCGTTCGAACTCACTATCTCCCGAATACCGGATACTGGCCGCACTTACACGACTGCAGTTATTGAGCTTGGTAATTAATATTTTAAAGGTAAAAGGAGAGAAATCTTGTACCTTGAAGGTACCTTTTGAGTTGAGCCAAAAATAAAAGCGCTAAGTTACTCAGTTAATGCAATTATCAATGTTGTTATGTGATTTTATCCTAATTTTCTTAGCTTGGCCGGCCATATTTATGATTTAATCAACTTGAGTGAGTTGTTAATTTCTTTCAATTTGAGTATTTATTTTCTATTCTTACAAGGACGGTTTTCTCTGTTAAAGAAATTATTTTACTATTGAATTTCAAGATTAAAATTATTTTGTCCTTCTTAAAGAAAATACTCGTTCTTTCTTTACTCTTACCATCTTTCTAATAAACGGTGTATAACTTTTATATAAGGTTTATACACCATTTATGTGAAATTCGTTACTAATAAACCGTGTATAAGCCTCCTGTGTATACATCTGTTATAGTTATTCATTGAATTGCTTATACACACCAGGACCCTTGTATAAGCGTTGTATAGCAGCGAGTAGCGGAAAAAGAAACGAGTGAGCAGTTTATTTTCGTGGTATTTATTGTCTACAGTAATATAAACGTGGTGAAATATTCGACTTATCCATTTAACATTGAACACACATTGAAAGAATGGACGATAACGTTGATGATCTTCACGATATTTTAAACATAGAAGACATGCACCATTCAGAGGTTATGGAGGCTAGACATCTTCGTGAAGTAAAACACTTTAAAGAGATGGAATGACAATGAATAACTATAAAAGAAATGATGGTTGGGTGTATTTTTGTGTAATAATGTGTTACTGCTTAATAGACTTTCGATATTGCGAGTTTATTATACATTATCTGCCCCTACAGAGATCTTTCTCAAATTTGAGTACCTGTAAAAGGGGACATATTCCTTGAGATAAAAAATGGCATAACTTGAAAACTGCACGTAACATGATTTCCATACTTTGTAGTTGAATACGCAGAAATATGATGTATAAATGCCTAATAGAACATTTTTTGATCAAACCTTTCTTTTAAGCTACAAAACAGTTTTTCCTTTTTCCTGAAAAGTAAGGATTTTGGAATGTATACCCTTTTCAACTCGCCGATTAAATTACAATTACTTACATTTTCCGTACTACCCCAGTTAGGAGCTTATGATCTTTTCTTAGTTTTTCCATTTCTTTTTTGGCGTTCATTACATAAGCAAGCTGAAGAAATGTTGATATCAATATAAGTCAATTTCCAGCTGTCTCACGGAATGACAATGAATAACTAAGTTATAAAAGAAATGATAGTTGGGCGTATGTTTGTCTAATAATGTGTTACTGATTATTAGAATTTTGAAATTGCGAGTTTATTATACATTATCTGTCTCTACAAAGATCTTAGATCTTTCTCAAATTTGAGTATAAAAAGGGACATATTTCTTGAAATAAAAAATGGTATAACTTGAAAACCGTACGTAACATGATTTCCATACTTTGTAGTTGAATATGCAGAAATATGATGTATAAATGCCTAACAGAAACTCTCTTGATCAAACCTTTCGTTTAGCTACAAAACAGGTTTTCCTTTCTCCTGAAAAGTAAGGATTTTGGAATGTGTACCCTTTTCAACTCGCCGATTCAATTACAATTGCTTACGTTTTTCGTACTATCCCAGTTAGGAGCTATTGATCTTTTCTTAAGCCTTTCCATTTCTTTTTTGGCGTTCATTACACAAGCAAGCTGAAGAAATGTTGATATCAGTATAAGTCAATTTCCAGCTGTCTCACGGAATGACAATGAATAACAAAGTTATAAAAGAAATGATGGCTGGGCGTATGTTTGTCTAATAATGTGTTACTGCTTAATAGACTTTTGAAATTGCAAGTTTATTATACATTATCTGCCTCTACAAAGATTTTAGATCTTTCTCAAATTTGAGTATAAAAAGGGACATATTTCTTGACATAAAAAATGGTATAACTTGAAAACCGTACGTAACATGATTTCCATACTTTGTAGTTGAATACGCAGAAATATGATGTATAAATGCCTAATAGAAACTTTGTTGATCAAACCTTTTGTTTAGCTACAAAACAGGTTTTCCTTTCTCCTGAAAAGTAAGGATTTTGGAATGTGTACCCTTTTCAACTCACCGATTCAATTACAATTGCTTACGTTTTCCGTACTATCCCAGTTAGGAGCTATTGATCTTTTCTTAAGCCATTCCATTTCTTTTTTTGGCGTTCATTACACAAGCAAGCTGAAGAAATATTGATATCAGTATAAGCTAATTTCCAGCTGTCTCAGTTAGTGTTGCCACTGCCTTTTCAATATGCCGTGCTACTGTGCGACTTTCCGGAAAGTTTTGCTCATAGATAACCAGCAGAAGCGATCATAAAGGCGGTGAACGTGTGAAACACGTCAGTGAACTGCAGGAAGAGATTCCTACGCCTTGGAACGAGTGTATACGTGCTGTATAGTAATACAATGCGTATACCTCGTTTATTAGTAAGAAAAATGTAAAACGCTTATACAAGGTTTATTCACTGTATAACTATACAAGAGTTAAACAACTGTATAAGGATTTTTTATTAGTAAGACGGTTAGCATTTTGATACCACGTGCGAGTTTTTAATTTTTGCTTTCCAGGGATTGTTTGTCACATCACTCCACCTACTTAAGGTAAGTCCTTGTCTGTTGTCATTTTCATGCGGAGTTTGAGCTTCCTTATTTACTTGTATTCGAACTGACTCATTTGTGGTAAAGGCTAGTTCACCTTGTGCTGCTGTCAGCGGGGTATTGGTTATGATTTATGCTGTTAGTGCATCCATATCTCCTCTAATCTGTTGTACCCATGTCTGGCTGACTAGCTATATACGTTCTAGTCTTTACTTCTCAAGAAAGGCTTTGTAACATTGTTATATGGACCTAGAAACCAAGTGGAGTGCTGAGCATATCAACATGCTACGGCTAATGGACCAAGGTACATTTAGAAGGCGAGTGGGTTCGAACCCCAGTGTTTGCTGTCCTAAGAATGTTTTTCTACGATTTCCAATTTTCACTTCCAGGCAAGTTCCTATTCATAGCTCAAAGCCGATTCCTTCCACCTCCTTACCCAATTTCATTCGCCATCATTCATTTCATCTTCCACCTTCATTAGCTCCTCAACTGAGGTTGGCATCAGGAAGGGCATCCGGCCATAAAAAGAGGTCATATAATTTCATCTCACAGTATCAAGAAACAGGACTAAAGGGTAGACAAACAGTTACATGGACCTATGAATTACCTGATTACAATGATGATCTGGAGTTAAAAATTACCTTTGGAGAGTCTACAAATAAATTAAATGTCAATTCCTGAAATTTGTAACTGATGGCACTTCAATATGGCTTGAACTGATTGAAATGTAATGGAATTATCACTAGCACAGTCTCAATCGAGTAAGCAGAGAGGACGGATGTGCTGAGTGTGTGCTGAAGTATGGGGATAGCGCTAGAGCTCTATCGAGCGAGGATTGGGAATTGGCAATGCAGGAGGAAGAAGAAAACTGACTTGTGCAAGAGGATGAAGTGTGAGGAAGTAGGGGTGTTGGCAGGGCTGCTGTTGGTAGTGGTGCTATCAGCGCTGCTCATAATAGGTGGAGTGTTAAACCCAGGGCCAGGCCCAATTGGTTCCCTAGGGTGGGAAGAGATAGAGGCACTAAAAGAAGTAGTGAAGGAGGCGTGTCAGATAGACCAACTGAAGGAGATGAGGAGATGATACGTAACCATTCCAAGGAGCTAAAGGAATTGCGTCAGTGCATTAAAAGTGAAATGGACAAGCTGAAGGAGAAGGTGGGGAGAAATGAGGCAGAGATGGAGAAAATGCGATTGAAAGTCCAGGTGCTGGAGGGGGAGGTGGCGAAACTGAAGAGAGAAATGGTCGACGGGATCCAGGTATGAACGAGAAAAAACATTTTTATATACGGAGTGGAAGAAACAGTGAAAGAAGATAAGGTGGCTTTAGTTTATAAGATAGTGAACTTGATACGGGACAGAATGAAGATAAATTTTAGTGAAGTAGATATTGATGAGGCACAGAGAGTGGGAAGAGTGAAAGGTGGAGGTTGGACACCAATTAAGCTCACGCTGATGTCTACCCTCATGGTGGACATTATCTTAAAGAATGCAGGGAATTTAAAGGAAGGAAGGTATGGTTGAGACAGAACATAGGTAGTGAAGCAAGCAGAGGGTTGAAAGTGCTAAGAAGACACATGTGGCATGCGAGGAAACAAGGATTGAGAGCGCTCATTAGGGGACACAAGTTGGTAGTGGGAAACGGCCGCTGACTAAGAGAATGGTCAATAGAAAGGCTGCAACATATGGACCAAAATTATTTACAGACGATTACAGGAAAGTGAGCGATAGGAGTGACAAAAGAAGTGGAGAGCTCGGTGGTGGATCAGGGAGAAACGGCGGTTGGCGAGAGGGGGAGCGAGGACTAGCATGAAGAAAGAAGAGGAGGCAAGAGTGAAGATGGACGGGAAGAAGAAGAGGACGATCAGGGAGTGGAGCATGAGGTCAACAGTCGTGCACCACCGGAAAGAGCTGGAGTGGAATAGGCGGAAAGTGCCCAGAGAGAGGTAATGACCAGGACTAGAAGTGTAAGTCTGAAAGATCTATGGGGGAAGAGAAATAAAGGGCAGGAGGAGAGGGGAAACAAAGAGTCTGTAAGGGAGGTTAAGAGGGGAGAGAGCAAAGAGGATACAGAAGGTTTTTGTAGAACTAGAAGTAAGTTAAATAACGCTGCTGAGATAAATAAGAATAAGGGAGATAAGGAGGGTGTAGCGGAGGGTAGTAGGTAGCTAGGATGGAAGATAGGCGTGATAAATATTGAGGGGACGGGAAGTAAGTTGGGGAATGAAGAGGTTTGCAAGATGGTGGAGAGTTTTGATCTAGTGGCCCTCCTAGAGACATGGCTAAAAGAAGGGACAAATCTAACCTGGAAGGGGTTCGTGATAAGGAATAAAATGAAGAAAAAGTGGGGAAAGAAGGGGAAAACTTTGGGCGGAGTTTCATTATTAGTTAAAGAAGAACTAAGTGATCAAGTCATAGATAAAGAAAACGAGCTTGAAGAGGTATTATGGGTTAGGTTTAAAATGGGGGGAGGGGGGTGGATGGAAAGAAAGAATGTGTGTTTGGGTTTTATATACAACCCTCCAAGGGGATCAATATATGCGAATGATTACTTCTTCAATGGCCTGATAGAGGAAATTAATATTATTAGTGGAAAGTACGAAGAGGATGGACTGATTTTGTTTGGGGACTTAAATGTAAGAATAGGATGCTCTTGTCCAGAGCATGGTAAAGAAGAAAGGAGAGTAAAGATGGGAGATAGGAAAAGTGAAGATAAAGTGAGAAATGTTTACGGTCAGAAGTTGTTAGAAGTATGCGGGGCATGTGAATTGTATATTCTAAATGGATGGTGGCAGGGCGATAGGGAAGGAAAAATGACTTACATTACATACGAAGGAGGTAGTGTTATTGATCTGATTATGAGTTCGCATGATATGTTGGACAGAATTAACAGGATGGGAGTGGTGGATAGGCTGGAATCCCACCACTCCCCGGTATATATAATCGTAAATAGGGATGGGGGTGCAGAAGAGAAGAGTTCAGGAAGAGAATGGAGTGTGGGAGATCGCAGAGTTCCTAAGTATATCTGGTCGGAGGAAGGGAGAGCGAAGTTATGTAAATATCTGGAGGAGGATGAATTCCAGATCATCATGCAGCAGTGAAAGGTAATAATATTGACAGAGCTGTAGAGCTTTTGGAGTACCCAGGGAGGAAAATAGCGGAGGAGAAATCATACAGGAATAAGAATAGAGAGGTGGAAGAGGGTTGATTCGATAAGGAATGTAAGGAAAAAAGGAAGACAGTGCTGAGAGCGTTGGCTGAGTTCAGAAAACATGGTGAGAGGGGGTTAAGGAAAAAATTTTGCAGGATGAGAAAAGAATTCAAGAATATGATAGGAGAGAAGAAAAAGGTTTGGCAGGAGGCTCAAACGGAAGCTTTAAATAGGGGGTGCAAGAACAGGGAAGGAGAAAAGGTGTGGGCGAGGGTTAAAAAAATAAATAGGGGGACGAGTAGAGTGACGAAACCGAAAATCGAATATGGAACATGGGTAGAGTATTTCCAGGAATTATTAGGGGAACAGGAAGGGTGGGTTAAGGTCGACGGAGGTGATAAAGTAGATAGGGGGCTAGAGAGGGGCTGCCAAGAGCTGGAAGAGAGAATAACAGGTGAGGAGGTGAGGGGAGTGATAAAAAATTTAAAGACCAGGACTGCGGGTGGGGAAGTGAGATAACTAATGTGTATTGGAAGGAAGTAGAAAAAAATAAGCAGATGATAGAGTGTCTGGTAACATTCTTCAACAAGTTATTTGAGGGGGCGAAATTCCCTAAAGAATGGCAGAAGGGGATTATATGTCCTATTTATAAAAATAAAGGGGACAGGACTAATCCCAGTAATTATAGAGGTATAACCCTGCTGGACTCCCTGAGCAAGGTGTACACGGGTATTCTAGCAAATAGATTGAGGAAGTGGACAGAGGATTACTCAATTATATCGTGTTTTCAAAATGGATTTAAGAAGGGGAGGATGGCAGCTGATAATTTAATGATAGTGAGAACCATAATCGATAAGTATGTAAGAAAAGCCAAAGTATTTATTGCCACAATTGACTTCCAGAAGGCGTTTGATACAGTGAGCAGGGAGGCCATGTTTGAAAGATTGGGGAGGGTTGGGGTGGGAGAGAAGATGAGAAGAGCGATCAGAAGTATATATGAGAAAGTCTATTGTAGCATCAGGGTGGAAGAAGGAGTGGTGAGTGGAGTGATTGAGTCGAAAGTTGGGTTGAAACAGGGATGTAAATTGTCGCCAATCCTTTTCCTATTGTTTATAAACGACCTACTAGATGGCCATGTAGAGAGAAAATGGGCTTACCCAGTACTAGGCAAACAAGAAATTCCAGGATTAATCTTTGCCGATGATGTGTTGTTGCTGTCGTTAACAGCTGGGGGTTTGCAAAAAAGTCTGAATAAAGTAGGGAGTTCTGTGGAGAAAGGGTCATTGAAGATCAACAGTAAGAAGTCTAAGGTGATGGTATGCAGGAAAGGGAATAAAAAGAAACCGGGAGTAAAGTGGGCAATAAACGGGGAAGAGATTGAGGTGGTGGAAAAGATGGAGTACCTGGGGGTGATGCTGAGAAGAAATGGTAGTTGGATAGAGCAGATTAGGCATATTAAATGGAAAGCCCAAGCAGCACTCTCAGTAAAGAGGATATTGGAAAATAAATTTAGGGGAGCAAGCTATGCTATACAAAGTATGGTATTCAACACGGTGGTTAAGGGTAAAATGCTATATGCTTCGGAGGTTTGGGGAGTAGAAAAAGAGTGTGTGATATTAGAGCAGGTAGAGAGTAGGTTCTGCAAGAATGTTACAGGCCTACCCTTGTGCACAGCGAGTGCAGGTGTGAAGATGATGTGTAAGGAGTACATTAAGATCGATATTTTAAAAAGAGTACTTGGTTACTGGTGTAGATTAAGAGAAGGGGTAGGGGGCCTGATCCTACAGTCAGCCTACAAAAGTCAAATAGAGGATAATTATGGTGACCATTGGGTGGACAAGGTGAAGAACACCTTAGATAGACTGGGGTTGGGCGAGTTTTATAACGTTAAATGGGGCAGGAGAAAGGGCACGCATTGGAAACACATGATTAAGAGGGCGAGAGATATTGCTGAACAAGAATTGGTGGCCGAATGCCGGGAGAGGGCTACCCTAAAAATGTTTCTGAGAGTAAATCAGATGCTAAATCTGAGAGTGGCAAATGTAAATAGGGGGGGGGGGGGGGTGAGAAGGGGGTTAATCTGGTGGTTATTAGGTGTATATGTTAACAAAGGTTGGACTAAGTTAAAAGTAAATACGTTGTGCGTATTACATGGTGAAGAAAGGAAAGACTTTCATTTGCTGAGAGAGTGTAAAGGAATGCTAGAAGAGAGACGGATGTTTAACAAACAACAGTTGGAGTGGATTTCTCATCCGTGCAATGAAGATAAGATTTTGAGGTGGATAGTGGCAGAATGGAAAAGTGCTGGGAATTTGTGTAGGTTTTTGTCTAAAACCAGAAACAGATATTCAGTAGCCTTAAAGACAAAGTCTCAGATGTACCAAGAGAATGAAGATAGTGTAGTGGCATATCATGATACAAGCAATGTACTGTATCAGCACAGTGGAGTTGTCGACTTTCCTAGCTGCTGACTAGTAGCGAGGAAGGGGGGAGGAGAGGTGCTGGCGTGTGCCAACACAGAGAGACTTACTAGCATATGTAATAGATGCTAGTTCAGGTGGGTGACTCATGCCAGCACGTATCCAGAAAGTGAGGTGGTTTAAACCGGGGGATGCCGTACTTGCAGTACTGCTTTGAAATTTTACTTTTAATTCAGCTGGCCCAGAGGCCAGTGGACTGACTTTCCCTTGTTCTCTTTATTTTGTGCTATTATGCCCACCAGTGTGGGGTATCATTGTATCTTATAATGTATTGTCTATGACATCTGGTTTCCTTGTTCTTTGTTTTTGCTGTAGCTGTTGTAGTTCTGCATGGTTATTTTTTTTTCTCTTTCCAATTGAGAATTGTTATTTTTCTCCCTTAAGATCAATTAGGTTGTGTAACTGTAAGATCGGGAGATAAATAAAGGTTTATTACTATCACTAGCAACTTATAATAAAAATACCGACATTAATAAAATGAAAGGACCTTTGATTCAGAAATATGACAATAAACCAAGCTAAACCTTAAAAAATACAAAACATATTTCTGTTCAGCTGTTCCATAAAATTCTCAGTACACAAGGTGCATTTGATTATTCAATCCAAATTCTTAAAAACAACTCCTTCTTCACAATAACAGAGGTGCCATCCTTTGAAGTAGGTTATCAGTATTCCTCAACCCCTCTCAACAATATTTGAGTCAGTCCAAAGAATGCACTTCACTTCTTGATAATGACAACACCCTCTGCCCTTCCAAATAGCAACATGTTCTAAAGTACATCATATTACACAATTACCCATTAGTACATACATACATACATACATAATCATTATAGACTGTTATGCCTTTCAGCGTTCAGTCTGCAAGCCTCTGAGAATTTACTAAACGTCGCCACAATCCTCGATTTGCAACTAGTGTTGCGGCCTCATTTAGTTCTATACCTCTTATCTTTAAATCGTTAGAAACTGAGTCTAATCATCATCGTCTTGGTCTCCCTCTACTTCTCTTACCCTCCATAGCAGAGTCCATTATTCTCCTAGGTAACCTATCCTCCTCCATTCGCCTCACATGACCCCACCACCGAAGCCGCTTCATGCGTACAACTTCATCCATCGAGTTCATTCCTAAAATAGCCTTTATCTCCTCATTCTGAGCACCCTCCTGCCATTGTTCCCACCTATTTGTACCAGCAATTATTCTTGCTACTTTCATGTCTGTTACTTCTAAATTATGAATAAGATATCCTGAGTCCACCCAGCTTTCGCTCCCGTAAAGCAAAGTTGGTCTGAAAACAGACCGATGTAAAGATAGTTTCGTCTGGGAGCTGACTTCCTTCTTACAGAATACTGCTGATCGCAACTGCGTGCTCACTGCATTAGCTTTACGACACCCTGATTCAATTGCACTTACTATATTACCATCCGGGGAGAACACACAACCTAAATACTTGAAATTATCGACCTGTTCTAGCGTTGTATCACCAATCTGACATTCAATTCTGTTCAATTTCTTAGCTACTGACATCAATTTAGTCTTCGAGAGGCTAATTTTCATACCATACTCATTACACCTATTTTCAAGTTCCAATATTAGACTGCAGGCTTTCGGCACAGTCTGCCGTTAAGACCAAGTAGTCAACATACGCCAAACTGCTTACTACATTTCCACCTAACTGAATCCCTCCCTGCCATTTTATACCTTTCAGTAGATGATCCATGTAAACTACGAACGGCAAAGGTGAAAGATTACAGCCTTGTCTAACCCCTGTAAGTACCCTGAACCAAGAACTCATTCTACCATCAATTCTCACTGAAGCCCAATTGTCAACATAAATGCCTTGATTTTAATAATCTAGCTTTAATTCCATAGTCCCCCAGTATGGCGAACATCTTTTCCCTCGGTACCCTGTCATATGCTTTCTCTAGATCTACGAAACATAAACACAACTGCCTATTCCTCTCGTAGCATTTTTCAATTACCTGGTGCATACTGAAAATCCTGACAGCCTCTCTGTGGTCTGAAACCACACTGGTATTCATCCAACTTCCTCTCAACGACCGATCGCACCCTCCCTTTGCCTGGTATACTAATCAATGAGATACCTTGATAGTTGTTGCAATCCTTCCTGTTCCCTTGCTTATAGATAGGTGCAATTACTGCTTTTGTCCAATCTGAAGGTACCTTACCAACACTCCATGCTAATTTTACTACTCTATGAAGCCATTTCATCCCTGCCTTCCCACTATACTCCACCATTTCAGGTCTAATTTCATCTATTCCTGCTGCCTTATGACAATGGAGTTTATTTACCATCCCTTCCACTTCCTCAAGCATAATTTCACCAACATCATTTTCCTCCTCCCCATGAACTTGGCTGTTTGCAACACCATCAGGATGATTTCCTTTTACATTGAGAAGATGTTCAAAATATTCCCTCCACCTCTCCAGTGATTCCCTGGGATCTATTATGAGTTCACCTGAATTACTCAAAACACTGTTCATTTCCTTTTTTCCCTCCCTTCCTAAGATTCTTTATTACTGCCCAGAAAGGTTTCCCTGCTGCTTGACCTAGCCTTTCCAGGTTATTGACAAAATCTTCCCATGACTTCTTTTTGGATTCAACAACTACTTGTTTCGCTCTGTTTCTTTCATCTATGTACAAATCCCTGTCTGCCTCGGTCCTTGTTTGGAGCCATTTCTGATAAGCCTCCTTTTTACGTTTACAGGCTGCTCTCACTTCATCATTCCACCAAGATGTTCGCCTTTTCCCATCTTTACACACAGTTGTTCCTAGGCATTCCCTTGCTGTTTCTATTACAGCATCCCTCTATGCCACCCATTCACTTTCTATATCCTGAACCTGCTTACTGTCTACTGTTTGAAACTTCTCACTAATCATATCCATGTACTTCTGTCTAATTTCCTCGTCCTGGAGATTTTCTACCCTTATTCGTTTGCTGACAGATTTCACTTTCTCTACCCTAGGCCTAGATATACTTAGTTCACTACAGATCAGATAGTGGTCTGTATCATCGAAAAATCCCTGGAAAACTCCTACATTCCTAACAGAGTTCCTGAATTCGAAGTCGGTTAAGATATAGTCGACTATGGATCTGGTACCCCTAGCCTCCCATGTGTAGTGGTGGATAGCCTTATGCTTGAAGAATGTATTCGTAACAGCTAAACCCATACCAGCACAGAAGTCCAGCAAACGCTTCCCATTCCCATTAGCTTCCATATCTTCCCCACATTTACCAATCACCCTTTCAGATCCTTCAGTTCTATTCCCAACTCTTGCATTGAAATCGCCCATTAGCACCATTCTATCCTTGCTGTTGACCCTGACCACGATGTCACTCAATGCTTCATAAAACTTGTCAACTTCATCCTAATCTGCACCCTCCCAGGGTGAATACACGGACACAATTCTTGTCCTAATTCCTCCAACTGACAAATCCACCCACATCATTCGCTCATTTTCGTGCCTAACAGAAACTATCTTGCGTGCAATGGTATTCCTGATAAAGAGCCCTACCCCAGACTCTGGTCCTCCCTCTTTAACATCCGTCAAGTACACTTTATAATCTCCTAGCTCTTCCTCATTATCTCCCCTTACCCAAATATCACTAACTCCTAGCACATCCAGATGCATCCCCTTTGCTGACTCAGCCAGTTCTACCTTCTTTCTTCCATAAGCCCCATTAATATTGATAGCTCCCCATCGAATTCCACTTCGTTCGCCAAGTTGTTTCCAAGGAGTCCATCGCCTGTCAAATGGGAGTGGGACTCCATTACTCCCATAGGTTCGAGGCTTGCTTAAAATGTGCTGAGCTCGGTAAATTCATGAAGCAGGATGCTACCCTACTTGCACATAGTCCAAGTGAGGATCTCTCCTCTAATGGGGTTATGGACCACCGGTGAATTGTATAGTCCTAGCTGCCTGAGCACAAGGAGGGCCATGACTCAGAATATGTCCGAGATGCCCACTCCCATTCCATAGCAACTGGCATCCCGACTTTCAGGACCACTTACTAGGCCATTCAGCCGTTGCCTACGGTTCGCGAACTAGGACGTGACTACAGTATCCCACAAATTGAACCATACCTATTAGTTCTGTGATAAAAATTATTTGCAGCTTATTTCTCACCCAGCAGCTGCTTTTCAGTGTGGGTTTTCTTGAAGCATCCATCCCCCAGAGATTATAGTTTTGTCCTCTGGAGTATAAGCAATTCCAGTGCAGATGTGTTTAATGTAGCCCTACTGTCGGATTTTTTTATTATGGACACTCGAGTTTAGGCTTTAATTACAAATGAACCAATAGGCCTATTGCAGTGCGATTTATACCAATATTTTCCTTGTTTAATTTTACATTAGCATATATAAGACATATTGTTTTTGACGTTAATTAAATATTTTTTATTTGTGGTTGTAAGAAATATTGCCTGGGTTTTTTTTTTTGCTTCTTCTCTAAGAAGCCGGACCGTGCGATTAACAGCAGGCCTGGCGGTGACATCGGGCGCAGTGTTGCCGCATTCAGTAGTAATCATGCGCGCAACAAACATAGCTTTTTGTTTGCTTTCAACCTTTAATTTTATTTCCTCTTATAAATTCCACAGTTGCTGCATTCAAACATGCCTACCTTAGACGAATTAGAGACTTAAGAGCACAGGGCTACAAGATCTTCTTTACAGACGAGACCTGGTGCGGACAAAATCATACTATGAAATAAGGGTGGCAAGAAAACGTGGTTGAGCTTTAGAAGACAACTTTGACAACTATAATCTGTACAGAGGGTACATTCAGCAAATTTATGGGTGGCATGGAGGGTTCAAAACACCGCCTGGAGCTGGGAAACGCATCATAATTTTACACATCGCATGTGAAGAAGGATTTCTTGACGGGTCAGAACTTCGTTTTATTGGCAAGAAACAAAGTGGTGATTACCTCAATTATATGAACTTGACTCATTATGAAGAATGGTTCACGAAATTCCTGAGTTTATTCCCTCAAAGGTCAGCGGTCGTTATAGATCAAGCTCCATATCATACGATGGTCGATCCTTCATCTAAAAACCCAAAAACATATCATGGCTGAAACCTGAAATTATATCTTCGATAACATCAAAGAATATTTCACTTACACCTAGAGTTGACGATTATAACAAATTAACTAAATCAGAGCTGATTGTCCTTGCCAGGCCTTATTTTCAAATACCGGTAGAGAAGCTGGAACAACTGACTAAACGACTTCAACCAGCTGCACAGCTTGTTTGGTTACCAGTGGCCCATTGCTAGCTTAATCCAATCGAGCTCATTTGGAATTACGTAGAAGGGAAAATAGCAAAAATAAATATGGCTAACATGTTAGAAAATGGTAGAGGTATGGAAGCAATTAACGCTTTATGCCGAGAAGCCTTACATACCGCGACCCCTGAACTCTGGAAACAATGTACCGTATTAAACACGCTAAGAAAATTGAAGACCACTACTGGGAAAAAGATGGACAGTCTGAAAATGTCCCTTATTTTGAGCCAGTCATAATCAACATGAATGACAGCAGCACCAATTCATTGGAACACAGCAATTTTTCAGACGAAGATAATTGATAGAATTAAATATTGTAAATATATGTAAATAATAATGCAAATAACTCTTGTAAAAATTGTCAGTGTGATATTTCTAAATTAGGAAGTCAACCATTTTTAAACATGCCATTGAAGGTCCAAAGCCCTTATGAGAAAAGGTGATGGGAAGTGGAATTTATGAGAGGAAATAGAAAATAAAGTTTGAAGGTAAACGAAAAGCTGTGTTTGTTGCGCGCATGATTACTACTGAACGCGGCAACACTGTGCCCGATGTCACCACCCGGCCTGCTGTTAATCGCAAGGCCTGGCGTACACAAAACCCCTTTTCAATATTACTCTTCATAAATTCGGTACCACACTGTATGGTTACAGTTGTTGTAGTTTCTAATAACCATGACTGAGTGCTTCAAAACAAGCCCAGGTTTGCTGCTGTACGTTTATCCTGGGCTGAGAAAGACCTGCTTTAGAAAAATGATAAGAACTTTTTTTTGGGGTGGTTAAAAAAAATTGTAACTTGAGTATTACACTACAAATGCATGTGGTTATAACATATAAAAATTTCATTACCATCAGACAAGTAGTTTTCCTTGTATATATATTCCTAAGTGAGCCCTTCCTAGAGAAGAAGCAAAAAATCCAGGCAATATTTGTTACAACCACAAATAAAAAATATTTAATGAACATCGAAAACAATGTGTCTTATATAAACTAACGTAGAATTAAACAAGGAAAATATTGGTATAACTCGCATTGCAATAGGCCTATTGGTTCGTTTGTAACTGAAGCCTAAACTCAAGTGTCCATAATAAAAAATCCGACAGTAGATTCTGTCTGATTGTTTCTAACAAACTGAAAACTTCTTGTGTGGGAAAGTTACTGCGAGGTACACTTGATACAGTACTGCAAATATAATGTTACTTATGGATCTATAGTGGAGAAGAGGTCGTTCATTCACAACGTTCACGGGTAGCAAAAGGAATTCACGAGTGAATAAGTTTAGTTGCTTATTATAACTTATTTCTTTCACTAAATTACCGAGGTCTTGACTGCTTCTATAGTTTGCACTATTTACAAACACACTCCTGAAACAAGAGGAATAAACACATTATAACGAGAAAGGTTGAGTAGTAATGCTTGCAAGAATCCGTAGAAAATTTATTTTTCGTGATAATGTTGTTTTTCTGTAATAATGTGACTGTAATGTCGCAATCATGAGGTGAAATCTGTAAAAATTACGGACAGTCTGCATTTGTTAGCCGCACATGTTGGAAAACATTATGACAAATGGTATTTTGCCTAATTTAAAAAAAAATTTCAGGAACTGACAGAAATGGATATACTTTTCTTATTTTTCTTCAGAGAAGGGCAAAATCATTCAAAATGTACTATAAAATAAAAATGTATTATTGTAACTCATAAAATTTTCAGACCGCAACTAAAAGATTTAAAAAAAAATCATTGAAAGGATTTTGTCATACAGATTAATGCATAGAAGGTTATCACTATTCCTCCATAAACACTTTCTCAAAATTGCAACTACAATTCCAATTTTTTTTTTGCATAATATATACAAATAAGCAACTGCTATCTTTTGCAATACTATAATCTTATAAAAATATCTTTAAATGTTATTATATGGAAGCACAGTAGTGATGAGGATTGGAAAATATATATTCCTCACTTTGTATTTCCTTTCTTCCACTGTTACTGAGGTCTTGACTGCTTCTATATTTTGCACTATTTACAAATACACTCCTGAAACAAGAGGAATAAACACATTATCAGGACAAGCAAGCTGATGCTGAGAAGTATAAATACCATACATTTGGAAAAGATATTTCAAACCGAACACTTGAGAAATTATAGTTATGTGATGATGATGATATTTGTTTAAAAGGGCTAGCTTCTAAGGTCATCGGCCCCATAGTTATGTGAAATATGTGGAAAGTAGAAGTGAGGGTGCTGCTACAACAGCACCAGATCTGCATATGTCTAGAGGGATGCAAGCAAAAATCTGTATTTATTACAATACATCTTCAAATCATTATTTCCTATTTATATGTTGTTTGGGCCATCAGTTCATACACTGGTTTGATGCAGTCCTCCGTCACTCAATTTTGTGCTAGCCTTCTTTATTTTTATGTAACTGCTGCATCCTATATCTATTCTAATCTGTTTGTCATATTATATACCTAGGTCTGCCCCTATTGTTCTTACCGTATACACTTACCCCCAAAACAATTCTGAACAAGTCCTGTCAATCTTTTAGATATTCTTTAAAGATATTTTATTGCTTCCACCATCAAGTACAGAAAATGTACACTAGGTGTTGTCAGTATGAATACAAATAATCTATAGACAATATCTTAGCCATAATGCCTGAGTCATTAGAAAAATTATTTTAATTACCTATATTAGGTCAGTTTTTGAAATACCACATTCTAGATACTCTTCTACACTATAAAATGCCTTTTTCCTAAAAAATTGTGACAGTACCATGTTAAATGCACTACTGTCTAATGTTCGAATAGGTAGTGGAAGCTTGTTGTACATTTTAAGCTGTTGATAACAGTGGCTGTTTGTGCTTTTACTCAGCCTGGAGTAAGGAGTATCCAGATCATTCTTGTATCTTGTGTCGTACATGTGCTGTAGATCTTTCTTTAAATTTGGAAAAATTCTCTTTCACATGCATAATATTTGTAAGAATATATGAACAGGGAACTGTCATAATTTTTAGGCTCACATAGGAAGTTTCACAGGAGTCTCTAAATTCTAATTCAGCAATTAGACGGACTGCCTTTTTCTGCCAAATAAATACATTATTTGATGTAGGACAATTGCCCAATAACCTGATCCCATACAGTATATGAGGGTGAAAGAAAGCATGATAGGATGCAAGTAGCATATCCCGAGTGATGCAGGTTTTCAGTTTCTGCAACAGATACCACACCCTGGCTAATCTCTTATAGAGTTCTGATGTATGGATCTCCCAGGTAAGTCTTGTATCCACATGTAGGCCTAATAATTTAACAGAATTATGGCAGCCATTATTTACATTGTGATCCAAGGTAAATAGGATATTTTCTGTTTTAGTGACATTAATACTTAATTTATTGTGATGAAACCAGTTTTCAGCAATTTTAACTAATGTGTTGACTTGGTTTTGTAGTGTTGTGATATCAACATTACTATTTAAGAAAGTTGTATCGTCAGCATATAGAACTGATGTGCGGGGAACATTACATGCTACGTCATTGATATAGACCATAAACAGGGAAATTCCCAAAACAGACCCTTGTGGACACCTGCTTTAACCGTTTCCATACCAGATTTTTTATCACTGATTACCACCATCTGTTTCCTTTGATGAAGATAGGATGCCATTAATTTCAGTTCATGACCCCTTACTCCATAATAAATGAGCTTATGAATTAAGATTTCATGCGAGACACAATCAAAAGCTTTTGTCAGGTCAATTAATGTAGCACCTGTGACTGTTTTATTCACAAAATTATTTAATGTCTTTAATGACACATTCAACTGCTTTTATCATTGAATGACCTTTTCTAAATCCAAACTGTTGGTTGTAAAGCAAATTATTTTTGAAAAAGTACTCGTCGAGTTGTATAAATATACAGGATTCAATAATTTTGCTCAGAATGGGTACTATTGTTATAGGGTGGTAATTGGATGGGCACATTCTATCCCCCTTTTTAAAGATAGGTATCACTTTAGACATCTTTAAACACTCAGGAAAAACTCATTGTCTAAGAATTAAATTTATTAAAAATGTCAATGGCATTAATATCATGTCAATAAGTGCTTTGATTGTATTGTTGGAGAGACCATAAATGTCTTGGGTACTAGATGAATTCAATTTTGTGACAATACTTCTGACTGTTTGCAGATTTACTACCACCCACCTAAAATCGTGATGTGAATATAATGGTGTGTCAGTAACAGAGACGAAAATGCGTTGCTGCTGCGCAGGTGACATCACGCGGGGAGCATTGCGAGAAACTGGCTCCACGGCCACATGGCTTGCCGCTGTTGTACTGTATGTTTTGTGTGATAAACCTGCGTTATCTATTGAAATACGTGTCATATAAAATTTGAAGCTCTGTTAGTATTCTCGTTAATGTACATGAATCACACTTTTGAGAATGCCGGGCTGTGCAGTAGCAGGTTGTTTAAGCTACTCCAGAAAAACCAAAGGATCAGACAAAGTATTTTTCATTCCCGAAAAATGAAGACCTTGCCAGAGTGTGGGAAAACGCATGTCGGCGCAATGACAAATTTAGTTTGAAACATGGTACATACTTATAAAATATGATAAATTATTATTGTCGTTATTCTATTTATGCTGTATTAAAATAATACAAACGTATCTTATTGCTTTAGGTCGAGTTTGCTCGCTTCATTTTGCTACGACGTGCTTTGAAATCCCTCTAAGACAACAACTACTAAATTATCGGAATAAAAACAGCCATAATTTAAAACTGGATGCAGTTCCCACTGAGAATTTACCACTAGCATGAAACATATTAACTCCCAATAATGACAGGAGGGTTGAGAGGACAAAACAGAGAAATCGACATAAGGATGTAGCTGAGCTTCTAAGATCGCCGACTGCTGATTTGAACAGGTGAGTGAGGAAATATGGTACAATAAATATATGCTTAAATGTAACATTCCCACTTTTTTTTCAACTGAAAGAATAAATAACGTGTATATATTGATTTTAGGGAAGATGGAACTGAAGCAAAGGAGGACTACAACGGAGACAATGGAACTAACGAACTGGAAGGTTTGAGAAGGAAGATTCTACTGTTGGAAAGAGAAAATAGTGACTTACGGAAAAATGTGAACAGCTATTGAAGAATGAAGGAGAATTACTACAACTAAAAAAGGCAAATGACATTTCTGAGAGAATAGCTTCAATATTCGGACATATCTTTTCTCCAGGGTAAATAAAAGTGTTAATGAACCGTGAAAATAAAAGTGAAAGTAAAAGAGTTTGTTGGACTTCTGACGATATACCAGCAGTGATATCATTGTGAAGTGTTAGTCCAAAGGCATACCTAGAGGCATGATTTTTTCGCATTAATGATACACGCAACAAAAAATACTTTGAAGCGATTTTGCTATATCTTTACGAATCATATGTTTCTGGTTAAGAAAAAATGGATATTATGTTCGCAAATTAAAGCGATAAGGCCATTTTAAAGCAAAATTGAAGCGATAAGCACGATATTACAGCAAAATCTGTAGTGAATAACGAACGTGACACTTTGTTCCAAGATTATGTATGAAAAGAAAAGGAAGAGCGAAGAAAGATTCATCAACAGGAAAGAAATATGTTACTGTATCATTAATGTTCTGGAAAATCTCTTTAAGACATGGCATCAAAGAAAAGGGGTTGGCTCCAGGTTTCTTGCCAAACGAAATGTTTGGAATGTTGTTCTTGTGGTGGCTGGTAATCCCACACCAACCTGTCTCCTCACGGCATTGCGCAATCCTGGAATCCCTAATGACGTCTACAAGCAGCACAATTGACTGGTGTATTTCGGCTTCGTGGTCAGGTAAAATTAAGAAAGTGATCACAGACAGTAGTGAAGATGTGTCGCTCGACAAGTGTTATGGTGCACAGCAGAGCTAAACAGTTTGCGAGTGAAGGTTTGTACGTTTCGGAAAGCAATATTTTTAATGTGTAAATTTTGTAATGTTCGTATCGAGTGGGAGAAAAAATATACTGTCTCAAAACATTGTTTTAAAAATAAGGAACATTCGGAACGTAAATTTAGCACTCCAACAGTGAAACAGCAGGCAACAATAGAACTCTCATTAGTTATGAAAAAAACGCTAAGAGTGAAAAATAGAATTTATCCACGAAACAACAGCGATGCTACTCAAAGCCAACATCCCGCTGGAGAAAGACGACCCTGCAGTTCGGAAATGGCTTCAAAAGTATGTATCAGGTATGAACAGTCTATCAATTAAACCTCCACAATCAACGATCAGTGATAGTAATTAAACCTTTAATGATTAATTTTAGAATTTCATTAAAGCAAAATTAATGCGATATGGCAAATCTGTTTCGTGAAATAACGCGAAAATTAGTATCCTTATCGCGAAATCGTTCGAAAATTAATGCGAAAAAATAATGCCTCTAGCCGCATACTGTTACTTAAGAGCACATTATTACCCATTTCTGGCTCCTTCAACATTGCTCACATGGGCGGCATGTTTCAATGTAGAACAGGGTATACTACGCGATGTGTTTGTTTTAATGAAAACCAAGGCCCAGGAATTAAGTAGTCAGGAGCATTTAACTGTTCTGGTATTTGATGAAATGTATATATCGAATGAAATTTGCATCGATAAGAAACTGCAGCAAAGGGTAGGAACACACAAGACTTGTCAAACTGTCATAGCAAGAGGCTTAGTTAAAGTATGGAAACAACCCATCTATTACAAATTTGATCAGGTGATGACACAAGAAATTCTGCGCGAAATACTGGTAGAATTGTACAATATCGGTTTCACTGTTGTTGCCATAACTTGTGACATGGGTGGTGGGAATATGAAACTTTATTCAGGACTGAACATTGGATACAATAAGCAGTGTTTTATACAGCATCCTAGTGAAGAGTCACTGAAAATATTTTTTTATGCAGATGCGCCGCATTTACTGAAGCTTGTGTGAAACCATCTACTTGATCAAGGTTTCAATGTGAATGGCGCAGTAATAGACAGATCAGCTTTTGAAAAATTGCTGTGCGCATCAAGTAGTGAAATAACACTTGCTCACAAGGTTACTAGGTACCATTTAGACGTGTCTGGATCTCAGAGATAAAAGGTACGACCTGCTGCTCAGTTATTGTCTAGGGCAGTCTCAAAAGCGATCGAATATTGTGGCAGCCATGGCTTGATGCCAGATATTAACTGGAAACAAGTAGCTCTCCTGGTACAGCTGTTCAATGACTGGTTCGATCTTTTCAATTCGTGGGCAAAATTTGGAGCCCATTCGGGTGTTAATGCTTTTGGCACAGATTTGACAAACCAGACTGCTCTTTTAAGCAAGGTGACGGAACAAGTGTTAGCAATGACTGTTGGAATGCATAAGTCTTTGTTGCCCTTCCAGAAAAGAATCCTACTTAACAATGTGTCCCTGATAGAAATGTATCGGTACCTGGTCTCTAAATACAGCCTGGAATATATATTAACATATCGCTTGAATCAGGACGTCGTTGAAAATTTCTTTTCATATATAAGAGGAATGGGAGGTCCTCATGATCATCCAAGTCCCTTGGACTTCAAACATAGATTAAGATTACATTCTGGGTAAACATTGTGCTGCTGTGTTTACTCAGAATAAGAACACCGTGAACAACAACCAATCGTGTTTAATTAAACCACTACATGATTGTGACAATTTACGTAATGGTGATGGAAAAGACGACGATTATTACTTTACACAAACCATGCTGGCTCAGCTAAGCAAAAGCTTGGATGATGAAAACAGACAGAGTTACGAAGAAGAGAAAATTAATGCTAATATTTTTGTTCAGTCTGAATATCAGAGTGTAAACGAGGTGGACATGGCATATTTTAATATGACTCCAGAACATGCAAATGTGCTTGAAGCTTTTGAAGATATGTTATCAAAAGAAACTATTACCCAGGAAGGCTTGAAATACGTTGCTGGCTATATCGCTCACAAGTTTCGCAACAAGTATTCCTATTTAGGCACAATTGTTCAGCAGCCAGAAGCAACAAACAAACAACCAGACTGGCTCCAATGTATGTCAAGAGGAAATTTATTGAGTCCCAGTGACGATTTACTGGAAGTCACAAATATACTGGAGAAAGAATTTAATGACCTTCACGGTAATTACCTTTGCGGGGAACCCTGCATGTTTGACAAACTGACAAAGAGAACCATGAAGCAATTACCGCCAGCAGTAAAAATTCCTCGAGAAGTGATTTTAACCTTAGCGCGCACAAGATCTTATATTCGCTTAAAACAATTAAACAGGAAGAACATTCTCTTATATTCACGTAGAAAAACGTCCAAGAAAATGTCAAAAATTACAAACTGCTAGAGCTATAATGCTTATGTATAAGGCATTCATTACATAAATTGACAGTAGTAACATATTTGAGGTCTCTCGATTGTAAATAAATACATTTTGAATGATGCTCTCTCTCCACAGCGCGAGAAATGTTACCGCCTTCCCTGCTTTGCTCCCAGAGTGACGTCACTACGGTAGACTGGATGCGCAATGACACACCATTATACTCACATCACGCCTAAAATCATTATTCAATATATTTGAGGGAAGATGAAAGTTATGCAACCAGTCTAAGAAATTATATTTACTTGCATTCCCATCTGATAAAATGCTACTATCCTGATCACATGTGCTTTCATGTGCATTGTTAAAATACCTATTACACTGATCAGGTTCTAGAGGAATCACATCTTTGTTATTGAAGTTTGACTAGCACTTCTTATGATAGACCATGCAGCTTTGCATTTATTGTTTGCACTTTGGATATACCTGTCATTTGCTGCAAGTTTAGCCTCATGTATATGTGTTTTATATAATTTCCTGTAGTTTTTGAATATTTCTTTATCCTCTAAATTATTATTTAGTTTATAATTATTATAATAAGCTAACATAATGCTACGCATTTTACCCAAATCAGGCGTAAACCAGTTTTTAACTTTTGGTTTAGAGCTGTTGGCATTAATAGTTACAACTTTTTCAGGGAAGGCTGAATTAAAATATATAATTATCATGTTAATGAAATAAGAAAATGCAAAGTTGACATCACTTATGGCATAAAGGCTAGTCCAGTCTGTTCTTATTAATTTGTATTGGAATTCATGAACCCCTTTAATTGATATGACATGTCTGATGCATTTTAATTCTTTCAATGACTAAAATAACTCTTCTCTTACAGTTAGCTTTAAATTCAACCCAAATACCACCATGGTCTAACAATACATCTTGTCCTAGAAATGAACATTTGTAAAATCAAATCAAATCAAAATCTCTTTATTTGCAAATGAGGTGTCTATCTCGGTGGCAAATGGTACACTAAAATACATTATTGTCAAGCACTAAATTTTAAATTAACAGGAGACGAAGAAAATTTTCCTAGAATACAATATTATACAATTTACGCTAATAATTTTTTCTATTAAACACACACATCATCCTTAATAAATTTATATTGTTTACAAAATTCTACTTATAATATCTTACAAACATAGTCAACTCATATACAGTACGGTACGTGAAATTACTTCTAATAATACTATACAACTGGTATAAGATTAAAATTAACACTGAATTTATTTACATATTTATATTTTACCCATTTTGGAAAATAAGTAGCATAACGACCTGCTGCGTCTTAACCAGAGCCCCTTTTGCCACCACTTTTCAGAGTTCCTGAAGGGCCTTCACAGCTACCGTAGCGGTCCCAGGGCCCTCGAAGTCCCCACTGTACTTCACCCCTACAGGCAGTCCCCTACTTGGGCTGTCCAAACTCCTTAGACTCCTTTGTGTACATTGGTTACAACATCATCTAGGCATGCATTATTTCTTGTGGGTCACCATGTGTACAATATAAGTCATGCGATCTTAACATATTAAGGAAGTTTTGAGTATTTTGTGATACCTCTAAGATATTTTCATTGAAGTCACCAGCTATAGCAATCTTTTGATCATATTTACAAGTTAAATAAGAAATTAACTTCTCTAACTGTGATATAAATAATTTTATGTTGGTGTTAGGGACAGGATACACAGATACTACAACAAAATCATATTCACAGAATCTAATAGCTACTGATCCACATAGGTTATTAATGCAAAAGGAAGAAATATCTATTACTTCAAATTTAAGTGATTTCTTAACATATATTGTAGCTCCACCATGTGTTAGTGGGAAGTCTCTAGTAAAAATATTTCCTAATTGAAAATCATGAGGTATATATAGATTGGTCTCATCTCTAGCCAGCCAGTGTTCATTTACACACAAAATATCAGTACGCCTTTTATTGAGTATTACATCTAATTCATCCAGTTTAATTCTAATTGACTGTAAGTTAATGTGAAAAATAACTATGTTGATCATGATTGTTTCTAGTTTTGTTTCTATAGGTTCATTGATTTTAGTGGACTGATGAGAACCTAACCTAGTCTGTCTACCTTGCATATTAATACTATTCCCCAATACAGTTTTAAAAGTACCTGACCTGTCTAGACTACCATAAGCATTAATATCAATCCTTGACTCTAACACACCAGACCGACCTACATCGGTCACTTTCTCTAGTTTTTCAGAGGAATAGGAAAAGTTTTACACTCTACACCTTTAATTGCATTAGCAAACTCTAATATACTATTTTCAACATTCCTTTTTCCCAACCTATTTAGGTGCAGACCATGCCAGGTATAAAATCTTCTTCCTAATTTACTTATATCAACATATTTTACATTCTTGAAATGCCTACATATTTTCAAAAGTTCTTCATTAACCTTGTTTACCTCCTTGTTAACACAAGACCATGCTGGAGGATTGTGTCTATGAGGAACAGAAAATACCACAACATTGGTGTGATGCATCTCCTGTAGTCTTGATCTGAGGGAAGAGATTATTCCTCTTGCATTATTTCTTCCCACGTCATTAGTCCCTGCTAGATAAACAGCAACCCCCGTAGCTCCTAAATGTTTACAGTATTTTTTACTTTCTGAGGTTATGTCACTAAATTTTGCACCAGGCTTAATCACGTCAGAAACATCATGCTTACTGTTTCTAATTAGTTCTGTAGCAATATTCCTCCCCTGACTATCGGCAAATAGTCTTATCTTCACAGATTTCCGTGAGGTTTTGCAATTTGGTTTTACAAGATTCTTGTTACTTTCACTTTGAACATCCAATAAATTTACTTCAGAGCCGTTATTTACAGATTCATGAGTGCCACTTGCAAGGGGTTCAAACCTACTCTTTAAAACAGGAAAGTGACAATTGTCCTTTATCCGTTTTCTGGTCAACTCTCTCACTCTGTCATCATTTGTGATCCAATTAACCCACCCCACCTTTTGATTTTATAAGGAAGCATGTTTGTGATTCGGATGCTTCACTTTGACTGTCTTGACTTAGGTTTACATAGCCTGCAATACTGGATACAGTACTTTGGGTTTATTCCATATGAAACGAGATCTGCTTCTTTTTACTGAACTGATTCCTTAATTACCTTGTTAATTTCATACTTTCATTCTTCTTCTTCGCCTGTATCTAACCTCTGCTGTACGTAGACCAGTTCCATGATCTTCCAGTCTTCAATCTTGAGCACTTAGTACCACTGAGTTCCAATGTCTTCTTTTATATCATCAAGCCATCTCTTCTGTGGTCTATGCGTCCATGTTTACGGGTCTTGTCTAGTCACATATCCCGCCCGCTGCCAGTTGAATCTTGCAATTGTCTTTAGAGTATTTCTTCCATACGCTTTTCTTCATATTACATCCATTAGAATTTTGTACCTAAGACATGTCATTTCATGATAGTTTGTGTTGTAGCTTTAAAGCACCATCCTTTGTTAGAGCAATAGTTTCAAGGCCATAAGTTGTAACTGGTATACACATGCATTGATCACTTTGTTCTTCAGGCCAACTGGAATATTCTTGTTGATCAGGATGAATCTAAGTTTTCTAAATAGTGTTCAATTCAGTTCTATCAGTAGTTTGCATACCCTTTTATATCTATTGCTTCTTGATAGTTGAGGCTGAGTGATCTCAGCAAAAGCAGAAATGGTAGCAATTCACCAGAGTTCTCTGCGAGAAAAAAAACAACAAAAAAAAAAAAAAAAACAAAAAAACAAAAAACAAAAAACCTGTCCATTATATAAATTTATGGTTAGATTTGTTGCACTAGATGATTCAGAAATACTGGCCAGCTCCAATAAGACATAAAGAAGCCCTCCACAAAATGGAAACGTTGTGTTGGTCGTTAAGGACATACGAAACTCAACCGCATCAGACAGCCGATGTAAGGATGTAAAGCAGAGGGTGTATAGTGTTAATCTCTGCTAAGACCCCAGTTAGTGTATGGGACCCACACTTTGGCTGATACCTGATACGAGAACTAGAAAAGATCTAAAGGAAAATAGCACGATTTGTTCTGGGTGATAGCTGACAATAGGGCAGTGATATGAAAATGTTGCAAACTTTGGCCTGGGAAGACTTGGGAGTAAGGAGTCAAGCAGCTTGACTAACAGGAATGTTCCAAGCTGTCAGTGGAGATAAAATAAAAAAAATAATAATAATAATAATGATAATAATAATAATAATAATAACAACAACAACGACAACAACAACAATAATGATGTGGGGCCTCCGTAGAGACTTGGTGCAGGTCCTTAGAGTTGATACTCTACAGGCAACCTGTGCATCTGTGGGAATGGGGGCTCAACCTAAGAGGAATTCTTATGTTGAAGATGGCACAAATACCCAGCCCCCAAGCCGGAGGAATTAACCAGTGAAAGTTAAAATCCGTGACCCGGCTGGAAATCGAACCAGGGACCCTTGAATCAAAGGCCAGCAAATTAAACATTTAGCCATGGAGCTGGACAGTAGAGGGAGATTACATGGAATGACATTAGCAAATGAATAAGTTTGAGTGGAGCTTTAAAGGTAGAAAAAGATCATAATATGAAAATACATATGGAATTCAAGAGGACAAATTGAGGCAAATATTCATTTATAGAAGGAGACATAGGGCTAGTTTCATCAACCACTGTTAGAAATCCGATAACAGAGAGTTAGTCAATACCTTGTTAAGATTTTAATGTGGCGTCATGGACGTCACGTTTCACAGAACACTATAACAAGCTCATTAACTAATGTGGCATTAATGGTAACGATCAAGTCAGCAGTGTGTAGCATTAACATTATTTCGCTATTCTGAATGGTGCCGGGCATAATGTTGTTCATTTTTCACCTTTCTCCTGTACTCATTTTACATGGAATAAGAGGTTCCTTTTGAAATACCTGTACGACAACCTAAAAAAGAAGTGAAAAGAAATAAATTAGAAGAATGGGTTGGATCGGTCCAAGACTGGAGTTGGTATATTTATTCCAACATTTAAATACATGACTTTTAGAAGATTATAGCGACGAAGTTGAGCCTCTTGTTTATGACGTCGACTTAGGATGCAGAATATCATGCAGGTTTCTAAGCTGAATTCTCTTAATTGGATATATCATTAACAACTAGAGTAACGCAATCATATTAGAAATTAGGCCTACTATGTTATACATGATGTGATTATGATCCCCCTTCCTTTGAATTAGGATTATTATGTTATACATGGTGTAGGTTACATATTATTATGATCCCCCTTCCTTTGAATTTTTATTTCAACACAGAATGTACAGTAATGTTTGTTGCATGTTAATAAGTTAAAGGAATATCAGTATAATACTTATCTCTGTTCTACAATTTACAACATTGGATTTTATTTTAGATCGTAATCAAAATGTGGTTAAGTGTAAGAGAGGGCCTAAAGCCCTACATTCACCACTGAAAAGGCACTAATAAATAAATAAACAAATAATATCTCCCATAATGATCTGAATGACCTAATTGTATAATATCTCAGTGCAATCAGCAACTGCTGCATTGGAGATGGAGGTGAATTTCTTCCTGAATGTACTCTAACCTCTCTTTTATCTCTTCAAGTACTTTTCTCACAACACGCTGAGCCCTTATTGAAGTGCTCTCGTTTAATTAATCAGTCATTTATTTGAATGTACACAGTATATTTCATTTTTATAAAGTACTAGTAACTGGCAGGGAACAAATACATTCAGCAGCACATATCACAATTTCTACAGGAAGCTTGGAGCCCAGAGCTGTTTGCTCGCCAGCTAAGTTCAGAAGGAGGAATTTCGACATGATGTACACAAAGTAGAACAAGGAAACAATACGACTCCAATGGTCAGACCAACTGAAAACATTTCGGAGGCCTGGGCAGAGGCGAGAGGAGCTGGAAATATACGTTTGCAAGTAAGCGTTGGGTAATGTGTTGAACCAATGAAATGATAGAGCCACAGTCAATTTGGCTAGTCATTGGTTTATGTAAGGGATGACCCCAATCGAGTATACAACAGCATACGAGAGAAGGAATTAATAAAAGCGATGAGCGCGTGGGCTAGCTACCCTATTATTTAGCGCAGAAGAAATGGCAATATTAGAAACGGAGCCAAAGCATAATTGGATGAAAATTTGTAAAGATAATAATAAAAGGGAAATCAAAAATAAAATTTAAAAAAAAAAAATCAAAAAAATATCTTTATTTGCAAATGAGGTGTCTACCTCGGTGGCAAATGGTACGCTAAAATACATTATTGTCAAGCACTAAATATTAAATTAACAAGAGAAGAACATTTTTCCTATAATACAATATTATACAATTTACGCTAACAATGTTTTCTATTAAAAACACAGCTCATCCTTAATAAATTTATATTGTTTACAAAATTCTACTTATAATATCTCCTGTACTACTTACAAATATAGTCAACTGATATACAGTATGTGGAATTACTTCAAATGATACTATACAACTGGTATAAAATTAATATTTAGATTGCATTTATTTATTTATTTACTTTTTTTTTTTTTTTTTTTTTTACCCGTTCTGGATCCTAAGTAGCATAACGACCTGCTGCGTCCTAACCAGAGTCCCTTTTGCCACCACTTTTCAGAGTTCCTGAAGGGCCTTCACAGCTACCGTAGCGGTCCCAGGGCCCTCGAAGTCCCCACTGTACTTCACCCCTACAGGCAGTCCCCTACTTTGGCTGTCCAAACTCCTTAGACCAGGGGATGGAATTAATTTATTCACACACATTTTTTTATTTACAATAACCTGCACTGGTCGAATGCCCTCTAACATTTCATTTATTTTCTCTGTTGCTGTTTATTCTCTTCTTGAATATCTGTACAGATTTTCAAAAAGGATCAAACACTACCCCTGGTAAACTGTTCCACTCCTTCACACCCTTCCCAATGAATGAAAATTTACCCCAATCGCTTCTGCTAAATTTCCTTCTAATTTTATATTTGTGGTCAGTCCTGCCGATATAATTATTTTCCAACTGAAGCCTCTCACGGATATCTCCCCATGCTTCTTCTCCTGTATAGGCTCTATATAATCCTATAAGTCTAGTTTTCTCCCTTCTCTTACTTAAAGTTTCCCACCCAAGTTCCTTTAACATTTCTGATACACTACTCTTTCTCCTGAAATCCCCTGTTACAAATCTTGCTGCTTTCCTCTGCACACTATCTATTTCTTTTATTAGGTATTCTTGGTGAGGATCCCAAACACTGTTTGCATATTCCAATAATGGACGAACCATACTCAAGTAACTTTTTTCTTTTAATTCTTTGTTGCATCCTTTAAGTAGCCTCATTATGACATGTAATGATCTGTATGCTTTCCCAGCAATAACATCAATATGACCCTTCCAGTGCAAATTACTTTCAAACCTCACACCTAAGTATTTGCACTTGCCATCTTTTGGGATAACTACCCCATCCAAAGTATATTCAAATTCAGTTTTATAACTCCTGTTTGTAAATGTTGTAACAGTCGATTTGCCTCCATTAACCTTCATGTTATTCTCTTCAACCCGTTGTTGGATACTCTCAAGGTCCCTTTGTAATTCTGAACAATCCTCAATGGTATTTATTTCCCTATAAACAATTATGTCATCTGCATACAATCTTATTTTTGATGTTATATTATTCCCTAAATCATTTACGTATATTAAGAAAAGTAACGGACCGATTATACTACCCTGAACAATTCCCTTCCAAACTTTCTCTTCCTGAGATACATTATTTCCTACTTTGACTTTCTGAACCCTTGAATTTAGAAATGCTTTTATCCAACGTGTAACCCTTACGTCCAATCCTATTCCCTCCAATTTCTTTAATAATATTCCATGTTCCACTCTATCAAAGGCTTTGGAAAGATCTACGGCTATGCAATCTAACTGACCTCCTGAATCCAACTGACCTGATATGTCCTGCTGAAATCCCACCAGTTGTGCCTCACAAGAAAATTTCTTTCTAAATCCATACTGGCTCCTCATGAACCAATTTTCATCATCACATATCACTCTGATGTACTTCGATATTAAACTTGCCAGAATTTTACAAACTATACTGGTCAGGCTGATTGGTCTGTAGTTCTCTGGTTTCCTTTTATCACCCTTTCCTTTATAAATTGGTATTATTATAGGTTCCTTCCATTCCTTTGGTATTACACTATTATTTATGACATAGTCAAAGAGAAATTTTAAATAAGGCACTATGTACCACCCCATTGTCTTTAATACCTCCCCAGTAATTTGATCACTTCCTGCTGCTTTGCCTTGCTGAAGCAGTTGGATTTCTCTGAAAATATCTTCGTTTGTGAATGAGAAGCTTCTTGTTTCCCTCTGTCTCTCTCCCTCTCTATCTTCTGTTTCGGTTTCCAACTCTTGACAATCATCTACTGAATCTCTAAATTCCCTACTAAATAGGTTTGCTTTCTCAGTATCTGTTAAATAGTGTTCACCCCCTTCTCCCACCATTGTAGGAATTTGGATTCCTTTTCCTTTTTGATTCCTGATATATGAATACAGCTTTTTCCATTTCCCTTTGTGGTCATTACCCTCTTGAAGTATGCCATTCATATAATTCTCTTTTGCTTCCTTTTTCACTCTATTCAGTTCCCTCATTAGCTGTTTTCTAGTTTCTCTACTCTCCCTACCCTCTTTGATTTTCCTGTTTACTATTCTACATTTTCTTTTTAATTTTCTTATTTCCCTTGTATAATAAACAGGGTCTGAGGTCATTTTACCCTTCTTAACAGGTACAAATCTCTTCTCTCCTTCCCAAATAATTCCTTTAAATTTAGCCCAAAGTGTATCCACGTTACTCCCTTCACTTATCCAACAACTGAATTGTGATTTAAGGTAAGTCCCAAATTCATCAACTTTAGTTTTTCTGTACAATTTCTTGTCTTGTGTAACCCTCTTATTAAGCCCTTTTGGTACGAGTCCTACATCCATTATTACAGCCTTATGGTCTCCTATTTCTTCAATTAGCTCAGTTTTATCAACAATTTCCCATGGTTTAACCAAGAATACATCTAGTAAGTTATTGAGACGAGTCGGTTCTTGTACTACTTGTGTAAATCCTCCCTCCCAAATTAACTTATTTGCCAGTTTCTGTTCATGGGCTTCACTTGCAGCTCCTTTCCATTCAAATTCAGGCAAATTTAGATCTCCCCCAATTATTACCATATCATTATTATTGTTTTTACGAGTATAATCTATTATTTTTTCAAAGATTTCCATGTCTCTTTCCTCTCTTCCAGGCCTGTATGTTCCTATAATTCCCACCTCCTTCATATTATCACAAACTAATTTTATCCCTAATATTTCATCCCTTTCATCGGTAAACCATTCATGTGAACAGTAAGTTTCCTTCACCAGAATAAACACCCCCCCCTCCCTTTTTATCTCGTCGGTCTCTACGATAGACTGTGTACCCTTCTGGAAATAGTGGAAATAGTAGCAGAGGTAGAACAGGTCATATCCAAAGTGGAAGCTGAGGAGCAAGAAGAAACAAGACATGAAGTAGGAAAAATACTGTCCAAGATAATAGAGTATAAAGATAAAGAAGCGATCATAATGAATAAGAAAATTAAAGGACTGAAAGGAAAAATAGAAAACAATAACATTACAGTAACCAAAGCAGACAAAGGCAACACGATCGTTCTAATGAATAAACAAGAATATATTGAAAAAACAGAGGAATTTCTAAAGAATGGCAAATTCATTTTAATGAAGAAAGATCCGATGAACGTAGATCAAAAGAATTTAAAAAAGATGTTGAAAGAAGTAGCATTTATTATGGACTCAAAGGAAGCGAATAGTCTAATAAATATCAACCCAGGAATGCCCGCCATGAGAGCATTGCCCAAGATCCATAAACAAGACATTCCCATAAGACCGATAGTTAACTACAGAAATAGTCCAATGTACGGATTAGCCAAATTTATACAAGTATTCTTAAGAAAACATTTAAAATTCACATCGGAGCAATAATCAGTAATACAAGTGATTTTTGTAATAGAACAAGGTATACTGAAATGAAAGAAAATTACACAATACATAGTCTCGATGTTAAAGACATTTATCCAACATCCCTATATCTAAAACAATAAATATTGTCAGAAGGAACTTAACAGAGCATAGCGGTTTAAGTAAAAAAGAGATCGAAAAATTTATAAAATTGTTAGAATACGTATTAGAGAACAATTATTTTGGATTCAACAACAAAATATACAAACAGGAAAAGGGATTGGCTATGGGTTCCCCGGCGTCGGGTATTCTAACGAATATTTACACGGACTATGTGGAATCAAATAAAATAATTGAGAAAATTAAAGGATTTATTAAATGGTTGAGATTTGTGGACGATGTGTTCATTATCATAGATGAGAAAGTATTAAACCCGATAGAAGTATTAAGAAGGGTGAATGAAATAGACAAAGATATCAAATTCACAATGGAATCAGAGGAAGAAGGATCGCTAAACTACTTGGACGTCAAAATAACGAGAAATGGTAGAGAATTAGAGTATCAGGTTTATAGGAAAGAAACGACCACTAGTACTATTATTGCTGTGAGCTTGCATCCGGGAGATAGTAGGTTCGAATCCCACTATCGGCAGCCCTGAAGATGGTTTTCCGTGGTTTCCCATTTTCACTCCAGGCAAATGCTGGGGCTGTACCTTAATTAAGGCCACGGCCGATTCCTTCCAACTCCTAGGCCTTTCCTATCCCATCGTCGCCATAAGACCTATCTGTGTCGGTGCGACGTAAAGCAAATAGCAAAAAAAAAAAAAAAAAGTACTATTATTAGGAAGGACTCCAATCACCCAGGCCAACAGAAGAAGGCAACATTTTATAGTATGATCACCAGGGCACTTAAATTTCCCTTAAAAAGACAAGCGTTTGAAAAAGAGATGACCACCATAAATGAGATCGCAAAGAGAAATGGATATACGAAGAAATTTGTAGATAAAATAAAGGACAAATTAATAAATAAACAGAAATCAACCTTGGAAAAAGAAAAGAAAGAAAGGAAGAATGTAGTGGTAATAACATTTCAAAATAGACACTCATAAGGAATAAAAAAGATATTTCATAAAAAGGGCATTGACGTGGCGTTTAAGACAAACAACAATAATAGGAGAATTTTATTTAATTCGTATAAGGTTAATAGATCCGACAGGTTTAATAAATCAGGAGTATATTGCATCAAATGCCAAAATTGTGGGAAAAAATACATTGGACAATCAGGGAGGAGTTTGGAGACGAGATACAAGGAGCACGTGAATGCGGTGAGACACAGGAGATTCTCAGCAATAGGAGAACACATGGAAGAACACAAACATAATTTTACAGAAATAGACAAAGATATGGAAATACTGCACACGACAACGAAAGGAAAATTAACGGACGCTCTAGAGAAAATAAATAAATATATACTGATCAGAGAAACGATAATGAAAATAACTTAAACGAACCACTGAATGAAGAAAATGCAATGTACCGATTGGCATACAATCATATAAGAAGGGAGAGAAAGAGGGAGTGAAAGAAATAGTTCCGGTCACAAGTACGCGCCCCGTCTATCCCCTACATTACATAACCGGCAGCACAGCGACAGGTAGCAGCGAGCCTAACAAGGTCATTGACAGCAGAGAGCAGAACACGTTTGTTTACTCAAACTAGTACAAGAATACTTTGGTCAAGGTTAAATTTTGGCAACCAGTCGACATGAAGTAAGTAAATACAATTTTCTCTAATTATCTGAGATATTGTGCTTTTATAAACACGTCCCTAAAGATTAGTTTGTTGGTTTATTATGTAAAGGAGTTTGACGGTTAGAAAGCGACCAGCATGGTTATTTAAAGATAAAAATTTCATTGTTCCGTATTGAAATTATTGATGTTAAAAATTAAATAACTGGAAAGGAGGTTCAACCTATTCAATACTCAAAAGAAAGAAACGTAGCAATCACATTTCTATTTAAATGGGACCGGTTTCGACCTTAGTCTAGGTCATCATCAGCCATAAAAAACATGTAAAATGTTTATGAATGTTGGATGTCAGTTTCACACTCTGTTAGGCACAAAGACACGACACCACATTCTGTCCTGCACAAAGTCACAACACTAACAATCAACATGCGAAGATCAAAAAGGCTTGAATTCGCAGACGAACAGATCTGTAGTAGAAAGCCGCCAGCTCCCGGTGACCAGCGCGGCACACTCAAGGTCACGCGCTGCGGCCAAACACCAAAGTAAAGTGGAGAACGTTTCGAAGGTCCAGAACCTGTCACGGCTGCGGGAAGCCAAGTACGTATATAAAAATATACAACGCCAATTAGTACAACCGAATGAGCACCCGTACTCCAGTTAAGTTCTTGGTAAACAGTTGACTTGAAAAAACAATTGTAGAGAGAAGAAAAAAATGTAGTAAAAAGCGCAATATCGGAAAACAAATGAAAACTTATATGCACAGTGCGCTATTTTTTAAAAAGAAAAAATTTTTAGGTTATGATTGAAGTAGTCGAAGTTGGCGCAAGACAAAAATTTTTGAAAGAGGAGAATAAATTAAACGAGGAAGAGTGATAGTGAAATAAGAGAAAGAATAAAAGAAATTGAAGTTAGATGGTAATGAGGAAAGATAAGATAGGGAAATGAAGGAGGGGTAGTTTAAGGTGGGTTAGGAGGGTGGGTTATTGGAGGTAGAAAATGTGGGTGGGAACTATGTAAGACATGGAAAATAGAATTGGGGTTTTGGAATTTGGAATTTTTGAGAAGAAGAATTAGAAAAAGGATATTGGGTTTTTCAGAAATGTCGTTTAAATTGAAATTAGGGTTGAAGTACTGGTCAAGGTGGATAAAGCAATTTTCAGTAATGTTTAAGAGGGGGCCTTTGTTAATGATTTTAAGTATGTTTATGTCATTGTCAATACTGGTGAAACTATGTTTGGAGTCTTGTATGTGCTGTCCTATGGCAGAGAATATGTTGTATTTAATGGCGTTGACATGTTCAGAGTACCTGATATTGAAGTTGCGGCCAGTTTGTCCGATGTAGGAGGAACTGCAGTTGTTGCATTTAAATCTGTATACACCAGATTTAGAAAAAGCATTAGACTTATTTAGAGATTTAGAGTTGTGTAAGATATCAAGACTTCTATTGTTAGTTCTAAAAGAAATTTTCATATTATGTTTTTTAAAGATATTAGTTATTTTATAAGCATCCTGAGTAAAAGTGAAGGTGGAAAAAGCAGTTGGTTTTATTGTGTCTTTAGATAAAGTGGTTTTTGGACGGTGTTTGAATTTATTGATGATGCGGTTAATGAAGGAGTTGTTAAAGCCATTAAATTTAGCAATGTTGCGGATGGTGTTTAATTCATTATTTAAATCTTTTTTGGACATAGGGGTGTTGAAGGCACGAAAAATTAAGCTGTTATAAGTAGCACGTTTATGAGCTTGGGGGTGCGAAGAATCTTGTCTTATTGTAGTTGCTGTTTGGGTTGGTTTTCTGAAAATTTTGTAAGATAAAGAAGAAGGATGTCTAGTAATAGTTAGGTCTAGAAAATTAAGAGTTTGGTTGTGTTCTGATTCGAGGGTGAATTTAATGTTAGAGTCTAAGTTGTTGAGATGAAGAAGTGTAGAGGCTGCGTTGGTTGATTCCTCATTTAATATTACCAATGTGTCGTCGACATATCTCGCCCAAAAGAGGATGTTGGAGAAATTATTATTATTATTAATTCTTGTGTTCTCTAAGAAGTCGAGGTAAATTTCAGCAAGAATGCCAGAAGCAGGTGAGCCCATAGCCAAGCCATCTTGTTGATAAATGGTGTTGTCAAAGGTAAAATAATTATTGTTGAGAACTAATTTTAAAATAGACATGAAGTCTTGAATTTCAAGTTTACTTAGGTTACTGAATTTGTTTAGGTTGTTGTTTATAATGGGGAATAATTTTGGAATTGGAATACTAGGGTACATGTTGACAATGTCAAAAGAATGGAGAGAAAAATTAGGTTGGATTTCAAAATTTTTTAATTTGTTGATTAGATCAGAAGTGTTTTTGATAGATTTGTTGGATAAAAATCGATAATTTTTTAGTAAAAATGTTTGGATGAATTTAGAAGTGTTGTATAGGGGACTGGGTCTGTAATTGATAATTGGACGGATAGGAATGTTAGTTTTGTGAATTTTAGGGAGGGCCTTGGCAGTGGGCAGTCCAGGGTTCATGTTTATTAGTTTAGTTTTTTCTTGATCTGTGAGGAGAAAGGAAACGTTTTTTAAAGTATGTTTGAGTAGGCGTTGGATTTTTGTGGTTGGGTCTTTTTTTATTATAGAAAAAGAAGGGTCACTGAAAAAGTTTTTGGTTTTATCTAAGTAGTCAGTTTTATCCATTATGACAGTAGTGTTGCCTTTATCAGATTTGGTGATAATGAGATTATTGTCATTGATTTTCTTTTTAAGATCTGAAATGGTTTTATTATCTTTAATTAAATTATTATTATTATTATTATAATTAATAAGAGAAGTGTTTTTGTTATTGTTAATGAAGATTTTTTCAAGTTTCCTTTTTACTTCATATCTGATTTCATCTTGTTCATCTGTTGGCATTTTGTTAATGGCTATTTCAGATTCAATAATTAAATTGGTGGCTACATTGAAAGTGTTGAGATTGGGCCAATAGTGTTTGAAGCCCTTCGAAAGGAGTGAGTTTTCATCATCACTCAGAGTTGTTTTAGATAGATTTACGATGGGAGGATGGAATTGTTCAATAGTTTTGGAGGGTGTGTTACGGTTCTTAAACTGGAATTTATGTGAAGAAGAGTTGTTCTTAAGAATTTTGAGTTTTTTCTCTAGGGTTTGTTGTTTGATTGACAGTACATGAAATAATTTATCGTCTACTTGAGTTAGGAAGAGGTTCCATTGTGCACTCGGGAGAAGAAAAAAAAAAATGTTCCTGCATTGACATCTAGCAATTGCATATTACAAATCTCATGTTATGGTCCGTATTGAAATGTACTTAAAGTCAAATAATAATACCAGATTATAAATTCCACCTGTTCAAATATGTAAGAGTTTTTAAATTTAAATTTAAGAAATAGTTCATAACATATTAGATATAGGGACATGTTTCACCCATAATGAGGGCATCAGCAGCCTAAAAATCTCATAACTGAAAGAAAGATAGATCAGGATCCTGATTGTTCTTATAGGTAGTTTTTAACAAAGGTCTAAAATATAAATAAGAGGATACTGTTTTAGGTACAAATGTGTATAAAATGACTAGCAAGTAGAATATAGTAGTTATAAGTACTCTTATGACAAAGTCTTATAATCAATCCTTATTGTAGATCTTTACGAATGTTTTGTTTTTAAAAAATGTGGTAACAAGTAGTTAGTTAAAAGTTCAAAAAGAATACGTAAATTGCAACATTGAAATGACATCTGGTAAATATGGTGCCTTATTCTGCAGATGGCATAAGGAGCTTATAATAGCTTAATATTTAATATTTAGGATAAAAGTCTCTCTTAGTGGTAGTTAAATTTAAATCCAAAGTTGAAGTTGTTAATTTTATATGAAAAGATAAGACGACAAACTTCTTGAAGCACTTAGGAGCGAGGACAAGTACTCCTCAGAAAACGTAGCTATATTTATAATTAGCTGGTAGATGTGTTTGTAGCTTCTTGTATTAAAAGTCAAAAGAAAAATGTGCGAGGTTCAGCAGAGCTTGTGGTGTTATGTCTGAAATAAGAGGAGAGTGAAATATTAACGAATAAAATTAAAGGAGGAGAGAACGAAGAAAAAACAATGTGTGTGAAGATTACTTACCCCTTCAACAGTTGTGATTTGGTCAAATATGAGGTGAGTTGAAGAAAATATGTTGTGTGTGATTTCATTTATATTTTCAACTGTTGTAACGTTAATTAGTTGCCATGGTAGCATTTGAATGACTGATATTTGTGCTTCTAGTGTTATACCGATGTGAGTTTGGTGGGGGAGGGGCGTTAAGTTTATGTGTTATTGGATGTGGTTGGCTTGTGGGGGCGGATGGGGAGGGAGTTGTGTTTCCTAAAGTGGGGGGGGGGGGGCTTGGAAGATGATAATTTTAGATTGTTTATTAAGTTTTTGTGTTTATAGTTTAGAGATTGTAACAATTTAGGTAAAATCTCGTATAATGGGTTTTTGACTTCAATAATATCGTTAAGGTTTGAATTTTTGTTGTAATATTGGTCTAAAAATATATAGATGTTTTCCAATTCGTTCATTAATTTCCCTTTACCTACTTTTTAAATAATAGTGAGGTCTTGATCTATAGTAGTGAATTAGGGGATTCAAAATTTGGTAAATGTCTGGATTGCTGTAAGTGAAAGTAATAAAATTAGATTTTTTGGGTGTGTCGGGGATGAGGTTAGTTGTTAATTCAATTTTTATTTTGTTGATTAAATTGTTAATAGTTCTTGGTTAATACACGTTCATTTTTGCAAAATCTTTTATGTAATTGAATTCATCTTCTAGGTTCTTAGATGATAGAGGGATTTTCAGGGCTTTGTAAATTAAACTATGGAAGGTAGCTAGTTTATGGGATTTTGGATGTAATGAAGTATTTTTTATTGTTATTGCAGTGTGGGTTGCTTTTCTATAAGTTTGGAAGTCAAAGTTATCATTATTACGTGTTACTGCAATATCTAGGAAATTTAAGGATCTATTGATTTCATCTTCCTTGGTGAATTTTATATTTTTGTCTAGGTTGTTAAGGAAATTTAAAATATTATTGCTGTTATTGAGTTCTTTACTAATAATTACAAAAGTGTCATCTATGTACCTGAGCCAAAGGCTGAGGCATTTTATATTTGTTGATATTTTATGATGTTCTAAGGAATCTAAGTATATGTCGGCTAAGACGTTATGCCAGATAACGGGTCTTCCATAGCCAGACCATCCTGATGGTATATTTTATCATTAAAAGTAAAATAATTATTTTTTAACACAAAGTAACACAGAAGCCAACAAAACTCATGTTTTAATTATTATGAATATTTATTTTCATGTCAGTCGCAGTCGCTTAAGTGCGGCCAGTATCCAGTATTCAGGAGATAGTAGGTTCGAACCCCACTGTCGGCAGCCCTGAAAATGGTTTTCCGTGGTTTCCCATTTTCACACCCGGCAAATGCTGGGGCTGTACCTTAATTAAGGCCACGGCCGCTTCCTTCCCACTCCTAGTCCTTCCCTGTCCCATTGTCGCCGTAAGACCTATGTGTGTCAGTGCGACGTAAAGCAACTAGAAAAAAAAAAAAAAAAAAATTAATGAATTTGTGTCATGTAATTTATTTCAGGAATCAACGTTGATTAGTGCGTGTCATTATAAAGTCCACCAGTTGATTAATTTTGTGTCATGTAATTTATTTCAGGAACCTATGTTGAATAGGATGTGTTGCTTAAAGCGTAAAATTATGTTTCCTTATATTTTCCATCAAGGCTTTGAGTGAATGCTGCATGCTTTCTTGGTGAGCCCTGGAAAATATGACATGTTTTTGTGTCTTTGATTGTGTATATATGCCATTTATGTGATTTTGTAGTGTGTGGTTCCGATCCAC
This sequence comes from Anabrus simplex, assembly GCF_040414725.1. Lineage (NCBI taxonomy): Eukaryota > Metazoa > Arthropoda > Insecta > Orthoptera > Tettigoniidae > Anabrus > Anabrus simplex. The sequence goes on from NC_090268.1 coordinate 406,319,623, forward strand.
TGTATTTTGTTGTGATCATGAGATTGCCCATAATTCCGGGTGTATATATTTGTGCGTAGGATGTTTTTCCACTCAGCGTGTTATATATTGTACAGTTAGATTAGTTTCAGTCTACCCTTTGCGCATTAAATCATGTCATTTCTTAAGGTTACAGACCCCCACTGTAATGTCAAGTGTGCAAGAAAGGGGAACGTACTTATCTACAGTACAAAGTGTTAACAAAAAGTAAAGCCACAAGCACGCAAGCCCAAGGTGTAAAATTAATGAAACTTCAAGATTATATTTGATATGTTAAGTATGTGTGTTGGCATACATTGTATATTTGTAATATACTTTGATTCTCAAGATGGACTTTATCACACTGAAAGAAAAATTCTGAGTCATGTAAAAATTTGGATTTTTGATACTTTTTGCTGTTTTTTTTTTCCTCCGTATTTCTTCTTGTTTATTTTAATAAACAGACTTTCCTCCAAAAAGTGACGTTATGCTTTGCCTTGTTTTATTTGTAGCTTTTAGTTGTCATCACCGTGTCCATATTAGTTATATGTTCCCCATCATTCCAGGGTGTATGTATTTTTAGGGCATTATTTTATCATAGTCTGAACTGAGCATGCCTGGGAGTGGCCGGTTAGTCTGGGGCAAATTACCTTGATGGTAGAAATGGAGACAACGCTTCGATAACCTGTGTGCCTATCAGTCCAAAAACTGCCTTTGTGTGACGTAAAGTATATTGTTACTTCTGAGTAAAACGTATTGTCTCTCAGCATTGTGAAAACAGGGTGTGACATAAAAACTTTCCAGAGAGTCAAACACACATAAAGTCAATATAAATTATAACACTAATAACATACTTGTAAAATACACACTATTATACAATGACATATTTCATTCTACAAGAACATCCTCACATTCTATCAAATCACTTAAATCATGCATATGATATATATACATACACGACAGGCCAACTTTCAACAAAAGCAATTCGTAATGCAGCCATCAGGGCAAGGGTATGGGGGGTGGCGGCGGCAGCGTCCGTAGAAATTATTCTCCCGAGATCTTACTAACTTACATATAATTAAAAAATCAATAAGCAACATATATTTAAACCAGATGTAACATATTCAAAGACTGACCTGCTAAAGTAACAGGTGATCTGCAGTAAATATCTGAGTGGAGGTTGAAGGATCATTATTTTGTTGAGTACAGTCGCTCTCTTAGCAACTTGTAGTTGCTGTTTGGTAAACGCGCACTGGTGACATGTTTTTTTTCTTTTGATATCATGTGCATCCTCTGCACTAACAGAGCACTAAACAGTACGGAGTTCATATTAGCACGGAATTCAGTCTTGTTCTTCCTCATCATGCACATTTGAAAAATCACGGCTACACACACTACAAAACACGTGTGAATTAGATTTGAGGAACGCAGTAAACAGGGTCATTTTTTGCAGTATTTCTCCCTAAATTTTTGAACTATTTTTGTTTTATTACTAGTGTCACTAGTCACGGTAACGTCATCACACGTATTTTCCTGCACAAGAAACTGCTTAATTATTTCAAACCTTTCGCACTTCGAAACTCACGTTTAGCATATATCCTATAATAGCAATATATGTAAATTTGGCAAACAAAAAATCGCAATAAATATTTCTTCAACAGTCACGCACACAGTATTCACAATGAAACGGAGTTTGCCACCAATTTGCCGCCCAAACAAAGACAAAAGAACTCGCATACTTGCATGGAGTCTGGTCATATGACGAACAAAGACAACAACTCCGCAAAATATACCACTTCACAGGTGCCTGTTTTCTATTTTGCCAGTACTGGAAGCACACACTGTGTTCGGCACAAATATTCTTAACGAGGGACAGGAAAGGGGCATAAATGATTACTGAGAAATCTGAAAATAATATTCTGAGAATTCAAGCTGTAATGGCATTCCTTGTGTATCCTTCTGAACACTTCACTAACTTAGATTTTAAAATCAATAAAAAATTGTAATTTGTGGTGTGTGATTCGTAAAGGCGTAATTATGAGGGGTAATTCGTAATTATTACGATTGAATCGTAATAGTTGGCATCTCTGCATACATACGCATACATATGCATGCATGATGTAAGTAATCTGATAGAATCTGAGATGTTGTTCTAGAACGAAACATGTCATTCTTTGTATAATACCGTTAAACAGGGTAACTTGGACACTTTTGAAATTAGACTGCCAACAAATCTTACAGTTGGAAAGATAAAACAAAATTACGGGCACCAAACTCTTAATGAGAGACTGCATTATATATGTAATGTTTAATTCAGGTCAGACTTCATTTTATGCCGTGGACCCAACACCCTGGACTTCATACTCTCCTCATTAGAACTTAAAACAATAACCCCAGCAGAAACCTTTTCCTGTGCGACCACTAGTCCCTCGATGCTACATTCCTCCTTCCCCACCCCTCCTCAAAGCCTCACAGCAGGACATCCTACCGCCCTACCTACATCTGGCGCCGTGCCGACTGGCCTGCAATGTGTCGTGCCCTGGAATGCCTTCCCTGGAGTCTGCTCGAAATAGCTGATATCGAATCGGCTCTTGATCTGCTGTACGACTGGCTGCAAGCTGCAATTAAAGACTTCGTACCTGCACAACGGGATACTACTAGCAAACATCAACACTGGATATCACAAGAGACCAGACTGATACTATTTAATAAGAAGAGAGCTTGGCGCCTGCGGAAAGACTTCCCTAACCCACACACTCACAATACCTTCGTTAAAATCCACCGCCACGCGAGGTTTATGGTCAGAAGAGACTACAAAACACACCTAGACACTGTAACTGAAAACGTCCGCAGCAATCCCAAGCGCTACTGGAGTCTCATCAACACACGGAGAAGGACTGAGCGGATTCCTGTCAGCGTGAACCACAACGATGCAACAGCAGATGGCGCCGATCGCAATGAACTGTTCAACAGGTATTTCTTCTCCAACTTCTCCCCTCCCTTACAAAACCAACCGCTCCCTCCCGTCGGTACAGCTTCAAACAGAACCCTATCAAGCATAACTACCACACCAAGTGAAGTTCATAACCTTCTTCAAACTCTTCGTAGCAACAAAGCTACCGGTGCCGACACCATAGATCCTCTTTTCCTAAAAAATACTGCCAGCACTCTTTGCGTCCCTCTCTCTAAATTATTTAACAGATGTTTTGCTGCGGGCTATTTTCCTATTACCTGGAAACAGGCAAATATTGTTCCACTTCTCAAATCAGGCAACAAATTTAATGTTTCATCTTACCGACCAATCTCTATTCTCCCCACACTATCCTTTATCTTTGAAAAAATTATACACCAGCGTCTCCTCGCATTCACTTTGCCGTATATCTCAACCAAGCAGCATGGTTTTCTACCAGGTGGCTCTTGTCTAACAAACCTGGCCACTCTGCATAGCTTTGCATCACACGCCATAGCAGCTAAATCACAGCTGGATATCTGCTACGTAGACATTTCGAAAGCTTTCGATTCTGTTGACCATATTCTGTTGCTCCATAAACTCTCCGAACGATTCAAATCAAATCAAATCAAAATCTCTTTATTTGCAAATGAGGTGTCTACCTCGGTGGCAAATGGTACACTAAAATACATTATTGTCAAGCACTAAATATTAAATTAACAAGAGAAGAAAATTTTTCCTATAATACAATATTATACAATTTACGCTAACAATGTTTTCTATTAAACACACAGCTCATCCTTAATAAATTTATATTGTTTACAAAATTCTACTTATAATATATCCTGTCCTACTTACAAATATAGTCAACTGATATACAGTATGTGGAATTGCTTCAAATGATACTATAAAACTGGTATAACATTAATATTTACATTGCATTAATTTATTTACTATTTTTTTTTTTTTACCCGTTCTGGATCCTAAGTAGCATAACGACCTGCTGCGTCTTAACCAGAGCCCCTTTTGCCACCACTTTTCAGAGTTCCTGAAGGGCCTTCACAGCTACCGTAGCGGTCCCAGGGCCCTCGAAGTCCCCACTGTACTTCACCCCTACAGGCAGTCCCCTACTTTGGCTGTCCAAACTCCTTAGACCAGGGGATGGAATTAATTTATTCACACACATTTTTTTATTTACAATAACCTGCACTGGTCGAATGCCCTCTAACATTTCATTTATTTTCTCTGTTGCTGTTTATTCTCTTCTTGAATATCTGTACAGATTTTGGAAAAGGATCAAACACTACCCCTGGTAAACTGTTCCACTCCTTCACACCCTTCCCAATGAATGAAAATTTACCCCAATCGCTTCTGCTAAAATTCCTTCTAATTTTATATTTGTGGTCAATCCTGCCGATATAATTATTTTCCAACTGAAGCCTCTCACGGATATCTCCCCATGCTTCTTCTCCTGTATAGGCTCTATATAATCCTGTAAGTCTAGTTTTCTCCCTTCTCTTACTTAAAGTTTCCCACCCAAGTTCCTTTAACATTTCTGATACACTACTCTTTCTCCTGAAATCCCCTGTTACAAATCTTGCTGCTTTCCTCTGCACACTATCTATTTCTTTTATTAGGTATTCTTGGTGAGGATCCCAAACACTGTTTGCATATTCCAATAATGGACGAACCATACTCAAGTAACTTTTTTCTTTTAATTCTTTGTTGCATCCTTTAAGTAGCCTCATTATGACATGTAATGATCTGTATGCTTTCCCAGCAATAACATCAATATGACCCTTCCAGTGCAAATTACTTTCAAATCTCACACCTAAGTATTTGCACTTGCCATCTTTTGGGATAACTACCTCATCCAAAGTATATTCAAATTCAGTTTTAAAGCTCCTGTTTGTATTCAATATACATGGCAGTCTTCTGACCCTTCTTGCTGGCTTCCTACATAACCGTTGGCAGAGAGTGGTAATATCAGGCACTTCATCCTCATGGTTACCCGGCCGGTGTCCCACAAGGCAGTACTCTTGGCCCCTTGCTGTTTTCTTTGTTTATGGACTATCTGCCGTCCGAACTCAACGAAACAGCGAATACCCTACTCTTTGCTGACGACTGCAAGATATTTAGGGAGATCAGGAATCCAGCAGATGCAGCTCTGCTACAGTCATCGCTTAATGCCCTCTCGAACTGGTGCTGTACTTGGAAACTTATCCCCAATCCACGAAAATGCAGCCACATGACCATAACACTGCGTAAATCTCCTCTGCCGACATCATATTACCTACTCGACAAGCCCATCACCGTGGTTACGCAACAGCGTGACCTAGGTGTAATATTCGATACAAAATTACAATTTAAGACCCACATAGAAACATATACAACCAAGGCTATGAAATTACTAGGCATTCTCTATCGCTTCACAGAAATTTCTGACCCCGTTGCTCTTCGTCACTTCTTCCTCACGATCGTTCAACCTCTCTTAAACTACTGCTCTCCGATTTGGACAACAGCCGCCCCCTCCAATACCAAGCAGTTAGAGAGAGCAGTGTCCTTCTTTGCTGCAATTGTAAGGAACAGAAACCCCAAGCTCAGAAATCTGTCTACGCAGCAGGTATTAATGGCAATTAATGTGTCACCACTGCACATCAGGCGACAGGTAGCTGACCTGAGTTTCCTCCACGAGATCTTAAATGGACATTACCGCTCGGAACATCTTGTTTCTCTCTTCTCTCTCCGCGTTCCTTCCTGCTCCACCAGAACCAAAGACCTTCTCCACATTCCCCACACTCAGCACTCAATACTTCAACGATCTTTCCTAATCCGCCTCCCAGCACTCTTTAACAATATTAATAGGATACAAGAGCTTGATACAGCATAAAATAAAAGTGCATTCGAGAGGTGTGTAAATAGTATCTTAAAGATAAGTTGATGTGAAGGGATTATACCGCCATCTTGACCCACGATGACTTGGCTATGAACATGGACATTCTCATGGTTTTCGATTTGGACAACTATTAGTAGGATATGTACCTGATCTTGTTATATTTTGTTATGTTTGTTATATTTTATTATGAAAGTTTACGTTTGTTAAATAGTCTGTTGACAGTGCAAGTGAAATTTGCTCAGTGTAGCTTTATCTTGTGCTTCATGAATAAATAAATAAATAAATAAATAAATAAATAAAAATAAAGGTGTCCAAAGTTAGATAATTTAACATGGTAACTTTGGACATGTCTTTGTTTTGCACTGCTGACCATAGTTGTACATGCTAAGACAAATAATAACCAACCTACATGAAATAATAACCATCACTTCGTATTTTCACATATATGTTATCTTATTTTCCTTGCTCTACAACTGACATTATGCATAATCTATTTGTGGATGTTGATATTACCAACAATTGTACCTTATCTTACAAAAATTCTGATTTCAGCCACTTACTGAATGGGATTTATAAAAATCTAAAACGAGAACTGTCTTTCATACCAACTGCGGTGGAGGCAGGTATCATAATTATACAAATTATCCTCAACCAAAATTTCATGTGTGTGTGCATCATTTTTAACAAGTGTCCTTTGCTGCTGATATTGATTTGAGGCTTGTAACCTCCAATTCTTGGGCAGAAATCACTTTGTTCACAACATACGCATGTTTATATACAATGAGTGGCCAAAAGTCATGGGAAGACACTGAATGTGATGTTAATACCGAGTTGCTCCTCCATGAGCCCTCAAAATGGTAGCAATATGGCGAGGCATCAACTCTACAAGGTGTTGGAATCATTCTGGAGGGATCTGGACCCACACATCTTGCAATACTACCCACAACTGGTCTTGTGTAGTTGGTGTGGGGTTCATGGAGCGTTCACCAGCATCAACAGCATCCCATAAATACTTGACTGGATTAAGATCAAGGGATCTGGAGGGCCAATCCATGGTCATAACTTCGCTGGAGTGCTTTTCCAACCACCTGCATGCCACCTCAGAGCAGTGACATGGCACAATGTGCTGCTGAAGCATGGCATCTCCAACAGGGTACTTTAGGGCCAGAAAGGGATGCAGATGTTCTGAAAAAAATGTCCACTTAACGTGCACCTGTCAGTGCTCCTTACAGCCAGAAAATGGGGCCTATTTGCGACCATGAGAACACCGCCCAGACCAGAACTGAGCCACCTCCCGCCTGGACACAACCTTGTTGACACACAGGATCCATAGCTTCATGGGGCATATGCCACACTCTCTCGTACCCATCAGCTCCACACAACTGGAACCAGGATTCACCGGAACCGGACCATACCACACGCCGCCACTGTTCCATGGTCCATTGCTGATGTTTGGGGCCTATGCACGTTGTTGAGCTCTGTTTCGAGGTGTCAGCAAAGGGACACTATTTGATCGTTGGCTGGTGAAGGCTATGCGGTGCAGTTGCCTCCTTACAGTCCTGGTAGAAATGGTTCCTGACTCCCAACATTCAACTGGGCAATGATCTGACTCACATTAGCACATTGAGCACTCAGTATGATTCTGCGGAGGACACGTAATGTCCATTCGTTAAACACCCGTGGTTTTCCCGTGCGGTGGTTTATGTGGGTGGTAACATTCTCTCTGCGATATGGAAGATGCACCCTCAAAACCACTGACCTCAAAAACATGAATTCGCTTGTAATCTCCGCAAAGCTATGACCCATGCGCCAATGATCATCCCACATTCAAAGTCTGTTAACTTGCGACATGTAGCAATCTTCACGACACTGGTGTCTATGAGAATGCTCAGCTATGACGCAGTTAGCCACAATGCTCAGGGGTCAAACATGGCACATTTTCTAATAGGACACCCTTTCCTGTGACTTTTGACCACTCAGTGTACCTTCTTCTGTCTGCGAAAGACATTTAGGATGAAAGTTCCCCCTTTTATAGCTTCCCCGCATGGTGATGTGACCCTTTCAATTACTGTCTCCACTGTGCCTTCAGAGATCGAGATCAATGACAGCCTGTGTGGTTTGTTAAGGTAAGGTGCATAGAAAGCATGAATGTTAAGTCTGTTACTCTGTCAAAAAAGAAATAAATTGGTTATTTTTGAAACTCCCTAAGTCACAAAATATAAACTTGTGGGAAAACAGAAAAAACTGAATGGTGAATAAACCAGAAACCATTTGTAAATTTTTTTGTCTCTGAAGATTAATACTTACAGAAAGACATCACGGAAGAAGGATATGAAGTTATATTCTTTATTAACTTTGCCTATGGATCAGTTTAAAGCTTGTTGACTTCTGAGATTTTAAAACTGAATGAACAACACTGTATTATTGATTTAAAGAAAAACCAAAATTCATACTCACATGATTTACTAATATTCCTACCTGGCTTGCTGGGAGGAAATCCTGATGATGATGATTTACTGATGTGTTTAACTGCTTTATTCATGCATAAAAATCTATAAACATTTACAGTACCAATAAATTCTGCCCAAATTGTACAAGAAAATATATAATATTATCAATGTAATAATATACAATGATAAATGGAAACTGCTTCTTAAAGGTAAATTAAATTTCCCCCCCCCTCACACCTTGTTAGTGGTGCTCCAGTTATATGCAGTATTCCGGAAGACAAATTAGAACTGTTGGAGAAGTTATTTTCAATTAAATTATGCATCATTAGTAAGCAAATATTAGGTTCAATATCTAACTATCTGCAAGGTATTTTGTATTTTGTGGATACACTTCATTGTACTACTACTAAAATATTTACATTCCTCCCCTGAAGGGGGAGGCACGCCTCCCACATGGTGATGCCGTTGGCGGCTGTGGCCTATACTAGGAACTCCCACGGCATTTGCTTTATGCAGGAGAATGGAAAACCATTCTCAGGAGAGCCGACAGCGGGGACCAGCCTATCTCTGTCTTCCGAATGCAGAGCCGTCAGACCAGTCGAAGCCCAGTCTGCAACCGTCGACCCACTTCTTTGTCATTGTAGCCTACATATGAAGTTTGTTTCACTCTTGCTGTTCGTATTTAGTTACACTTACATAAATGCGTACTTCTAATTCCTTTTTTCTTTTTGACATGCTTATACAACAATCGGAAACGTTTCTATAACAAACGGAAAACAATGTGCTTCCTGTGATTAGTGAAATTCGTATTACCAGCAGCTGATGCTAACAGCACACTCTAGTGGTAAAACACTGTTACCTTGAGAAACTCCGCAAGTCAGTGTCTTACTGAGTTTTAAAACAAAACCAAATATTGATGATTCCTTCATGGCCATTGTATACAGCAGACTTACGGGGCTTGTACAAAAAATGATGTATCTACCCTTCAAAATTCATTTTATTACTGAAAACAAAATTGTCAAAAAAATGTGACTTATGGGGTTTTAAAACTAACCGATTCAAATGCACAGTGGTGGGACTTTCAAATCACTGTACTGATGTCCAAAGTTACCCTGTTTGACTGTAGTGTGTTTTTTACAGGTATGTTTATAGAGTTATAATTTATATTGAAATTTTTGTGTGTTTGATAGACTGGAAAGTTTTTATGTCATGTTTTAGTAAGTCCTTAACTTACAAACTGTCCTTAACAAATTGTGAAAACAGTCTAATATATAAAACAACCGAGCACGAAACACAAAATCTCTTTCAGCCATTTTAATTTTAAAAAGACATTACTCTTTTTTTTGTACGGAATAAGAGGTCCCATCTGCAACTGAACTTATTTGCTGTTAGGACAAGATTAGCAAATTCGACTACACAAGTAGAAAATTATAATGGAAGGTGACAAGAAAAATATCCTAGGCCATCTTTGTACTGTTTGAAAGGATCTGAGCTACAGGTCTGGCACTGCTGCTAGCACACTGTAGAGTGCGTTTAAGTCGCCTGTTGTGGGGCATGTCAATGAATATTGAATTTTCACGACCGCATTGTAATCGAAACAGACTTTCAACGTTTAATGTCGTGTTACGTACATGTAGTACGTGTTGAAGAGATGTTAAGTACAGAACAAAAATGGCCAGCCGGACACCAGTGGGATCCGAACCCACAACCTCCCGATTTCGCGTCGATTGCTCTACCAATTGAGCTATGGTGGCCTAGGCCATCTTTGTTCTGTTTGAAAGGATCTCAGCTACAGGTCTGGCACTGCTGCTAGCACACTGTAGAATGCGTTTAAGTCGCCCGTTGTGGGGCATGTCAATGAATATTGAATTTTCACGACCGCATTGTAATCGAAACCCAAGTTTACAAATACCATATTTAGGCTATTATTACAGAGGAGTCTCCACTCCTGAAGGCATCTTATACCTACTGCCACGTGTAACTTCAGGCTGCTCCTTACGAGTACAGATGCCTTTTGCAATCACTTCACAGAAGTACAAACGTTGAGGTCAGGAGAAAGTTTGTCAGTTTTATCTGCCATTGGGACTGCGGTTCTCTTCGGTCATCTAAACTGTAGATCATGTTCTCCTTTCCAGTGAATTCCTGTTGTTTCCTACACAAATGCTTCACTTGGCCCCCAAAAGGAGTACTCCTCTGCCCATAGCCGATGGTCCAGCCTTTGACTGTCAACTTTGGTAATGGCCGCTTGACCGTAGGTCAGACAGTCGTAGGCAGTACCGTCTACTGTCACATACGGTAGTAGGATGATTCTGACCTGAAGTTTTATATCTTGAATGCTATTAAGAAGAATGAGACAGTGTTTGCTTGTTCCGGATAAGTTCGACAACTGGACTGATTGAGCTTAATTTTGGCACGGATATAACTTGAAATCCAGAGTCACGTGAAGGATATTTTCGATTTTCATATTTTCATTTCATATATTTCACAGTTTCGAGCTAGTGGGGAATTTTACAGGGATATGTCCCAAATTTAGGCAACTACATAAATTAAAGTAACAGGTAAATGGTTGGCCCTATCAAAAAATTAAGTGGACTATTGGTCTTGAAATTAATTTTTCTACAAGAAACAAATATACATTTTCTTTGTAACTCTAATGGTTAATACAATTTACGAATTTTATCGTATAGATCCTTATTGATACAGTTAAAACTAAGAAACAATGTTAGGTTTTGGTTCGCACAATCAATACACATCACTTTACAAGTGAAAAACTATTTAATTAAAAAACACATATGTTTTACTTACTCTACACTCATTTCGCACATAAGTCGTAACTCATTTTGCTAACAGGCCAGCTGAAGAATAAGTGCACTATTCTGCGGAAAGTGTTCAGGGGCTACAGTTCTAATGTAGATAGTACTAAGCATGCTTATCCATATTTGGGAACTGCTGTGCGCTATAGTTTATTTATTCAGCCATTTCATTATCATCGTCATGGTATTATATTTATATTCTGTTTTTACTATCTTTTTAGTACTGTGTAGTTTAGGATTCATATTTAGTGAGTTATAATTCACATTTCATTTTGCGTCATTATCATTGTCATGGTACTATGTTTATATTCTATAGGCCGATTGCAGAAACGGTGCTTAGAGGATGTCTAGGTTAAACAATGGCTATCGTCGCCATAAGACCTATCTGTGTCGGTGCGACGTAAAGCATGGCTGTCACATTGCAGAGACATTATTTATCACTTGGACACTCTAAAACCGATGTTCAACCGGCCATGTTTAAACACTGTCGAGAACACTGTTTAACCTCACACAAGCAAGGAGTGAATCACAATCATAGGTTATGTACCATGAAACATGTAATTTGTATTATCATGTTGAGACGATTCCGGGAAGAACGGTTAGTCTGATGGCCTCTCTGTTTGTTGGTCACCCGCTTCAAAATCGCAGCAATTCATTTCAAATGTACGGGGAGGTAGAGCTTAAAATAACATTTTGCTTTCCAAGAGACTTGTTTCTTGAGAGTGACAAAGGGACAGTCCGGTAAGTATCAACTTGAATACAATTCTTGGCAACCATTATTGCTAATGGTAATTCTAAATTCCCATGGAGGGAATTAGATATTTTTCCACCAATAGAGCATATCAAAAATTAGATCAAAAATTAGATGTTGGCTTTTCAGGCGTTTGCTCTATTAACCAGCATTTCGTCTTAGGTCTGACACTAGACTCGTCAGAGTGGGATGTGTCAGACCCTACCCACTGATGCTGGGGTGTATGCAGGTGAACTTATCAGAAGCCTCTTATGTGGCACAGTCTGATAACTGCATACGGGAGATAAAACTCCACAATGGAATTAATGCCCGCCTAGCAATTCCAAATGGTAATTCTAAATTCCCATGGAGGGAATTAGATATTTTTCCACCAATAGAGCATATAAAAAATCAGATCAAAAATTAGATGTTGGCTTTTCAGGCGTTTGCTCTATTAACCAGCATTTCGTCTTAGGTCTGACACTAGACTCATCAGAGTGGGATGTGTCAGACCCTACCCACTGATGCTGGGGTGTATGCAGGTGAACTTATCAGAAGCCTCTTATGTGGCATAGTCTGATAACTGCATACGGGAGATAAAACTCCACAATGGAATTAATGCCCGCCTAGCAATTCCAAATGGTAATTCTAAATTCCCATGGAGGGAATTAGATATTTCTCACCAATAGAGCATATCAAAAATCAGATCAAAAATTAGATGTTGGCTTTTCAGGCGTTTGCTCTATTAACCAGCATTTCGTCTTAGGTCTGACACTAGACTCGTCAGAGTGGGATGTGGTGGAAAAATATCTAATTCCCTCCATGGGAATTTAGAATTACCATTTGGAATTGCTAGGCGGGCATTAATTCCATTGTGGAGTATTATCTCCCGTATGCAGTTATCAGACTGTGCCACATAAGAGGCTTCTGATAAGTTCACCTGCATACACCCCAGCATCAGTGCGTAGGGTCTGACACATCCCACTCTGACGAGTCTAGTGTCAGACCTAAGACGAAATGCTGGTTAATAGAGCAAACGCCTGAAAAGCCAACATCTAATTTTTGATCTGATTTTTGATATGCTCTATTGGTGGAAAAATATCTAATTCCCTCCATGGGAATTTAGAATTACCATTTGGAATTGCTAGGCGGGCATTAATTCCATTGTGGAGTTTTATCTCCCGTATGCAGTTATCAGACTGTGCCACATAAGAGGCTTCTGATAAGTTCACCTGCATACACCCCAGCATCAGTGGGTAGGGTCTGACACATCCCACTCTGACGAGTCTAGTGTCAGACCTAAGACGAAATGCTGGTTAATAGAGCAAACGCCTGAAAAGCCAACATCTAATTTTTGATCTGAACCATTATTGCGTCGACGCTTTTTTTTGCAACCATGTTGGGCGGCAATTTTTAATGCACCAAACGCTTAGTCCCGCAGCATTTTTCTTTTCCTTGCCCCAGAGTTGGGAGCCAATTTTTAATAAGCCGACATTATCTTGATGTGTTCATGTGGATATATTCAATTTAGTCTAATGTATGGGCGATAATTCTTCTTGGACCAGTCTAGTTATCGGGTGAGCACATAATTAATTTCTGGTGAATGGGCATCCTCTCTTTCCTCTAACTAACTATACGCCAGCGTTCAAGAAAATCTCCAGCTAGCTGCGCTGTATACCTCAGGGATAAAAATTATACAAAAAAAAGAAAATAATATATATATATATATATTACGTGAATTCGACTGAAAACCGTGCCTCTTATTCTCTAGTTTGCCTGCATGTCCACATCGGACCACTTTATTTATTTATTTATTCGTATCAGAAGCATACATTTTACATTGCATAATGGTACTTAACGACATACATATCAAATAGTGTTTGCCCAAAATTTTGCCAAATCACGGGCATTAGGTGTTGCAGCCATCGGACCACTAAATCAAATTATAAACAACTTTCAAGTTCATTTATTCATCATCCCCCAAGAAATCAAAAATCAACTTAAAAATAATCTTCTATTCTATAAATAACAATAATAATAAGTTAAATTCTTAATTACTAACTTTATTGGGATAATATATAGTAATCCGAATTATTTCTTTGTGTACATTGGAATCTCATTCAGAAAGATAAAAATAAATTATTTTGATTGTCTTGAAGTTTAATTATTAACAAGTTAAAAAGTAAATACTGAATATGTTAAAAGAAAAAATCATCATGGTAAGTATCAAAGGTAAATGAATGTCAAATATGCTCAATGTCAAAAATGCTTATTTTCTATTGAACATCAGATCATTTTTTTCTTTTTTTTTAATATATGCTCTTTATTTCTAGCTTCATCAGTGACGTATGCAGAATACGTAATGTTCCATACCCGTAGCTTCCAATGGCTACACATGACAATATATCAATAAATAAACAAAATAATATATATTAATTGTAACTGAATATATTCAAATATTCTCTGGGAAATATATAAGAATACTCTAACCTAGCCACATCACTTTTGTCAATAGGCTAAATGTCAAAGTTGAATCATTTCTAAAATTCTATCATATGGTAACAAAAATACAAGAAATACCATAGATGACATTTCTTAAACTCGTTAATGGCAGTAATATAAGGTTATGAAGATATTATCGCCAATATTCTGTTGTTTTGACTCATATCAGTTATACTAAGCAACATGAGAAATTTTCCTTGAAAATACCATCATTATACTATAATACAGGTTATTTGGGAATATTTTGATGATCGTACACGGTTATTACCTGTAAATTCATTCATTACACATCACCACCATATGTATCTATTACGTCAACCCATATTACATGTCAACCCATATAACACATCACTATCATGGCAAATATAACCTTGAATTAGAATTGCGTTGCATAAATTAACATCAATTAACCTCAAGTAAAAACCTTTCCTCATACCACGTCGTATTTACCATAATTCCACCGCGAATATACCAACAAATGTACATCATTCACAATATTCACATCTCTTACCTTATACTTCCGTCGTATTCGATGTCTCCATCAATAAAAATACCAATTAATCCTTTCTAAGCAACGCATAATTGATAAACTTCGTATCTTAACAAAAATAACGTTTTATGGGTGACTAATTACCATTCACATAAATGATGCACTTCTCTTATCAAAGAATGAACATATCAAGTCTATATTTACTTACATCTGGTAACAGATTGGTGATGAATACGATCTCAATAACCTCCAATTCCATCTGTTTCCATTTCACGTTTCAACTATATCATATCACTTTATGCATGGTATAATTCTTTGGAAATAATTCGAAAAATTGTTATCAAATCTCTTCACTGGCGAACACTATCTTGCCTATATATTAGTGTTGTTATATATTATGGAGGACTACCTAAATCCATTATTAAAAACAACTTTATGAGTTCATTCGTGATAAAACTGCACACTGGAATTATCTCTCAAAGATATATATCGACCTTCCTTTTATAATAACACAGACATTAACTAACTACAAATTAGAATAGACATGAATAAATTTATAACGAAGATCATGGAACTTAGCTTATTCTGCCTGCGTTTCTGGACTGGGACGGGTGTTACTTCGTTCTTCTAAATGACATCCATCTATGGGTTATGGCTGTGTCATGTCCGGGTTGTCGCCTCGAGTCTCGGGTTCACAGGAATAAGTAAACTTTTTCATGATTAAAATCATTGTGTCCACCTTTTCAATACACAGGAATAGCCGGTTGGTTTCTGTCAGATGCTAACCATCCTAAGCTTAGTTGGCCACAATGATGTTCTCGAATACATGCATCAGAAACATATTTAAAAATATTGTTAATTTCATAATTTCGTTACCTATAGAATTTTCTTGAATTGTATTTATGCTGGACAAGGTAGATTGTGATGCCACAAATGTCAATATTTTCAGATTGAACTATATAAAAGGTGTTTAAAATATCTCCTTGTTTTATGAGTAACTACTTCAAATTAGCAATTTTCAATGTCTACTCTACTTAATCCTTAATAATCTTCAATTCAGTCCTAATCTACAGTCAGCTATTCTTTTCTCTGCCTTTTCAGATATCGTGCTTAGGAATCTTGTTACGTATTGTACCGGTTACGACCTGTACATGAGTATTTTTTGAGCATAAGTTACGTTTATTTACCACGCGTAATGTTCCGAGCGCGCCTGGTTTGTTTACCAGCAGCAAGGACCAGCTAGCGAGTGTATGACGACTGTAAGCTGTGCCACAGGGGCTAGCTAGACCGCCCGCTCGTCTCAACACGTGTTACCAGCCTTGACTGGTATTTTCTGGATTCCACGTCACTTGTTCTAGAGAGTTCGATGGAGAAAATTTTGAAATTTCTATAATAATGATGCTAGCGAATCGAGCGATATGTCATCTTGTTTGGGATCACCTAAACGTCCCAATGCTCGAGTTTCAAGCAAATCCATCGAGGGATTCGGGAGATATTCAATCGAACCGTATTATGACGTAGACATCCCGGATTGAATAAAAGGAGGACCTACTGTAGCCTATTCACACAGTCTCAGCTGAGTAGTCAGCGGGGACACTCTTGCTGCTACTATCATCATGGAACTCTGTCATTATACAAGTGTGGGAAGATGATTCTTCCAAGTACTATAAGTGGACTCATAAGACTTCGAGTGTTGTAGAAAATTTTCTAAGTCTTCGTAATTGAACTTAGAATATTTACAAGCGTTAATTGAATGGACTTGTATTATTTACGTGCCTTCGAGACTGAAACTTTTCTAAGCGTTTGGACTTGTATTATTTACGTGTCTTCGAAGCTGGAATTTTTCTAAGTGTTCATGAAATGGACTTGTATTATTTACATGGGTTCGAGACCCGAATTCTTCTAAGTGTTCACTAAATGGACTTGTATTATTTTCATGTGTTCGAGACCAGAACTTCTCTACATGATCATTGAATGGACTTGTATTATTTACGAGTATTCGAGATTGGAATTTTTCTAAGTGTTCGTGAAATGGACTTGTATTATTTACGTGGAATATTTGCGACTGTTGAGGATCTCATCCTTCTAATAGACAGCGATTAATTAACATTGCTAGTGATGAACTTTAACTTTCCAACGGCTCTAAACAAAGTTAGGATTTCACTTGCATTTACTCAAAGACTTGTACATTTGCCAGTGTTGGTCTAAAAGACTTATGAATTTCGTCAGTGAATTTATTTATGTGGAAGGACTTGTGTTTTCGTCAGTGGTCACTCAAAGACTTTATGAATTTCACCAGTGATTAACTTTAAATATATTCAAACTTCCAAGTGAATGGACTTGTGTTTTCATTCGAGTTTAGGCAAAGACTTGCACCTTCGCCAGTAATGAACTTTGAGTTTAACTATAATTTCACAAGAAGGGACTTGTATTTTTCGTTGCCAAAAGTTATTCAAGGACGGGGATTTTCCTAGTGATGAACTCTAAAATTATTAATACCACTCATATCGTTTTAGGAGTGTTGGAAGTCTTGATGTGCAATTATCAAGAACTCTGCTTGTAAGTTGATCATCCAAGGTTTTCATGGACTCATGCGCTACTAGTGACCTTGGGAACATCAATCCTCTCAGTCTCATTGCCTCATCGCCTGGATCACCGGGGTTCAACCCGGGCCTCAGAGTTCGAGACATCTCTACTTGCCGTCAATCCAGACAATCCAGCTGCCTCTGTCTGGAGTATCTGGAATCCCTGGAATCCCTGGAGTCTTCTGGAACGTGCTTCAACCAGCTTGGCTTGGTGAGCTGGAGAACCCGAGCCATACTATTGGAATACGAGGAAGACAATCCAGTTCTACTTAGAGGTGATGTGCCAATTCATGACTTATTTGAATAAACTCTTGTGCAATCAGAGTCAAAGTTTTTCTGTAGATAGGACCTACCTCCTGTACCGAGCCCTAGCTACAATTAATCCAGTTTTTCGCCCTGAGAACTATTATCATGCTACTTTAAAATTTAATCTGAGAGTCGGGCTCTTTTACTGGTACAGTATATGAAGATTATTTAAAGTTAAAAATTTCATTGTTCCGTATTGAAGAATATTACAGTTAAAATTGAAATAATTGATAAAGAGATTCAACCTATTCAATACAAAAGAATAAGAAATGTAGTGAATTACATTCCCATTTAATAATAAGTAGAAATGGTACCGGTTTCGACCCTAGTCCAGGTCATCATCAGCCGATTAAAGCATGAAAAACAATGCATAGGAAAAGGAAAGAAAAGATCAAGTACACTCCGGATCAGTAAAAGAGGCGATATAAAAAATGAACGGGGGTAGACACTGTAAAACTCAGAAGAAGTAAAATGCAAGTCACTCAAAAGAAAACAGTGCGCAATTCTCTGAGCGGCAGCACGGCACACGCAGCGCTAGGCAAAGTCCCACAATGTTTACGAATAGCGGAGAACGGTTAAATGAGCCAGTTTTTTAACACTGTCAGGCACAAAGTCACATCACAATCGAACACATACGAAGATCCATAATCGTGCAGGAGTTGAAGACGAGTAGATCCATTGAAGCTACTTGCCAACTCCCGGTGATCAGCGCGACACATTCAACATCAGGCACTGTGGTTTCAAACGCCAAAGTAAAATGGAGAATAACTTGAAGATCCAGTGACTCGGAAAATAGAACAATTACTCACCGATTCTACATACAGAAAAATAAGGAACCCTACCAACCGCATTAAGAACAAACTCCACACACTAGTAAAAAATTCCAGTATCCCAGCCGAAATACAGAAGAAGCTGATATCCTCGGACCCGATACCTCCTAAATTGTGTGGCCTTCCTAAAATCCATAACGAAGGAATACCTCTGTGACCTATCGTGAGCGCTATAGGATCTCCCACGCACGATATCGCCCGTTACGTAGCTGGACTACTTCAGCCACATACAGGACACACTGAAACCTACGTGAAGGACTCCCGACATTTCATCCAGCTCCTTAAGGACCAATCAATTGAAAGTACGGACTTATTAGTAAGTTTTGATGTCACGTCACTTTTCACCAAGGTGCCGCTAACAGAAGTATTTCCGCTATTAGACCAGAAACTTCCAGAAGACCTGTCAACACTAGCTAAAGAATGTCTTAACGCCACTTGTTTCGATTTCAACGGGGAGTTCTACGAACAGACAGAAGGGGCCGCGATGGGGTCGCCACTCTCTCCAATAATAGGAAACATGTATATGGAACACTTCGAACAGAAAGCCTTAGCTACATCTGCCCTGAAACCGAAATGTTTTCTCCGTTTTGTGGATGACACATTCGTAATCTGGCCTCACGGGAGCAATAACCTAGAGCTATTTCTCGACCATCTCAACTCCATACACGTAAATACTCAGTTCACCATGGAAATAGAAGTAGACGGAAAACTACCGTTCCTGGATGTGCTAGTAATACGCAACTCCAATGGAACACTGAGTCACGCAGTATACAGGAAACCCACTCACACAGACAGGTACCTACAAGCCTCGTCTCATCATCACCCATCACAAAAGCAAGCTGTCCTGGTGAACAGGGCCATAGCGATATCTAACGCAGAGCACCTCGAGAAAGAGAAAGAACACCTCATGAGAACTCTCAGGAAAAATGGCTACTCGCTCAATAACATCCGACGAGTCCTTAAAAAATCAGAAGAGAACAAAGAAAAGGCCGCCGCAGGAGAAAACAACGGGAAAGAAGAACTGACCCACCCGAAAACAGCGATACTGCCATACATTAAAAACACTACAGACAGGATCGGCAAGATACTGGACAAATGCAACATAAAAACTATCTATAAACCTCACCGGAAGCTAGCCCGTTATCTACCACCAGTAAAAGACACAATAGAATTACAGGCCCCTGGAGTACTGAATGTAGCTGTGGAGCTTGTTATGTAGGTGAGACAAAACGTCTGATCTCCATCCACCTAAAAGAACATATCCGTCACACTAAGAACCAAAACACAGATACTTCAGCGGTAGCCAAGCATTCCTACGAAACTAGGCACGGAATATCATTTGACAAGACCAAGATCCTAGCAGCTATCCCTTGGAACCTGGAAAGGAAAATCCGCGAGGCTATCGAAATCAAGAAACATCCGAACAACATAAATTTAGAAGAAGGATATATAATCAGTAATTCTTGGATGCCTATCATTCATAGTTTAAGAAATACAGACCACAACATTAACACACGGGCCGCAACCCCATTACATAACAGCACGGGCAAGCCCCCACTACCTGGCTGTGACACACACTTTCCAGAATACTCACGAGACAGCCAGGGCTTATGTCAGCCAGAAAGGCTAGGATATAAAAGGCCAAGATCAGGGCCACTATAGTAGTGTAATTTCTGCCTGGGAGACTGATTACCTCGGATCGAGTAGGGGGATTTCAGTTGCCTTGAGAAAGAATACTGCAATGTATTCGAAACGTCGGCAAACTGTACGTGATATGCAGACAAGTACATCACAGTTCAACCCGGAAATTAAATTAAATAATATTCTTATCTGTGGGCAACTCACGCTTATGCTTAGCCATATTTGAGTAATGTGTAGGAAGACAAACAGCTGACACCAACGAATTTAATTTGTTCCGACAAGCAAAGAGTTGCATGAAAGATACTTCTATCTCCATTTTCAAACCAATATTGAAACTTTAACCAATGTCTAGTTAAAAACCGGCTGAACACTGTTTATGCAATGGAAGATTGTGCTTGATTTAGACGTTGTTTAGGTAGACGTTATCTAAGGCAAAAGAACTAGTCATCGTTTCTGCAATCGGTCCTATGTTTTTTTTAAAATATTGTGTAGATTTAGTATTCATATTTAATAGGTATATATTCCACATTTCATTTTGCATAGTCTTAGAAATGACATCTGTTATCCAGTTATTAATAGTCAAATCTTTTCTAATATTTTATGCCGAGGCGTGGTGCGATGACCACGGACATCGAGCTGATTCTGGCATGGGTGTCACGTACAGTATGCGCAACTTTTAGTGATACCTGGGCTCCCTAGTGTTGAATCGGTAGACCTCGGGTATCTTCGAGATTCGTATTGGCAACCTTTGAAACACAAACTATGAATTGATTATGCATCGCCATGAGACATCTGGCATACACTTTACGTATTAGTACGGTTGTTTACACAGCAAAGCCAAAATCTAGGTTAGGATTGAACATGAGTGAGGAAAACAGGCCTTCTAATAAAATTTAAGCTGTTGACGTCATGGCTGGTGAAACAGGTCATGTCATCCTTCGTCTTCTCCCATACAACTGTGATCTGAATGCCACTGAATTGGCACGGGCAAAAATAAAATGCGAATTCAAATGACGCAATATTACGGGAGACACGTCAGCAGTTAACTTATGACGACTGACCATTGAGGTGTTCCATTTAGTATGTGCTGCAAATTGGGAGGGGCATTGAAGAAAGGTGAAAGAACTGGAAGAGAAATACTGGAGGCACGACGGTGCCATGGAAATAGCCATGGACGAGATTGTAATTAACAGTACTGCAAATAGCAGTGATGATTGTGAAAGTGATATGTCTGAAAATTAATAGTACTAAAGATAGCAGTGACGACTGTGAAAGTGATTGTGGAAGTGATATTTCAGAGAATTCATGCTAAGATAACAAAGGTTTAGAAAATTCATATCGATCGATCACACTATCGATTCAATTCAGATTTCATTTCCATTCAACTGGCAGTATCACCGTTACCGGGAGAGTTCACTCCTTACTCCTCACCCCCGTAAAACCAGATATCACTAAAATTTGCGCATACTGTTGTTGAACTAGGCTCCTAAGGTACTCCTTCCTGTGCGACCTCCCTTCCCCAACTCCAAGAGTTTTAGTCTTGGCCAGTTTCACACAGCGTGCTCTTGAGTATCAAATGGGCATAACCTATGTAGTCCTATATAAAGAAAAGGCAAGAGAAAAAAATTTATGTCGTACCGACACAGATAGGTCTTATGGTGACAATGGGATAGGAAAGGGCTAGGAGTGGGAAGGAAGTGGCCATGGCCGTAACTAAAGTACAGCCACAGCATTTGCTTGGTATGAGAATGGGGAACCACAAAAAAGCATCTTCATGACTGCTGACAAAAAATAGATTCTTCTGTTGAAAACCCTTAAGGTGGGTAGTAGAGCTGGTCAGTAACAGCGATAAGATTTTTTAAAAATCTGCCAAATGGAACAACATGGAGTGATCATTTTCAGTGAGCTGAAAAAGGCCATTAGAATTTATTTTCAGAAAAATTGGCAAGAAGAGAAAAACGTTGGTAAAGCGTTAAATCAGCATGAAACAGTATTTCTGTCTTATGTATTTCAGCTCATCTTTTCCTTGTTGGAAGTAAACTGCTTTAGAGTATTTTACACCATCATAAAGCAAAAGCCCATTTAAAATCAGATGAGTAGTTCGTAAGTTATGAGGCACAAAATTCAAGACTTGGAAAAATCACACCTAAGGTTCTCTAGGTTGATCAGCAAAATCAATGAATTCTGAGAGTATTTTAGAAAGAGTAATTGATGAGAATTCCCATGAATTTCACTGTGTGGAATCCAAAAATGACATTGGTTTTGCCTTTTACCTGGCTGATATGTCTATTAGAAAATTTCTGGAGGATCTTCATGACTTGAATCTTCTTAACTCATTCCCAGTTCCTTGGTAATTGCTCTATACTGAATTCATTTTTGTTCAGATAAGCAAATTGTCTTTAAGCACTATGCTGCCAGATAATATTCATCTGCTTGTGGATAAGAGAGGTAGGAAAAGAAATATGAAAGGAGTATTTTATGTGAACATAAGTGATTTAATATAAAAGCTGCCAACAGTGTCCAGGTAATGAAAAGGAATGAGTAGCATGCACAGATGCAGAACTAAAAACAGAAAATAAATTCTTTAGTAATGAGAATGTGTAAAGTTTGATTGTAGGGCCTCAGCTACTCTGGGTAGGCATTTTGATCTTAGACCATCAAGGCTACTGTGTGTCAATTTTCATATTCTGTTTTAGTCTACCAGATGGCACAGTAGACTGGATCTCTGTTTAGGCAATCTATGGCTGAGTTTTAATTAATTTTGTTGGGCAAACACCAAATGTGTCAGTAGAGATCTTTTAAATACTGACATCATACGGCATGGAGCATTCGATGAACTGTCTTCCACCCTTCAAAAATATGACTACCTCAGCCAGGTTTGAACCAGAGATTTTGGAATCCAGAGGTCGAAATCCTACAACCAATCCACAGAATCTATGAAATCACTGAACAGAAAGACAGTGTGTTTTGAAACACCTAAATAAAGTACATTGAAATCACTCATTCATGGATATTGAAGGGATGTAAAATTTGTCCACATCTTGGAGGTGTCCTTCCCTTGTTAGCGAGGTTGCCTATTCTAACTGTAGCTTTATAACTTATGTTTTGATGCTATGGCACTCAAGATGGAACTAGCAAGTGGGTGAGGAGAAAAATAAAGTTGCAGTATGTGTCGAACTGACTTCAGTAACTCGAGCTCAGACTTATAAATCAAGGCACCTTTTGTGACTTTTCTTATTCACCTTCTTCCAGTTAATTGTAAGCAGGTGGGCTAGCAGGTATAGTATT
The DNA here is from genome assembly GCF_040414725.1 of Anabrus simplex. Lineage (NCBI taxonomy): Eukaryota > Metazoa > Arthropoda > Insecta > Orthoptera > Tettigoniidae > Anabrus > Anabrus simplex. The sequence goes on from NC_090268.1 coordinate 406,343,101, forward strand.
AATACAGAAACCTTAATGTCTTCCTGACAATACAATATATTTCTGTACAGCCCGTAACATTTTTTTTCTTTTTTCCCCCCATTTTTGTAACACACAGTACAGAGTATTAGGTTAGTTAGCAATCTCATTTATGCCATACTCTCTCAAATTTTATCCTTATGCATTACTGAACAAAAATTTAGTAGAAGGCCCAACAATGAGCTATAATATTATGCTTTTGGTGTGGTAACATGTTCTTCACAGCTACCTCTCCTCTCCTGTCATACTATTTATGATTAATTTAACATACAAAATTCTATTTAAAAATCAGATTTACTTTTTTTTTTACAAGTTGCTTTACATTGTACCAAAACAGATACTGGCAAGTCCGATGGTGAAGATGGGATAGGAAAGGGCTAGGAGTGGGAAGGAAGCAGCCGTGGCCTTAATTAAGGTACAGCCTCAGCATTTGCCTGTTGTGAAAATGGGAAACCACGGAAAACCATCTTCAGGGCTACCAACAGTGGGGTTTGAACCCACTATCTCCCGAACACAAGCTCACAGCTGTACGCCTCTAACCGCACGGCCAACTCGCTCGGTAATCTGATTTACTCGTTAAGTCACCACGTCCTTTCAAGGACAAAAGGAATAAGGAGAGAGGTGTGATTTGTGAACAGTGACATATTGGCATATTATGTGGAGCAAGAGATTTCTTTCTACAGCTTTACAAGTCAGTTATTTACCATACCTTACATAGAGATCATACTGGAGATGATATTCGAAAAAAATCTGGTCCATGATTTGTTGGCTTATACAAGCAACGCTCTCCTCTCCAGTAATCCAATGGCTTCACCCTAGTTCGTTTCGATCTTCTTAAATCTGGGGGCAGAAAACACACTATAAGAAACAAATGGCTGGCCACCAGATTATTTCATGAAAGCATACATTTGTGATAATATACAGTCTAAAAAAGAAACAAAATTCAAGAGACCATCCAAACCCTGAACAATATACATTTTTAAAACATAAAAACTGTTGTAGCAATATTAGAAACCAAAATCAAGAGTGCTACGATGAATAATAAAAATAATACAAATGTGAGCACACCAGAGGTGGCGTGTGACCCTCATCAAAGTGTTGCTTGCTTGTTGTTTTAATAATTTATTTAACGCGCACAATGTGCAAAGAATTACTATATAAAACATTAATCTTCGTTGCAAAATTTCACCAGTGATTCTGATTGCTGTTTACAATTTAAAACATGGTACCTAGTACAGTGTGCACCACATCTTAAACATACACAGTTCAAACCTGGTTCATGATAACGCTTTATATTACACAGTTTATAATGGAACCCATGAACGGAGAACCTTGTCAGCAGGTGTCGCAGTTCATATCCACCTTGAACCCACTCGCGATTTAGCATGGCTTACATAAAATCAGCTTCATGGTCCGTATCGCACTTCAATAGATTCACAATGAAGTATTTATTTATTTTCCACCTAGTCGATACAATGATTGCCTAAGGCAATTTTTATTGGTCAAAAGTGGTACATGTTTCGTATATTATCAACATCTTCAGCCACATAACACAGTTTAGATGAAAAATATAAAATTGACAAAGTAATGCTTTAGAGGAAGTGTCCTTGAAATTAACATAAGATTGACAAGATTAAAACAAACAAATAACTCAAGAGAAAATATATAAATTATTTCTACAATAGAAAGCAGTCGTCAAGGAAACACTTGTACAATATTCCATAGAGAAATTGTCCTAATAAATATTCTTTTCTTAATAATCCATGAAAATAGATCAATTTATAAATTAAAAATTATACATTTTATAAGTAATTATCGAAATGAAGAAATCCTGATATCACAGTGCGGCTCTTATTATTAATGTAGATGAAAATATAACTAATTCCTAGTTGTCAAATCTTATTAAGCCTGCTTTCCTTTGGAACAGTAACTCCTGTCATTCTTTCACAGTTTTGCGCCGGGTGTAATATTGATGATGCGTTCTTCCTTGTTCTTGCACCTGAGGAGGAGGAGGAGGAGCGGGGGATATAGGTGTGTCAAGAACTTCCTTGCTGTCACCTATAGCTTCAACTGAGGAGGAACAAGTTGTAGGGCTATCTGTAGGTGGAGAAATTCCAATTCTTTTTTCTTGATCCTTCTCAAGCATTTTCAAATATACTAGAATTTGATAATATAATATAAGAATCCATTATATTATCAAATTCTAGTATATTTGAAAATGCTTGAGAAGGATCAAGAAAAAAGAATTGGAATTTCTCCACCTACAGATAGCCCTACAACTTGTTCCTCCTCAGTTGAAGCTATAGGTGACAGCAAGGAAGTTCTTGACACACCTATATCCCCCGCTCCTCCTCCTCCTCCTCAGGTGCAAGAACAAGGAAGAACGCATCATCAATATTACACCCGGCGCAAAACTGTGAAAGAATGACAGGAGTTACTGTTCCAAAGGAAAGCAGGCTTAATAAGATTTGACAACTAGGAATTAGTTATATTTTCATCTACATTAATAATAAGAGCCGCACTGTGATATCAGGATTTCTTCATTTCGATAATTACTTATAAAATGTATAATTTTTAATTTATAAATTGATCTTTTTTCATGGATTATTAAGAAAAGAATATTTATTAGGACAATTTCTCTATGGAATATTGTACAAGTGTTTCCTTGACGACTGCTTTCTATTGTAGAAATAATTTATATATTTTCTCTTGAGTTATTTGTTTGTTTTAATCTTGTCAATCTTATGTTAATTTCAAGGACACTTCCTCTAAAGCATTACTTTGTCAATTTTATATTTTTCATCTAAACTGTGTTATGTGGCTGAAGATGTTGATAATATACGAAACATGTACCACTTTTGACCAATAAAAATTGCCTTAGGCAATCATTGTATCGACTAGGTGGAAAATAAATAAATACTTCATTGTGAATTTAGCATGGCATCGGTAGAGTAGAAATCTTCCCAGATGTCAGCCTTCTTCGATCGTAGGTCTCGAAGCAGATGTATATAGGGTGTTGTTGCTGGAAGTAACAACTGTAACCTTAGCTCTTCCACATAAAATCCCTCTCTGGATAGCTCATACACGAGCCGGGAAGGAGAATATTTGGAGAGGCACAGAGCCCGTTTCAAGTAGATTGCCTTCAACTTCTCGATTTTATCTAACCGTTTCATACTCAAATGTTCCCAAATGTTTTCCAAGCCATATGTTGCTATAGGGCTGATTTTTAGATGAAAGAGTTTTATGGCCGTTTCTAAAGACAAGTTTCTCAGATGCTTAATGTCAGATATTGCTTTCATAGATGCATTTAGACGGTCCATGAGATGGAGGGTGAAAACATTACCTTGGGTTTGAAAAATTACACCCAAGTATTTAAAATGCTTTACGGACTTAAGTTCTTGGTCTTCATAATAGAAGATTCCATGAGGCCCCCCTCTTCTAAACGTCATGGAAACTGTTTTTTCTACATTCAGTTTGAGCTCATTTTTATTTATCTAGCCTACTATTTGGTTGAATGATTCCTGGAGTTCCTTCTCTGACGTTGATGTTAAGACCGTATCATCAGCGTACATTAATAGTTTGACGCTTTCCTGGTTTACCAAATCTACTATGTCTGCTGTCGCAATGATGAATAATAATGGACTTAACGGGTCTCCCTGTAATACCCCGGTTGTTTGTTCCAAAATAATAGATTTGGTAATGCCATCATCTACTTCTATTGAATTGTTGAGCAGTAAGTTCCTAATCAGCGGTATAAGGTAGTTTGTACTATCAATGATACTCTCCAATTTTTCTAACAGTATGGTTCTGCTTATGGTGTCAAAAGCTTTCGAATAATCTATAAAGATGGCATGCAATTTACCCCCGGTTTCTTTAAGGCTTCTTCAATGTCATTCTGGAGACAGCGGATAGCTAAAGTCGTTGATTTTCCTTTTCTAAATCCGAATTGCGACTCCGGTAGGTTATTTTCCACCAGTTTAATGAGACATTTACCTACTAATGAAGTTAAAGTCTTTAGTAGAGTACATTCTAGCGCTATTCCTCTATATGAGTTGGGATCTGCGGTATCACCTTTGCCTTTATATAGCATTTTAATAGTAGATTTTCTCCAGTTGTCTGGTATCCTACCTTGCCGCAAGCATTCATTCATTAGGTGAGTGATGGATTCACCCAATTCTGGGAGAGTAGCTTTAAGATGTTCATTAAAAATGTGATCTGGGCCACATGCCTTGTTATCTTTAGATGCTGTAATAGTTGATACAACCTCATTAATTGAAAATTCGTCAATTTCAGGGATTATTTGAAAAACTGGCACGAAATAATAAGTAGGTCGTGTGTCTCTCTCTTGAAGCACTGCACTCAAGTGCTTTTCCCAAACTTCCATTGGTAAGTTCCTGGAGAACTTCGGTTGTCTAGGCTTCAGAGCCAGGTAAGGATCTAGACTGGCACGTTCTATAACTTTCTTTTCTTCTTCCTCTCTATAATTATTTTTGGCTTCTTTTAGTATTAGTTTGTATGCTCTCCTTTTACTGGCATATATTTCAAGGAATTCTTTTGTTTTCTCTCTTCGGGCTGTATGTAATGCTTCCAGCACATCTCTACGATATTTATAGCATTCCTTGGTGAACCAGGGCTGAGATTTCCTGACCACAGGTATTGTTGGTATAGTAGCATTCTGGAACAGCACTTCTAGATATAATGCAGCCTCATTAAGATTACCCTCTCGTAATAGGTTAAGTATCGTTTGATTATCTTCACCACAGATAAGAGACGGATTACTTTTTCTACTTATTTTTGTACGGTCTCTAACTGTATCAAGCGTACTAGGCCTATTCTCCAGCTGTAAGGAAGTTGCAACTGGTAGGTGTTTCCGTTGTGCCTCGAGAATAACCTCCTGCTTGATTGGCACAAACTTAGAGTTTATAAACACCAGATCTATTGTGCTAGCACCATTATGAGACATGTAGGTATTCATGTCAGAGGCATTCACCAACCGAAGACCTTCCTCTTCTAAGAAGTCCAAAACTTCTGTTGATTTTTCGATGTTCTGTATCGATACGACAATTTAGGTCTCCGGCAAGGATAATTGCACCATCCCTAGTAGTCACAGTTAAAGCTTTACTAACTTCCTCAATAATCTCAGTTGATGAGAAATCTGGCTGGAAATATACACAAACACATACACACGGCTTGGTTCAAACTACTAAAACGTTCGTAGATCTGTATTGTACACTAAATGGTGAGGTTTTAAGGGGCCTAACATCGAAGGTCATTGGCCCTATCAAAGTGTTAGCACACTAGTTTGTAGAAACATGGATAAAACAAAATGTATAGGTATTAAAGCTCAAATAGAATCATGCACTTTAAAACTTACACAAATCAGTCCTTCCTATACATCTACATATATTACATCTTGTAACACAGCTCTATCCAGCAAGTTTTTGACAGCAAAAGTGTCTATAACACAATCATGGAACCCCGGATTCTTTCTACAGCTTTTCAGGAAGTTCTTCTCAACTGAAATTAACGACAATTTTCATCGTCTTTCTTGTGCTTGTGTACTTCTTAAATAAGATTTTATCTGCTTCATTGCCGAGAAAGATCTTTCGACAGAGGCGCTAGTAGCAGGAAAGTTAAAAATTAAAGAACCAAGTTTGGTTACTTCAGGTAATGCCACATTTAATCCTGAACATGATAAGCATTTTACTGTATAAAGTTCTAGTACGCAAGAACTTGAATTCTGTTGATGGGTAGATGGCCAAAACTCAGTTTTGAGTACCAGGATGTTGAAGTAGTTACCACATGATTTAACCAGGGACTCGAATGGCTGAGCAGGAAAAGAGTCCGTGCATGTTTCAAACAAGTCAAAATCCAAAAGGGAGAGGAATTGCAGCTTATTCAGTACAAAAAAAAAAAAAAAAAAAAAGGTACGTTATATGTCAAACCATTGTATCTTTTTTTTTTTTTGCTAGGGGCTTTACGTCGCACCGACACAGATAGGTCTTATGGCGACGATGGGATAGGAAAGGCCTAGGAGGTGGAAGGAAGCGGCCGTGGCCTTAATTAAGGTACAGCCCCAGCATTTGCCTGGTGTGAAAATGGGAAACCATGGAAAACCATTTTCAGGGCTGCCGATAGTGGGATTCGAACCTACTATCTCCCGGATGCAAACCATTGTATCAAGTCACAATGCAGCCTGCAGTTTGTCAATTTCCACATCACCAACTTGTTGTCTTTTAAATCTAACTTCATTTTTATTTGATAAAACTGATGAATGTTCATCTGTGCACTGCTTCCAAAACAAATAAAATTCACCATGTTTGTCATTCAGAAATCTTTTGAATTCATCGACCTTGGCAGAACAATGTCTTATGTCATTAATTTTGGTTTGTATAATGTTGAACAAGAGTTTTGCTTGAGATAATACAGATGAGAATAAATTTAAAATAAAAATATATTCCAAATATTGTAGAGTGGCAAACAAAGATCTCAAACAGTTTCTTGTTTCACTGTCCCATTCTTTGGTGTGGCTTATGACTGACTTGAAGAATGTCTTCAGATCCTTTTTCTACTTCTGATACTACCTCAACCAGCCATGAAATGTCATTTAATATATAAGCAGAGGCTAGCAAGTAAAGTTTACATTTTCAACAGCAAGAAGAAGCAAGTCTACCATATGACATTTAGGTCCAGCAATAACACGGCAGAGGCCATGACTTAAGGTTATAGGTTAAAGGATCAAGAAAGCACTGAAGAGATGAATCGATTGTGTACGTCATGAAGACAAATAAATTGCGAAGTGTTCCTTTGTACAACTTTCTAATCAGAAGAGATGACGTTATCACAAAGTTTATTCCTCAAATGTAAAAAACATCTGGAAAAGAAGTTACAAACTAACGAACTTGGCAGAAGATATGAAACGTGGACCAATATTATTAATGTAACAATTTTTAATGGACTTTTGTTTTATGAACAATTGTATTGTAGAAAAAAAGAGCTAGAAACTGAGATTGAAGATCGACATAAGAACTATTAATACGCATTATGAGAAGCATTTGTAGTAGTAGAATTTAATGGAAACGCATTGAAAGAGATATTAGGGAGATTTAATATTGTATCAAATAACGATTCAATATTTGTGTTAAAACAAGGCAAGTATTTTGGGATAATAGTGGAATATATTATAACGCTTATATCATTGTACTAATTCAATTTATACAAGTTTTAGGTCCTTGGGCTCACAATGATTGAAGATTATTCCTGTGATGTAATGATGAGAGCCAACATGTGGACGTAATAGGATTAGTGTCCTAACAGGACCGGAATGATGCTAAGATGAATGCCAAACAGACCAATGGAATGAGGAGATGCGAGCAGTGTTATGTGATCATCACTGATAAGTACCCAAGATTTCATCTTCTTTATTCTATCTTGTAGAATGCATAGTAGTAGAGTATATTCGACTTGTAGAATACAGATATTTGTCGTAAGTTACCCGGGATTTCTTTATAATTTTCGTGAGTGTAAAGAGATGTTTCTTCATAATTTTGAACCATACTAGTACTGCATAAATATTTCTGTGAGGTGATATGATTTAATGTCTATTTTAAAGGGTCATCTTGTGTGATAATTTTCATATGTGCGTACGTTGTATAGTTGCGAATATTTTGTGAGATTGGTGCAGTGATAATTGTGACATGTCTTGTAATGATGGTAATAGTTCTTCGGATAGATGCTTGTGAATTTCTTGGAGTAAGTAATTGTAAATAAGCATGGTGCGCTTGAAAGTATGGTGAATGACAAAAGGATAGGTTCGTTGATAAAGTGTTTAGATGGTGAAATGAGGTTATTATAGTAAATTATTCGTTGAGAATAGGTATTACGGAAGCGTAATAAGCAATCTTCGAGATTTTCAATGAATTCAGGATTGAGAAGTGGACTTAAGCGTTCATCATACAAATTAAGAGAATCCAGAAATAGGCAAGCAGAAAGGTTGTCATTAATGTTTTCGCGTAACATTTTCTGAAGGTCATAAGTGTAGATTCATGTACAATCATCAAGACATTAATTTGCGGCATAATGGGGTATGGATACTGAATATTTTGAACGGATGATCATTGATAAGAGGTCTTCGACATTAAATAACACTAACACGAATGTAGTGAAATGTCATATTAAGCAAGTTATTATCACCTGGCGTAGTGTAAGTTGTATTCATTTATGTAGTTGCTTTGTGACATGGATCTTTGTAGATAGTAGTTTTTCACGATTTTCTTTCAGAAGGACAGTTCCGGCGAGACCAGATGCTGTTAATCATCTCTAGATCTTTGTTGATTATGATGGTATTAGCTAGACATTGTGCATTTTTTTTAGGTGGCGGACGCGAATTCCTGGGAAATGTTGTTCTTATTCGATTGAATTATTGCTAATTATAATGTCTTTAAATAATGTATGATCGCTTATTTAAGGATGGCCACGCTGATGATAGGTCATTATTAGGAAACTCAAGTCTATTAGCACTCAGGCAATTTATGAGGAGAACAATAAGAATGATAGGGTATTGAAAGATGAAATCTTGGATCGATGGACGATAAAAATAAGTGAGACATTTAAGATTTTCATTTTATTTTATATAACAGGCGGACAATTAATGATAATGGAGTAATTTTATGATTGACACTAAGCCTTCAGCAAGTTCCATGTTTGATCTCATCACAATAGAATGTTCAATTTTAAATTAAATTGAATGATGATGAATTGTAATGATATTGGCCAACAAAGAATTTGATTTCATTTTATTTTAATATTCTCCAATCACACTGCGATGTAAATATTATTGTCATTTAGTTTTAGTTATTATGATTTCATTAAATTGGGAAGATCCTTCCAAGAAACTAATATTTTTGATATCTTTCTTATTTAGTTGAGATATACTTTAGCCTTACATAATTAGTTGAACGATTACTTGTTACGACAATAAGGGCCTTGCGTAAAATGTAAATAGAACTTCGTCGATGCTCACCGAATGTCCATGCCTTGAGTGGAAACTTATGTATCACCGTAGACTCTGGCCAAGGCATATTTACAACACCTACAAACCCTCAATATCCACGGACTATGGACGGTTGCAGTAATCTGACGCCCATACGTGCAGGCAAGAGCACATTTATTACGTCCACCGTGGGATATTCATGATATGCAGAGAGTGGATTGGCATAATCAAGGCGATGAAGGTTCATATTTATTTTGGAATTACGTAAAATATTGAAGTGGAGAAGGTGTCCAAAGCAGGGCTTAATTACATGTTAGTAGGTTGGAAGGATAATTTATAGGTAAACTTTGTTTGCTAAGAATTAATAAATTGTTTAAATTGAAGTGTCCGCAATTGATTCACTTGTGTTTATCGTCTCATTGGTTATTAATTTTGGCATTAATTACGGGTCTAGAGGGACCTAAGCATTTAAGTAATTGAGGTACATTTATACGTGCAGGAGTAGGTGGTGTTATGAGGTGACATTTGAGGAATAGTGAAGGCAATTGGGAGACTGTTATTATCACATTTAACTTGGAATATAAAATAATGGCATCGTTGGCGCAAGTGAAAGCGTTGTTGGAAGAGTTAGCAGGAAAGATCACAAAGATGCAAGACACAAGAAGCCCAAAGAAAGGTACAGGAAGCTACCATAAAAGAGAATCAGCCAATGCAAAAAAGTATTAGAAAGGAAATTCATGATGCCCAGGAAGCTTCGACAAAGGAAATTCATGAAGCACAAGAAAGGATACAAGAGGCTACCATAAAGGAAATTCGAGAATCTCAAGAAAAGATGAGAATTAAAGAAAGGAAAATCAAGAAATGAGGGAAGCCACTAGAAGAGAAATTCAGGAGAGCCGAGAACTAATTCAAAACAGATTGCTGGAAACGCAGAATATGCTCAGAGTGGAAATACAAGAAGGAATCAAGAACGACATACAAGGGAATTTGCATGAGATTACTGAGGTGGTCCAACAAAATTTTAAGACCATGCAAGAAGAGGTAACATCATTAGGAGAAGATATGAAGAATATGAAGAGAATATTTGATTTTTTGGAAATTTCATTTAAATTGAGGTTTGGATTAAAATACTGATCCAGGTGTATATAACAGCCCTCCGTAACATCCAGCAAACCTCCTTTTCCTAAGTTCTCCAAAATCTCAATGTCCTGTTCTATAGATGTGAATTTATGTTTTAGATCATGTGCATGCTGGCCTACTGCGGAAAATCTGTTATATTTTATTGCATTGGTATGTTCCGTGTATCTAATTTTAAAACTTCGTCCTGTTTGACCTAGATATGTGTACCCACAGTCGTTACATTTAAATCTATATACTCCCGATTTGGTATATGGGTTCGATCTATTAACTGAAGTTGAATTGTGCAATACAACTGTATTATTATTATCAGTACGAAATGAAACCTTCACATTATGTTTCTTGAAAACATTAGTAAACCTATATATATCTTTATTATAAGTAAAAGTTGCGAATGCCTTATGATTGGGTTTGTCCTTGACCAAAGTGGTTGGTAAACGGTATCTGAACTTGTTAATAACACGTTCAATAAAGCAGTCACTAAAACCATTAACCTTAGCTATTGAACGTATTATATTGAGTTCTTTATTCAAATTAGCTTTTGTCATAGGGGTCTTAAAAGCCTGTTCTACTAAACTATTGTATGTAGAGTTTTTTGACTCTGTGGTTGTTCCGAGTCCTGTCTAATAGTGACTGCCATTTGTGTAGGCTTTCTAAAAATACTATATGCAAAAGAACCTGATCTGTTGATTTTTAGGTCAAGAAAATTAATTGATTTATTACTTTCTGACTCCAACGTAAACTTAATCTGTGGGTCAATGTTATTAAGTACCTCTAGAGTAGCCTTTGCGTCTCTAACACGTTCGTCCAAAATTACTATTGTATCGTCCACAAATCTAGACCAAAACAGAATATTGTCAAAAACTTAGTCATTCTCCATCATGTATGTTTCCAAAGAATCCAGATAAATCTCTGCCAAGATTCCCGAGGCCGGAGATCCCATTGCCAATCCATCCTGTTTATAAATGACCTTGTCAAAAACGAAGTAGTTATTGTTTACAAGTAACTTAACCAATTTCATGAAATCTTGTATTTCAAGTTCACTTAGCTGATTGTAGGATCTTAGATTCTTAAAAACAATAGGAAGCAACTTATTAGTACTAATACTCGGAAACATGTTGACAATATCAAATGAATGTAAGGTATGGTGATCTTGTAATTTGAAATTGCTTAATATATTAAAAAGTTCTATAGAGTTCTTAATGGACTTGTTTGCCGTAAATTTATAGTGTTGTTTAAGGAATTTCTGAATGAACTTAGCTAATTTATATAGAGGACTAGGTCTGTAGTTTATTATTGGTCGAATGGGAACCCCGGTCTTGTGGATCTTGGGGAGTGCTCTCGCTGTTGGAAGGCCTGGGTTCATATTTACTAGTTTTTGCTTCTCCTGTTCGGTAAAGAGGAATGAAGTATTCTTTAATGTTTGCTTTAATTGGCGTTGTAAAGCTTGCGTTGGGTCTTTCTTGATCAGTAAAAAATTTTCATTGATGGTTATGAATTTCATGTTTTTGGTCCGTATTGAACAATATATAAGTAATAATAATAATAACTTCAATGTTTCCACCTTTTCAATACAATATATTCACAAAATTACAAAATTATACGGTACTAGTTTCGACCCATCTAGGGGTCATCATCAGCCGTATTGGAGCAAAGATCATTTGTGGCGAAATCCTAAGACAATATTATTTTAAAGAATAACAAGTGAAATGAGATGTTATGGTAATAGTTAATAATACAAGGAATATACATAATAAGAGGTTTTTAACAAAGAATAAAGTATAAATGGGGTGTTGTAAAAATTATAATCATGGAAATCAGTAAGTTCTTGTATTGAAATGAAATATGGCTTAGGAAGAGGGCTTAAGGTGGGGCTGAAGGGTGCGGGAGAAAGTGTAATTGTCTTGGAAAAGTACCTTTGATTAAATTTAGGATTGAGTTTAGGTTGGCTACATTATTGTTTCTGAGGAAAGTGATAAATAGATCGAAGAGTATGTTGGGTTTCTCTGAGATTTCATTGAGATTGTGACTGGCATTAAAGTATTGGTCTAGGTGTATGTAGTAATTTTCCATTATGTTCAGTAAAGGGCCCTTGTTTGCTAATACGAGGATGTCCATGTCTTGTTCAATATTGGTGAAATTATGGTTATAATCTTGCATGTGTTGGCCGATGGCTGAAAACTTGTTGTATTTTATTGCGTTAGTGTGCTCGTGGTATCTGATAATGAAGTTTCTCCCGGTTTGCCCGATGTAGGTTTTTTTACAGGTGGTACATTTGATCCTATAAACTCCTGATTTTAAAAAACTGCTGGTCTTGTTGATGTGTGAAGTATTGTATAAAACATTCATGTTCTTATTGTTGGTTTTGAAGGCTATTTTAACGCCTTGTTTCTTAAAGATGTTGGTTAACTTGTAGATATCATTGTTGAACGTGAAGGTGGAAAATGTTAGAGGTTTGGTTATTTCTTTTTTGAGGGTAGTTTTTGGGCGATGTTTGTGTTTATTGATTATCCTTTCTATAAAATGATTGCTGAAGCCGTTGAATTTTGCGATTCCGCGGATTGTGTTGAGTTCGTTTTTTAGATCTTTATTGGACATAGGTATGCTGAAGGCTCGGTGAACTAGGCTGTTGTATGTGGCTCGTTTGTGGGACTGGGGGTGCACTGAATCTTGGCGAATGGTGGAGGCTGTTTGAGTGGGTTTTCTGAAAATTTTATAACTGAAAGAATCTGAGTTTCTAGTGATGGTTAAATCTAGAAAGTTGATTTTTTGATTTGATTCGGATTCTAGTGTGAATTTGATATGAGGATCAATATTGTTGAGTCTTAAGAGGGTGGTGGGTGCGTTAATTGATTTCTCATTCATGATTACAAAGACATCGTCGACATATCTGGCCCAAAAGAGAATGTTTTCGAATTCGTTGTCAAATGTACCACCTGTAAAAAAACCTACATCGGGCAAACCGGGAGAAACTTCATTATCAGATACCACGAGCACACTAACGCAATAAAATACAACAAGTTTTCAGCCATCGGCCAACACATGCAAGATTATAACCATAATTTCACCAATATTGAACAAGACATGGACATCCTCGTATTAGCAAACAAGGGCCCTTTACTGAACATAATGGAAAATTACTACATACACCTAGACCAATACTTTAATGCCAGTCACAATCTCAATGAAATCTCAGAGAAACCCAACATACTCTTCGATCTATTTATCACTTTCCTCAGAAACAATAATGCAGTCAACCTAAACTCAATCCTAAATTTAATCAAAGGTACTTTTCCAAGACAATTACACTTTCTCCCGCACCCTTCAGCCCCACCTTAAGCCCTCTTCCTAAGCCATATTTCATTTCAATACAAGAACTTACTGATTTCCATGATTATAATTTTTACAACACCCCATTTATACTTTATTCTTTGTTAAAAACCTCTTAGTATGTATATTCCTTGTATTATTAACTATTACCATAACATCTCATTTCACTTGTTATTCTTTAAAATAATATTGTCTTAGGATTTCGCCACAAATGATCTTTGCTCCAATACGGCTGATGATGACCCCTAGATGGGTCGAAACTAGTACCGTATAATTTTGTAATTTTGTGAATATATTGTATTGAAAAGGTGGAAACATTGAAGTTATTATTATTATTACTTAAAAAATTTTCATTATCGAAAAATTGTTTAGTCTTATGAATGTAATCATTTTTATGCATAATAATCGGCACATACCCCTTATCTGCTTTGGTGATAATGAGTTCCTCATCTTTAACCTTCTTTTTAAGTTCTATAATACACTTTTTATCAATACTGGTGTCCTTGGAACTGTAAGCGGCATAATCTTTATTACTAGTAACTAGACTATTATGCAACTTTCTTTTTAATTCTAATCTAACCTCCTCCTGTACCTCATACGGAAGTTTACCAATCGCCACCTCCGATTCCACCACAAGTTTTGTGGTCATTTTAGCTAGGTTGAAATTAGGCCAGTTATGTTTTGGGCCTTTAGAAAGAATTTGGATTTCTCTCTCATTCAAAATGGTCTTGGAAAGGTTAATAACCGGAGTATGAAAACTCCTGATTAAATCTTTATTATGATACTGTTTAGCTTCTACGACTGGTTTGTTTGAAAACGATTCTTTCTTTAGCATTTCTAGTTTTTTATCCAATACTTTCTGTTTAGCAGGAAGAAGGTAATCCAATTTATTCTGAATCGAGTCTTGAAAAATGTTCCATTGCGCTTTAGTAAACAAGGCAGCGGCCCTGAGGTGAGTCTCATATAACTGCCGATTCAAAAAAGTTTTTTTCTTATAAAGAAATTTTAACTCGTTTTTAAGATTTTTTTTTTTTACATTTCTGATGTACGTTACGTTGATGCGAAAGTACTTGGTTCGTTCTAAATACCATCTTTAAAAAAATCGGACTCAAATTAAAATCCATACATTTTTGATAAACTTTATATCCTTGCCTATCTTTCCTACCTTGATTCTTAAGCCCAAATACCGATGGGCCACTATCTTTGCCTGGTGAGCTTCTTCAGTTAAGTTAATAAATTTCATTATTCGTCCATATTGAACCAAGATTACAAGTGATAGTTTACTAGTTTCCTATTATTTCAGGTCCCCATTGAACTGGGAATGAGATAATTGTTAACATCTTAAAGCACCGACTGCTCGTTTCCACTTCACTACGATTGCTATATTATAACGGCTTGAAGATTTTATTGAATGATTTTAATACGGTTCTACATCACAGTTAAGGAAGTGTTAAACTGAGCTAATGTTTCTTTAAGAAGATTGTGTTTTCAGTGGTTGTTCTTGTTAAACCCACATTAATTATTGAGGAAGCAAACCAACTTACATCGGACATTATCAACTTTAATACTCAATAATCAAGTTTAATACTCGCAAGTCTCGGATAATATGGACTTTGAAACAATATAATTTTAACACGGTTTTTAGATCATCAATATGTTTTTTAAAATTTGTTTTATGTGACGTAGATAAACTTATGTGTTTGCCAATATTTCCTAAAATGTATATCAGCTGATGATGACGCAAAAAAGGCGTTGAAACTAGTTCTGACAAAATATATGTTGTAATTTCATCTTAACATTTTAATGTATTGAATAAAGTGGATACAAATTTTAATAAATTGAAATGCCAATGTTCAATATTGAGGCTAGTGAAAGTGGCACCACTCATGTAGGAAACGGTACACAAATAATTAATGTTATCCGTACACATGAAGATGGGCCGAAGAAATTTTCAGGCAATATCGGATCAGGAATGACCCCTCGTGGATTCGTACGAGATGGAAGAATATTTTTGAGAAGCCAAAATGCCGCCAGAAAGACGACTTAAAACCGTAGAGTGTGGTATAAGGTATTCCGCTATATATTCGAAGATTATGACGGATTTAAGCAGGCGTTCCTGGAAAAGTTTGGGGCATTTACACACAGCAAAATATCTGGCTAGAATTGTACTCAAAGAAGTATTCATTAGGTGGACCAAGTCGTTTTTCCGACTACTTCACAATGCAGTTCCATCGCCTTAAAGAATTGGACTCGCCACCGACAGAATTAGAAATGGGTCAGGGTGATAATAAAACAGTTCCTTCCAGACTTTCAGCGACTACTAATGGCGGCAAATGTACAGTCTGCAGTACATGCTGAATCTGTTCTGAGACAGCTTGACAGTACATCATCTCAGACCAGAAATCGAACAATAAAGCATGTCGATCCGGTTGTTAATGCTGCGACAGAGGAAGCAGGGAGAGATAATAATTCATACCGCCATGCCCAAGAAAGAAGGCCGGCAAAATATAAAAATTTTAAGGAGGATCAACAACATCAGAGATGGGTACCATCCCAGAATGGAAATCAAAGATACCCACGATATAGAAGAAATTCAAGATGGACTAATTATAGAGGCAAATGGCCATATCAAAGAGGAACAGATAAAGAAGATCAAAGACAAAACGAGATGGAAGACAAGAAGAGGAAACGGATCAAGAGAAAAGAAGATACACTGAAGAGTTAAAGAAGTAGCAGGAAAGGAAGCAGTGGGAGAATGCGATCCAAAACCAGGACATCAATGCTGATTGCATAGGTGCGACGAATTTGGAATATCAGCAGCAGCTGAAAAAGGATAGCACAAATGCAATGCTCAACCCTGGAGCGATACCATTTGATGATGGTAATAAAGAGAGGAACGGAGTGAAAAAAAAAAATCCCTTCTGGGATCAACAGAAGACGAAATAATTAGAGTAAGACATAGTCATAAGCAACGTGATTGGATAATAACTTCAATTGAATCATGGGTATTTGAACCAGAGGAACTGCTGGAGGATCATCGATCCAAAGGAATGGAATTAAAGAGAGGACTTCCAATTATTATGGTGTCTCATCATTATTAGATACGGGAGCAAGTATTAGAATAATTTCCAAAATATTGTTCTCAGAATTGGACAGAGCCAAAATTCCTGTAATTCCTGTTTCAGGCATGAAGATTAGAGGAATAATTCGAGACAGAATCGCTAAATGCAAGGTACAAACTTATTTGCCTTTTGAAATCGGGAAAATAGTGATTGAACATCCGTTTATAGTCATGGACAGAATTCAATACAATCTAATTATTGGTTCGGATTTCATACGTGAAAATGGCATTATCATTGATTTAAATAAGGAGGAAATTAGATTCAGAGGAAGCGATGAAGAACAGTCACACGTCACAGCCAAAGTGGAAAATAGAAGAATGAGTGAACTTCAGAAGACCATGAGTGTTTCGACAGAAGAAATAATACAACTTACACAGAAGGTAATGGAAAAGCATGATTATGAAGAAATTTCATAAGACGATGCAATCGATAAAGGAATTGGAGGCAACATTGAACAGAAGAAGATGGTTGTAAACCTATTAACGAAATATGGCAATGCATTTAAAACTCAGCCGGGAGCGATAAAATACTTTGAATACAAACTGCTAGTAAAGGACTGGATACTGTTCAAGGCCAAACCATACCCAGTACCAGATAAATTTATACCTGAGGCCATGAAGTTAATCCAAGAGATGATCGACAGTGATATCATTTCAAAGTCACATTCTCCTTATATTAGTCTTTTAGTTGTCGTAAGGAAAAGCAACGGATCCAGTCATGTTTGTTTGGATGTGAGACTTAAATTTGAGAATAATACCTCAGTATGATAAAGCCCCTGTGATCAAGGAGATTATTAGGAAGTTAAAGGGATGAGATTACAATATTAGATTTAACACTGTCACA
Organism: Anabrus simplex; assembly: GCF_040414725.1. Taxonomy (NCBI): domain Eukaryota; kingdom Metazoa; phylum Arthropoda; class Insecta; order Orthoptera; family Tettigoniidae; genus Anabrus; species Anabrus simplex. Next base: position 406,360,543 of record NC_090268.1, read on the forward strand.
TTTTCATATAATATTGGAAGGTAAATCCAAGCTGCTGACTGGATTCCTATTCAACAACTAGACATATATTTTTGAAAGACTTCCCTTCGTCATTCGCAACTCAGGAGCAGCATTGATTCGAGCTTTGGATCAAAATTTATGGCCAGAAGTCAAGGAGTCTGTTACCATTAATGTCGATGATATCGTGCTAGCAACGGCCAAATTCAAAGATCACATGGTCAAGTTAGAGCGATTATTGGCTAATCTAGATGAAGCAGGTTTCAAAATCAATAGATCCAAATCAAAATTCCGCCAACCAGAAATTCTCTTTGTTGGGCATATAATCGATGGAATCGGAATCAAACCAAATCCTCCTAAGATCCAAGCCATATGTGAGTTTTCGAAACCAAGAAAGATAAAGCATATTCAGCTATTTTTAGGGATGACACAATTTTTCTCCAATCATTGTCCAGATTATACCAAGACAGTGGCACTCTGCAAGAACTCTTGAAGACCAACAACCGATGGCACTGGGCTGAGCATCACGATCAAGCTTTCATAAAGATGAAGAATTTAATGGCAAACAACATTAAGTTGGGTTATCCAGACTTCAATTTAAAGTTTATTATAAATTTTTTTTGCTATTTGCTGTACGTCGCACCAACACAGATATGTCTTATGGCGACAATGGGATAGGAGAGGCCTAGGAATTGGAAGAAAGCGGCCGTGGCCTTAATTAAGGTATAGCCCCGGCGTTTGCCTGGTGTGAAAATGGGAAACCACGGAAAACCATCTTCAGGGCAGCCGACAGTGGGACTCGAACCCACGATCTCCCGATTACTGGATACTGGCCGCACTTAAGCGACTGCAGCTATCGAGCTTGGTAGTTTATTATACAGTCGGATGCTTCGTTGATAGGAGTTGGAGCTGTGTTGTATCAGGAGGATGAAAACGCACAGAATGGAAAGACCTATTTGGCATTTATAAGTCGAAAATTACGTTATCATGCAATGAAATATAGGACGACAGAGTTAGAAATGTCAGCAATCATGTATGCGCTCCACCAATGGAGAAAAATGATTTATGGATATCCAATAGTGATAAGAATTGATTATAAGGCCCTGACATTTGTATTAAAATCCTTTTTGGAAAGCGAGAGAGTTTCTCCCTATGGGCAGCAATTTGACCTTCAAATTGAGTTTTGTGCTGGTAAATCAAATATATTAGCAGATAGCCTGAGTCGAAATCTGATAGAGGATACACCAGAGATTAACATGGTAGAAATGACCAGGGAGGACGAAAAATGTCTTGAAGACTTGAGATGCTTGTCAGATTTGGAGCTTGATGATCCGTCCCTAAAACTGATAATGGAAGGTTGTCAAGGAAGAACTATTAGTGATAGCCGTTGAAATCAGGAAGCGACTGTACCAACGACTAATTACATTTATAACGATAACCTTTTATATAAATTAGTTTCCTTTATTAGACTGCAAAATGAATGGAAATTTAATTGTATAGGTCTCTGAACACTTGGAGCTACTGTTTGTTATGTTTTGTGGCCATAATGAAAGGAGAAAATACCCAAAACTGTCACCGACACAACTCTCTGAAATACATTCAAGTCATTAAAATGATGAACTTTGGAGTTGTTCACCTCACCGGACATCTCGTCTTGCATCTAGCAATGCACCTTGCCTCAACACAACATACTGAAGCATTTCTCCTCACCACTCTTCCTGCCGTTGCATACATTGAGTAATCATATTTAGTCAGACAGCAAAATAGGAAATTGGAGCATATACAAAACAGAGTGATGCTGGAACTTTCTGGAGCTCAGTAATTAACGAATTAATGGAAAAACTCGCACTAAATATCCTTGCAGAAGAATTTCTTCCCCATTTCATATGAAAATTTGTCGAAACCTTATGCCACCAAACATCCAGATGAAGAGAAGGAGCTATTTATTAAGAAACTTTCGGTGGCGTGAAAAACAGTGGAATGCAATTTCGGAATTCTATCCGCGAAATAAGAATATTGTACAAAGCAACAGAAACATCCTGGAACTGCAGAAGCTATTGTTACAGCTATTTGATTTATCCATAATACAGTAATTGACAAAGAGAATAAACAAATGACATTGCAGAGATCCCATCCTCCAGAGCGATGTTCTAGTTTGGATGTTTCAGTTCATGAATTTATTATTTCCTCTTTAGTAAAATTGCAATTTTCATGAATATACAGTACTTTCACAGGCATTTGTAAGTTTCTGTTATTGACATGAACACTGAGACCAAATACGCAATCATTAATTATTCTATTTTGAAAAAGCTTGATGTATCTATTGTAGAAATTACAGGGTGTAATAGGTTACATCATTACAGCTGATAATAAAATTATATTATGTTTAATTAATATTTTCACTCAATTTCTCATTTAATTTTTCCTCAATTGCAGAACGAAATAAATGCAAGCCAATAGAGAATTATTCATCATTGTTACCTGTGACACTACAGTTGGCTACAACCTCTTTCCAACATTTATCTTGAACGCATCTGTTATGGTACGAATTGTGATGCTAATTCTATTTAGCAGTTTCGCGGAATGTATAATTTATTAATCGCCTCTTATACATGGATATAGTGTTACGACACAACATGACCATCAATATGACAGCAATGCGTCATTGCATAGAGGGGACGATGACGTGACCTTGTGACAACCTATCATAACGCGAGTTCCACGCACCTGCATCCTGAAATATCAAACCAATTTAATTCCTGGTGATCAGCGAGGTGCATGGCGAGATGTGCAGCTCGAACATGTTTCGACTCATTTGCTACTGTTGGTTTGTTCCCTCAAGGCTACACGGCGAGATGCGCGGAGAGGTGAACAACTCCAACATGCCTTCAGCCTAAGAACAAACACAATTGAACTGAAATACGCAAAACTACCATATACAAAACAGATCAATATGCCTCATACAACTTTGAGAGGGAGGCAAAAGCAATGAACCACAAGAAAAAACACGTGGCCTAAAACTCCAACGAAACCATGCACAGAAACTACGTTAACAGTGCGCGAACTACATAATAACAAACTCATTCTTTCGTCCCGATTAACGGGGTTGCTAGCGCGCGATACACTCTCTCCCTTGTACGAAGATTGCCGTCCCGAATTCCCAGCTTGTAAAGCACACACGCTGCTGTAGTGAACGAGAAACACGATACATGAAGGCGACGGATGATACACTCGCCAAATAAAGCAAGAATAAATGTTTGAAAAATCAGGTTGCGTAAATTACAAAACATGACATTCCCTTAGGGGAAGAGTATTGACCGTACTGGAGGTTATATTGATCTAAAAAAAAAAGGAAATAAATCTGAAAATCGGAAGAAGGGTTAAAAAACTGAAAATTTCTGGGTAAATCAGAAGAGTTGGCAGGTATGAATTCCTGTCTGAAAGCCCAGTGACTATGTAGTGCCCTCAGGGAAATGCCGAAAACCTGTTCGACGATACAAGAGAAAAAGTAAAAAATAAACATCTAACCCTAGATATAATGTAGATGTTTTGCAAGTACAATACCTACATTTAACGAAATTCGTTCCGTCCTCAAGCAGAACTATGGAAATGCGTTCTGTCTCTTTCCAATTGTTGTGGCCACTTTCTGTTTTATGATTTCTGAGAATTCCCTAAACAATACCAGCTAAATGTGATGCTAAGACGATCCCTTATACAAGTTCACTGTTGATCGCTTTTCCAGACAGTACTTTCTCTAATTAGCACAATGATGGGACATTAACGACATGCAACTAGCACATTACTGGATTACATGCCTCTGGATAATGTTTCTTTAATCTGTACACTTTCAAGTGTTTCCTGCATTTCAATTGCTTTTAAAGAATTAAAGTTATATGCATGTATAAATTATACAAAGTAAATAAAACTTGATGAAAGAGATAGAAGGCCATTAAAATAATCGTGAAAGCTATAAAAATCTACATGTACTACAGTATTATTAAATAAAACAGATTTCAGAACTGAAACGGCAATTTCCAAATTCCATCTCTCCCAAACACGAGGCAGGGAACTTCAGATACAAAATATTCATGGCAGATTTGTGCTTAACAAACCACTGATATGTACAGTATATCCAAAATTTTGCTTTTATTATTATTTTTATTAATGTTGTGAACAGCGAAGCTCAAGGGGAGGAGGAAAATGATGTTGGTGAAATTATGCTTGAGGAAGTGGAAAGGATGGTAAATAAACTCCATTGTCATAAAGCAGTAGGAATAGATGAAATTAGACCTGAAATGGTGAAGTATAGTGGGAAGGCAGGGATGAAATGGCTTCATAGAGTAGTAAAATTAGCGTGGAGTGTTGGTAAGGTACCTTCAGATTGGGCAAAAGCAGTAATTGCCCCTATCTATAAGCAAGGGAACAGGAAGGATTGCAACAACTATCGAGGTATCTCACTGATTAGTATACCAGGCAAAGTATTCACTGGCATCTTGGAAGGGAGGGTGCGATCAGTCGTTGAAAGGAAGTTGGATGAAAACCAGTGTGGTTTCAGACCACAGAGAGGCTGTCAGGATCAGATTTTCAGTATGCGCCAGGTAATTGAAAAATGCTACGAGAGGAACAGGCAGTTGTGTTTATGTTTCGTAGATCTAGAGAAAGCATATGACAGGGTACCGAGGGAAAAGATGTTCGCCATACTGGGGGACTATGGAATTAAAGGCAGATTATTAAAAGCAATCAAAGGCATTTATGTTGACAATTGGGCTTCAGTGAGAATTGATGGCAGAATGAGTTCTTGGTTCAGGGTACTTACAGGGGTTAGACAAGGCTGTAATCTTTCACCTGTGCTGTTTGTAGTTTACATGGATCATCTGCTGAAAGGTATAAAATGGCAGGGAGGGATTCAATTAGGTGGAAATATAGTAAGCAGTCTGGCCTATACTGACGACTTGGTCTTAATGGCAGATTGTGCCGAAAGCCTACAGTCTAATATCGTGGAACTTGAAAATAGGTGCAATGAGTATGGTATGAAAATTAGTCTCTCGAAGACTAAATTGATGTCAGTAGGTAAGAAATTCAACAGAATTGAATGTCAGATTGGTGATACAAAGCTAGAACAGGTCGATAATTTCAAGTATTTAGGTTGTGTGTTCTCCCAGGATGGTAATATAGTAAGTGAGATTGAATCAAGGTGCCGTAAAGCTAATGCAGTGAGCTCGCAGCTGCGATCGACTGTATTCTGTAAGAAGGAAGTCAGCTCCCAGACGAAACTATCCTTACAACGGTCTGTTTTCAGACCAACTTTGCTTTACGGGAGCGAAAGCTGGGTGGACTCAGGATATCTTATTCATAAGTTAGAAGTAACAGACATGAAAGTAGCAAGAATGATTGCTGGTACAAACAGGTGGGAACAATGGCAGGAGGGCACTTGGAATGAAGAAATAAAGGCTAATTTAGGAATGAACTCGATGGATGAAGCTGTACGCATAAACCGGCTTCGGTGGTGGGGTCATGTGAGGCGAATGGAGGAGGATAGGTTACCTAGGAGAATAATGGACTCTGCTATGGAGGGTAAGAGAAGTAGAGGTAGACCAAGACGACGATGGTTAGACTCGGTTTCTAACGATTTAAAGATAAGAGGTATAGAACTAAATGAGGCCACAACACTAGTTGCAAATCGAGGATTGTGGCGACGTTTAGTAAATTCACAGAGGCTTGCAGACTGAACGCTGAAAGGCATAACAGTCTATAATGTTAATGTATGTATGTATGTTAATGTTTTGCTTATTCCTTTTGTAGAAATGGGCTTGAATTTTTCCTGCCTTTAAAGGCCAAACAAAACAAAATTTCCACACGAGACAAAATTGGCATTCAGCCTGCAAAGAACATGTATAGGACAGCGCCCACCACATACATCAACACAGATCTTCAAATTCTACACAACGAAAATAAAAGCAAATCTACAAATAGTCTTTCACTGTGCGGCAAAATTCTTTCCATGTGCAATTACCTGTGAATGCTGGGAATATACTTTTCCAACAGCTTGAAGTGGAATGTACACATTGAGAAAGCTTTTAGGATACTACGATTAGTCTGTTGCAATCTTCAAGGGTCTAGAAGTTGTGCACTAGGAGCTGTGTATATTTCCATGATATGACCCATTCTACTATATGGCATTCTTGCCTGACATGCCACCAATGCAGAAAACATTAGGAAGTTAAGCGCAGTCCACCATTAAGCAGAGCAACACACTTATAGTCAACTAAACAATTATTATTTATTTATCGTATAACTTTTAGTGTCGAGAATGTCCGAGGACATGCTCGGCTCACCTGGTGCAGGTCTTTCTATTTGATGTCTATAGCTGACCTGCGAATTTGGATATGGGACAACGATGATAATAGTGAAACTTGGTGTCGGCACATGGTCTATTCCAGTCAAATAACACCAAGGGATATGTTCAAGGCTTAACGCTTCCATTCGACGGACATATCACCATCAACAGCGTCATGTGCTTCCATCCATAGGAACACTGCACTCAGGTTTGGAACTGAATCTGGGCTTTTGGCACTGAATCTGTTATTTAGAAATTGTACATCACCTCTCCTACCCTGCTGGCCAACACTATGATGATGAAATGTTTTTCCAACAGGACTCAGACTTGCAAACCATGGTGTCAGACTATTGAGATTTGCCACCTTAATGACCATGGCCACCAGGCAGGCTACTAAACCATTTACATCTAATAATGATGTATATGACGAAATAGATTTAATTCTTCTTTGAAAATTTCTGCCCCCCATTTCACTGCCTCCAGCTATCATATCGCTCAGTCCATAGATATGTTTCTCTCTTCCCAACTTTCGATAAAACAATAGCATATCAATCCAGGTTTTACAATTGCTCCATTCGACTCTGGAATAACCTTCCTCTACAACAATTCTGCCACAAAAGGAAGATTCTAAAGGGTCTTAAATACCATGTAAATTGAATAAATATATATATACAGTAACTTTGTGTGTAACTCTATGTAAGAAGTAAAAAGAACATTTTACACTTACTTCCATCATCTTCAGAGGGCGCTATTAACTTCTGCCCGTTTCGGAAAGGGTTGTATTCAGTGGACAGTCTGCCTCGGGTCAGAAATTTTGCCAATGACTCAATAGCACGCTGCCTTCTTTTCCTGACTGTCTTGTAAGTAGGATGAGACGCCTTCTGTGTGGAAGTACTTGATGTATTAAATCTCTTGGTCTTTTCACCTCCTAGAAAAATGGAAAATAGACCACATTTGCCTCTGAATTAAATATTCATGATGACAAGGTTGCTGTTTCAGATAAAGCTTAAGACACAGAAAAATATATTCTCTGTATGAATAACAAAATATTCATCTACAATATATGAAAATACATCAAAAAAGGATTAAACTATTTTATCACCAATTCAGAAAAAGAAAAAGAAAAGGAATAAAAATAAAAATGACAAATAATGAATCAATTAACTAAGCGACAATTCTCAATTTTCCAGATATCTACACCACCTGGTAGCCGAGGCTTCAAACTACATGGAAAAAAAAATTCATACTCTTGAACATCCTTTATATTGAAAATAAATCGATTAGGACCATGCACCAATCTAAATATCGCCTAAAGATATTTCTGCATCAACTGACCAAAGAAACTTTCATGCGGTTGAATTTTGCATCACCTGACTAAATTACATTTGGCGGTCACTTGGTCATGTTATGCGTATTGCTCTTTCCCGCCTTTTTATTCCTGTGACAACAGTGAAGTCTCTCCGTGACTGTCTACCGCCTTCATATCAACAAAATTATTTAGTGATCGCTTATCAACACTATTCACTTCTGTTTTGGCATGGATCACTTTAGGTCTTCCTCAAGAGCCCAACGAATCGCCGAGTTAGCAGGGAAGGAAACCTACTTGCAAACATTATTACAGGTTAGTCGCTCAGCCCATATCACAGTACCACTAGCATACATGACAAATGCATGTTACTGCTGATGATTTATTTATGGATTGTTTTTAAAATAGTTTCACCATTCTGCATTCTCTTCTCATGATGCAGGAAGATGAGCCAGATTTACATCCACAGACACCAGCTGTTGCGACATCCATTCACGAATCCCAAAAGATGTAATTTTTTCCAACAGTCTGACAGAGCTGAGTCGAATGAAATGCTGTCATGCTACCCCAAGAGCTGCCTCTGTGGATCAGCGGTAGAGTGTCGGCCTCCGGATCCCAAGATAGCGGGTTCAAACCCGGCAGAGGTAGTCGGATTTTTGAAGGGCGGAAAAAAGTCCATTCGACACTCCATGTCGTACGATGTCGGCATGTAAAAGATCTCTGGTGACACATTTGTTGTTTACCCGACAAAATTCATTAAATCTCAGCCATAGACGCCCAAGAGAGTTTCGGTTTACTCGGTCTGCCATCTAGTGGGGGCCTAGAGTAAAACGGAACGTCGAAATTGACGAGCAGACAGCCAGATGGCGTCAAATTGAAATGTCTGCATACGGTAGCTGAGGCCATAAGATTATTATTATTTATGCTACCCCAAGTACTGTTCTGAGGTGTAATACAGCCACGACTGGCAATCTTCAGAATGATTATTCAGATTTAGAACCAAGATGCTCAAGTGATTCAAACTTTGCTGAGGGCAGAATGGGCGCAACAACATTGTTGAAATAAGGACGATTTAGTTAATGGAAAAGAAACACCATCATATCTTATAGCATTGCCAGACAAATACTGTAGATTACAGTCTGGTAAGGTTTATCTAGGAAGAAATACATTCTTACTCCATAATATAGTATTTCTGTTTTACAGGAAAATACACAGTCTGAAGATCAGCAGCAATCCCTTCCTGTATTACTGGACGAACATCACTTCTCTCATTCCCACACAGATGTTAGTTCCGATGATAGTAATGCTACTAATGAACATGTTGTTTTAGGCTCCAGCATCACTAATCATGCGGCTAGCCGGACCCATTGTTCAACTCCTCAGCCGATTAATGAAGCATCTCAGATATTGGAAGCTCAAAACAATGATTCCCTGGGAGAAGGGAGATGAAGAAAAGGTCAGAAAAGAAAATATCCATTTCAGAATCAAAGCATTAGGAAGATGAAATGTGTTCAAAATGAAACCTATAACACACAGCAGGGAAGTCTTAAAGAACCCAAAGAATTTAGAGAATACATTCGTTCATGTAAATGTCTGAACAAGATAGGAACTGATCCACTGAAAGAAGAGTTTAAAAACTTCTACAGTACTACATCACACGACGCACAAACAGTTTTTATTTGTGCCATGGTAACTGATACCGTTAGTTTTGAGACTACACAAATAATAATAAAATAGAATAATAATAATACTTGATATCTTGCAAAAGCAAATGGAAGAAATTTGGAACAAGGAGACCCTACCCGAAGATTGGAAAGTAGCTCTGATTCATCCATTACACAAAAAAGGCAGCATGAAGAACATCAACAACTACAGAGGAATATCTTTGCTACCCGTGACTTACAAATTCTATCACTTGCCATCCTGGAGCGTTTGGAAGCATAAGCCAATCATCAAATAGGTGAATACCAAGGAGGGTTCAGAAAAGGTCGCTCAACAACCGAACAGATCCAAATCTCAAAACGATCATCAGATATTGTGCATTAAGGTCCAAGCAGTATGTGTCTTTGTGGACTTCAAGAAAGCGCACGACTCCATTGACCGGGAAGTCCTGCTAAACATCTTAAATGAATTTGGAGTTGATTTGAAACTGCTGGCATTAATTAGAGCCACCCTGACCAATACAAAATCCAAGGTGAAGCTCCACGGATGTCTCTCGCATTCCTTTGATATCAAAACAGGAGTCCGACAAGGTGATGGGCTATCCCCGATACTCTTCAACTGTGTTCTTGAAAAGATCATCAGAACCTTGCGGGTGAAATTACAGGAAACCAACTACAGTCCATTAAGAATAGGAACCAAATGCAAGGGGATCACAACAGACTGCTTAGCATTTTCCGATGATATTGCTGTTCTCTCAAACGACATAGAAACCGCTAGAGCTCAAGTTGAAATTTTAAAGGAAATTGCCGAACAAACTGGTTTGCAGATATCGTTTGAGAAAACAGAAGTAATGACTAACATCAAAGAGGCTCCACCAAAACTCCATACAAAATACGGGGACATCACCCGAGTAGAAAAATTCAAATACCTGGGTGAGATCATTATGAAAAACGGACTGGACAAAGAAGCACTTCAGGAGCAAGTACGCAAACTGGAAATAGCCTATAAACATCCCGCACAATTTACAACAAGTGAAGCCAGTAGTTCTATATGCAGCCGAAACCCTGTCTCTAAATGCCAACAAAGGACTCCTTGAAGAACTGGAGAAAAAAGAACGCAAAATTGTGAGAGGAATCTTGGGATCAAAGTACAGAAATGGAATCCATCAAAAGAGATCCAACGAGGAAGTCTACAGCAAAATAGAGAAAATTACCGACACAATCAGAAAAAGACGGGCACGATTTTACCGTCATCTGAAAAGAATAGACGGAAGAAAGTTAACTAAAGAAATCTTTCACTTTTTTGATTCAAACCCCAAAACCACAATTCCCTGCTTTAGAAATACCAAAGAAGACCTGCAAATGCTACATATCTCAGCTGAAGACGCCCTTAACAGAGATCTCTTCCGCAAGAAAATATTGACGAATGGGCTAAACCGAGATGAACAACCGAAGAGAAGACACGGTGCCCCTTGGACAAAGGAGCGTAAGCAGGCCCACTCACAAAGAATGAGGGAAATTTGGGCTCTAAAGAAGGCCAAGTTCAGTGTCAAATGCAACAAGACTTAACGTGGTCCTTGATGGCTCCAGCGAATTATAATAATAATAATAATAATAATAATAATAATAATAATAATAATAATAATAATAATAATAACAATAACCGTATTTCCCGGCATAATCGTCGCCACAGCGTAATTGTCGCATCCTTTATTTTCAATACGAAAATCGGACTTTAAACATTTAATCGCATAATCGTCGCACGTCTAAATTTTGTTCACCAATCTGGTTAAAAGGTAAATGGAACAACAATGTAAATTGCACATGAATGCACATGTTAAATACGTGTATGGTTTATGGGCAATTTGGCAACACAGTCACATTTGCGAGATGCTGCACAATGTATAAATAAATAATACCAGTATATGTATATCATTTGAAGTAACTCCACATACTGTATATCAGTTGAATATATTCGTAAGTAGTACAGGAGATATTATAAGTAGAATTTTGTAAACAATATAAATTTATTAAGGATGAGCTGTGTGTGTTTAATAGAAAACATTGTTAGCGTAAATTGTATAATATTGTAAAATAGGAAAATTTTCTTCTCTTGTTAATTTAATATTTAGTGCTTGACAATAATGTATTTTAGTTTACCATTTGCCACCGAGGTAGACACCTCATTTGCAAATAAAGAGATTTTGATTTGATTTGATATCAATGATGCCATCGCATAACGAAGAGTACTTGTAAAAACAAAGTAGTAAAACAGTTTACACCAGAATAAGCAGATTCACTGAAATCTCTCTATTAAATATAAATATAAATAATAATGACTAATGGAATTTGGGAGCCATAAATATACAAATAAATAATTCTTAAACTTTGCCGGCTGTTGAAACTCATCTTCAGGGTCGTTGCCTTGTGACGAGATCTGAATCACTTGATACCTAAAAAATTAATATTGGAAAAGGAGTCCATCTGGTAATTTCCCCCACCCATAGAAATTAAACAGAATATATATTAATCTCATACAATATACTTAGTCAATTAAACCTGTATTTACCTAGAAATCCGAGCAGAGCTCGTCGTGATACACCCTTGAACATATATAACAAAATAAAGAGAATATTGATATAAATAATAAATGTCTTAATTTATGAAATAACTCTCTCTCAATAACTGGTACTCAGTTTATTCCGCAACGCAAAATATTCACACGCAGTCATGACTCATTTTTCAAGAATGGACTCCACTTTGCTGATGGCGTTGGTATAGTTTGAAAAGGCCCAACACGTTACCTTACGTAGACTCTCCGTAGAATTATATATGGCTAACATTCATAACCATAGAATGTTGTTACACTCCAGCATCATTCTCCCTGGTTCCTTCAACAGCAGATCTCGAACTCCCAACATGGCATGGGACATCTTCCCACAACTCGTACAAAACACCTCTCCGATTACCACCAGTATCACATCTGCACACTGCAAGCTGCAACTTCCAACTCTCGACGCGTGCTTGCACCACACTAGCCCAAGCCAACACAACAGCATCTTAAAATAGCCCAGTTCCTGGAATTTTCCACCTCAGCTCCGTCAACACGTAAACCCCCGCTCGGAGACTCGTCACGTACACAACCGGGAGATAAACTGAGTGATCGAAACACACTAGTCCCAAATAAAATATTTTTTTTTTTTTTTTTTGCTAGTGGCTTTACGTCGCACCGACACAGATAGGTCTTATGGCGACGATGGGACTGGAAATGGCTAGGAGTGGGAAGGAATCGGCCGTGGCCTTAATTAAGGTACAGCCCCAGCATTTGCCTGGTGTGAAAATGGGAAACCACGGAAAACCATTTTCAGGGCTGCCGATAGTGGGGCTCGAACCTACTATCTCCCGAATACTGGATACTAGCCGCACTTAAGCGACTGCAGCTATCGAGCTCGGTCAAATAAAATATAGAGAGTATCCATAATAACGAGAGTTCCAAAAAGAGTTACTAAGCCGCGACGGCCAAATACACACATAAATGAAATATACACATGAATAAATAATAATAATAATAATAATAATAATAATAATAATAATAATAATAATAATAACAATAATAATAATAATAATAATATCTGACCGGGGTTTGTCAGGTTACATCACTAAACAAGGAGGATATTATTTTTTTAATAATCCACTCGGACTCTGGACAATGGTCTATAAAAGGGGGACTTGTCCGGATAAAGGAGGATGATTAAGGTGAAATCGCAGAAGGTCGTTATGCTACTTAGGTTCCAAAATGTGTAAAAAGTAAATAAATAAATAAATGCAATGTAAATTTTAATCTTATACCAGTTGTATAGTATTATTTGAAGTAATTCCAGATACTGTATATGAGTTGCCTACTATGTTTGAAAGTACAGGAGATATTATAAGTAGAATTTGGTAAACAATATAAATTTATATTAAGGATGAGCTGTGTGTTTAATAGAAAAAAATGTTAGTGTAAATTGTATAATATTGTATTCTAGGAAAATTACTTCTTCTCTTGTTAATTTAAAATTTAGTGTTTGACAATAATGTATTTTAATGTACCATTTGCCACCGAGGTAGATGCCTCATTTGCAAATAAAGAGATTTTGATTTGATTTTGATTTGAGAGCCAAGAGGAATCAACAAACAGAACATAACACACACCATAGTACGAGAACATAAGATACACGCAAGATGCATACATTCATTTCTATAAAATGAATTATATTAATTATTTTAAAGGATTTTAACATGTACTGTGTATTTTAATGTGTGATTTTAACATGCACTGTGTATTTTACTGTGTTTAATGTATTTGTAATTTAGATTCAAGCTTAAGTTAGGTTCAACAAACAAATTCTAGTCTTAAGGAGATAGCTCTATACCTAAGTACCTGAATTATATAACCATTTTACATTCAACATATCCAATTTGGACACTTAGACATGGTGCTTCCTCATGGCATCTTCCTTTAGAAAAAGGCATACTAACTAATGCTTGACACATATGTGCCGTGACAGATAGGATTTGAGCTTATAGGTGAGCTCGTAGGAATTGTCAGATTGGAGGGAAGGTTGGTTGGATCGTTCCCGAGCGGTTGGAACGTATAGGTTGGGAAGTTTCAACTAAGGTGCAGATCAGGAATAAGTCGACGAAGTGGATTCCCACGAAGTTAATATATTCTGATACTGAGAGTTGACTACAATATGTACACTATGTACAATTAAAATAAAGACTTAATGTTGGCAAGTCTTGAGCGAGAAGTCCATTGAAGTATATAATACTTATTATTATTATTACTAATTGCGTAAGCGTCCTACCGACCGGCAGGGATTCAGCTGGCAACTGGTCCGCGAAGTGAATGATAGAAGCCCTGAATAATGTCTTCCTTGCCCTTATATAGCCTCCAGGGCCACACCCCATGTTCTGGAAGCTTGTGGTAACCGGCATACGTGACCGCCGAACTTTCCGTAAATTCTGGCCAATCAGAGGTCTGTATCCAAGAGACCTTCTAGTACTTTCTTACTGCGTCTAATGAGTTGAACCATGCCCTGGTCAACATGACTCACGTCCTGTATGACAAACTTCTCTGTTATATGTCATAGAAAGAAAGAGATCCACCTTATCAATACTAAATTTAATATTGTTATTTAAAACAGGACCGGTTTCGACTTATTACAAGTCATCTTCAGCTGTCATTTACATACACATTAGAATACATGTTCAAACAGTTGTATCTTACAAATAAACATGTCGTGTTTGATAGACATTAGGTAGTATGTCTAGAAGTGAAATTCTGCTTCTTACATCTAAGTTTAAAGGATCAAGAATATTAAAAAGATATCTATCTTTAACACATTAAAAAATTACAACACATGATAAAATTTGTTGTTTACACCTGACCTTGAATATAGCATTATCGGACCATTTATATTGGTATTATAAATTTGCTCATTCAGGACAAATATTTCAGATTCCCTATGGGAATCAACATCTATATCATCTGATGGCCAAGCAGGCATCAATTTTTAGTGATGAGACGAAGTCTCTTAGTGCATTGGCACTGCCGGTGGCTCCAGTTAGCCTACGCAGTGGCCTCCATGGTATGCACTAGCCAGCGTATTGGTAGGTGTGCTAGGTACCAACTGATGAGCCTACCCTAGCACACGAGGGCGAAACGCTGGCAACCAAGAATGAGCTAGCTGGAAAATTTATAATGTCCAATAACGGACCATTTATATTGGTATTATTCCTTCACTTTACGCTTCTCAATCACAGCGCGATGAAAATGGTTGAAATAATTCGTAACTTTTTGGCATAATGTTGTTCTTCGTCGAAGACAAAGTCAATTTCTCTTCATAAAATAAATCAAGCCTCGTCTAACCTTCAAATCCGAGACACTGATTCCATGTGCCGCGGCCATTTCTCATTCTTTAAAATACAGTATTTCGTGAGAAACGGCTTATCCAACATTGCGTAACAAAATCCTATAGTTAAGGAGATAATCCCCTACTTGCGGAATCTTGCCGCTTTTTGGTCCGCGAAATGCTTTGCGAGACTTTTTGGTCGCTTGAAGTGCACTTCTGTTACCCCTGTAGTGCACGTTTGATTTGGACACTGAATACTTGCTGCCCGCTGCTCTATTCCCGTAAGTTTCGCCGTAACTGATCACCGCGAGTTCGTGTGATGCAGTATTAATCGAATACTGTGGACTGACAATTTTGATATCACAGAATGTCCCGTACCCGAAATACTTGTAAAACTAGTGCAGAGGGGTTTCCTGCCAGCTAATAACAGCACGTTGCCCTGCATTTGGAAAGCCCGCTTTCTCAATTAGGACATCTTTATTTCGAAACCCATCCGAAGCTGAGTGATGGACGTTCGAAGTTGTGGGTGCGTCAAACACGTGAACATTTCTTTTTCTCCACTTTGGACCCAAAAATATTGGGATGCGTAAATTATGCAAGGGCGTCAAAATACGGTAGTTTCCTCTAATAGCCGGTAAAATGAACGGAAATTTATAGGCATCTCTTAACACTTTTAGATAACGTTTGTTATATTTTTTGGCCATAACGAGAAAAGAAAATACCAGAAACTGTCCCCGACAAAACCCCCTTAAAAAAATTCAACGCATTACAATTATGCACCTAAATATGCGAAACTACCACATACAAGATAATTCAATATGTCCCATACATTATTAACATACATCTTTGACATGGGGGGGATAGAAATGCAAGGAAAAACACGCTGCCTACAACTCCGACGAAACTACGCATATGAACGATGTTAACAGCGCGCGAACAACACAACATACTAATTCTTTCGTCCCGATTACCTGAGTCGTTAGCGCGAGCCTCTTGCTTGGACGATTGCCGCCCCAAATCCCCACCACACGCTGGTGTGGTGAGCGGGAAACACGATACACGAAGGCGGCAGACGAAACACTCACGAAATAAAGCATCAAATAAATACGCTTGAAAATTAGGTTTCGTAAATTATACAAGCACATAACAATTTATCCTTTATTCTAGGGGAAGAGTATTGGCCGTACTAGAGGTTATATTAGTAAAAAAATTGGAAAATCGGACGACGAGTTAAAAATCGGAAAGTTTCCGGGTAAATCGGAAGGGTTGGCAGAAATTTTTAACCTACAACACAGAGCACCTTATTTGTACTTTTATTCCAGACTTTTCAGCATGTTTAGTGTACCTGTATTATTTAATGCTTACCTATGTCACATGTAATATTTCAATTTCATTTGCAGCATTTTGAGCGCCATAGCACTTGACCAATTCAACCACACTTCATATTGTAAATTATATATTCATAAGATTTCTACTGCTTAGAAACATGTTTTAAGATTTCATAAAATTTTGTGTATGTTTAATATGGCTGGTGACCCCGAGTAGGGTTGAAACTAGTCCCATGTAATGTAAATAACATTGTAAATACAACTTAGTATTGAATAGGTGGAAGACTCTCCTATGTATAATTTATATGTCACTCAACGTTTCCTTGTTCCAGGACAGAAGCTTTCTCCCCAATGGCAGTGATTTTGGGGACATAGAGTGTGCACTGAAACTTCAGCAGAGGACTACATCAATGTGATGAAATTATGTAGGAAGAGGAATCCGTTAGTTGTTCACAGAATGAAGTCTGAGGATTTTTAAAAGTACAGATTTACTTGAGAAACAAATTGTGAATCGGAAGATAAATAATTTGAGAGAGAAGATAAACTGGCTGAAAGTAAAAGAGATAGAGCTACATAAAGACAAACCATTTAGCATCTTCTTCAAGAAAGAATATAAAGGAAAGCCAGTTGAAGCCAGAGGAAAGCTATTGGTCGTCCTTCACAAAATGGCGTGACCCACTATTTTAGCAATGTGTTAATACCTCTGTAGCTGAATTGAAAACCCATTTCAGAAATGAAGCTCAGCGACATATGCTCCTTGATGTCACTTATTCCAAAAGATGCCAGTGATTTTTATTTCAAACTCTGCAGTCATCAGGGTATTGAAGACGATATTGATGGATTCGACTGCCAGCAACTTGATTTCATTGTTGAAGATGAAACTTAGATGAAGCTGATGATACTTCCCATTCCTGTGTCTGATTGTACATTCTGAAGTTTATTTCAATTTCTATTACTAGTGATATCAAGTAGATACACCGACATAAGTGAAACCATTCAACATTAAAAACTTCATATCTGGTCCGTACTGAAAGGAGATAACATACAATAGAAGGAAATTTGTTTGATCCACCTTTTTCCAATACATAATATGTTGTTAATATGATCACAACATTTTTATTCAGTACCGATTTCGGTGTCTATGGACACCATCAACAGCTGAAACAGGCCATATGAACAAAGATATACAAGTATGTAGTACATATACGGGTTGAGATTAGGATTGAAACTTGAACGACATTTCCGAAAAGCCCAGAATTTTATTTGATTCTCTTATTTCAGTTCTCAACAGTGTTAAACTCCCTAAAAACATCTTGTTTTTTTTTTCTTCCTAGATTATACGTCACACGTTATCATGTTACGCCCACCTGACTCCGCCCCCTCCTCTCCCCCTTCCTGACCCACCCCTTTCCTTCCCTTAACAATGTTCTATGCTTCTAGCAAACTCCAGTACTTGCTCCTTGCCGTTAGAGGTGAGTCTCCTACTTAACTTTACAGTGTGTTGCCCTATTTCCAATATTTAATTTTAACTCTTATACTTCAGGTTCTGAATTGGATCAAGAACTTTCTGGTCATATATCTACTTTCTCTTTGCCTGCAATATGATCCACTTCTTTGAGTACCTCATAAATGACGGCTTCTTTTTATGAGTTGGTGTTACAAGCCACCATCAAACTTAATTATGTTACTTGGATGTCCATGCTTTATTTTAACCTAGTGTTTAGCAGTGCTACACTTGAGACTTTTTAACTATTTCAAAGCGATCATATCTTCAAAAATTTGTTAATATCCTCACTTTCATTTTATACTTTGACCAGCAAACACATAACATGTTTATATTCTTTTAAGCATTGTATTTTACTTCATCCCATTAATGTAATTTACAAATGGTGACCATAGACACCAAAACTGGTACTGAATAAAAATGTTGTGATCATGTTGTTGTTTGAGTCATCAGTCCATAGACTGGTTTGATGCAGCTATCCATGCCACCCTATCCTGTGCTAACCTTTTCATTTCTACGCAACTATTGCATCCTACATCTGCTCTAATCTGCTTGTCATATTCATACCTTGGTCTACCCCTACTGTTCTTACCACCTACACCTCCTTCAAAAACCAACTGAACAAGTCCTGGGTGTCCTAAGATGTGTCCGATCATTCTATCTCTTCTTCTCGTCAAATTTAGCCAAATCGATCTCCTCTCACCAATTCGATTCAGTATCTCTTCATTCGTGATTCGATCTATCCATCTCACCTTCAGCATTCTTCTGTAACACCACATTTCAAAAGCTTCTATTCTCTTTCTTTCTGAGCTAGTTATCGTACATGTTTCACTTCCATACAATGCCACGCTTCACACGAAAGTCTTCAAAAACATGTTTATAATTCCGATATCAATGTCTGAAGTGAGCAAATCTCTTTTCTTAAGAAAGCTCTTCATTGCTTGTGCTAGTCTGCATTTTATGTCCTCCTTACTTCTGCCATCGTTAGTTATTTTACTACCTAAGTAACAATATTCATCTACTTCCTTTAGGACTTCATTTCCTAATCTAATATTTCCTACATCACCTGCCTTTGTTCGACTGCACTCCATTACTTTTGTTTTGGACTTATTTATTTTCATCTTGTACTCCTTACCCAAGACTTCATCCATACCATTCAGCAGCTTCTCGAGATCTTCTGCAGTCTCAGATAAAATAACAATATCATCGGCAAATCTCAAAGTTTTGATTTCCTCTCCTTGGACTGTGATTCCCTTTCCAAATTTCTCTTTGATTTCCTTTACTGCCTGTTCTATGTAAACATTGAAAAGGATAGGGGACAAACTGCAGCCTTGCCTCACTCCTTTCTGGATTGCTGCTTCTTTTTCAAAGCCCTCGATTCTTATCACTGCAGACTGATTTTTATACAGATTGTAGATAATTCTTCGTTCTCGGTATCTGATCCCTATCATCTTCAGAATCATAAATAGCTTGGTCAATCAACATTATCGAATGCCTTTTCTAGATCTACGAATGCCATGTATGTGGGCTTATCCTTCTTGATTCGATTCTCTAAGATCAGACGTAAAGTCAGGATTGCTTCACGTGTTCCTACATTTCTTATGAAGCCAAATTGATCTTCTCCCAACTCAGCTTCAACTTGTTTTTCCATTCTTCTGTAAATAATACGTGTTAAAATTTTGCAGGCATGAGATACTAAACTAATGGTGCGGTAGTTTTCACACCTGTCAGCACCGGCTTTCTTGGGAATAGGTATGACAACATTCTGCCGAAAATAAGATGGGACTTCTCCTGTCTCATACATCTTGCACACTAAATGAAATAACCTTGCCATGCTGGTTTCTCCTAAGGCAGTCAGTAATTCAGAGGGAATGTCATAAAATCCAGGTGCCATGTTCCTATTTAGGTCACTCACAGCTCTGTCAAACTCTGACCTCAAAATTGGGTCTCCCATTTCATCAGCATCAACAGCCTCTTCATGATCATATTAACAACATATTATGCATTGAAAAAAGGTGGATCAAACAAATTTCCTTCTATTGTAAGATAAGTGAAACCCATCTGTAAAATGCCAGTATGTAATAGTATGGATGGTATGTTTTTTGTATGTATGGTGTGGCAATGGTATTGTAGAATAATAAACAGACGTTTTGTTCAACATTATCTGAAGCATTATTTAACAAAACACGCTTGTTATGTGATATACTTTGGACAATCAACTGTCTACGAGACATATATTTAAAGTGTGTCTCTTATCGGCACTTGTAATTTTGGTGAATTATTGTATTGTACTATGAGACCTTGTATTCGCAGCCTAGTGACTGTACAGAGCTGTGATATCACCACGATTATATGAGACTGGAATTCTACTCTATTTGCAGTACGGGATGACTAAACCTTGTATCTGGTGGACTCTGATAAATTGTGCCTGAGCATTCAGAACTGTTAGCCTACTGGTCATCTACTCTGTCTATATGTGGCGAAGAGGACCTTTCGTCACATAGTTACACCGTATGCTCTAAGGGTATAACTGCATTGTAAACGGCTGCACGGACTCTTAGGCCATCTAGGAGAGTACATAGCTATTACAGTGTGTGTTTTGGCTGTGCCTGCCAGGGCAAGCTGTGAGACAAGACTGTGCCGCTTCTGGCGGCCGATGTAGTGTGTCTGTCTGCTCTTGAAAGTTTTTAAAAGGAGACGTTGCCTTTGATCGATGGTGTGTGCTACTGCTGCTAATATTATGCATTCTCAAACTGGTATAGGGTGACGGCCTAGAACTATCCCAACAGGGAACCAGTTTTTCTTTAAACCTTTTTCTGTTTTAGTGTAGTTGTAATGATGTGATTATGTAAATTTTATTTCTTACTGGTGAGTTGTAGTGATAGTTCAGAACACGATTGCCTTACCTAGGCATATATGGATTAATGTAAGTATGCCTTTATCATTTCTTTGTGGTCATATTATTTTCCTTTTGTTAGTTTGTTATATGCTCGTGCGTGTGTCCGTTGTGACTTAATTATACATCTTAATTTTGTGGTAAGGCGTCATGTTTCCAGTGTGTTCTGTGTGTAATGAAGTAGGCCGTTATTGCCTAGGTAATTTCAAAATTCTCCTCTGCCTTGATTGAAAGTTGATTTCCCCATGTTTTTATTTGTTTTCTGTATTTTTGCGAGTGATTATGGCCTTTGTTTGATGCGTGTGCCGTTCCTATTTGGATATTTTAAAAATTTGTGCTGTCGTGCTATGTGTTTGGTATACGTAACTGTGTGTGATTTTGTCGTGATTCTCATGTAAATTATTCGTACATCTTTCTGTGTGTTCAGGCATTTCATTGCCCATGTTCGAACTAACACTACGCTTACACTAGTTCCTAATTTTTTAAAAATTTCATCATTATTATTATTATTATTGTTAATTTGTAAGGTTTTTTTTTCTCTTAGAGAAT
The DNA here is from genome assembly GCF_040414725.1 of Anabrus simplex. Classification (NCBI taxonomy): domain Eukaryota; kingdom Metazoa; phylum Arthropoda; class Insecta; order Orthoptera; family Tettigoniidae; genus Anabrus; species Anabrus simplex. Next base: position 406,382,018 of record NC_090268.1, read on the forward strand.
ATTTATTTGGGTTTAGTTAGTTTATTTTCATTCCTATTGCAGGCGTTTAATACGATCATTGTTCTAATTATTTTAGTAAACCCGCATTTATGTTAACGGTAAGTCAACAATGCCATTGTAACGTGTTCATTTAATCGAGGGCTTGGATAATCCTAGTGTGAAAGATATGGAGCCTGGTTCTTATCTTATCGATCCTGCTTATTGTTGTTTATCTCTTCGTGCCTGCCGGTTACGTAACTTATTATTGGGGATTTTGTGAATTGTCGTGGGCGCGATAAGAGCATCTTGCGGATTGCTCCGTGAATGCTATTATGATTTGTTTTTCTTCTGAAACCCTGTGTTCATTTTTGGTCTCGGTGATGTTATGTGAACCAGCTTGGTCCTGTAAATTATGTTCCGGTGTTTAATTTATTGTCTGTCCTTAACATGACTTTGTGATCTTAAATTTTGGTTTCATCTGGGTTGTATTTTTATTTTTCTGGGCGTGTCTTCTATGGGGACATTATGGTCGGTATTTGTTGTATTCTGTGTTAATGGTGATATGTCAGGTGTACTTCATTAATATGTGGTTTGGTGGGATTTTAGCTTCCACTCAGGTGCTCTCAAACGCCCTTGATTTACCATCCAACATTTTAAATTCAAATTAATATATTCAAATTTGTGTTCATCAAGGGTGATTAGTTAGCTACGCTGTGCATCAGTATATTTTTTGGGGGGGATAGAAAGGTATGAGCTATTATGGGTATGAATTTATTTACCTCTATGTCATTTATTTAATGAATATTCATTATACTCCTTAATGTTGTGTTTTTTGCAAGTTTCATTATTCCACACAGAGTTTATTTAATTTTTTTAAATTTGTATTGTAGTTGTAAAGATTATTTATTAATTATATTTTTATTTCTATTTTGATAATTTTGGTGTCATTTTGGACTGTACTGCCTTATAGTTCCTTGATCCCCTCCTCTAATTTATTATTAACCGGGCGAGTTAGCCGTGCGCGTAGAGGCGCGCGGCTGTGAGCTTGCATCCGGGAGATAGTAGGTTCGAATCCCACTATCGGCAGCCCTGAAATGGTTTTCCGTGGTTTCCCATTTTCACACCAGGCAAATGCTGGGGCTGTACCTTAATTAAGGCCACGGCCGATTCCTTCCAACTCCTAGGCCTTTCCTATCCCATCGTCGCCATAAGACCTATCTGTGTCGGCGCGACGTAAAGCCCATAGCAAAAAAAAAAAAAAAATTATTATTATGGGTAGGTTCCTGCACTCTTCCTTGCTTATTTGCTTCCCTGTTAATTTTGTTGTGTTATTATCTGATTCATTATGAATAGAGCCTGGATTTCCATGCAAATGCATGTTTTTAAATAAGCTAGCTACACTTCTCAAACTTTGCAAATATTCGTTTTACGGCTTAACAATTCCAAATAACCGGTCTTTTTCCATGCATGTTTGCATGTTTTGGCATGTTTTGGAGAAAATTCATGCACAATGCATATTTGGAAGATTTTGGATTTAATAGCGCATATTTGGATGTTTAATATTGCATAATATGACTTATTCTGACTTTGACGCATATATATTGTTAACTTGCATCATAGTGCATTTTCTGAATGTTAGTTTGCAGAATTTGGGACAATTTTTCATGTTGTAGACTACAGTATGTCCATTACTGAGAGACGGAGAGAATGTATTCCTGGCATCCTATGTGACAACCATAGTTAGTAGCCTACATACGGTACAGGTCGTACAGTACAATGCAATTAACCAAACACTTTCTTATCTGTTGCTTGAATAAACAATGACGTAAGTCGGAAGGCCCCACGTCGAAATCTAATTCTTAGGAATAAGGTGTCCCAGTTTTACAGTTGTACATTGCTATAAATTGAACCGTAAATTGTGCATTAATCATTGACGGCTCATTTTTCGTCTGTTAGACGAACAAAAGAAACCTTGTATCGTACTTCTGTGGCGCCGCGTTACTGGGATAGCAGCTTACAAATTCTGGTTTTTCATTGAACCCTCTACCGTTGTTATCCTGGAATGTCCTACCCGGAACTCTCAATCGTTACACGTCTGTGTTATCGCAGCAAGCAATCGTTACCACTTACTGAGGACATTCAAATGTGTCTGCAATCATCGCATGGAGAAGCAGCTGCCCCAGATAGAGACAAGTTGAACAAACTAATTCGTTCAAATCCTGATTTTGAATTCGTCAAGCTTATAAAAGACGTATTGTGGTGAAAATGCAAGACAAACAATTTGACCTCACTCTGTCCAAATGTCTTCATTGAATTATGCATCTATCACTTCTCGTGACGTAAAAAGATAATTTTCTGTGCTTAAGTATGTGCTGAATGATAAACGGATGAGCTTAAATCAAGACAATTTGGAGAAATTAGGGTAGTTTTTGTTCATGTTTCAAAAGGAACTGAATTTTGATAGTGCATATTTTCCAGTTTATTGTGCATGTTTTGCCATATGATAGTGCATGAATGCATGCATATTTTGAGATTTCATAGTGCATGGAAATCCGGGCTCTAATTATGAATTATAGCTCTTTTTAAATTTATATTGTGTGCACATGTCCCTATGACGCACGTCATCCATTATCATTGTTAGGGGGTGTTGCAGTTGGTAGCCTTGTCGCGTGGTTTTTGTGTTGAACCTACGCTGAATGGCTAGTTATGAAATAAAGTCAAATAAATATGAAATAGTTATGAAATTGCGATGCAGGCACACAAAATGACACCAAAAATAAGTGAAATTATTTTAAGCATGAAATTGGGAGCTGAAGTGGACTCTACTAATTCTTTTGGTTTATTGTTGCATGTACCCTACCATGATAGCTGTACACACCGTAACTCACCCAAAATTGTTGACACATACTGAGTTGGTATACGAGCCGGAATTTCGAGGCCTTGAAAGTGGGGGGACCAATGCTGACAGGATCGAGAGGCTCATCGAAGCTGCCCACTTTCCCATTAATGTACCGGAGTTGGATCAACAGTCAGTCGGTCAGTCGATTGTCCTTGTCACTGATATTGATGAGTTGACTGAATTATGTTCCTCGTTTGCTGATATTACGCCATCTAAGGCTCAATTAAAAAGAATCAAAGTAAGGGTAGAACACTACTTGAATCGAATTAAGGATCTGCTTTCCTTAAATCTTAGCCCTGACACTGTAATCGTCAAGTTGTTTACGAATTGTTAACTAAAACCATTTCTTTGTCTTGTGATGTCCACGCACTTGAAGTATTTATTGATGTCCAGAAGCTTACCCTCGTTGATGTTGATGCTCGGCCTAGTAGCGTCGAACATCTTACTACATCCAACCCTAGTCCGACTGGTACCTTGCCTCCCCGAAATGAAAATAAATCTATCAGATGTAAGGCTTTTCAGGCGTTTGCTCTATTAACCAGCGTTTCGTCTTAGGTCTGACACTAGAATCGTCAGCAAAGCCTTACATCTGATATGTTTTTGACATGCTCTATTGGTGAAAAATATCTAATTCCCTCCATGGGAATTTAGAATTTTCCATTAAAATAAATGTCGTGGATGCTCACCTAGTAACTCGTTCATTGTACCACCCCCGGTCTTAGAATTATTTAAGGGTTTGGCCGATTTCTCAGTTGATTCCATTGAAGAGAACCTTTGATTTTTGAGTTTCTGGGTCAAATTGTTGGAAACAGCATATATTTTCGAGCTGACTTCGTTGAATGTCTTCAGGGTCTGCTTCCCTCATTCTCAAGGGATGTTGAAAGACGAATTACGTGATGCCATCTCTGAAAATGTTACTGTCGAAAACTTTCATGATAATATTTTAACCAAATACATCCCTTGGACTGCCCAGCAGTCCCTGATTCAGAGTTGTTTCAGGATGCAATCCTTAAATGAAAAACTATCGAACTACATAAAAGATGTCAAGTATTATTGCAAAGTCTTGAGGCAATCCATCCCTGAAACTAACTTAGTGAACTACTTGGTCAGGGGCATTTCACCACAGTATCGGTCCTACATGTGTTTTACTGCTAGACCTGTAACTCTTAAGGATCTGGAGGCTGCTTGTGTCGAAGCGGAGAGTGTTCGATATGAGAATTTGTTTGGAATAATAACAGTAAGTTATTTATTAAATAGACCACCTAATCAATACAAAGTCTAGGCTTGGATGATTTACATAGATTTGTTAACTAATAGTGGTACATATTTCGCCTTGTATGAAGGCATAATCAGCCATTGTCTTAACCTCAGATAGAAAATAAGTGTCTAATTAACATGTAATAATGAAATGAATTTTAAAAATCTTGAAGAGATTTGAAGTAAAATAACATTAAAAAATAACAATGATGGTTTAAAAATATACAATGTGATGAGTTACAATGGTGGAAGTATTAACAAAATTAACATTAGGATGCTGCTATAATAGGTACAATGGATAAAACAACAGACTGTTATACAACAAGTAGTAAGATTGCTATAAAAATAAAGTTGACTGTCTGGCGGTTACAATTAGACGATGGCGAAAAATCGTATATATTCAAAATAAAGAAGAGATATATCCGAAATAATGAGAATTTGTGTCGTGTGGCAAACATTCCTCCACCGTTACCTTGTCCACCCAGTGTTTCACAAATGTCAACCCCAGTTAGCAAACCAGTTAAGAAATGTTACGCATGTGGTGCCAGGGATCATCTTCGGGACAAGTGTCCGAGCCTGAAGCAGCCCACTACACCTAAGAAGTGCTCTAACCCCAACTTCGCCTGTTTCGTTTGTGGGCCCAAGCAGCATAGTAAGCATTCTTGCCCAAATAATCTCAATAAATCCAGTATTTGACTAGCCGACTCTAACGATACTGTGAGTTTTCCTCCTGTCTCAACAACATCTATGAACTTGCGTAGCCAATCTAATGATGTCCTGTGTCATATTGATTGTCAGAATATCTCTGCCCATGTATGTATTAATCTGCCTTTTATTGCATCTGAGATCAACGGTGAGCCCATGTCCGCTCTTGTGGATTCTGGGAGCGTATATTCATTGGTCAACATGTCTTGGTATGAAAGGTATAAGTCCCCTTGCAACCTTCCTGAGCTGCGTAACTATAAACTGTGTCACTGCTAACAGTTCAACTGTGTGTATTATTGGGTCTATTGTTATTGTACCGGGAGGTACACCTCTACGCCGCGTGTTCAACATGAGCGCCTAAAAGAACGCCTCTACTGGGGAAACCGTGAAATTGAAACTAGACCAACTTATATATTTACTCAGGAGATGTCACCACAGAAATCTGATGTAATTTTGTTATTGTGATGTTTCCTGTACCGTGTGAATTTCTACTTGTTTTGTTTGCCCTTCATTATGAAGTTTGGACTTTTTTCCATAGATGTCACTACAAAAAAAATATGACCAGGCACCCTGGTGTTAAGTGAAAGAACCTTTGATTTGAAGAAGTTTTGTATTGATAAGTTTTTTTTACTAATTGACGTTCATTTATTTTTGGGTTGGCAATATTGATCTTTTCTTTCCGCCAGTTTTGAATCCAACCAATCAAGAATTTCTGTAATTAATTTTCTACCAATCACATTCTTCTTCTTCTTCTTCTTCTTCGATTTTGAGTGTAACTTTTAAATCCACCAATAAAAATGAGAGGGTGTGGCTAGTTTAATCTTGAATGGTCTAGAACTTTCCCGGAGGGTTTATAAACTGCGGATTTTCTTGTCTCTTGGCCAATTGATCGTCATCTAACCTAGTGTGTGTGTAAAGCAGGAGGCGGGCGGCGCCTCTTTCATCAGGCAGCAGTACTCCGACAAGGTAATGGCCACATAATTTCTTTATTTCTTGCTTGCTCCGCAGTTTAACCTGACGGAAAGGTCCGAATTATCAAATATGTAACCTACTTTTCTGAAAATGTAACTTCTGCCGGCTTATGTAATAACTTCATAAAATCTTTAACTGTAAATCGGGGATAGAAAGTGATGTACCCTCTCGAGCACCCCTTCATACTGGTTTGAGGCGACTATGTTTTGTAACTGGTTTTCTTCCTTTCCGTAATGTCTTAATTTATTCTTATACAAGTCACCTCAGTAGTTTGGGAATAGCCCCTGTTTTCACTGCCCTAGTACCCTTTAGGTTTAAAGTGTTCTTATCTAGGAGCGCAGGCATTCGCCTCCTTTCATTTTGTATTCGAGCCATTTATTTTACTGTAATTTCTTTTTACACGAAGGCCCTACAGGTTGGGTACAAGATACCCCTGTTTCAATTTGTAAGTTGGGCCATGGAAGGTCAAAAGGTGTAAGATATTTTGGGTGTTGCCTTGAGTAGGTTTGAGAACTGAGAGCACGTTAGCCCTCTTTTTCTAGTGCTGTAAAAGTGCCTCTGGGAGGCCTGATATTGTATATTGGGAGCAAGTGCTCCATGAATTTAGGGGATTTCTGCCCTTTGAACAAATCTATGCTCATCTGTAAAATGTGAGCTGGGAGCTCCAAAAATTGTAAAACTAGGGGCTTGTAGCCCGAGAGTGTTCTGAAATCTTGGATTTTTCTGTCTTGTTTCTGATTTTGGACCTGAAATGTCATTGTTATCTCACTAAGTGAAAAGTTAAGTTTGTTGTTTTTCAAAAATATAACCTTCAATTTCAGTTTTAAATTCTTTCTTGACATTGTAGTTAGACCCATTCATCCTGGCACTGTCTTTCACCTCTTCTGCTCCAAGGGTAACTCCGTAACAGTTATCAAAATTAGAATTGTGAACTTCACGTGGAAATTTAAGTTAGTAGTAGTTAAGGAATTGTGTTGTAATCTTATTTTGGGGGCTGATTTCTTGACTCATGTTGGTTTGGTGATTGACCTTCAGGAAATAAAATTATTTTTTAAGTTTTCTCCTGATTCTAAAGTCCCATGAATTGGCAAGCATATTATTCCCTCAAGTTTAATTTCTTCTGTCGAGAGCACTGCTAATGTTGAAACCGTTCAAATTAACTTGGAGTATTTATGTAGTGACCAAGCTGTACAAATTCGTGATTTGTGTGCAAAATTTCCTGATGTTTTCACCAATAAACTTGGGTTGACAAACGTCTTAGAGTAGAAAATTGATGTGTCCGAAAACCATCCCAGTCAGATCCCCTCCTTATCGCTTGGCTCCTCCCCGCATGAAAATTTTGAGGGACATTATCCAGGATATGCTGAATGAGGGTGTCACCCGTCCATCTACCTCTGCCTATTCATCTCCCATCTTTCTTGTGCCTAAACCTAATGGTGGTTATTGTCCTGTTGTGGATTATCGTGTCTTGAACTGCAAAGTGGCTCTCCAGTCTGTGCCATTACCTGATATTCATTCTTGTTTTTCCTGGTTTCATGGAGCAAAATTTTATACATAATTCGATTTGAACAGCATGTATCTTCAGATTCCTCTTGCCGAAGAGTCTCATCATCTAACTGCCTTTGCGACGGACTGGAATCTGTATGAATTGTGTCGTGTACCCTTTGGCCTCTCGATTGGTGCTGCAGTTCTCACGCGCCTCCTAGATTCTATTCTTTCAGACATTAAATTTCAGTACGTGTATCATTATTTGGATGATCTTATAATTTATTCCAAAACCTTTCAGGAACATGTCCTACATATCCATGAGGTGCTTACTCGGTTAAAGAAAGCTGGCCTGACTGTCAAAATTGCTCAGGTGTGCTTCGCTAAACCCCAGATGTCCTTTCTTGGCCACATTTTGTCTCCCGAAGGGGTTGCTATCGATAAAAGTCGAACTCAAACGATTCACGACTTCCCTCCTCGCAAAAACCAAAAGATGTTGCTCGTTTCATTGGCATGGCTAACTTCTTTCAGAAATTTGTACAAAATTTCGCTGAAATTGCTGCCCCTCTCAATGCGTTAAGACGCAAAGATGCTAAATTTGTTTGGGATCTGCCCCAGAAAGAAGCTTTCAAAAAAATTGAAAACTGCATTGTCTAACTCTCCCGTCTTGGCCATTCCTGATTTTTCAAAAAAATTCATCGTACAAACTGATGCCTCTTGTTCGGCTGTTGCCGGAGTTCTTCTTCAGGAATCTGAACTTGGTAGGCGTCTATTGCTTACGCATCTCGTGCATTGAGCTCATTAGAATCTAAGTACTCCTTGTATGAGCTTGAATGTTTGGCAGTCATCTTTGCTCTGGAAAAATTTCGGATGTATATTTAGTATGCTCCCTTTCTCTTGGAAACTGATAACATGGCCTTAAGTTGGGTTCTGAATCACGCACGTCGAACGGGTCATCTTACTAGATGGGCAATTCGCATTTCTGCCTTTAAGTTTGACGTACGTCACATAAAAGGGACTGACGTCATTGCCGACTGTCTGAGTCATATGTTTGGTGACTCCCCTGTTGAGAATAATGAACCTGTAACTGTCGATCTTCCTCAACCATGTCATTGTGTCTCTGGTTGTATCAATGCTATATTATCTGACTGCCCATTGTTATATCAAGACATTAGTAAGCATCAGAAGGAAGACCCTGAATTGAAATTGATCATCAATGATATCAAAGCTGGTAAAATTGTAAAACCCTATAGTATCCATAATGGTGTGTTGTGCTGCAAGGCAAGTAATGACAAGAAGTGGAAAATTGTATGTCCTCAACTCTTGATTCCTGTTGTTTTTCAGTACTATCATAATTTTGCTACTGGTGGACATGTTGGTATCTTCAAAACTTGTCAAAAGATCAGACATTTCTTCAGTTGGAAGGGCATGGATTTTCAAATTGCTGAGATGGTAAAATCTTGTCATGTGTGTGCGATTAGCAAACCGGCTTTGAACACTAAAATTGGTATGTTAGCATCATCCCAAGCTTCCTCCCCCATGAAAAGGCTATTTGTAGACTTCGTGGGTCCATTACCCCATTCGAGGCGAGGTTCCAGATTCATAATTGTGTGTGTAAATGGATATTCTCGTTTTTCCTGGACCTTCTTGACTCGTTCAGCTAACACTCCTACAGTTATTAAACGTTTGAACTCCATCTTTTGTTCTTTTGGCCCTCCTAAATTTCTGGTAACGGATAATGCCTAGTACTTCTCATGTAATCTGTTCAAGAAATACTGTTTCGACCTGTCTATTTCACATGTCACGACATCCTCCTATCATCCTGCCCCATCATATGCTGAGAGAGTGAATCGGAATCTTAAGCCTGCGTTGATTGCATTCCATCATAAGGATCATCAAAATTGGGATTCCTCTCTACACTGATTAACATAATTTCTCACCTTTGTAAACTGGTTAACATATGCATTAAATTCCGCTGTTCATGAGTCTTATATGCAAACCCCTATGTCACTTATGTTCACCTTCACTCCATTTTCCGCCATTTCTAATTTGCTGAGGATTGATGAGTTGCTTCCTGAGAAAAAAAGATCCTGAGGAGATTAAAAGAGTGTGGAAGAAAGCCAAAGATATATTAAAAGTTCCATATGCTAAGGTGGAGAAACAGTATAACAAGGACCGTCGACCTACTGACCCGGTTGTTGGTGACGAAGTCTTTATCAAGACTCATTACCAAAGTAAGGCAGTTGATAAATTCATTCGAAAGCTCGCTCCCCGTTTTCAGGGTCCTTGTACTATCCTTGAGTTTTTGACCCCTGTTTCTGTGTTGGTAAATGACCCGCAGGCTAAAAGAATCCGCTGCGTTCATATCAGCCAAGTAAAACCGGCTTAAATTGTTAATTTAGGGCCTATGTCAGATGTAAAATTTTGCCCTAGTTGTATGTTCTAATATGTACATCCTTTAATGTACCATTTCATGTGTATGGCCTTGATGGCTTAAGTAATTCTATGTAACTAAGTGACGGTTATGTCCTCCTTATCACGCCGTATAATAAATTTGTGCGTTGGTACCTATTATGGTAGACCTTGGCAAATTGTAAAACAGCTTTCCGCGTTGTGTGCACGTATATTCTCATGAAAATTCTGAGATAAAATCTCATGTCACTCTAAGTGTTGGTACTTACTATTGCCCCGTGATTTTTCTAAAATCTTAATCTTACTTCGGGTCATGAGAACCCAGTTTGTATTAAATGTACTCCCCAAATGTATGTGACCGGACCATTTTACATTCCTTAATATATGTGTGGTGTGCTTGTTCCCTCGTTGTCTGCTTCCTCGTTCATGTTGCAGCTTGCGCGCGCGCGTTCTCCATCCTGAAGCTGCTGTTTTCTGAAGCACCCGAGGACTGGTACACCGCGGGATGTCATTGGAGCTCAACATTTGGTGCTGCTGTTTGCAAGTCATGTGTCTGTTTTTCACCTGGTGCGTTGTACGCTGTCCTTACTGGCCATTTGAACACAGTCTTCTTGCACACTGAACAGTCCGTGCTATGCCCTGTGTTGATTCTTCGATGTCATCTAATTCCAAGTAAGAGTGTTCTAAAAGTTATTCCCTATGCATGAATGGAAACATACTCGACGTCGAGAAACTCTGATATTAAACTTGTGACGCCTAAATTAGTAATGGACTTAACTTGTGGACTTATGCCAAACTCTTTGGACGCTCTCGTACTATGTGACTGAGTGGAACCTTTTCAAGTGCATATGACTGAGCGCTACCTGCCTCATCTCTGCCCCCTGTGGTCCTCTTTCACCTGGGGTGACTGAAGCATTATTTAACAAAATACGCTTGTTATGTGATATACTTTGGACAATCAACTGTCTACGCGACATATATTTAAACTGTGTCTCTTATCGGCACTTGTAATTTTGGTGAATTATTGTATTCTACTATGGGACCTTGTATTCATGGCCTAGTGACTGTATGGAGCTGTGATATTACCACGATTATATGAGACTGGAATTCTACTCTATTTGAAGTATGGGATGACTAAACCTTCTATCTGGTGGACTCTGATAAATTGTGCCTGAGCGTTCAGAACTGTTAGCCTACTAGTCATCTACTCTGTCTATATGTGGCGAAGAGGACCTTTCGTCACATAGTTACACCATGTGCTCTAAGGGTATAACTGCATTGTAGACGGCTGCACGGACTCTTAGGCCATCTAGGAGAGTACATAGCTATTACAGTGTGTGTTTTGGCTGTGCTTGCCAGGGCAAGCTGTGAGACAAGACTGTGCCGCTTCTGGCGGCCGATTATGTAGTGTGTCTGTCTGCTCTTTAAAGTTTTTGAAAGGAGACGCTGCCTTTGATCGATGGCGTGTGCTACTGCTGCTAATATTATGCATTCTCAAACTGGTATAGGGTGACGGCCTAGAACTATCCCAACAGGGAACCAGTTTTTCTTTAAACCTTTTTCTGTTTTAGTGTAGTTGTAATGATGTGAATATGTAAATTTTATTTCTTACTGGTGAGTTGTAGTGATAATTCAGAACACGATTGCCTTACCTAGGCATATGGATTAATGTAAGTATGCCTTTATCATTTCTTTGTGCTCATATTATTTTCCTTTTGTTAGTTTGTTATATGCCCGTGCGTGTGTCCATTACGACTTAATTATATATCTTAGTTTTGTGGTAAGGCGTCATGTTTCCAGTGTGTTCTGTGTGTAACGAAATAGGCCATTATTGCCTAGGTAATTTCAAAATTCTCCTCTGCCTTGATTGAAAGTTGATTTCCCCTTGTTTTTATTTGTTTTCTGTATTTCTGCGAGTGATTATGGCCTTTGTTCGATGCGTGTGCCGTTCCTATTTGGATATTTTAAAAATTTGTGCTGTCGTGCTATGTGTTTGGTACACGTAACTGTCTGTGATATTGTCGTGATTCTCATCTAAATTATTCGTACATCTTTCTGTGTGTTCAGGCATTTCATTGCCCGTGTTCGAACTAACACTACGCTTACACTAGTTCCTAATTTTTTTAAAATTTCATTATTATTACATACATACATACATACATCCATACATACATACATACATACATTATCATTATAGACTGTTATGCCTTTCAGCATTCAGTCTGCAAGCCTCTGTGAATTCACTAAACGTCGCCACAATCCTCGATTTGCAAATAGTGTTGTGGCCTCATTTAGTTCTATACCTCTTATCTTTAAATCGTTAGAAACCGAGTCTAACCATCGTCGTCTTGGTCTCCCTCTACTTCTCTTACCCTCCATAGCAGAGTCCATTATTCTCCTAGGTAACCCATCCTCCTCCATTCGCCTCACATGACCCCACAACCAAAGCAAGTTTATGCGTACAGCTTCATCCATCGAGTTCATTCCTAAATTAGCCTTTATATCTTCATTTCAAGTACCCTGCTGCCAATGTTCCCACCTGTTTGTACCAGCAATAATTCTTGCTACTTTCATGTCTGTTACTTCAAACTTATGAATAAGGTATCCTGAGTCCACCCAGCTTTCGCTCCCGTAAAGCAAAGTTGGTCTGAAAACAGACCGATGTAAAGATAGTTTTGTCTGGGAGCTGACTTCCTTCTTACAGAATATTGCTGATCGCAACTGCGAGCTCACTGCATTAGCTTTACTACACCTTGATTCAATCTCACTTACTATATTACCATCCTGGGAGAACACACAACCTAAATACTTGAAAGCTGACATTCAATTCTGTTGAATTTCTTACCTACTGACATCAATTTAGTCTTACATAAAATCAGCTTCATGGTCCTATCACACTTCAATAGATTCAGAATTAAGTATTTATTTATTTCCACCTAGTCGATACAATGATTGCTTAAGGCAATTTAATGGTTAAAAGTTGTACATGTTTCGTATATTATCAACATCTTCAGCCACGTAGCACTGTCCATGACAGTGTTATGTGGCTGAAGATGTTGATAATATACGAAACATGTACAACTTTTAACCATTAAATTGCCTTAAGCAATCATTGTATCGACTAGGTGGAAATAAATAAATACTTAATTCTGAATCAATTCAGTCTTCGAGAGGTTAATATTCATACCATACTCATTGCACCTATTTTCAAGTTCCAAGATATCAGACTGCAGGCTTTCGGCACAGTCTGCCATTAAGACCAAGTCGTCAGCATAGGCCAAACTACTTACTACATTTCCACCTAACTGAATCCCTCCCTGCCATTTTATACCTTTCAGCAGATGATCCATGTAAACTACGAACAGCAAAGGTGAAAGATTACAGCCTTGTCTAACTCCTGTAAGTACCCTGAACCAAGAACTCATTCTACCATCAATTCTCACTGAAGCCCAATTGTCAACATAAATGCCTTTGATTGATTTTAATAATCTACCTTTAATTCCATAGTCCCCCAGTATAGCGAACATCTTTCCCCTCAGTACCCTGTCATATGCTTTCTCTAGATCTACGAAACATAAACACAACTGCCTATTCCTCTCGTAGCATTTTTCAATTACCTGGCGCATACTGAAAATCTGATCCTGACAGCCTCTCTGTGGTCTGAAACCACACTGATTTTTATCCAACTTCCTTTCAGCGACTGATCGCACCCTCCTTTCCAAGATGCCAACTTTGCCTGGTATACTAATCAATGAGATACCTCGATAGTTGTTGCAATCCTTCCTATTCCCTTGCTTATAGATAGGTGCAATTACTGCTTTTGCCCAATCTGAAGGTACCTTACCAACACTCCACGCTAATTTTACTACTCTATGAAGCCATTTCATCCCTGTCTTCCCACTATACTTCACCATTTCAGGTCTAATTTCATCTATTCCTGCTGCCTTATGACAATGGAGTTTATTTACCATCCTTTCCACTTTCTCAAGCATAATTTCACCAACATCATTTTCCTCCTCCCCATGAGCTTGGCTATTTGCAACACCACCAGGATGATTTCCGTTTACATTGAGATGATGTTCAAAATATTCCCTCCACCTCTCCAGTGATTCCCTGGGATCTATTATGAGTTCACCTGAATTACTCAAAACACTGTTCATTTCCTTTTTCCCTCCCTTCCTAAGATTCTTTATTACTGTCCAGAAAGGTTTCCCTACTGCTTGACCTAGCCTTTCCAGGTTATTAACAAAATCTTCCCATGACTTCTTTTTGGATTCAACAACTATTTGTTTTGCTCTGTTTCTTTCATCTACGTACAAATCCCTGTCTGCCTCGGCCCTTGTTTGGAGCCATTTCTGATAAGCCTTTTTTTTAATGTTTACAGGCTGCTCTCACTTCATCATTCCACCAAGATGTTTGGCTTTTCCCATCTTTACACACAGTTGTTCCTAGGTATTCCCTTGCTGTTTCTGCTACAGCATCCCTGTATGCCACCCATTCACTTTCTACATCCTGAACCTGCTTACTGTCTACTGTTCGAAACTTCTCGCTAATCATATCCATGTACTTCTGTCTAATTTCCTCGTCCTGGAGATTTTCTACCCTTATTCGTTTGCAGATAGATTTCATTTTCTCTATCCTAGGCCTAGAGATACTTAGTTCACTACAGATCAGATAGTGGTCTGTATCATCGAAAAATCCGTGAAAAACTCGTACATTCATAACAGATTTCCTGAATTCAAAGTCTGTTAAGATATAGTCTATTATGGATCTGGTACCCCTAGCCTCCCATGTGTAGCAGTGAATAGCCTTATGCTTGAAGAATGTATTCATAACCGCTAAAGCCATACTAGCAAAGAAGTCCAGCCAACGCTTCCCATTCCCATTAGCTTCCATATCTTCCCCACATTTACCAATCACCCTTTCGTATCCTTCAGTTCTATTCCCAACTCTCGCATTCAAATCGCCCATTAGCACTATTCTATCCTTGTTGCTGACCCTGACCATGATGTCACTCAATGCTTACCCTCACATGGTGAATACATGGACACAGTTCTTGTCCTAATTCCTCCAACTGACAAATGTACCCACAACATTCGCTCATTTACATGCCTAACAAAAACAATGTTGCGTGCAATGATATTCTTGATAAAGAGCCCTACCCCAGACTCTGCCCTTCCGTTTCTAACACCCGTCAAGTACACTTTATAATCTCCTATCTCTTCCTCACTATCTCACCTTACCCGAATATCACTTACTCCTAGCACATCCAGATGCATCCTCTTTGCTGACTTAGCCAGTTCTACCTTCTTTCTTCCATAAGCCCCATTAATATTGATAGCTCCCCATCGAATTCAATATCTCAAAATGACATTTTGGCACTTGGTCAAGCCATGCATAACACCGTCCAATTTTAGAAAACAAAAATGGTGAAAGAATCATGCGGTTCATTATACAGATGGCTTAGAAGTATGATGATCGATCCCTTCAGTGCAAGTTTACTGACATGAGGGATGGTAAGGGATGCTAAGTCGCTTCCAAATATTCACAAAGGAAGATGAAATGCTGTTTTGAGTTCCAGTCATTAGGCCAATCACTTCAAGATCTTCAACTAAATGCTGATGTCTTACTTCCACATGTTGCGCGTTTCGAAGAAGTGCCCCCTTAGCTACAGACTAAAAGCATTCTTCCTGTCCTTTTTTATAAGGAATGGCTTGGGCTATGAAGCCTTCTGTTATGTTTGTCTTTGAAATAAATCTCATTTCTTTATAACAGAAAATGCTAGACATGATCCTCGCAGTAAAAGACTCTCAACAAGCCGACATTACTACTGGGAATGACAAAGTGTAAGAGCTGACAAAATCAGTGAAATAAATTAAACCGCCAGGCCTGGTTCCTTCAACACAGGATATGTATTCAATCTTCAGTAAAGAAATAAGAAATTATGCCTATTCATATATATATCTGAAATCTGCATTCTGAACAATAGTATTTAAATCGAAGACACTGAGTAGACTCTAGTGACATGCTGAAATAATGCATAGAAATCTGACCTTAGTAGCTGACACAGAAACAGAAGGTTCTAAAATTTATAAATATCTGAAAAGAGAACATTTGACTAATCTTCTTCTTCTTCTTCTTTTATGACCACATAGGATCACTTTAGTCAGTCCGTCGTTCAGGTCTCTTTGAAGGGATTGTTCAGGCTTTGCGGTCCTCCCAGTACTTCTTCAGACGCTCCGATCTTCGTGCCCTTTCCTCAGTTGAAAATGTGCGTGTTGTTGGTTTGTTTTGTGTAAGGGTAAAGCGGAGGTTTGTATTCTTGAGTTTTGTATTCAATTTTATCTTATTTTTGGTGTCTTCTGTTGTAAGGCCTATTTCCTTCAGATCCTCTCTTACTTCTCTGATCCATTTACATCCTGTTGTGGTATTTTTTGAGACGAGATTGTGTTGTACTAGTTGTTTCAGAAGTCTCGAGTCCTGCATCCTCATGATATGTCCAAAGAATCCCAGTCTCCTCTTACGCATAGTATCTGTAATGGGTTCTAGCTCTTTGTACACGACTTTGTTAGGTATTAACCGCCACTGTCTATCTTTCTGATATTTTTTGTTGATACAGGTTCTTCCAATCCTCCTTTCAATTTTCTGAAGTCTGTCAGTCTTTGATTGTTTATTCAGGTAAAAGAGTGTTTCTGCTGCATATGTAGCTTCCGGTTTTATAACTGTGTTGTAGTGTTTTATTTTTGTATTTATTGATAGACATTTCTTTTTGTAGATATCCCATGTTAATTTTTGTGCTTTAGCTAATCTATTTGTTCTTACTTGGCTTGCTTGACTAATAATAGATACCTTTTATTAAAATGTTTTCTTTTCCAGGTATTTTCTGTTATTTATTAACCTTGCTTTCTCTTTCTCTTTCCCTTAGTTAACGGTTCGACGTTGGACCATGAATGTAACAGAAAACATTTTTCCATGCCTGGCAGCAGAGGGCTTTGTGTTTGGCATTGAGAAAACTAAGCCTTCATATTCTGGGGCCTCAAATCTGCTTTGTCCAGGTTTTATGGGAGTCTTTCTATGGATGTTGCAAAGAGCAGGTCTCTGTTGCTAGAGTAATTGGTGAGGTAGACCTCATTCGGCTGACATACCCAAACCACCGTAATCTCCAATCATGAATTAATCCTTCGATCATTGGTGGGTTTCCACACTTCAATCTGATGGTTTTGTTATGAAGCTGGTCATACGAAGAGACCCCTGGTATTCACCAGAGACACCACATTTAAAGCACTTCCAGTTTGCTTATGTCTGCTTTTAGCATTGTCTACATTTCAGAACCATCTTGCATTAGTTTGGCAGACTGGAAAACTTAAGAGGTTGTATATTAACAGAGTCAAAACTAAAAAGAAAATGGCTTCCACTTTAACAAACTACTGTCAAAGCCACTGACTGCCTCACTGACAGTGCTAGTCTCTTCATAACTTTGAACGCTACTTTCCAAAACTACGCCTATCCTTTCAAGTTCCTACTCCATTAGTATGCCATGCACTGAGTGAGAAACAGACACTATTCCGAAAGAGATTTGTTTTACTCTACCATCTAGTAGGCCTAGAGTAAAACAGAATGTCAAAATTGACGAGCAAACAGGTAGATAGCATCAAATTAGGAAATCCTGTACCTGGCAGCCGAGGCCATATGATTGTTATTTAGCTATTATATGATTTTTTGCAAATAAGTTTCAGGGCAATACTTTGAAGGAAAAACATAGTCAAGTGGCAGTTCCCCTGAGAAGGTTTGTTCAAAACTTCATGAAATTCCGTCTAGCAATTCAGACTCAATGCCGTTTCAAAAGCCAGATGGGCAGAGACAGATGATACTTCATTTTTATATATATATAGAGAGAGATATACTCCACTATTCTGAACAAATACACCACTTCACAACAACAAAGTTCTGAAGATTATCCTCTTTAGCTGAATATATACTCATGCTATGGAAGTGGAGTAGCAGTACACTGTTGAAATCATGAGCAGAAAAATGTATGAACCTAAAGAGGGAAGAGAAGACTTAGGCTGTACTTACTTGAACTGCTTTCAGGCAATGGAATGTTCTCCTTTTCAGCATTCGACATCTGCGGTTTTGTATTTTGTTTAGAATTATTCCGAGATTCTTCTTTCCTCTGGGAGGGCCCTTGTACAACTCTCTTCTGTTCAGATTTTGAGACAGGTCCTTCTGGTAGTGTGTTTTTCTTGCTTTTAGGCTTGATAAGCTCTTCAGATGGTTGACTTGTCTTATCTTCAATTTGGGGTTCATTTCTTCCTTCATCTGTTATACTGCCCTGTGACGCCTCCTCATCTGAAGAAATTGTCTCTTCTTTTCTTCTAGATCTCGTCATTCTGCTCTGTGATACTTCCTTTTTCTGACTTTTTACCAAAGCCTGTGGATGTTTCTTTCCTTTAGACAACATGTTAGGAGAAGCCTGTTTTTTCCGCAGCCTTCCTCTCACAGGCTGTAGATCTTCATTAATTTTGGGACGATTACTGTTCTGAGAAGTACGTTTCCTTCGATGTTTTTCTGTCATATTTTCTGTATCTTCCTTTCTTTTAGAAATGATAGAGATCTGAGAAGTATGTTTCTTCCCAGGACTTTCTTGTACAGCTTGTGAATTTTCCTTTCGTTTAGATGACCGACAATTCTGAGGAACTTCCTTTCTCCGAGGAATCTTACTGATAATCTGTTGGTTTCTTTCTGTACTTCTGTCAGATGCTTCTGTTTTTTTCTCTGCATTAGATTTTGCACTGTCTGGAGTAGAATGCTTTTTCAGCAGTTTCTGTTGGACAACTTCTTGTTTTTCATTTCTGTCCATGCTGTTCTGCAGAGTCTCTTTCTGAGATGTATTATTATGTAAAATATCTCCTTCCCACAGACTTTCACTCACTGACTTTCGTTCTTCCTCTCTACCAGATTTTTCACTGTTCCTAGAAGGCTGCCTCCTCTGTGGACACTCTCGGACAACCTGCTGCTTTCCATTTCTTTTCTCCCTCTTCCGCAGAGTCTCCTTCTTCTGAGGACTCCTTGTCGCTTCTGCCTGCACTTTATCATTCTTAGGTACAACAATATTATGCAACGAATCTACTGTTTCCAACTCTTGGTCTTCCTTTCCACTAGATTTCTCACTGTTTGTAGAGAGCCGTTTCCTGTGTGGACTTTCCTTATTTCTTCCTATGCTATTCTGCCGAGTCTGTTTCTTTTTAGGGCTCCTCATTTCTTCAAGCTCTTCTGTGCCTCTCTTATGTTCAATACTATTGGCAAATGTGCCTTTCCTCTGCAGTCTTTCTTTATGAACTAATCCCTCTTCTTTTCCTTTTCGTATGTTCTGAGAAACATATTTATCATCTTCTTTCATTCTCTTAACTTTTGAACCCTTCTGATAAGCATGATGAACTTGTTCCTTATGTTTCGCCAAGATTACAGTGTTCTGAGGGACAGCACTTGCCACCAAATTCTGCCAAATTCTCTCTGATGAATTTCTCATTCTTTCACCTACAAAAAAAAGAAAAGAAAAAAAAAAAGAAAAATGAGAGAAAAATATTATACTACACTATGCAACAAAGAAAATACAAAATTAAAATTTTAGAAGAAATTCAAATATTTTCCTGAGAGAGAGAGAGAGAGAGAGCGCAAATATGCGTGTGAGAGAGAAAATATTCACAATCTGTCTCAGTCAGCAATATACTCTGTTGCAAGCAAATTAATTCATAAATGATTATTTACAGAACAAGGACAACATGTCAAATAATACCAAAGCTCATGAATATTATGAATATTCAAGTTCTTATTAGTTCACATTGTCATACATTTACACAGCAGAGGGGGAAAAGTCCAGAACTGCAAACCATCTTCTGAAAAAACAGCCAGATATTGTGTCAAGTCTAAACTTCTCTTAGAGGGACAATCTGAAAATTCAAACATAGTTACATAGACAGCGATTGAAAACTCCCGTCAGGAAACGAGGAAAGTTAGTCAATATGCAAGGCACTCAACAGGCTGGAATCTGGAGTTGGCAGACCAAAGACCAACATGAGAAAGTGGGAATTTGCTTGTGACTCCACACTATGTAAACACGGTGAAGAGCAAACCAATAACCATCTCACTGTCTGCAAGTTGTGCCTAACTACATGCTCTCCTCAGAACCTGAGTGATGTCACCAAGGAAGCATGCAAATTTGCTAGATTCTGGTCTCACTACATTTAAATTTTATTTGTATACAGTAGAGGGTTCATGGTGTGGGTTACTATAGCCAAGTCCTAGTTTGTGAACCATGGGCAACGGCTGAGTGGCCTAGTAAGTGGTCCCGAGAGTCGGGATATCAGTTGCTATGGAACGGGAGTAGGCACCTCGGACATATTCCGAGTCACGGCCCTCTTTGTACTCAGGCGGTTAGGACTATACGATCCAACGTTCATCCTTAACCCATTCGAGGATAGATTCTCACTTGGGCTATGTGTAAGTAGGGTAGCATCCTGCTTCATGAATTTACTGAGCTCAGAACATTGTAAGCAAGCCTCAGACATATGGGAGTAATGGAGTCCCACTCCCATTTGACGGGCGAGAAACTCCTTGGAAACAACTTGGCGAACAAAGTGAAATTCGATGGGAAGCTAACAATATTAATGAAGTTAAGGAAGAGTTTATGAGTCAGCACAGAGGATACATCTCGATGTGCTAGGAGTAAGTGATATGCAGGTAAGGGGAGATAACGAAGGATGAGATAGGAGATTATAAAGTGTACTTGACGGGTGTTAAAAAGGGAAGGGCAAAGTGTGGGGTAGGGCTTTTCATCAGGAACACTATTGCACGCAACATAATGATGAGGGTAGATTTGGCAGTTTGAGGAATTAGGATGAGAATTGTCTCAGTGTGTTCACCATGTGAGGGTGCAGATGAGGATGAAGTTGACAAGCTTTATAAAGAATTGAGTGACATCATAGTCAGGGTCAACAGCAAGGATATGAAGGTCGATCAAATATAAACGGGATTTTTGTTCCTGAACATCAACAGTTGGTAGGACTGGCCCCACGCTTTTGTTATGCTTAGGCGGGACCGTTAGGAGTGGGGAGAGCATGCTATTTGATATTTCCCGCCATTTCGTCAGTAACGTTCACGATGTCGGAGCAACAGGTGCACCCCTGCACTGTGCAACGCCTAATTATAAAATTTCTTGCTCATGAAGGAGTTACAGCAGCGGAAATGTACCAGAGATTGACTGCATAGTTCGGTGATCAAACATTGTCAAGGAAGCGTGTTTGCCTGGCATAAAAAGTTCAAGGAAGGAAGAGAATGTGTGGAAAATCAGCAACACGATCGCTATCCTCGAACAAGCATTAGAGATGAAAACATTTGTGCAGTTAAAGACATTATTGACAACGATCAACGGGCGAGAGTATCAGAAATTGTAGAACAATTCGGAATCAGTTGTGGAAGCTGTCCAGCAATCATCACAAATGACCTACAGTTCAGTAAAGTGTGGGCCTTCCAACAGCGAAAGCACTGCCCAAGATTCACAAGGCCGGGGTTCCCATTCGGCCCATAATAAATTACAGATCCAGTCCTCTACACAAATTAGCTAAGTTCATTCAGAAATTCTTTAAACAACACTATAGATTTACGGCAAACAAATCCGTAAAGAACTCCATAGAACTGGTTAATAAATTAAGCAATTTTAAATTACAAGCTCACCATACCATACATTCATTTGATATTGTCAACATGTTTCCGAGCATTAGAACCAATAAGTTGCTTTCTATTGTTTTTAAGAATCTAAGATCCTACAGTCAGCTAAGTGAACTTGAAATACAAGATTTCATGAAATTGATTAAGTTACTTGTAAATAATAATTACTTCATCTTTGACAAGGTCATTTATAAACAGGATGGGTTGGCAATGGGATCTCCGGCCTCGGGAATCTTGGCGGAGATTTATCTGGATTCTTTGGAAATATACATGATGGAGAACGACAGAGAATTTGACAACATTCTGTTTTGGTCTAGATTTGTGGACAATACATTCGTAATTTTAGACGAACGTGTTAGGGACGCAACGGCTACTCTAGAGGTACTTAATAACATTGACCCACAGATTAAATTTACTTTGGAGTCAGAGAGTAATGAATCAATTTTCTTGACGTAAAAATCAACAGATCGGATTCATCTTTTGCTTATAGTATTTTTAGAAAGCCTACACAAACGGCAGTCACTATTAGACAAGACTCAGAACACCCACAGAGTCAAAAAAACTCAACATACAATAGTTTAGTAGAACGGGCATTTAGGATCCCCATGACAAAAGCTAATTTGAATAAAGAACTCAATATAATACGTTCAATGGCTAAGGTTAATGGTTTTAGTGAATGCTTTATTGAACGTATCATCAACAAGTTCAGGTACCGTTTACAAACCACTTTGGCCAAAGACAAACCTAATCAGAAGGCGTTCGCAATATTTACTTATAATAAGGATATATATACGTTTACTAATGTTTTCAAGAAACATAATGCCAAGGTTTCGTTTCGTACTGATAATAATAATACAGTTGTATTGCACAATTCAGCCTCAGTTAATAGATCGAACCCATATACCAAATCGAGTGTGTATAGATTTAAATGTAACGACTGTGGGTGCACATATCTAGGTCAAACAGGACGAAGTTTTAAAATTAGATACACGGAACATACCAATGCAATAAAATATAACAGATTTTCCACAATAGGCCAGCATGTACATGATCTAAAGCATAAATTCACATCTATAGAACAGGACATTGAGATCTTGGAGAACTTAGGAAAGGGAAGTTTGCTGGATGTTACGGAGGGTTGCTATATACACCTGGATCAGTATTTTAATTCAAACCTTAATTTAAATGACATTTCTGAAAAATAAAATATTAATTTAGATTTCCTTATTGAGTTTTTTAAAAATGCACATATGCACAATAAGACGGTGTTTCATATTATGCATAATAGCTTTACTAGTTGCTTTCAATGACCACTCCCTCCGGAGCTCAAACAGGTTGCCGCTCCTCAGTTGCTCCTCCCGCTTTCCCCTATTTCCACCCTTCGGCCCAGACCAACCTTGGACACTTGATTACTAACACAACACTGCTCGCTAAGCTTTATTGTGCTTTGCATGGACAGCGATCTTTTGAGGTGAGTAACGTAAAAACGTTTACGTTATAAGACGTAATTTTAGATTTTGCCTCTTCAGTTAAGCGATAGTTTATTAGATTCCTATTATTTCAGGTCCGCATTGAACTGGGAACGTTGTGCTTGTTAACACCTTAAAAGACCGATTGCTCGTTTCCACCTTACTACGATTGCTCCATTAAAGCGACTCTGAAGATTTTATTGAATTATTTTAATACGATTCTACGTCACGTTTTAAGAAGTGTGTTAAATTAAGCTAATGTTTCTTCAAGACTATTTTATTTTTAAGTTGTTGTTCTTTTAAATCCACATTAGTTTATTATTGAGCAAACCGGTTTACATATGTTTTCATCAATTTAAGGTTTAAGAATCCCAAGTCTCGGACTTGTAGAAAATATGGACTTTGAAACAGTTTAATTGTAAAACAGTTTTAGGTTGTTAATATGGTTTTAAATTGTGTTCAATTTGACGTAGATAAACTTATGTGATTGCCAATTTTTCCAAGAACCTATATCAGCTGATAATGAAACAAAAAGGGCGTCGAAACTAGTTCTGATTGAAATATATGTTGTAATTTCATCTAAACAACAGTTTTCATATATTGAATAAGGTGGATCCAAATTATAATAAAAGTTGTATTACCTTCGAAACAAAAAATGCCCATCCAATTTACATAAATTAAAGAGAAGTTATTACGAATTGATAGTCATGGCGGTGTGAAGACATGTGGGTAGTGGTCCAATTAAAATGTATAATTTAGATGTAACATGCTGTTCATTAGCTCTAAATGGTGTCTTCTGCTGCTGTAAGTAGTACATAACAAATTAATATCATTGCCTCATGTGATTAACTTCGATATAAAAAGTTATGAGATCAAAATTCACTTTGTGCAGTGACAAACTTATTTTTGGAGGATATATCATCTCAATAATGGAAGAACATCGACAGTGATTATTCTGCCAACTTAGCGCATGCTACCACCTTTGAAACGTCATTTTTCTCGCAAGGTAGAGTTTTAGTTGTTGCCGCTAGATGTCTGTGTATACTCCGTGTTACTAAATTTATTCTATATTGAACGTGACGTACTTCTTGCCGTTACAGCTTTGTTTTTCAATAAACATTTCAGTTAAATAATAAGAACGCATGTTAGGGATTACTTAGGATTATCCCATAAACCGAAATTACAATGAGCAATTGCAATTGCTGTGTGTGTAATTTGAAACTCCCAAACAAATCTGATAAATCTGATAAATTACAGTGTTCTGAATACAAAAGAACATCACATGCTAAATGTGTAACCTTGAAGAAAGGGGAAATTGAGCATATTAGAGCAGTTGGTGGCCAGCAGAAGTGTTAAGAATGTTTTTCTAGTAGAGATGAGAAAGACAAAAATGAAGACACAGAGACTTTGAAGGAAGTGTTAACAATTCTGAACGATGTTAGAAATGAAATGGTGGATTTAAGGAAAGAAATTCAACAAATTACGGACACGCAGAAAATTCAGGAAATGGAAATGATAGATCTTTAGAACTATATCACGAAAAGCTAGACAGTAACTCTGCTATGATTGCTGAGCATGGGAGAAAATTTGATTCGTTTCTACTCATGATCGAGTCCCTGAAAAATGAAAATAATGAGTTGAAAAAAAAGGATTGAAAACGTAAGTGAGAGGATTACTGACTGTGAACAATATTCCAGGGTGAACACCTTAGAAATCCATGGAGTTCCTCATCAACAGAACGAAAATGTGAGTGAAAGAGTGGTGGCTGTTGGTAGAGCACTCAATGTCAGTATTGAAGAAACTGACATTGATGCTTGCCATAGGCTCCCTAACAGCAACAGTCCGAACTCCCCCATCATAACTGTTCAATTTTGCCGTAGGTATTTTGAAGAAGAACTTCTCCGTCAAAGGAGAATAAAAAGGAACTTTTCTACACTGGATATTGGCTACACTTTCAGTAATCCTATCTATATAAATGAGAGTCTTTGTTCTACTCTTAGGAAACTGTTTTCAAAAGCTAGGGAAGTCACGATTTCCAAAACTGTGAAATACCTCTGGATTAGAAATGGAAAAATTTTTATGAGGAAAGAAGATGGCTCTCAAACAATTAGAATTCAAGACGAAAGTGATTTAAATAAGTTTAAATGTTAACTTCACTCTATGACATTTATTATCAGAATGTCAGAAGTCTCAGATCTAAGAAAGACTTATTTTATAATAATGTGCTGTGTAATTCTTACAATCTTATTGTATTAACTGAAACATGGCTCCATAATTCTATTTATGATTCCAAAGTGTTTGACGATAGGTATCACGTATTGAACCCGAGTGACTTAGGCCCATAGTCAGTTATGATTTGATTGATAAAATGATATATGGTACATTTATTGAAATACAGAAGTGTAGTTGAAAATATTTCGTTTATGTAATGTCAAAATCGGAGCGAAGGAAGGACGACAGACTGGAGCCTGACGGATTAGCTCAACACGACAACATTTGGCTACTTCACAGCAGGGAATCTCATTAGTTGGCGAACAAGGAAATACAGAGTCCACAAATAAGTCTTGGTCAGAAAGAGGAAGGGGGAGAGTCATACAAAGGAAACTCACAACATGAGTAATACCTTGGGATATTTTTGGCAGGACGGAAATTCCGGGAGCTCGTGGAAAATTACAGCGGCTGCGTGTACGTTCGCTGGCCTAAGTTCGAGCAGGTGGAGAGTTAAATCACGTGACCGCTTGCCGGCCAATCGTAAAAATTTAATGGAAGGCTCAGGGATACCATCTTAAGGAATGATGGATGAGATATTTTCGTAACTACAAAAGTATTCAGTAATAAATTATTGTGAGTACACGGATGGATGTAATGAATTTATTAGATGTCACGCATGGAAAAATAATCAATAATTATTGGTAAATTAAATAAATTGAAGGCTGGATTTCTTGGAAACCAGACAGCTTGAATGTCATTGGCTGAAAGAAGACCACGTTGTAAGGGACGCTACCGAAGGCGCGAAATGTGAGGAGCTAAATCCACCCGTATCTCCTAAATCTGTGATCACCAGGAGTTCATATTTAATCCAGCAGATATGCTAGCGGAGTGGATTAATTTGATGTAAATTTTAACTTCCAATTCGGAGTGCGAGTACCGATATTAAAAATCCACCCCCTCCCTAAGGGGTATGACGTCAACGAATCCGCGGGAAAAAGGCTTCAACCATATATACGGGGCAGGGGATCCTCGCCAGCACACTTGAAGTGAATCTCGGGAGCTGAATTGACGGTCGCAGCACACTTGAAGTGAATCTCGGGAGCTGAATTGACGGTCGCGGTACACTTGAATTGAATATCGGGAGCTGAACTGTTGGTCGCCGATAACTTAGAATTCTACGGACGTACAGTCATTTAGTGGCGCGAGCATCCGCCAGTGTTCGTAAAATGTGATCGCGCTCAAGCAACATGAACTAGAAATAGTTAACGTAGGACAGTGTTTGTCATTTATAAATATCAGTGATGTAAAGTAATTGCACTGCAAGGGAGTAGTATAAATTATATCAAATAAGTACGTACATAATAGACTGTGTGACGAACAGTACTTTAAGGAAGTAGTAGCCTGTACTTTGCTATATCGAACCGATGTCATGAACATGTCAAGAGTGCCGTACGAAACAAGCGTATCGCGACGGGCGTAAAAGTTGACACCTCGTCGTACGTGTCCAGGTCCATTGTGCGGTAGTTGGACGAAGATTAAATAGTGTAAATATTAAATTCTTGGGTCTAGGATAGTAATTTGTTGTATCCAAGTTAAAGTATTCAGTGTTAACGTTGTAAATGGTGAAGGTTTGTGGTAATCAAGATATCAGTGTAAAATGGTAATGTGCCAGGAAATCTTTTGTGGAACTACGCCATCAAGAATGGAGGAGTAAAATGCAGAGAGGGGCCGGAGGAGCCTCTCATCTGCAAAGCTGTAATGGAATACCGATAACTAAGATGAGTACTAAATTGTAAATAATATTTGGGAAATGTTATCGTGATGGGAAAAATGGGAATAATTTGATTATACTTGGTTACCTTCTGTAACAAGATGGGTCGCTTAACGACCCCATCCTAAATTTGTAGCACGGAGAGTAGTAAATAATAATAATGTAAATAATCGGGTCTTTTATGTATTCAGTTTGTTGGAGATGTAAGTTTGTATATATAGTGTAGTACGTTAAGTCATGCATGCATTCATATTTCTTTGTAGTCAATAATTTTCTTTACGTTTGATTTTGGTTATGGTAGTTAAATAAGACCCGATATGTGTTTTCTGTTTTATCATTTTAACGAGCTATGTAATGACATGGAAGGAAAATCCAGCTTCGCCATACCAGTTGTGTTTTGTTGTAATTAATATGGTCATATTTCATAGTGAAGTTGTTAAATTTGTGAGATGTGATTAATATAATATTCAAAGTAAATCATATCTGGAGTGTTTAGTGCCAGAATAAATCGAGTTTGTGAAAGGGGTTATGCGTTAAACATATTACGAGTGAACTACCGTATAACAGGCGAAATTATTTTTTTAATTAATAATAATAATAAATAAATAATATAACTACTTTTTTTTTTGAAGAAGATTTTTTTTATATATATAATTTGGATATAATTATAATTCATGTGATATTGGAATATTTAGTGAGCAGTGCGTAATAATAAATTTATGTGATCAGGTATTGAGTTTATCGGGAATCATTTAATGACGGGAGGTCGTTTTTAATTCGGAATTAAAGTGCGTGGTAATTTAATTTGATCAATTAATAATATTGAAATGTAGATCGGTGCTAATAATCCGTACATGTTAATGAACGTGTGGTTTAAATTACGGTCCAATATTTTTTTACGTATAAATGTCGTGTCTTAAAGTTGCGATTCATTAGCCGGAACACGTAGGACTAATATTACGAAACCATGATTGTCAAATTTTGGTAAATATAATTTCAAGATGTTACGATTATTTGTGGAGAATGAACTAAGGCGTAGATCAAAATGAGATAGAAAAAGTGAGAGAATCTGCAGTCAGATAATAAAAGGTCGTACGATGTCAGAAATGAATAAATAAGTCAGTTGATAATTCTGTGAGAAATAAACGAATCAAGGAATATTGAGATAGGAAGGAAAATAAATTCCGTACGAGAGACACTTAGGATATTGATATGAGTGTAAAATGTACGGGCAGTGTCACAGAGAAATACTGAGTTACGCAGCGGGTAGCATTCGGACCCGTGACAGCATGTACGAAATAAATAGACTGCACAGCTATTCGTTGAGATACAACGGATCTAAGGATAATGAGAGTTCAGATTCCACATAAATGGTCGTATATTGTATTCACTGTAATGACGAGCGAGGACAATCATGATGTCGTGATAATAATAATAATAAATATTGCAGATAAAGGATTGGACCGCCTTAATTAATCGAGCGTTGATAAAGATGTTAAACGAGAATCTAAATGATAATATTGCAACCGATAATAATAATAATAATAATAATAATAATAATAATAATAATAATAATAATGTAAGGACGATGTTAAATCATCGCGGTCAGATTAATAATAATTGTCATAATAATAACAGTAATGATGCCGTTGGTTGATCAGTGAAATATTTGTAATTGCGACCGATATCTGTATATATTTTGGCGGAAGTGACCGGTCCATTAATAATAATAACCTCTTAAGTGACGTGAATAATAATAATAATAACAGTAATGACGATTTGTGTTTGCATCCCGCATAATAATGACGATATTAATCAAACGTGACAGTGCCAGGAACCGTAGATAATAATAATAATAATAATAATAATAATAATAATAATAATAATAACAATAATAATAATAATAATAATTTCATGAATATTCTGACGATCGTGGATTAAATTGTTTGGTGACAACATCCCTCTATTCGTATGTTGAATAATGAGAATGATAATATTAGAGTCATTTTGTACCTCGTTATTGTACGGTTTCCGTATGGGACGATGTTACAGTCATACTTGGCGTGTTTGTTTACTTCGCTCGCGATGCGAGAGGGGGGCCATTGCCACGGTATTTCCCAACCGCTTCTCGTTATCTCATCTGTGTCAGTAGTCTGTTGAGGCTACTTTGCAACATTTCAAATCACATGTAAATAAATATATAAATGCTAATTCAGTGGTATGGCATCAGCTGGATATCGTAAGATAGGAAATGTCCGTGGAATCCAGTTTTCGCATTTCACGAGAAACATTACCCAGTCCGAGCACCGGTCTCGGAAAAATGTATATAGCCGGAGTACGTCATCTTAGTTAAATCGGGAAGCCGACCGTAACATGGGTTATGCTCGGGCTCCCGATAGAAGGAAGCTATATCTTTGAACAACGGTTCGATTCAAATGGAATCGATCCGTAAATTATACCTCCAAAATGTCATTTTATTTCAGAAGCAACCCAGCATGATATTGATACCACTTGCGGTATGGCAAGTGATTTGTGTATGTAACATGTGTGGAAATTTAAATGTCGTTGCCAAATGTATCAAAGTTTCATACGTCAGATGGCGTAATAAACCGCCCCTTCTGGCAAATTATTTCAAAGGAAACCACTCTCATAATCTTTTTATTGTAGTTAGATGATGCCCTTTTTAAAGTAACAGTCACTTCCTAGTCCTATCATGGAGTCCTTAAATTCAAGTTTACAATCGAGCCTTCCCTATTTTAATTTTAATTGCTCCGTTCATCCCCGTGTTCTATTAGGCCGTTATATATATATATGATGACTTAAATAATGAACCGACACCCCTGAGATAAATGCTAGTCTGGGACTCGGGAGGTGGACGGGTGCAGTATATCGCCAGGACAGAAATATACAACTCACTAGTAAGAGCAGAGGTGGAGGGGTGTTGATTGGTGTACAGAATAGTATCATCACTGAAAGAATAAATCTAGTTGAAGGAAATGCTGATTCACAGTGCATTTCATTCCTTAGTAACAATGTAAGGTACATTATTTGCGTAGCTGATTTTCCACCAAATTCAGATCTGACAGACTCTAGTTTCTTCTTTGAAAGTCTAATTCAAATCAAAGGTATATATTTACATCGAATATTATAATGGGTGATTTTAATTTACCTGAAATAACAGGCAGCAATTATGATATGAGTCAAGGTAGCAATAAGTTTAAAGAAGTCCTAAAATATTTACACTTGTTTATTTTAAAATCAATTAATTATGTACGGAATAAAAATGGAAGAACCCTTGACCTTGTGCTTTCAAGTATAGATACAATTGATCTGAGCAAAGAATCAGAAATGGAGGGGTGGAGGAAATGCTGATTGACTGTGCATTTCATTCCTACATTAATACATTAATAAAAACCACCTTTCCAATACATAGCAATCCTTTATATTTATAATTCTTATAATCCTTTATATTTATATACATTTCTTTTCATTCACCTACACTTCAAGCTATTTTAATGATCACTAAATGATTTAATAGACATGTTATATTCTTACTGATCATTTTTAAATTGTTGTAATTAGTTTTATCGTTGTATTAGTAGACGTTTTTACGTTATATGTACTGGGATCAGGGCCCTGACCTACCTTGAATTAAGTTATTCTGGCTGATGATGCTCACAAAGTATGAGCGAAACATGTCCTAATTTTAATATCTGTTAATGGTTTTATCCTAAATATAAAGGATTGTTATGTATTGGAAAGGTGGTTTTTATTAATGAATCAACATCTTATTCTGAATTCCAATACGGCTCTATAATGAGATTCACACTTGCAAAGAATCAGGTATACTTATTCCTATTGATCAACACCATCCTCCTTTGTTAGCCTCTATCAAATATACAGAAAATAAAACAAGTAAAATTCATGGATGTGAAAAAAAGATTTGACTTTAAATGAGCAGATATTTTACACCTTTTGTTCTGCTTAGGGAAGAAAACTGGGATGATATTCTGAATTGTGATGATGTAAATCTAGCTGTAGATGTATTTTACGATAAGTTGTATTCAATTTTTAGTAAATGCGTTCCAAAAACCAAGCACTATAAACGGAGGTATCCAGTCTGGTACACTAAGGATTTGATACATAAACTGAAGCTTAAAGAAAAAATTAGGAAAATAAAAGGAAAAAATAATTTTAATTTGGTTATGTATAAAGAATTACAAGCAAATATTAGGAAGGAAATTAATATTGCGTTCAAACAATACAATGAAAGTAGTGAGTTAGAAATACCAACGAACATATATTTATCCTGAAATTCTATAAAAAACAAAAGAAAAACTGGAATAAAAGCACAGTGATGAAATTAGATGGTAAAGTATTCAATAGTAATGAAAGTATTGGGAACTGTTATGCAGAATATTTTTCTAAGGTGTACTCAGAAAATACTGCATCATACAATCCGTTTTGTTCAAATGGTAACTCAAATGCACAGTTGGATTTGCTTCCCTTGGTTAGAATAACTATCTATGAGATCAAGAAAGCAATAGCAAAACTCAAGCCAACAAAATCGTCAGGACCAGATGGTATTCCTCCGTTTATTTTCAAGGGATGCAAAGATCAATTACCGTATCCATTGGCAATACTGTTCAATGTGATTGTTAGCTCTTCGATTTTTCCTGATGCTTGGAAATATTCGAAAATTACTCCTATTCCCAAAACTGGTGACCTTAGCTTAATCAGTAATTATAGATCAGTAACTGTAACTGCAAAGCTATTTGAAAGTATTCTCTTTGAACGTATAGTGAATCATGTAAAACCTATTATTTCTATTCGTCAGCATGGTTTCATGCCAATGCGTTCTACCACCACAAATGTAATCCAATTTTCAGAGTACACCGTATTTTAGAGCATTTGGATGAGAGAGGCCAAGTTGATGTTGTATTTAAAGACTTTCAAAAAGCTTTTGACAAAGTAGATCATGATAAACTTTTGAAGAAAATCGACTCCTTGAATTTCTCTCAGGGCTTTTACTCCTTTATAAGATCTTACCTAGTTAACACAAAAACAATATGTGTGTTATAAAGGATATTCATCTCACAATTTTATAGCCAATTCAGGTGTACTTCAGGGCTCAAATCCAGGACCTTTACGGTTTCTAATTTATGTTAATGGTGATGTAGATGTCGTGTCTAAGTTTGAAGTATTACTCTTTGCCGATGATCTGAAGGTATTTTCTTGAATTAAATCTACTGATGACTGTAAGAATTTACAAAATGATCTAAATGCTATATCATTGTGGAGTAAAGAAAATAAATTACCATTCAATCTAAATAAATGTGTTAAAATGTCTTTTACAAGATGTTGCCAGCATATCGGGTATACTTATAACATCAACGGTTCCGTCTTGAAAGAAGTAAAAACAGAAAGAAAAAAAGATGGATTTAGGTATTCAGTTTAATATAGATTTGAAATTTGGAAGTCATACTGAATATATAGTTAATAAAGCCTATAGGAATTTGGGTTTCACATTTTGAAATTCGTTAAATTTTCAATGTACAACGTTATTTATTTTATACAACTCATTAGTAAGACCAAAACTAGAATATGGTTCTATTTTATCGAGTCCTTCAGACACAAAGTACATCAAATTAATTGATACAGTACAAAAGCAATTCTTAACGTATGTGCACTGGAAACAGTCACACGAGTACCCGACATTTCTGTCCTACAAGTAGGCCCCTCCAATAACGACACATGCGCGCAAGGATCCACCCACCATTACCCCCCCCTCCATGTCCTTCACTGCCTCAGCCACACCGTTATAATACTAGAAGTAGAAAGCTCAGTCAAGCTAGCGTTGCTGAAACAACCCGACGTACTTAATACGCACCGTACGAGTAAGTACCGCCTTAGGCATTTTTGACGTACGGGAAGTCTCTTGTACAGTACGGTATTATTTAACCAACTTTCTTCTACATTTTGTTTCAGAAAAACTTGATCATTTCTTCCAACAAATGTTTCAACGGAATTATAACATCAACTTGACTATCTTTTAGATCCAATCGACTACCAACATAATTACTGACCTCCGCTAGCTATGACATACGTTTTATCATTAGCAACGCCTCTACAAGAAGTTCAATTTTCTTTTCTACCTTCAGATATACCAACCGTATACATTTTAACATGTTTATTACGTTCACACTTCCGTTTTAAATAACTGACAGTGATTTTACCATCTTGGATTCAAACTATGGGAATTGAAGAAACATCCCCCTTTGATGATTGTGTTTACACTCAAGACCATCACAGTCTTAATGATATTATAAAAAAAGGATCCATTTTAGTTTTAAACTCTCAAAATTCATGTTTAACCACGTTTTAATTTTCAAAAACAGTTAATTTACTCTCTTTTAACATACTTTGGTGCATTATCGTTGTTTTAGATGTTATTGTATAATGTTTTACGAAATCATTTTTCAACATTTTATCCTATAATTTACAAGATTAGAATGACTCCATATGTATTATTTTTAAGATTGATATAGGCTGATGATGCCCGTAAGGAGGGTGAAACATGTACCATTGACTTTTATGTATTATGTATAAAAATTTTGACCATATGAAATAGTGGATCATATTGTATTGATTGAACAGGTGGACTTATAATATTGTAATAATAATGAGACATTTCTGTCCTACTCCACAATATTATCACACTTTGGTGTTAATATTTTGGTACAAAGACGTAAAAAGTCCATGATGTTATTTTTGTATAAAATATCGAATACTACAATTAATGATGAAGAGTTACTTGGAAGTATACCATCTTACGTTCCTCGAAAGTCTGGCAGGTTCAAGAATTTATTTTACATTAAGAAATGCCACACAGAAGCCCATAAGAATTCTCCTCTTAATAAAATTCTGAAACTTTATAATAAATTAAATACATATAATTTGGATATCTTTTTCATGAATCAAATCAACTTTGAACTGGCGTGTAATACTTTCCTATAATACACATACTGTTGAATATTATCTCCGTTTTCTGTAGGCCCTACATGTCTTATTTCATTCTTATAGTTCTTTTATTTCTCTTCTTCTATCTTAATTCACAATTTTCAAATGACTTAAAAATTAAACACTTTGTTTCTCTTTTTAGAATATTATTTTTCATAACGTGTCATGTTTTAAGACTAAGACTGTATAATTTAACAGTATAACTGATGTGTTACTTTGTGTTAGGTACCAGTGTAAAATAATTATTAATGTAGTAACTATATATTTTTAATTGTACTATTAACTTTGTATTTTTGGGGAGTTCAATGTATTCTTTGTATTGTCTTTTTTTTTTCAGTTAATGTTTAGTAGTGTAACTATTAATAATTGTACTGCACTGTATATTGTGAACATTGTAATGGGGCAAAAGCCTGTTCTGTTCATCATTAAATAAATAAATAAATAAATAATTTACTGGAAGGCAAAAAGTGCTTATTAGGCCTTGGCGGTATAGGACATAGGACACCGCTTATAAGGCTGGCGGTCAAAGGGTTAAATACCTAGGAAGTGAATTAATGCAAAATGCTAGGGTGGACTTTGAGATTAACAGGAGGGTACAGCAAGGCAATGCATTCTACCAAAATGTAAGAAAACTTGTTTGGAGAAAAGAAGTACCAAAGAAAAGTAAAGAGATAATGTACAAAATGTATTATGTAACCATACTGACTTATGCAGCTGAGACTTGGACTCTGACTAGCAGGCAAGAAAGTAGAATTCAAGCCAGTGAGATGAAGTTCCTAAGAAGTATAACAGGAAAGATAAGGAAAGACAGAGTGAAAAATGAGGATGTTGGGAAGGAATTTGGGATAGGAAAGCTAAATGAGAGAATTGAAAAGAATAAACTAAGGTGGTTTAGACATGTAAAGAGGATGGGAAAGAACAGAATTCCAAGACAGATGCTGGAGGCGAAGTACGAGGGCAAGAGAGCAAGAGGAAGACCTAGAACAAGGTGGATTGGATTGGTGAAGAGCGGCATAAGAAGATGAAATTTAGACTGAGACAAGATCGTGGAAGAGGAATGGTGGAAGGAAAGAGGAAGTTGGAGAAGTGCCATAAATACCCTGACCCGGCAGGAGCTGGGTAAGGGGAAATGATGATGATGATGATGATGATGATGATGATGAGATCCAGAGATGGCAGACGACAGAGTATGGAGGGAAAATAAGTTTGCTGCACTGGGGGACTATGGGATTAAGAGTAGATTTTTAAAATTAATCAAAGGCATTTATGGTGGTAATTGGGCTGCTGTGAGAATTGATGGAAGAATGAGTTCTTTGTTCAAGGTACTTACACAGGTTAGACAAGGCTGTAATATTCCACCTTTGTTGTTCATAGTTTACCTGTTGAAAGGTATAAGTGATAGGGAGGGATTTTTTTCTTTTACAGTTTGCTCTATGTCACATCGACACAGACAGTTGTTATGGCGACGATGGGATAGGAAAGGCCTAGAAGTGGAAAGGAAGCGGCCGTGGCCTTAATTAAGGTATAGCCCCACCATTTGCCTGGTGTGAAAATGGGAAATCACAGAAAACCATCTTCAGACCTGCCAACGGTGGGGTTCGAACCCACAATCTCCCGGATGCAAGTTCACAGCCGCGCGCCCCTAATCGCATGGCCAACACACCCGGTAGGGAGGGATTCATTTAGAGAAAAATATAGTAAGCAGTTTGGCCAATACTGACGACTTGGTCTTAATGGCAGATTGTACCGAAAGCCTGCAGTCTAATATCTTGGAACTAGAAAATAAGTACAATGAGTATGGTACGAACATTAGCCTTTCCAAGACTAACTGATGTTAGTAGGTTAGAAATCCAGGAGAAATGAATGTCAGACTGGGGATACAAAGCCGGGCCAGGTAAATGATTTCAAGTATTTAGGATGGGCATTCTCCGAAGGAAGTCAGCTCCCGGATGAAACAACCTTTACATCTGTCTGTTTTCAGATCAACTTTGCTTTACGGAAGTGAAAGCTGGGTGGACTCAGGATATCTCATTCGTAAGTTAGAAGTAACAGACATGAAAGTAGCAAGAATGATTGCTGATACAAACAGGTGGGAACAACGGCAGGATGGTATTCAGATTGAGGAGATAAACGAAGGATGAGTTAGGAATGAACTCAATAGACAAAGTTATATGCATAAACCGGCTTCGGTGGTGGGGTCATGTAAGGCGAATGGAGGAGGTTAGGTTACCTAAGAGAATAATAGATTCTGTTAGGGACGATAAGAGAAGTAGAGGGAGAGCAAAGTGACGATGGTTAGATTCAGTTTCTAATGATTTGAAGATAAGAGGTATCATAGGATATAAACTTCTAGATTTTGACAACAATAGGCCACACACCACATGCTGCAATAAGAGGTTAACTTCATGGACACCGCATTGAATTGCGAATGTATACCAGCCACAAATTAAGAATGTGCCAGTTTTAACCATATCTTCATGTGCCGCCCTGACAGTGTCCAACAGCATTTCAGCATGATATGAACAAGCACGACGAGAACATTTTAACCCTAGAATCATAAAGTCCCTCCAGCGTAACACGAATCATAAACTTTCGTCTGTCAGAGTACCAAAAAGAAAAGCACTTTAATAAGCATAAACCAAACATTTTACACAAAATATGGAATATTATACTTAAAACTACCACACTAAGGGCCGGTTCTACCACCTACTGGTAAAGTAGCGCGTAATCTGCCCTCCGCGTAAAAGGATGTTTCCATTTGACCACCCCCAGGTAGCGCTATCGGCAGCATAAATCATAGATACCCGGCGCGTAATTTATCAGCCACTTCGAGGGCCTGATAAGACTTTACCTGCCGGGCAAGTTTTGAGAGTTGAACATTATTAGCTGTATTTCAGGTGACATACAACTTAAATTAGCTTAGTATACTGAAAAAAGCATGATACTGTAACAGTGGCCGATATTGTATTGCAGGGTCTTGAACATTAATGCTTCCCTTGTGTTACAACGGTCACACCAGCCTCTCGCATCGGTAGCTTAGGGAACACGTTTTATAAGTCAAGCTTTCGTAAAGAAACTTTAATTTGATATAGAATCAAAATCTATTTGGAAATCATTTCAAATGGGCTTTAATTTTCTACTTTTTCAGTTTTCAGACCACGGGGTATAACTATATGTATCCTAACTATTCAAGTGTTCTCGTAGCGTAATGGCTAACATGCTCTCTTCGTAATATGAGGAATGCAGGTTCGAGTCTTTATTATGACAAATCTTTTTTAAGTAATAATAATAATAACTTAAATGTTTCCACCTTTTCAATACAATATATTCACAAATTTACAAAATTATACGGTACTAGTTTCGACCCATCTAGGGGTCATCATCAGCCGTATTGAAGCAAAGATCATTTGTGGCGAAATCCATTATTAGCGTTGTGTTAATCTGTATGCCTCTTTTCATACGTTCTTTTGTTAATAATATATTTCATTGAAATATTTAATCACAATAATATGTCTACTACGAAATTGCTTTATATGTATGCTACATAAGTTATAGAAAGTGATGTTATGATTAATAGCACATTGGACTGTCGCCCAGGTAGCAGATTCCCTATTAGTTGTTTACATAGTCTTCTTGTAAATTATCTCGAAGAAATTGGAAACTATTCCATTCCTGAATTCCTCTTCCTATGAATGGATATTTATCCCCATTAGTTCTTTACATTTACAGTACCTGCCAACTTTACCTTCATAAAGTTAAACATTAGAATGAAATGCTTTATCAATAAATGGAAGCATGTGGAACTAAATGAGGTCACAGAACTAGTTGCAAATAGAGCATCGTGGAGATACTTAATAAATTCACAGAAGCCTGCAGACAGAATGCTCAAAGGCAATAAATCTGTGAAGAAGATGTGTGTATATAGGTCTACGTATATGGAAGCGCATAAAAGAGAGTTCAGAACAACGGCAGGGAACGAAAATACATTTTAAAATGTAAATCAGAAATACGATGAAAACTTGAGTACCTTCTATTACGGAGTGAGCGACTTGACCAATCTATTACGAGAATACTTTTCAAAAACGCTGTCTTACATGACGGGGTATAATGGGTGTAAGAAAATGTAATCTCGAGATTTTAATCCCAATTAGGTATTGATATTGAAGATCATAGATTAAAATCAGGAAAGCTTGACATAAATCGTTGTCCATAACTCTTAAGACTCCCATTATTAGGCTTTTTGGTGATAATCAGCAAACGCAAGCACAGGGAAATAAGACAATCGAAATGAGTTTCATGCATCTGATGATAGATAGCACCACACTCGAAAGCGAGAAGTCGCTGAAAATCAGTCTAGCCAACTTTGTATATCGGTGTCTAGCTCCGGGTAGCTACCTAGCACTTGCGCGGAGGTGGTTGGACGCAATCCAAAGTACCAGCCGATTTACACCTCCAGGTAGTTTACCTCCCGGGCAGCTGCCAGCCACTTTACCAGCAGATGGTAGAACCGGCCCTTAGTGATGACAATACACTTTGGTCAGTTTTTCCTCAATAGGCACATTCAACGCACTGTTTTGCCTGGTGATCAAGACAAATGTGCCTTTGCCATGTCTTACAAAAGAATCGGGTCATTCTTCTTTTCTTTGATGGACAAAACGCACAAATTTTTCTTCCTTCAGTACTATCTGATTGAGGCTCTTCAGGAATGCCATCTTTTCCAAGAATTTCAGCGATGGTCCTCTTCAGGCTGTGCCTCAAAGTTGGTGTCTGAAGTCTCTCTTACAGCTTTGGAGCCATTAGCATTTCGGATATATCCTTTGCAAACTCTCGCCTTGAAAGTGGCTTTTGGCCTTTTTGAACCATCTTATGCACATAAATAATGTATCCATTGACAAGTGATGTATTAATCATACCATAAAAGATACACATCGGCCATCTTGTTCTACTTAAAGAGGACATCAATGTTGACATTTCATCGAAAGTGTCCACGGCACCTTTAGTCCCATTGTAGTCTTCCGCCATATCAGGTTTCCCACTGGCTGCTATTGTTCCTACTTCATGGCATGTAGAAAGGAGGATTACATTCTTGTTTGGTTTTCCTTTTTAGGATACCATTGTTTTAATACCATCATAACAAAACATGGAGGACCCAAGCTTTCTTCCTTTGACTGTTTCCATCTCTGGCGGTATCTGCGGCTTGTCTTTTCTCATTGTTCCAATGATTGTTAGGTTATGGTTGCAATGCAGAGAATCATCCAGATGAATTGAGGTGAACCAATTGTCGGTCGTAATATTTCTGTTTGATCCATGTATTGGCCGGGTAATTTCATTCACGAAATACATGGCCAAAGGGAGGTTTGTTGGATTAGTACCTTTACCAAGATATGGGATCGTATTGAGCATGTACTTCGTTTTAACATCACATAACAAAATGATTTTTATTCCATATTTATTGGGCTTTTTGGGCATATACATGCGAAATGGACAGCGGCCTCGAAATGCGATCAGCTGTTCATCGACTGTCAAGAAATCTCCTGGAATATAGTTACGAGTGCAGGCTGAAACAAAC
This sequence comes from Anabrus simplex, assembly GCF_040414725.1. Classification (NCBI taxonomy): domain Eukaryota; kingdom Metazoa; phylum Arthropoda; class Insecta; order Orthoptera; family Tettigoniidae; genus Anabrus; species Anabrus simplex. The sequence goes on from NC_090268.1 coordinate 406,421,494, forward strand.
TGATCCCAAAGCTCACGTATAAGTGCAAACTTATCATGTTCACGACACAAAGGTCTGGTTGTCTTGTCGTCAAATCTAAGACTGTTTATAAGAAAGTCAAAACGGTCTTTTGACATGCAAGATACATAGCGTGATCCACTGAAACTAGAGTCAAATAATTCTTTAGAGTTCACGTGGTTACTTTTCTGAGCAGCTGACAGTACTAACAGAGCCATAAGAGATTTAATTTCTACTAAACTAGTTGTGCAATTGGTTGAGGTTATATTTCGGTATTTTTTATTTTTATCAGTGATTTCAGTATTGGTGCAAGTAACTATTTGGCTTAGCATATCATCAGAAAAAAAAAAATGAAAGCATCTATTGGACTTTCCACTTTTGCTCCATCATTTACTGGCCTTTGTCTCGTATAAATAATATTTCGAGCTGGTGTTCGGCTTCCAGCCCTTTGTGGCTTTTTTGTGGACCACTTATGACCATCTCGTCCTCTGAGAATCGTTTTCCTTGGAACAATTATATTTGGGTGGCTACTGTTGTTTCTATCATTATCGTTATCACTGTCAGATCCCAAATGAAGTTTGAAGTTCTTCACTTGCCGATTGGTCGCTTTCATTTTCTGAGCTGTTGAGCAATGAGGTAGGGTCGGCATCACTGTCTGACCAATGCAATGATTCTTCTACAACATCTTCAACTTCACTTATATCACTTTCATTACCACTAATGTCTCCTGAAGAGAGTGGTTCTCTGTCTAATTCAGAAAGAACTGTCGCTAGGTATCAATTCATCATCGTGCGCTAGATTTTCCATTTCAGTATCCTATTAAGCTTACGTATTACGTAGAAAAACATTACTGTAATAAACCAAATATTCACACTAATTACAGCTATGTACAAATCACGAACACTTTCACAAATCATAAACTTTTGTCTCTCAGATGACGGTCATATCGCAGCAAACAAACAACTGGACCTTTATGCTTGAAACCAACGTCAGCACTGATTGTTGATAGCTGGGGAAGAATAGATGGAGGGGGAAGGCACAGTTCATTATCGTCTGGAAATTCCTGCGGAAACTACAGTGGTGCGAAGTCTGGGAGACGAAAGTTTATGATTCTAGGGTCAACAGGATGCAACACATCTAAGAATTTTAGAGCCTAATTTAATTTTGTCATATTTTACACATAGTTCATCCCAGATCTTTTTAATGTCAATTGTGTTTTTGAACATTTGTTTTAGTTATTAGATGTATTATATTACGGCTGATGATGGCCAGCCAAGGCCGAAACTAGTTCCTAGTTTAGTAATGTAAATCAAAGATTGCAGATTATAGTATTGAAAAGGTGGACCATTATAACATAAGTTTAATTATTATTGTGATAAGAGGTATAGAACTAAACGAGGCCACAGAATTAGTTGGAAATAGAGGATTGTGGCAGTGGTTAGTAAATTCACAGAGGCTTGCAGACTGAACGTTGAAAGGCATAACTGTCTATAAAGAATATGTATGTATCTATGTATGTACGCAAGGTCAGTATATAACAGGTTGCTCAGAACACGAGTTTCTGCGTTCGGAGGGCTTCGGCTAAGCTTGGTTATGACGTCTGACAGTTACCCACCGCCAAGGACACTCAACTCACGACACGTTATTCCGCAATTCCTCAGCATTTGCGATGAGAGATATTCATCAGAGATTTTTGTTCGCGTGTTCTTGTGTTTCTCCATTTTACTGGCATTATTTCCAAGAATAATCATCACCGGGCGAGTTGGCCGTGCGTTTAGAGATGCGCGGCTGTGAGCTTGCATCTGGGAGATAGTGGGTTCGAATCCCACTGTCGGCAGCCCTGAAGCGGGTTTCCCGTGGTTTCCCATTTTCACACCAGACAAATGCTGGGGCTGTACCTTAATTAAGGCCACGGCCGATTCCTTCCAACTCCTACGTGTTTCCTATCCCATCATCGCCATAAGAACTATCTGTGTTGGTGTGACGTAAAGCAATTTGCAAAAAAAAAAAAAAAAAAAAAAAAGATCATCCGAAGACTATCCTACCCAGATAGAATCTGGAAAAGGGAATGGATGAAGAAGAAGAAGAAGTAGTAACTGGTGACTGTGAAAGTCAAAGGTAAATTCTATATTCTGATTGGTTCTTTTTGGTGATGGCACTATTTCCTGTTTCTGTGTTATCCTGCTCCTTCTGTGGGAACGAGATAGGATCTGTGTCTTTGATCATCTGACCATCTTAGGGAACGGACGTGCTTCTCCTTTGGGACCCTCGTGGGAAACCCGGACTCTAGGTAAGCACTGTTTCTATGTTTATTTTGGTTTTAAATGTAGTGATGGTGAAATATGTATTTGGAATTGGAACGTTTAAAGGTAAAATGAAATACTTGTGGGACATACGGTGGCACACGTGCCAGATCGGGTAGGATGCTTCCAGGAGTTTCTGGTTGCATCATTTTGGAAATGTCTCAATGCTACATGAGGTATTTTGTAAGAATTATTTTTCTGGGCCCTCATTCGCCATAATAAAACTAATTGGGATTGATGAATGCTCATTGGTTGTTTCACGATTTCACCATTTCCAGTAGAGGAGCACTTGGCGAGAGCTGAATGCATCCAAGCCGTCTTGTAACTCTGAGCGGCGACGGGAGTTCTCTCCTCCAGATGATGGGTCTGTTGGCCCCTCCGATAAGGTAAGTACTTGGCTTTTTCATTTTTCGGCTAGTAATCTTCAAATATAGTGTTCGGTTTCATTCCTCTTTACCGCCGGAGCTTACCCGCTTTTCTCTCAGCCGACAAATTTAAATGACTCAGCACTTGCGGCAAGCCTCATCATGTTTGTTAAGCGGCAGTTCCCTTTTCCTTTTGTTTTCTTAAATTGTGTTAAAATGTAAAATGTTCAATTCCCTTTTTGGTTGTAAATGTAAATTTTTCCATCAGGGCTGTCTCGCATAGATCTGCTTCATCTTAGGATATTCCCATTTAGGACGGGCACCTTTTTCAGAAGTATTTTTGTCAAGGCCACCTCCTAAATGAGCTCTGTACTAGGATAAATTTTTAAACTTGAGTTATCCCTTCCTTCTTGGTGTGTATATATTCTTTGTAAGTAAATATTTGTGCCATGAAATTTACATGTTCAAGTGATGTTCCTTTTGAAATAATGTAAATTTAGCCTCATTGAAATTGGTGCGTTCAGTGTAATGTCTCTTAAGAGTATTCTGCAAGTTTCGTTCGCAATGTTATTTAATCAGTGTTGTCACTTTTGCAAATCATGTTATTTCCATCCAAGTTATTTATCTAGTAAATTGTATTTTGAAATTCACTGCCAATACCTTTCCACTGCCTGGATAAGATTCCACCGCTTTCCACTATATTTTCCTTAGCTGTCATGTTGCATAACCTGATCGTTACTATTTTTCTCGTGCCAAATGTGCATATGGTTTTCGTTTATGTTTGATCGCATCTAAACATTTTTAGTTTGCCTTGATTATTATCATCTTGTTCATTTTTGTTTGTGTGCAATGAGAGAGGTTACATAATGGTACCAGAGCCTTTGGTTGCTGAAGAAGGGAAGTTGATGGTGATTATAACCTAAAATTTACTTAAAGTATTATCTCGTAGTGCTATTGGGTCAACATGTCTCATGCTATCCCTGTCCCTTTGAGGAACGAGGAATTAGTTTACAAACTTCGTATTTGTAAATTGAATTTGACGGGAAGGGTTAGAGATGACGCAAGCTTGTTAAAACAATTGCTTAATATACCAATATGTAGGATGCTGAATGGTTTATTTTGTCACCAATAGATACCAATATCCGTACCTGAGTTATCGACAGACGAAGTGTGCGCATCTTTGACCACTGTTAGAGATAAACTTGCTGAATTTAATGCTATTATTTTGTCTTTTTGTTTCTCTGAACCATGAAATGCTCAATTATCACGTGTGAAAGCCCAAGTGCAGCATTACGTGGACAGGATTCACGACCTGTTAGCTCACAATTTATCTGCAAACGAGCGACAGGAGTGTGAGTTGTTATAATCACAGTTTTCTAGCATTTTCGATAAAATAGTGGGGTTGCTAGAAGGCAATGCGTCGCCTAGCTCCAGTTCTGTAGTTAATGTGTCTGCTCCATCTGAAACTTGTAACAGTGACACTATCTCTGTATCAACTACTTCACAAATTAGTACAGTGGTAACTTGTGATAATGTTCTCCCACAATCTTCTCCTGTTATATGTACAAGTACTTCTCTGCCCGTGAGTAATGCCAGTGATGGTTCTTTTACACAAGTCTATCAATCCTATGGGAACTGTTAATTCAACTGGGTCTTTGTCTCAACCTCCTGTTGCAACCCAAGCCGTTTCTCTTCCAATAATGCAAAGATATCCCCATGTGCAATTGTCACCTGTATCAAATGCTTCAGTGGTTTCTCAAATGTGCGAAAATGTTTCGCAGATGCAAATATCTGCGCTGGTTTCCTAGCAATCTAACTGCAGTGCTAACATCACTTTCAGTACTCTCACCTTTTCCCAAGGGCGTTTGAACCAAAATTACTATACGACTGTGAGTCCTTCCCAGAACCAATATAGTCCTCCTCAGGTACCTACTACACCTGCTGTTTCTCAAATTTTTTCCTAATTTACCTCACCCATTAACTGCTATATTTAAGGGTGTATCAAAATTCACCGCTAATTCAATTGATGAAATCATCTCCTTTCTACGTTTCTTGGTTGAGATTAAAGTTCAGGGTATTGTATACTCTTTGAGTAGTGATAATTTCTTCCAAGTCATAAGAGCCATTTCGGAAAAGTGGACAGTTGACCAATTCCATGCGCATGTGCTTGAGTTTTTATTCCTTCCCGTGCATTGTCTTCTTTGGTGCAAAGGTATTATTTCTGTGTGCAGCATCTGAATGTTTCTTTCTTTTTCTTGCTAGTTGCTTTACGTCGCACCAACACAGACCGGTCTTATGGCAACGATGGGATAGGAAAGGCCTAGGAGTTGGAAGGAAGCGACCGTGACCTTAATTAAGGTACAGCCCCAGCATTTGCCTGGTGTGAAAATGGGAAACCACGGGAAAACCATTTTCAGGGCTGCCGACAGTAGGGTTCGAACATACTATCTCCCAAATACTGGTCACACTTAAGCGACTGCAGCTATCGAGCTCAGTGCATCTGAATGAAACATTGCCTGAATATATTCAGGACATTAAGTTCAATGCTAGGATTTCTATGCTCAACTATTCTGAGTCTCAAATGGTTGCTAGCATTGTTGAGGGTCTTGCACCTAATTATCGTTCGTATCTTGCTCTGTCACCACGACCAGCTACCTTCGCTCAGTTGGAAGCTATCACTGTTTCTGCCGAAGGCATTAGGTATGCCGACCAGCTACACGTTGCGTTAGCTCCTCCTCCTCCTATGAGCATATCTTCTCAGGTCACTAGTACTGTTTCTACTTCTTCCAGGACATGTAGTTCACGTGCATGCTATAGTTGTGGCTCCACTGATCATTTCCAGCGGAACTGTCCTAAGATTAAGCCCTTAGGCAATTCAAATCCGAATGTGGGTAGTTTCTTCCCCAACTAATTCTTACAGATATTGTGCATCGAGTAGACATTTTTCTAGACGGTGTCCTCGCAATTCTTCCAGGTCTGGGCGTTCTGGTAATGGCAATTCCAGATTACTAACTTGCCAATTCTTGTGGAAAAACCTCATGGTGTAGCTTCATGTTTCGCATGTTATCGCTGTCAGTTAGATGATGACTTACCCAATCCTGTAGTTGATGATAAGCCTCAGTCTGACCCAAGTGTCAATTTTCCACAATCTTGTGGTATTTCTGCTATCCCTCCTTGTAATTTACCTTACATATGCCTAGAAGTGAACAATGAACCTGTCTGTGCTTTGGTTGATTCCAGAAGTAGCCTCACCTTGATGAGTGAAAACTCATATAACTCCATGAAATCTGCAAGTTCCCTTCCTTAAAACCTGTGTCTTTAACCTGCCATACGGCTAACTCTAATTCCTTGAATGTGTTTGGATGTCTGAATGTCAAAATTCGAATCTGTAATTTCACGTGGAAAATGCCTGTGCTAGTAGCAAAGGATTTATCTTGTCCTTTCATTCTGGGGGCAAATTTTATTGCCAAAACTGGTATGATATTGGACCATCAGTACAATGAGTTCCAGTTTAAATTATCCATTAGGATTTTTAACTTTTGTAACCGTTCCCCTATTCTTCCTTATCATGTCAATGCTGTCTCTGAGGACACTGGTGAGCCCTAAGCTTTTGACCTTAAACATTTGCCTGATAATCAGGCCAACCAACTTAGGAATCTTTGTGATAAATTTCCTGATGTGTTTACAGGTAAGTTAGGTGTGAAAAATTTTTTGGAATATAAAATTGAAGTAATTGACAATGTACCTGTTCGTTCTCCTCCGTACCACTTGACGCCTCCCAAGATTAAAGCCCTTAAGGCTATCATCGACCAAATGCCTGCTGATGGTGTAATACGTCCCTCTAAATCTGCGTACTCTTCTCCCGTATTTCTGGTCCCTGGCTTTAGACCTGTAATTGATCATTGGAAGTTGAATAAGAGAGTTGTGCTTCAATCTGTTCCTCTTCCTGACTTACATTCTTGTTTCTCTTGGTTTGCTAATGCCAAAATTTTTACCACTTTCGATTTGAATCAGGCGTATTATCAGATACTTCTTGCTGAGGAATCCAAGCACCTCACTGCTTTTGCCACTGACTGGAACCTCTATGAATTTGAACGTGTGCCATTTGGCTTTGCGATGGGAGCTGCGGTCCTAACTCGGCTCCTCTATAATGTTTTGTCAGACATTAAATTCAAATTTGTCTATAATTATTTGGACGATTTGCTTATTTTCAGTGAAACTTTTGAAGAGCACCTTGTTCATCTCATTAAGTCCTTGAAAGACTCCGTAAAGCAGGACTAACCCTTTTTTTTTTTTTTTTGCTAGTTGCTTTACGTCGCACCGACACAGGTAGGTCTTATGGCGACGATAAGACAGGAAAGGGCTAGGAGTGGGAAGGAAGCGGCCGTGGCCTTAATTAAGGTACAGCCCCAGCATTTGCCTGGTGCAAAAATGGGAAACCACGGAAAACCATTTTCAGGGCTGCCGACAGTGGGGTTCGAACCTACTATCTCCCGAATACTGGATACTGGCCGCACTTAAGCGACTGCAGCTATTGAGCTCAGTGGATTAACCCTTAAGGCTAGCAAAGTTACTCTCACACAGCCCCAGATGTCCTTCTTAGGGCATATCGTGTCGGAGAAAGGTGTCTCTATTGATCAATCTCGCACTGCAGCTATTCAAAATTTTCCAACCCCTAAAGATGTCAAGGCTGTAGCTAGGTTCATTGGCATGGTCAATATTTTCTGCCCCATTAAACGCCTTGAGGAGAAAAGATGCTAAATTTGAGTGGGGTGATGCTCAACTTGAAGCCTTCTATGACTGGAAATCTGCCTTGTGTAATGCTCCTGTGCTGGCGATGCCAGATTTCCCTTAACGTTTCATTCTTCAAACCGGTGCCTCATCTACAGGTATATCTGGTGTTCTCCTTCAGGAATTTGAAGATGAACGCCGTCCAATTTCTTATGTTTCCCGTAGTCTAAACCCTGCTGAAAGCAACTATTCAGCATATGCATTAGAAGCCTTAGCTGTTGTTTTCTCCTTGAAGAAATTTAGAATGTATCTTGAATATCTATCTTTTGTTCTTGAAACGGATATTCAGGCATTGAGTTGGGTACTAGCCAAGCCAAGAAGAACAGGTTGTCTTGAGTATTGGGCAGTACGCGCCTCAGCTTTTCAATTTGAAGCTCATCACATTCGTGGTACCGAAAATGTTGCTGACAGTCTCAGTAGGATGTTCCATCCTGGCAGTTCTCATCCTCAATCAGAGCCTGCAGATTCCTCTTCTGAACAAGTTTTGGCCTTTGTTAATGCAGTTTTGACCAATTCCCATTTACTTTTCAAGGATATTTCTAAACATCAGGAAGACGACCCTGAATTGAAGGCTATTAGACAAGGATTAAATCTGGTGAGCATATCAAACCATATGTCATTAAGAATGGTGTTCTGCGTTGACCTGCTCGTGGTCGCAGAGACCCCAATATTGTTGTTCCATCTAATTTAGTTCCTGCCCTTTTCTAATATTTCCATGAATCCCCTGTCGGTGGACATCTTGGTGTGTTCAAAACTAGAGAGAAAATATGTAAACATTTCATTTGGAAATCTATGGATGGTGAAATCCGCAGCATGGTCAAATAGTGTAAAACCTGTAACATTTTTTTTTTTTTTTTTTTTTTGCTAGGGGCTTTACGTCGCACCGACACAGATAGGTCTTATAGCGACGATGGGATAGGAAAGGCCTAGGAGTTGGAAGGAAGCGGCCGTGGCCTTAATTAAGGTACAGCCCCAGCATTTGCCTGGTGTGAAAATGGGAAACCACGGAAAACCATCTTCAGGGCTGCCGACAGTGGGATTCGAACCTACTGTCTCCCGGATGCAAGCTCACAGCCGCGCGCCTCTACGCGCGCGGCCAACTCGCCCGGTAAACCTGTAACATTAGTAAGCCTGCTCCTAATACTCACCTAGGTCTGTTGTCATCTAAGCAAGCTTCTCGCCCGATGGAGAGATTACTCATAGATTACATTGGCCCTTTTCCGCGATCACGGAAGGTTTATTATGCTAAAGTTCAACGTAACTACAATCACGGGCAAAGACCACACAATCTGTCTGTGGGTGACCAGGTCTATGTAAAGACTCATCCCATTAGTAGTGCTGCGGACCATATGATCAGTAAGTTATCCCCCCAGATTTTGAGGTCCCTACACGATTTTGAAACTTTTAACCCCCGTGTCATTGTTAGTGATCCTGAAAGAAAGAAAATCACAGTCGTGTGCATTTATCTCAAGTAAGAATACCCTAGTTATGAGATGATACTTTAGAAACTATTTTTGTTTTGGGGTAGTTATAAGGAATTAGTTATAAGCAAAATTCTAGTTAATGGGCTGGCCAACCATCGTCTGGGTCTTATAATTAATAATTTAATTAGGAGTTGTCTTAGTTGTAATGGGACTGGTGATTTATGATCATGTTAGGTAGAATTTAGTATGTATTTTGGGGAGAATTAAGATCTTCATAACTAGGGATTGTTGTGAAAAGTTTCTGGAATAAGGGCAAACTACGGTAGAATTTTCATTAGTTTTTCATCATTTTCTTATTTGAAATTATTTATAGTGCTTGCCTCGGGGGGCGGGAGGGGCTAAGGTAGTCTCAAGTCTGTGGGGGGGATCTCCCAATGGAGGTCGTGGAGACATCAGTTAGGTGCCTTGAAGCCCTTGTCCACCGGAGTGGCTTTAGCCTGTGGAATTCCCTGTCTGCTGCACATAAATTTATGATGCAGTGGTCGGAGGGGGCTGCAATCACTGTTTCTACTGTCGTGGCTAGAGGAGAGGTACGTGATGCCTTGGGCTCTGCCGTTCTACACTGCAACCCAGGGAGCAGATGTCCAGGTGACACCTGTTTCTTACCAGACAACCAGACGTGCCTAATTGAGGGGCACCTTCTACATGTTGGTGGTTATTGTCCCATACCAGACATATGAATAACGACTGTATATTTACCAGACAATACGTGACGTGCCTATTGGTGGGGCACATCATCATATGTTTTGGACATGTCAACCAACACCACAACCCAGCAGTCAGATGTCCTGATAACGCCAGTCGTGCTAGCCCTACCTCGCTACTTCACAATATGAATGAACCCCATTGAACCCAGTTAGAACTGAAATAATGCGGAGGTTGGGGACATCGGCCGAGTTGTCAATCACATGGTCAGAAATAACTCGTGGTCTTACTGTGTAAATAAAGAACAAACTGAAAAGCCAATGCACAAGATACTTTCATTTTGTGATTTTCACAGTGTTGTATTTTATTTTCAGCAGACATCAAAGTGACACTAAAAATATGTTTTTGAGTACTCAATATTATTTCCAACAGTGTTGTATTTCATGTCATTTCTTTCAATGGACACTAAAATATTTTATTTAAAAAAATTGCAGAAATTGGACTGCTAAATAGAGTGTAACAAAATTATTTTTATTTGAGCTATGCTCAAAGTTGAGGGCGGGGAGGAATGTAGTGATTGTGAAATATGTATTTGGACTTGAAAGTTTAAAGGTAAGATGAAATACTTGTGGGACATACGGTGGCACACGTACCAGATTAGGTAGGATGCTTCCAGGAGTTTCTGGTTACATCAGTTTGGAAATTTCTCGATGTTACACGAGGTATTTTGTAAGAATTAATTTTCTGGGCCCTCATTGGCCATAACAAAACTAATTGTGATTGGTGAATGCAAGAATTGCGGGGCGCTCATTGGTTGTTTCACGATTTCACCATTTCTGATAGAGGAGCACTTGGCGAGAGCCGAACGCATCCAAGCCGTCTTGTAATTCTGAGCAGCGACGAGAGAAGTTCTCTCCTCCAGGTGATGGGTCTGTTGGCCCCTCCGATAAGGTAAGCACTTGGCTTTTTCATTTTTCCGGCTAGTAATCTTCAAATGTAATGTTCAGTTTTATTTCTCTTTATCGCTGGAGCTTAACCACTTTTCTCTCAGCTGCCAAATTTAAATTAAAATGACTTGAGCACTTGCGGCGAGTCGCATCATGTTTGTTAAGAGGCAGTTCCTTTTTCCTTTTCTTTTCTTACACTGTGTTAAAATGTAAAATGTTCAATTTCCTTTTTGGTTGTAAATGTAAATTTTCCCCATCAGGGCTGTCTCGCATAGATCTGCTTCATCTTAGGATACTCCCATTTAGGATGGGCACCCTTTTTCAGAAGTATTTTGGTCAAGGCTGCCTCCTAAATGAGCTCTGTACTAAGAAAAAATTTTAAACTTCAGTTACCCGCTCCTTCTTGGTGTGTGTATTTACTATGTAAGTAACTTAATATTTGTGGCGTGAAATTGACACGTTCAAGTGATGTTCCTTTTGAAATAATGTAAATTTAGCCACATTGAAATTGGTGCGTTCAGTGTTGTCACTTTTGCAAATCATGTTATTTCCATCCAAGTTATTTATCTAGTAAATTGTATTTTGAAATTTAATCATTGATTTTGCTTCATCAGCACTGCCAATACCTTTCCACCGCCTGGATATAGTCCCACCACTTTCCACTATCCTTTCCTTAGCCGTCATGTTACTTAACCTGATCATTACTGTTTGTTTTCTTGTGCTAAATGTGCATATGGTTTTTGTTTATGTTTGATCGCATCTGAAAATTTTTAGTTTGCCTTGATTACTATTATTATCATCTTGTTCATTTGTGTTTGTGTGTAATGAAAGAGGTTACATTAAACATTTAAATGTGACAATTTCTTATTTTTTTATGCAGGAGTTTACCCCCGAGTTCCTGGTTCACCGCAAAATTTGTTGAAATGACTTCATTTTTCAGCTACGATCATGTACCTTTTGTTTCCGAGGCAATACGTTGTTTTTTTCCTTAACTTTGTAACTTATAATGTAACTAGATCGATTGCTTAATTTTTGTTTTATTCTCTCCGGAATTACCCGCCGGTTAATCTTGAGTCACTGATATGTCTCTAAGTTCAGCCATCTTTAAGTAATCATAAAATCAAGCCATTAAATGATCACTCCAATAATTGCAGGCTAAAGATGACCGTAACCCACAATACATTCTATACCTATTCTATACCTAGCAGGTTGCTAAGCGTCTAACACTTTCAGTAATCTACTGTATATACATAAAACTAGCTGATGTACCCGTGCTTTGCTACGGAATTCTACATTGTGTACAGAATTCTAGGTTAGGTAGTGTACACGTTGTGAGCAAGATTGTATTAAATTGCATAGCTCTTAACATTACCCTAGAGACGCGACGGAGAAGTCACCAAACGTCTCTTCTCATATGAAGACTGGGTTAGGGAATATTCATTGTAACGGTAGGCCCGCTTGCCTTCCATCAGTCACAATCAAGTTGGGGAGCATTGTAATGGCAGACACTCAATATCCACCTGCCTTTTTACATCCTCAGAAAGACTGTCTTAATAATTTTCCCAAATAAAATGAACATAGGTCTTTACAATGACGTCAATAGGAATGACACGATTAAAAGAAATGTTTTCATATGAAATACTTGACCAAATGAAAAACCACATATTTTCTCACTTTTAACGAACAGTAATATGCTTCCGATCTAACAATCCAAATTTTCAGAGCTGGAATGACCAAGCCGCACACAGCCGTGATCCGTGGACACTCTTTGTCATTTTTTCGGTAGGGGAGGGGGTCGAATAGTGAAGAGTCCCAGGGCAAAAACTGTGGCCTTTTACTAATCTGTTTCCTAGGAATACCGATGAATCGGAAAATCTCAATTCACTACACTGGTGGTGGAAAGAACTATCTGACTTGGTGGCAAATTCTTTCTCCAAGCTAGAGAAGAAAGACCCTCTTCACTGCTAATTTGGAATAAAATGAACGTGGATTTAATGAAAGCAAAGCGGAAGAGGCTTTACTTAAGAAACAGCTCTTTTGAGGGTTGAATTTTGAATAATTTGGTGAATTGTGGTGCTATAATTTGGAATTGGCCTAAATTATAATTCTAGACCAGGTCATACTACTACTACTACTAACTGAGCCTCTGCCTGAAATGTGCACACTGCTCATTCAAAACAGCCCATCAGAGTAGGGATTGAATAGCTGTTATACTGTGATGAACCAGTGTGTTACATACCAGCAGTATCAGGGAATGCATGAACCAGAGGAATGGAATGCTAAAGTAGAAAGTCTTCTAACTCCCCAGCTATTTCCCACCAATATTCAGTTAGGCTGTTATACTCGGTATGCAGCAGTAATCCCATCTATCAGAGTTGAGTGGCAGCATAAGACAAATAACATCACAACCAACAATGGTCAATATAATATTATTGTTGATGAATGTTATGCGCTTTCGATATTGTAGGCCTTCACATTTAGTTTTCTTCCGACTCTGAAGTACCACTCTTTTCATAGTTGGTATGGTAAAACTGAATAAAACATAAATGATCAGAAATTGTATTCACTCTAACTTTGTTATGCAGTACTTTTCGATAGGACCAATAACATAGGTATTTAAAAATTAAATTTTAGGTGCCTTCCCCTAAACTACAATTTCATCCAGGATGAATAAAATTGTTTATAGCTTAGACTGTAGTTTCTTATTCCCCAACTCTATGTACCAATGTTCATTAAATTCTGTTGACCCATTTTCTCCTCTCTCGGTGTTGATATAGACTTAGAAACAAAAATACAAATTAATGAATATCTCCGTTATCATAGCCGGTACGGTAAAAATGTATGAGACATAAATGATCGGAAATTTAATTCTATATAACTTATTTTTTTTTTTTTTGGTAGTTGCTTTACGTCGCGCCGACACAGGTAGGTCTTATGGCGACGATGGGACAGGGAAGGGCTGGGAGTGGGAAGGAAGCGGCCGTGGCCTTAATTAAGGTACAGCCCCAGCATTTGCCTGGTTTGAAAATGGGAAACCACGGAAAACCATTTTCAGGGCTGCCGACAGTGGGGTTCGAACCTACTATCTCCCGAATACTGGATACTGGTCGCACTTAAGCGACTGCAGCTATCGAGCTCGGTCTATATAACTTAAGTTATGTAATATTTATTGATAGGACCACTAATAATATAAATATTTGAAAATTAATTTCAGGTCTTCCCCTAAATTACCATTTCACTCAGCGTGAATAAAATTATGCATAGCCTAGATTGCAGCGGTTCCTCCCCCAACTTTACATACCGATTTTCATTAAATTATCTTCAGCCTATTTCAAGTGCTGCGTGTACATACATACATACATACATACAGGCAGACAGAAATTACGGAGAAGTAAAAAGTGCATTCCCTTGTTACTGTCGACATGTCCAATACAGAAATACCATTCTTTTCAAATTCTGAGCAATGTACAGACAAAACTCTTATTTTATATAGCCTATATAGATTATCCCTCTGGTTTGCCTCCCAGTATTTCTATGTTACCTTGCATCTATGCACATTACCTGAAGTATTTTAGATAGTGATGCAAGTTTACTGCACCTCTGTGCTTGTTTTTTTCTATATTTGTGTAGATTGGGATTAGCCCTCATTTTAGTCATCATGTACGGTTAGATAGTTTTCTTCCAATTCAAATTGTGATTACATTTCTTTTAACAAAATGTGCATGGCTGCAGGTAAGCTTAACAACACTGAAATTTTCCTTTGTAAAGATCTTTCTATTTTGAGTTTTTGATTTGTTTCTTTTTTTAAATTAAATGTATGTAATCCAAGGGCAATTACCCTCTACATTTCCTTTCTTCGCAAAAGGCTATGTTCCATTACCTCTCGGGGTTCCATGCCGCTTCCACATCCATTCTGTAGTTACCACATTTCTTAACTGTTTGTTTACATTATGTGCTGCAATGCTTTTGCTGAACTTTATGTTTTCTTTCACTGTGTTTAAATTTCATTCTTTATTATTATTTTTTTATTAATTTGTGCAATTAAGCCAAGTGCAGTTACAAACACTTCAAGTGATAATAAAGTAAAGTTAAAACATAACTACCCAACAACTACAACACGAAGACTACAAAAAAAATTTCCATGGAAAAAAAAAAAAAAAAATTCAGAAATACTACTAGTTTAACATTCTAAATCCAGCATCATCATATACAATTGTGTATACAACTTAATTATTTCCAGTACTTAACACTACGGCTTACAATACTATATGTTCAGCTTACTACTAGTTTAACATTATAATAAAGTAAGGTTAAAACATAATTACCCAACAACAACAACAACAACAACAAAAAAAAACATATTACAAGAAATACTACTAGTTTAACATTCTAAATCCAGCAGAAAATCACAAATTCAGTGTCCATCATTTCCAGCTTTCACTTTTCACATTATACTCACACTAATCATCATTATAATCATCATCTATGTCCCACTCCAGTCGCCCTGGTGTGGTTAATAAGCCTCCTCCAGTCCTTTCTGTCCTTCCGCTTTTCCTGATCCATTACTTCCTCCACATCCAATCCAGTTTCTCTAATGTCCTGCCAAATCTGATCCATCCACCTTCTCCTCAGTCTTCCAACTGGTCTCTTTCCCTTAATTCTCTTTCAAATTCCCTTCTTGCTACCCATTCCTTTCCCATTCGTTTTACATGTCCAACCACCTCAGTCTTGCTTTCTGTATGTTCTGTACTAATGGTTCTATATTTAGCTCTTATCTGATTTTAATATTTTGGATTCTATCTCTTCTTGTCTTTTTAACCGATGTTCTTAAAAATGTCATTTATACTGCTTGGATTTTACTATCTTGATTAGTTACCAGCTTTTCTAGTCCATATGTTACAAATGGTATGAAATACCATTTATATCATGTTAATTTTGTTCTCTTGGGTACTTTGTCATCCCATAAAAGCTCTCTGACCTGATGATAAAATGTTGTACCTTTACTTAGTCTGTTATTAATTTCAGGGTTGATTTCATTACTTCCATTAATAATGCTACCCAGATATGTATACTGTTCTACATTTTCTAACCGTCCTCCATCTATACGTTCACTTGGCTTCTCTTTTTCTCTTTTCCACACTCCATGACTACAGTTTTCTTTTTACTAATTACCATTCCAAACTCCTTCAGATTTTCATTCCAAATATCCAGTCTCCTTTGTACTTCCTTTTCTCCCTTTCCCCAAATCACCACATCATCTGCAAATACCAGAGCATTCACTTCTTCATCACTACTGATACTCTGTTTCACACGTTTCTGTTCTTAGGCAGAGGAGACCTTCGGAATGGCGAAGATGGTGGATGAGGCAACCCATCCTCTCTGGGGAAAATTAGAAGAGGAAACCACTGCCTTGTGGTGAAGAGGGATCTTCAAAGGCTAAGGGAGTAAACCCTGAAAGAAAATCCTCAGACACGTTAGGCTTAGCAAGTCAGCAGATGAGTAAATTTGTACTTGCTCTTAACTATAATACAAGGCTTGTATCTAGCACTAATGATCTTAAATGATTTTATACCAGAAGAGAATCTATCAAAGACTGCTGCAGGTAATTTTATTCCAATCCCTTATGGTCCTGTTTATGAAGGAAAATTTGCCCACATCAGTATGCTTGTTTCTGGCATTAATTATATGCTTGTGATCATTTCTCGATAAGTACAAGGGAGGTTCCAACCTATTCCTAATACTATTCCATGCAACCCCTACCAAGTAGCTCTCATGAAGACCACATAGGCGTGCTGTAGTTCTTCTAGATTCAAGACTTTCCCAATTAATGGTATTTCTCCTATTCCCATTTACGAAACACATCGTTCTTCTTTGAACTTTTTCTAGAGAATTTATTAAACCTACCCTGTACGGATCCCAGCACACAGACCCATATTCAAAAATCGGTCTTACCAAACATTTATAAGCTTTACTTTTGGCACCAGAATAAGCTTTCTTGAGATTTCGCATTAAAAAATGTAACAATCTCCAGGATTTCTTAACCACATTTTCCACTTGCTCTGACCAGCTAAAGGCCCGGTTTCATCAACACATGTTAGTACTTAACAAGGTGTTAAATAATTTTAACATACAATTTAAGAAAATTTGCATTTCATCAACAACTGTTAACGTTAACATATGTTAAACTGTGTATTAAAATTAACATCAGCCATTTCCCATGTTAAATGGCTAACATTAGCATTTAGCAACCTGTTCCAAAATGGCTGCTGTGAATTTCCCTCCCTTTACATGCGGAACTGCTCTATTTAGATCTTTTACACAATAATCCTGATCGAAGAAGAGTTCAGCGACGTAATGACTTCAAAAATTTGATGGATGCAGAATTTCTTCATAGATACAGGTTATCGAAAATAGCTGTTGCTAAGGTTATTGACGAAATTCGAGTGAGGTTGAAATATCCTACGAAGAGAAACTTACCTCTTTCTCCAATGTTGCAGGTACGGATAACATCACGATTTTTGCTACTGGTTCTTTTCACATAATGGTCGGAGACAATGCTGGAATTTCTAAAGCCACTGTAAGTAGAGTTGTTTGTCGAGTGTCTGCAGCAATAGCATCCATGAGGAGGAGGTAGGCTATGTAACATTCCCTTCAGTAGAAGAGCATCAGCAAATTATCCGCGACTTCTATGAAATAAGCCGTTTTCCTGGTGTTCTAGGTGCAATAGATTGCACACATGTAAGAATCCAATCACCTGGAGGCAATAGGGCCGAAATATATTGTAATTGGGAGGGATATTTCTCTGTTAATGTCAATGTTCAGGTGATTAGTGATCCTAACCTCCAAATGAGGGATATAGTTGCTAGGTGGCTTGGTTCTGTACACGACAGTACAATATTTAATAACTCCCATTTCAGAGCACAGTTTGAAGTGGGGACAATTAACGAAGTGATTTTGTTAGGTGATAGTGGATACCCGCTAAGAAAGTAGTATCTGTTAACCCCATTGAAACCCTCGCGGACTTTCTTCCACACGTCGTCCTTTTCTTTTATCGTCAAGCCATCTGTGCGCTTGCACTCAATACCTTCTATATATTTACCAACTAATTCAATTAACAACTCTTTTTTGAAGGAGGAAATATTAGAACTACGACTTTGTTTCACTTCACGCGCAACATTTAACAGCTGTACTCAAACAAAAGCGCATCGGAGTGCACTGTAAAACAGCATGTTTGTACCACTGCCTCCTTGATTCGCACCAATTCGCAATGTTGGGAGAGTTAACAGTCGATTAGTTAACAATTCACAAGAAAAGTTTGATGAAACGCAAGAAACCTAACAAGATGTTAAATTTTTAACTCCGTATTAACTAACTACTTGTTAGTATATATTTAACATGTGATGATGAAACCGGGCCTAAGTCTTTTCTAATAGTAACACCTGAGTACTTACGACTATCAATTTCAAGAACACTTCCCCCCCTCCGCACAAGTTCATAATTCCTCTTTCCTGTAATTTTTCTTTTACTGAACACAATTTCTTGCTTTTTTTGCTGTGGATTTTTATGCGCCCATTTTTCAAACATATCCAAATCCTGCTGAATCAATAGTTCGTCGTCCTCTGCCTTTATCTCCCGGTATATGATGCAACATTCACATGTAACATTCACTCGAGAAGATAGTGTTTCTCCCACGTGCACCCTCTGAGATCTTCCACTGAGGAATTTTCGTATCCATTTCACCACCCTGATGTCAATGTCTGTACGTGCTCATTTGTTAAGGAGGATGTCATGTGGCACAAGATCAAATGCCTTAGCAAAATCAATTACTACTGCATCAATCCTTGACCCATTGTCGAACTTGTCTGATATATCTTGACATACGGAACAGAGCTGGCTTTCGCAGGAGAAGCCTTCCCTAAAACCATGCTGTCCCTTAAATATCAATCCAGAAGAGTCCCATTTTAAACTCAAATAATCTACTATTAATCACTCCATTTATTTACATACCATTGACGTCAAACCTACCAGTCTGCGGTTATTCAAGTCGCTCTTGTCACTCCCTTTGTGACTAGGAACTACAATGGCCAATTTCCAATTGTGTGGAACATTCGAATTGTTCAGTAATATATTAAAGACTCTTATTAAGTACTATAGGATCGCTTCGTCCCCGAGTTTAAGTGCCTCTCCGAAAACAGAATCTGGCCTACAAGATAACTGGATTTTTTTTTAGTTATGCAATTATGCAATAATGAAGCTTTAATTTGGAAATCACTATTCGTTTTTGTAAAATTGTCCCTGAATGACCGCGCTGCCGGAATAAAAACCTTTCTGTAATGCTTATTTAATGCTTCCGCTTTATCTACATCTGTAAATCCCCTCTTATATAAAGAGAAGAAACTGACTTTTTTTCCCCTTTCAATCTTTGTTTATATTTAAAAACAGGTTCCAGAAATTTCAATTTTCATTTAGGATATTGTCAAGATATTTCTCTTCAGCCACTTTCTTTTCTGCTAGAAAATGCTTCACCAAACTTGTATACTCCGCTTTACATGGAACCTCTGGCACTATCCAGGCACTTGATAGCATACCTAACATAAAATCTTGCAGTCCCTCTTATCTCAATTTGAGCTGTTTAGGTAAATCCTGATGTGATAAATGTAGAGAACAAGCCTGAAATATACTTAAATTAAACGCCTTGCTCTCAACAGGCACTGTTATCCAAAGAATAGCTTCAGGCACTATGTATTACACTCGGAAGTACAACTCGTAACATATGCTAGCGATCAGCTGGTGGGTTGGTACACTTTCTACACCACAGCGTTATTCGGAAGGGGTGGCTTCTGCTACATATACACCAACTGGGAATAATATAGACCCTCTCCAGAGACCATTTGCAAACAGTTTTTCATTGTCTGGACTCTATAATCGGGAAAAAAAATATTTTTTTTAAGGTTTCAAAAGAGAGAATCTTGAATGCTCTCAATGGCAGTGAATAGGACGTCATTTGGGATAACAACAACGCCGATTCCAGGGAAGGTGCCAGCACAACATGATGATAATTTAAATGAAAGGAGTGATTAGGTTTACTGTGTGATAGGCCTATGGCTCAACTGACAGAGACAAATGACTTTTGTATTAATATTGCATTTGATAAATGAAACTGTATGCCCAACCTTATCCCTTTTCTTTACAGAGTTGAGTATGAAGTGAGACTAATCTTTGTATCGAGTTTTTAAGAATGGATGCCCTTCGTGACGTCAACCTCATCAGAGGAGTTAATGAGATGAAATGAATGGCGTAATATAAGAATAACTAAAACTGACGATATTTGCTGTATATGTAGGTCAAAAAGTTACATGTTCACCATTTACTGTCTTCTTAATCCGCTTACCCCCCGGGGTTGGTTTTCTCCTTCGACTCAGCGAGGGCCTCTTACCGCCTCAAGGGCAGTGTCCTAGAGTGTGATAAGTGTGATACTTTGGATCGAAGGTGCAATTAGAAAGGAGGACCAGTACCTTGCCCAGGCGGCCTCACCTGCTATGCTGAACAGGGACCCTAGTGGGGGATGGGGAGATTTGAAGGGACAGACAAGGAAGAGGGAAGGAAGCGACCGTGGCATTTAGGTACCATCACGACATTTGCCTGGAGGAGAAGTGGGAAACCATGGAAAACCACTTCAAGGATGGCTGAGGAGGGAATCGAACTCCCCCCCCACCCAGCTGACCTCCTGAGGCTGAGTGAACCCCGTTTCAGCCCTCGTACCACTTTTCAAATTTCGTGGCGGAGCCAGTAATCGAACCCGGGCCTCTGGGGGAGGCAGCTAATCACACTAACCACTAAACCACCAAGGCGAACTATTGTCTTCTTTATTTTTTAAATTTAGAAATGTTGCCTTCCAACGAAGGTAGCCAGTACAACTCAGAATACAATCACAAATTTGTTAAAGAATAGTATAGAATACATACACATACAAGTACAATTTATAGTTCTTTGTACCCAGAAGTCACTGGACAAAATGGGAGGCTACCGCATATTGGACCCCCCACCCATTATTTGTGGCTATAAAAGCAAGAAAGAGCAGGGTCTAATATGCAAGGAAAGAGGGCATTCTCCCTAATGGAGAATTTAATGACTAGATCTAGAAAACATGACATTATACGGTGAAGACCTGGCCATAGGCAAAGAAAGAAGAAAATCAGTTATAGACTACGGAAGTGGAACTTTTGAGAAGGATTTGTAGAATAAAAGGAGAGAACGCGTGAGAAATTAAGATCTATGAAACAGTTGAGATCACAGAGGAAAGATATACTGATATGGACTGGATAGATGAAATGGATGGAAGAACAAATGCCAAAGGAAGGAAGTGATTAAGACCAGCATATGGTCCCAAGATTTGTAGTGGAACATGATGATCGTATAATAAGTGGTGGAGAAATAGAATAAGATGGAGAGGAACAATGCTTGTCACAAATCAACTGTATCTGGATTAAAATTTAATGATTCTTCTTCTTACGATGTCAATCATTATTATTACCCTTAATATTGCTATTATTGTTACTGTGTGTTCCACTGTATTAAATTTACAAATTGATAATGAGTTTCAAATCATTAAGTAGAGTAGACTATAATTATACTGTTCTCAGCAATGGGAGAGCTTGAGAATAAAAGACACAAACGTGTGATTCTCTCAAGTTCTCGATACATCTTGAGTTCTGAAAAAATTATTCAAAGTTTTCAGAGGGAATACTTAAAAACCGAGCTGTAAGCTTACATCTTAAGAAATGTCTTCAAGGTCAGGGTGTATGCTGCCTCTATATTCAGTTAACCCCGGAGTACTTTTATACATAAAACCTGAATTGCTGTACAGTAATTCTAACAAATTACAAGATGGATGCATTTGATTCATGCACTTTTCTGGTTTCATGATGTAATAAAATAGAGTACACTTAAAATAAAAACACAATTATGAAAACCATTTGAATGTTTATCTGATGATTTTGAATGGCTATGTGCACGATGCACACAAGTATGAAGGATGAGTTTTCCACCTAATCAATACTTTATTTTACAATTATAGTATGTGCAGGATGGTCAGAAACAACAAGAACCGGGTATATGAATGGTAAAGGATTGGTCATACTGATAAATAATTGGAAAAAAAATCATTATATATCTCGCACTGTTGTCATTTTATCAGCTGCTGAAGTTAGTCAATCAGATCGCTTCGCGGGCGACTTCAGATGGGCTTTGGGAGGCAGTGTTGCTAAATCTGCACGTAGCTTATAACTAGCTTGAGAGCACCAATAGAAGAAATAAACTTCTATAGGGGACGGACTTGAACAAGGACCTCTCTGTCGATAGGCTCAGCCCACAGCAAGCACGCTACAGTGGCACTAGCTGAAACCCACGGTGTGTTAGTGTTGACGCTAATTTCTCGGCTTGACTCTCAAGTTACAAATCATCACCCTCATTTTTGATCTGTATTGAAAACAGCGATCTCACTTAGTTTACAAAAGAGTGCATTTATTGTTCCACGTATTCAATACAATCAGTACCACGTTATGTGGTTAATTAGACATAGAAAATCTGAATATTATGGGGACATGTTTCACCCTTCTTATTGGGCATCATCAGCCATATTAATTTAATCTTAAAACAAACATTGTTTAAAGGACAATGACATTTATAATTTCTAAAAATTGAACTGTGATTTCTTATGATATTAACTTTACAGAATAGTGGTTATAAAATATGATGTTGGGACATATAACACATGCTAAAATTATTGTAAACTAATTTAAAATCTTATCTAATAAAATATATATGTCAATATAAAGTTCTAAAAACGGCAAAATATAAACGGCAAAGTCAATATATTTGCTGGGGCAGTTGCCAAAGTAAGTAAGTAAGTTTGAAAACTTGAGGGTGAATTTTGTTTATATTTTGCATTCCAACATTAAAAGATTGGTTAAGAAAAAAGGCGAATGTTATGATGTTATCCTCATTAAGTTGATTGGTCTAAAATATTATCTGATATAACCGTTGCAAGCAGATGTTAGTGTGCTAGTTGAGGCTGCTTTGAGACGAGTTTATTTCGAGTATTTGACAGATTATGTTTGATTTTCACATGAAAATGTAGTCTTTCTAGAAGATGTAGAACATCGATGAATAGAATGTGGTTATATCATATGCCGTATATATATCTATCTTACTTTATTAGCAGCGTTGTTCTGTCTGGAGTTCCTACTTCGCGTGTTGTAACAATGTAATGTTCGGACATACAACACATACAACTACATTCTATTAATTGATGTTCTACATCTTCTAGAAGGACTCCATTTTTACGTGAAAATCAAACATAATCTGTCAAATACTTGAAATAAACTCGTCTCAAAGCAGCCTCAACTAGCACACTAACGTCTGTTTGCAACGGTCATATCAGATAACATTTTAGACCAATCAACTTAATGAGGATAACATCATAACATTCGCCTTTTCTCTTAACCAATCTTTTAATGTTGGAACGCAAAATGTAAACAAAATTCACCCTCAAGTTTTCAACCATTTTAGTCAGTTGAAAACTTACGCTGGCAACTGCCCCAGCGAATATATTGACTTTATAACGAAGAGGATCCACTTCCGTACCAAACATGTGCCGTTTTTAGAACTTTATATTCACACAAATTTTCTATTAGACTAGATTTTAAATTAGTTTAAAATAATTTTAGCATGTGTTGTATGTCCCAACATCATATTTTATAACCACTATTCTGTAAAGTTAATATCATAAGGAATCACAGTTCAATTTTTAGAAATTATAAATGTCATTGTCCTTTAAACAATGTTTGTTTTAAGATTTATTTTTTTTTTGCTAGGGGCTTTACTTCGCACCGACACAGATAGGTCTTATGGCGACGATGGGATAGGAAAGGCCTAGGAGTTGGAAGGAAGTGGCCGTGGCCTTAATTAAGGTACAGCCCCAGCATTTGCCTGGTGTGAAAATGGGAAACCATGAAAAACCATTTTCAGGGCTGCCGATAGTGGGATTCGAACCAACTATCTCCCGGATGCAAGCTCACAGCCGCGCGCCTCTATGCGCTCGGCCAACTCGCCCGGTGTTTTAAGATTAAACATATCCCCATAATATTCAGATTTTCTGTGTCTAATTAACCACATAACGTGGTACTGATTGTATTGAATAGGTGGAACAATAAATGTACTCTTTTGTAAACTAAGTGAGATTGACTCTCAAGCCCGACTAAGCCACATGCAGATTTAGCAACACCGCCGCGTAAAGCCCATTTGAATTCGCCCGTGAAATTAGCTGACTGGCTAACTTCAGCAGCTGGTAAAATGACAACGGCGTGCAATACCAATGTAATTTTTTCAAATTACTTACCAGTACGACCAACGCTCTAACGCTCATATACCGTACTCGGTTCACATTGTTTCTGACCATGTATAAATCATCTTGAAATCTTGTCCCAAATATATTAATTTACTACAGTTGCAAATATGTTTAACTGAAAGTTTTCCAACGAATCCTATTTACTAGCATATATCTCGCCATCGTCTATATCATGCACCCCCATTTTTAATATGGAACTGAGGGAGAAAAAAATAATTCCTGCTTATATCTTGCATCAGTTTTTATTCGAGTGTGAGTATAAATATGACAAGGTTTACCTGCAGTATGCATGCCTTCTCTTAGTCACAACAGCTCCTTCCTCTTGTTTGGTTAAAGGTAGGGAGATAATTCCAGACTCTAGCGTATTCCCTGGCTTAATGAGCTACACAGAACATGACACTTGAATTGGCTGTAATTTCAGTATATCCCCATAAGGGATGTGCAAGATTTAAGGTACTACATGATGACTGCTGATACCAGGCCTACTATTTTTCTTCTTTTTATGTGCAGTGAAATGGTAGTGGAAACGGTGTGGGAGCGTATCTGACTACGAATAAAATCCCCAAACTTAAATACTTTTCTTAATATTGAACAACATGTTATGGAACATAATAAAATGCAATCTATTACATGAAATTTTAAGGCTTTATTACTTTAAAAGTACTGCAATTCTAATCAAGTTCAATTTATTAACTTTGCGCATAGACCTTGATCCTGATATGTTAGCTTGAATTTTCAGGAAAAAAAAGTAAGAGAAATATGCAAATAAATATGGTGCTCGTAAGAACAAAAGTGGCTATTTCAATATCATGCCAAGCAATAACCATCCGAAGAAGTTTGATTATTAAATTTCACACAATCATGTATAAAAATGCTATTAATTATTAAATGTTTGTTTGCATCGTTTGAAATTTTCAGGAAGTGAGTGATTTTTAAATAGTGCCACCACTGCAACTTGATACACGTCCAAACCTACATTAAT
The DNA here is from genome assembly GCF_040414725.1 of Anabrus simplex. Taxonomy (NCBI): domain Eukaryota; kingdom Metazoa; phylum Arthropoda; class Insecta; order Orthoptera; family Tettigoniidae; genus Anabrus; species Anabrus simplex. Next base: position 406,446,416 of record NC_090268.1, read on the forward strand.
TGAGTAAAGCATCCGAGAACAACTTATACCAACGATCATGGATCCAAATGAAAGTTTTGATTTTTATAGTTCTTCAACGCATTCAAATAGATTCATATATTTATTTGATTCTGCTCATCAATAATATTATCCTAGATGAACCCATTAGCAAGAATTCTAAGTAAAAGTGATGAACAGTTTTATTATAAAACTAGAATGTAGGGTGATCCAAACCACTGTTACAGTGTAGTACTTACCATGATTGTGTTTTGAAGATGTTCTATCTCGTTGAGGGCTGCACAGCAAAAAAAAACAAACACAACAATTAGTCACAGCAATCGACAAGAGTGCAAGAAAGAAAGAAAGAAAGAAAGAAAGAGCAAACAAACAAAAAATACTCTTTACAGTACTAATACAATTAGAATATTCGAACATGTCCCTGGACACTCCCAGCACTAAAAGCCATATAATAGATAAATAAATAAACAAATACTTTGAATACAAATATTTATCACTATAACTCACTTTGTGCAGCAATTCACATCACATGCCATGCCAATAATACAAAAAAAATTCACAAACACAAAGTCCGTATCTAGTGCAAGCACTAACATATGAACATTTTAATTTCATTTATACATGGATCTTAATTATGAACTGTTATGACTTTTGGTGTTCACTCTACAAGCCTTTGTGAATGAACTAAACATCCTCACATACTAATTTCAATACAAGTTTTTCATATATTCAGACAAGCAAAAACCTAAAGCACTTTAATTTACTTACAATTTTTTACTTTAGATGTAATTTGGAATGGAACATTATTATTAAATTTCCAATATAAAAAACAAACACCATTTTGCATAGCATATTAGGGTCATAGTAACAATCAGATAATATTCACCACACATAAAACATTATAGTGAAAGTTTATTAAAAAAGTAGTGAATAAATGTTAGAAAATGAGAATCGCAACATTGTTTTTCATATATATGATATAGAGGTTTTCCTAGTTCATTTTCACAACAGTTCAGGTGACAGTCCAGAGTATGTCTTGCTCATCCAAATACAGAATATTCAAAAAGCAGGCAATGTACAGTTTGAGTGGATCCACAAAAGCATGAATAATCATCTGGAACACTGAACTTAAATCGCTCAAAACATGACTTAAATTGGCCATGCCTGGATAACACCTGAGTAAGTATGAAAGTTGAAAACAAGAAAAGTGGCTGGAATTGATAAGATTTCTGGGGATATACTAAAGACAATGGGTTGGGACATAGTACCATATCTGAAGTACTTATTTGATTATTGCTTGCATGAAGGAGCTATATCAAATAAATGGAGAGTTGCTATAGTAGCCCCTGTGTATAACGGAAAGGGTGATAGACATAAAACTGAAAATTACAGGCCAGTCAGTTTGACATACATTGCATTTAAGCCTTGGGAAAGCATACTTTCTGATTATATTAAGACATGTTTGCAAAATTAATAACTGGTTCGATAGAAGGCAATTGGGGTCTATAAAGGGTTATTCCACCGAAGCTCAACTTGTAGGATTCCACCACGATATAGCAGGTATCTTGGATTCAGGAGGTCACATGGATTGTATCATGATTGACCTGTCTAAGGCTTTTGATAGGATGGATCATGGGAGACTACTGGCAGAAATGAGTGCAATAGGACCAGACAAAAGAGTGACTGAATGAGTGGCTATATTTCTAGAAAATAGATCTCAGAGAATTAGAGTACGCAAAGCTTTATCTGACCCTGTCATAATTAAGAGAAGAATTCCACAAGGCACTATTATTGGACCTTTATGTTTCCTTATATATATATATAAATGATATGAGTAAAGAAGTGGAATCAGAGATAAGGCTTTTTGCAGATGATGTGATTCTGTACAGAGTAATGAATAAGTAACAGGATTGTGAGCAACTGCAAAATGATCTCAATAATATTGTGAGATGGACAGTACTCAATGATAAACGGGGTTAAAAGTCAGGTTGTGAGTTTCACAAATAGGAAACGTCCTCTCAGTTTTAATTACTGCATTGATAGGATGAAAATTCCTTATGGGAATCATTTTAAGTAGCTAGGTGTTAACATAAGGAAAGATCTTCATTGGGGTAATCACATAAATTGGATTGTAAATAAAGGGTACAGATCTCTGCACATGGTTATGAGGGTGTTCAGGGGTTGTAGTAAGGATGTAAACGAGAGGGCATATAAGTCACTGGCACGACCCCAAATAGAGTATGGTTCCAGTGTGTGAGACCCTCACCAGGATTACTTGATTCAAGAACTGGAAAAAATGCAGCTCAATTTGTTCTGGGCGATTTCCGACAAAAGAGTAGCATTACAAAAATGTTGCAAAGTTTGCGCTGAGAAGACTTGCGAGAAAGGAGACGAGCTGCTCGACTAAGTGGTACGTTATAAGTTATAATAGTTTGAAGTGAAAAATATAAATGGTATGTTCCGAGCTGTCAGTGGACATATGACGTGGAATAACGTTAGTAGACAAATAAGTTTGAGTGGTGTCTTTAAAAGCAGGAAAGATCACAATATGAAGATAAAATTGGAATTCAAGAGGACAAATTGGAGCAAATATTCATTTATAGGAAGGAGAGTTAGGAATTGGAATAACTTACCAAGGGATATGTTCAATAAATTTCCAATTTGTTTGAATTGATTTAAGAAAAGGCTAGGAAAACAACAGATAGGGAATCTGCCACCTGGGCGACTGCCCTAAATGCAGATCAGTAGTGACTGATTGATTGAAGTTCAGCACAAGTATTTTGCCCTGAAATCAATGCTGCATCTTGGGAAAGAATATTTCTCTCATAACAGGTCCTTTCAATGTTGTGATCCAAATGTTATTCCACTGAAGAGTTGTATGTTCTGTAATCCTGCCCCTTGGGGTAAAATATTTGAGTTCTACTGTCTGAAACTTCCATTGTAGACTTTGCAGCTTCTTTTGCTATTTGCTTTGCTTTGTCATTTCCGACTGGCCATTATGTGGCCACAAACCCAGGAGAAACACGCATGGAAGCCTTGCTGAGTTATTGAACTTATGTTAACAACTATTGGATTCATACTGTATTTATCATTTATTGAGTTCAGTTCTGCCTGTCAATTACTGAATAACTTCACTTGTTTATTATATTTACACCACTGTAGGGCTGACTTTATAGTTCAAAGTTCAGCTTGGAAAACTGAACAGAATGAGGAAAACTTGAACTGTGCTGAAAATATTTAATTCTCACTCATTCTCATATACAATGAAGGCACATCTGACCCAGACATTTTCATCATTTGTAAGCTACAAAAAAGTTAAGGATGAGGAACATGGAATTCTAGGTGTAAGACTCTAAAGATAATAGGCAACTTGATGTTTTTGGAGTGTAGAGACCTGTCAAAGCTGGCACTGATGCATAATTAGTTGATAAAATAATCACCTATGTAGGGGAACGATACAGAAAGGAATGTTATTGAAGCAGGTGATCTGAACTTGCCAAATGTTAACTGGGAAGGGAATGTGAATGACAGAAAGCATGGCCAACGAATGGTGAATAAGTTATTAATGGGAAGGACAGCTGAATCAGAAAGTGATGGAACCAACTGGAGAGAAAAATATTTTAGATGTGGTGCTGATAAAACCAGATGAACTCTACAGTATATGGAAACTGAAGTGATAGATGGTATAAGTGATCATGAAGCTGTCTTTGTCAGAGTTAAAAATAAACGTGATAGAAAGGAATGTTATAACAGTAGGACTATTATGCGATACCATACGGCTGATAAAAGGAGAGTGGGGAAACTTTAAAAAAAGCAATTATGATCAATGGAGAAGGGTAAATAAAAATGTAAATAGCCTATGGAATGGGTTTTAAGCAATCACTGAGGAGTGTAAAAACAGATATGTACCTTTAAACGCAGTAAGGAATAGGAAGGACCCATTATATTATAACAGGGAAATAAAGAGATTAAGAAGGAAGTACAGATTAGAAAATGGTTGCAGAAGTAAGGAGAGATTGAAGGAACTCACTCGGAAACTGAATCCAGCAAAAAAAGCTAAGGATAACATGATGGCAAACATAATTGGCAGCCATATCAATTTCAGGGAGCAATGGAAGGACATGTATAGATACTTGAAGGCAGAAACAGGTTCCAAGAAGGACATTCCAGGGATCATTAATGAAAAATGGGAGTGTATATGCGAGGACTTACAGAAGGTATAAGTTTTCAGTCAGCAACATGTAAAGGCAGTTGGATAAAAGGATAATGTCCTGATAGAGGAGGCAACTAATACAGGCAAAATACAGAAATTTGCATATGATAAGACATTTATAAAAAGGTACAGAAGTTGAAAGCTAGAAAGGCAGCTGGGATGGATAAGATTTCTGAGGGTAAAGAAAGGCAATGGGTTGGGATATAGTGCCATATCTGAAATACTTATTTGATTACTGTTTGTATGAAGGAGCAATACCAAATGAATGAAAAATTGCAATAGTACCCCCAGTGTATAAGGAAAAAGGTGACAAACATAAGGTGGATAATTACAAGCCAGTCAGCTTGACATGTTGTTTGTAAACCCTGGAAAAACATTCTTTGATTATATTAAAAATGTTTGCACAATTACTAACTGATTTGATAGGAGGCAGTTTGGGTTTAGAAAAGGTTATTCCAATGAAACTCAACTTGTAGGATTCCAGCAATAATGCAGTAGAAATTAGTGAAAAAAAACCTTGAGGTGGAACTAATTGCAACAAAAAGGATTCTTGTTATAAATGGCAGGTAACCATGCTCCTAATCAACATACCAAAAGTAAACATCCGTACCGTCATGTAAAATGCATCATTTTGGCCCCCATATTACAAAACATCAAAATTAAGAAAATCATAAAAAGTCATATGTGGTATCTAATTACAGTAAATTTCATGCTGAAAAAGAATATTATATCGGTTTTTAAAAGTAAAATGTTTATACAAAACTGAGGTAGGGTGAAAAATGATGAAAAAAGTATACCTACATGACCCTGAGCGATCAGGACATTTGAAAAGCAGTTACAGACAGTTGAGCATGTGCTACCTTTTTATTAATAGAGTTCTCGTCATGGTAATTATGCTATATGTGCAAAATTATACCTTCAACATATGCGGGAACTAAAAACAATGAATCCAGAGCTCTATAAAATGCTAAATAAATGCCATTTTACTGTATGAAGACAGAACAGAAAGTGATCTAGTGTTTGGACCAATATGTACAATGAGCAAATGCTCATGAAACGCACTCAGTTGTTTTGGTATAACTCATGGAGGAGGAATGACTGAAAATCAATGTACAGTTTGGATTTTAAGCCATTCTAAATGCAGTGAAGTAAAATGCGCAATGAGTTTGTTGACGAGGGTTTCATGTATTGGCAGTGAACAACATACTGACTTAAGCAATGCAAGAAAGACCAAGATTTCAAAGAATATGAAAAAGACGATGCAATTTTTGACAGATCACAATCCATTTACTGCTTCTTCATGTGATTTTTTGATTAACGGATTCACGGATAGTGAAAATAAACTTACTGCACTGGTGGTGTCACACCCTATTAATGCATGAACAAAACAAAGTTTTCCAAGCCTGCTCTCCAACAGATCGTTGTATGGCTTGAATGTCGCAAACTTCACCTGATTGTTTGGCAGACTGAATTAAAAGGTTTTTAGAAGGATGATATAGCAGTAGGATTAAAATATCAGCTACTAGAATGACATTTTTCCTGGCTATGTTTTAAGCTTCTTTGACCATTACTGCGTTTGCATCACCTTCTGCATGAATGACCTCTTCCTTGAAAATAACCCCCAGTTTACTGATAAAGCGTTGTTTGTTTGTCATGTTAGAAATACATTTTTTATTTTCTTGAAGATCACAGGTGAATTTTCATCAAAGACTACTACAATAGACAACTGCTTAATGCACGATCTATATGCCATATCTTTTATATTTGGTTTTTCACACCCATAAAAAACTACCGTCACTTTTCCATACAATTCGCGATGCCTTATGACATTACATGTAATAAATATCATTTTTGGTCCGTATTGATGATATTAGATTGAAATAATAACATTAAGTTATTTATTAGACCACCTAATCAATACAAAATCGTCTTGGATGATTTACATAAATTTGTTAGCTAATAGTGGGACATGTTTCGCCTTCCCTGAAGGCATCATCAGCCATAGTCTTAACCTTAAATTAAAAATAAGCGTCTAAATAACATGTAGTGATGAAATGAATTTTAAAATCTTGAAGAGATTTGAAGTAAAATAACATTAAAAATAACAATGATGGTTTGAAAATACAATGTGATGAGATACAATAGTGGAAGTATTAGCAAAATTAACATTAGAAGGCTGCTAAAATAAGTACAATGGATAAAACAGATTGTTATACAACCAGTAGTAAGATTGCATAAAAGTAAAGTTGATAGTCATGGCGGTTATAATTAGACGATGGCGAAAAATCTTATATAATCAAAGTAAAGAGGAGAGAATAAAAGTCAAAGTTAGTCGAGAGATCCGAAGTTCATCATGATCTTGCTAATACTTCCACTATTGTATCTCATCACATTGTATTTTCAAACCATCATTGTTATTTTTAATGTTATTTTACTTCAAATCTCTTCAAGATTTTAAAATTCATTTCATCACTACATGTTATTTAGACGCTTATTTTTAATTTAAGGTTAAGACTATGGCTGATGATGCCTTCAGGGAAGGCGAAACATGTCCCACTATTAGCTAACAAATTTATGTAAATCATCCAAGACGATTTTGTATTGATTAGGTGGTCTAATAAATAACTTAATGTTATTATTTCAATGCCTTATGACATCGCCAAATGTTGCAAAAGCAGACCACTGTAAGTGGTGAATGAATGCACCTTCATCAAGAATATAGGAAACACTTTCCTGAGTACGAGACCATTGTATTTTATTGACATTCATGCTATCTAATGACTTTACCACTGATGATTTATTGATTTTTCTCATTTGATATGTAACATGATCAAATAACGAAAATAATAAATGATATGAGTAAGGATCTGGAATCACAGATAAGGCTACTAGCGGATATATTACATTGTTTATAATAGTAAATGAGTTACAGGACTGTGAGCGATTGCAGGGGGACTTAAACAATGTTGTGAGATGGACAACAGACAATGGTATGAATGTAAATGGGATGAAAAGTCAAGTAGTAACACCAAGAGGAAAATTCCTCTCAGTTTTAATTCTTGTGTTGATGGGGTGATAGTACCTCATTGGGAAGAATGTAAGTACCTAGGTGTTAATGTAAGGAATCATCTTCATTGGGGTAATCATTTTAAAGAGGTTGTTAAGAACGGTTGCAGATCTCTTCATTGGTTATGGGAGTATTTAGGGGTTGTAGCAAGGATACAAAGGAGAGGGCGTATACGAGGGTAACCAAGAAACTAATACACCACATTTTCTTTCTTCAACAATTATTTATTAAAAACAATGAAACTTACCATATTTTATCACATAAGTTCCCCCTCGCATATTTCCCTCCCCTAAGATTTTTCATCATTAAAAATTATTTTATTAAATATCGCGCATAATTCCCTCTCCTGGTTTGTTCTTACTGGAGCGGCCTTCAAATGACTTGATAATGAACAACAATGAACACAGCGGTACTTGACATAAAAATGTTTCCATTGTCACAACATACCGTAAATTTGAACAGTAAAGTTGCAGACGTGTTTCTAGGTCAGTTTGTTACAAGTCGTCATAATGTTGAAATATTCAAACTACACGGCAGAATTTCAATTAAATGCGTTATCTTATGCCGATACAAACTGACATTTCTCCGTTGATCCTAATTCAATACGGTATTGGTGGAGACAAAAAGATAAGGCAAGCTCCAAATCTTTCCGTGGGCCTAAAACAGGGAAATATCCCGAAATTGATAATGGTGTAATTGCTTATGTCAATGAACTTCGGAATGACGGTTGTGCTGTCTCTTACGAAATGATTCAGAACAAAGCTTGTGAGATAGCTGCCACGCTCAACATTGACAGAAAGGATTTTAAAGCAAGCATTGGTTGGATGATTCGTTTTATGAGACGGCAAAATCTCAGTTTACGGAGAACATCTTTGTGCCAGAGTTTACCTCGAGACTACAGAGATAAGGTAATCGAGTTCCATCGTTATGTAATACAAGTGCGACAGCAATATGACTATTTACTCTCTCAGGTTGGTAACTCTAACCAGACGCCAGTGTTTTTTGATATGCCGCATAACACCACCGTTGCTCCTACTGGCTCAAAAAGTGTCCTTGTGAAGACAAATGGAGCAGAGAGTCTAAGATGCACAGTAATGTTGTGCATTACAGCAGACGGCAAAAATCTTCCACCGTATGCCATCTTTAAAAGGAAGACATTACCAAAGGAGACTACCCCACATGGAATTCACTTACGAGTTCAAGAAAAGGGCTGGATGACAGCAGATTTGATGGTGGATTGGATGGAGAAAGTCTGGGGAAGACGACCAGGGACATTATTACAAAAGAAGTCCCTTCTTGTCCTAGACAGTTTCCGGGGTCACCTTGTGGAAGCTGTAAAAGAGAAAATGAAACTGATGAAGTCCCATCCTGTCATCATCCCTGGAGGTTTAACGTCTATTCTTCAACCTTTAGATGTCAGCGTCAACAAACCTTTCAAAGAACATCTCCGACGCCTGTATTCAGAATGGATGGCGGTGGGATCTCATCAGCTGACTCCAGGAGGCAAGATAAGGAAGCTATCAATACCAACGATGTGCGATGGATAATCTGGTCGTGGGAGAAAATTAGTGACGATATTGGTAAGAAGAGTTTTAAAAAAAATGGAATTTCTTGTGCTATTGACGGTTCCGAGGAAGACATGTTGTGGAATAGTGAAAATGATGAAGATGACGTGTTATCTGAGCCTGAAAATAGTGATGATAGTGACGAAAGTGAGGCAGCAGAATAGTGAGAGAAAAGAAACAATGAAACAATGCATTGCTGCTCTTCATTTTAGCCTAATGAAACCGTGGTATTCTTTTGTGTTAATTGTAAATAAATACCGGTAGGTACCACTTTTTTCATATACCGGTATTAAGGTAAATATAACTTTTACCTAATACATCATTTCCCTTCCTTTATGAATGCCTCACCACTCACATAATTCTCTCCCTAGTGTTTTCAAGAAAAGGAAGGGGGCAATTACGCGATAAAATACGGTATTCACAAGAAATAATTATGTTTCTTCTACACTCCCTATTTTTCCACATAACCTCCTTTCCGTTTTATGGCCTTCCTCCTGCGGGACACAAGGGCGTGTATACCTTGCCAGCACCACTCCATGTTATGTTCTCAATACTATTTCTTCACTGAGCGAATCACATCTTCGTCATCCTCAAAATGTCTCCCACGTATGGTATTCTTCAAAGGCCCAAACAAGAGAAAGTCTGACGGAGCTTGGTCAGAGCTATAGGATGGATGGCGTAACACTGTCCAACCCTGTTTTGTGATGTGTTCCGACTTCCTAAAACTTGTGTGAGGGCGTGCGTTATCATTTGAAGCAAACAATTACTTGGGTTATTATGGCGTCCAAGTCACTGGAAGCGCTTCTTGAGTTTGGTTAATGTGTTCACATATGCCTCAAAATTAATCAGTGAGTAAAACACCATTACAGTCCCAAAACAGTGATCATGCAGAGGAAGCAGTTGCTTTGAATTTTTTTCTTCTGTGGAGAGTCAGGATGGCACCATTCCACTGATTGCTATTTTGTTTAGGGCTCAAAACGGTGAACCCAGGTTTCATCGCCTATCACAATCCGTGACAAGAAGGTTTGCCCCTCAGCTTCAAAACGTTGCAGCAACTCAGAAGAAATGGTCTTGCTGAGACTTTTGTGTTCCTTTGTAAACCCATAGTGAACACTTTTTTGTGTAATCAAGAGCACGATGATTACACCCACACTTTCTTTGCTGACTGACAGCTCCTGCACCAGCTGCTGAGTCATTCTGCGTTGGTCGTTGCGAATGAGCACATCTCGCTGCATCTCGTCAGGTGTGACAACCGACCGCTGCAAATCTTGGAGCTCTGTCGAACCGCTTTCAGATGGCCTCGTCCTCTGTGCTCAGTAACTAACTGTACTTCTGTCGACTGCTAATGCTTCATAAACTGCATATAAACGTTTGTGAATGTTTCCAATCATTTCTTGCTCCGCAGCGTGAAATTGAATGATGATACTCTGCTTGTACGTCCATCACTTACAGGCACCATGTTGAACCATTGCTGCATGTATGCTATCTGTTGGAAGAAATGGAAACTTTGCACGTGCACTCCGAAAACTTCAAAAAATTCATATTTATAAGTTTTGCATTCGTACCATTGTTGAGGGCTCAGAAAAAAATTGTGGTGCATTATTTTCTGGGCCACCTTCGTAGGTCTCTGTTAAGACCACAGAGTATGGCTCCAGTGTATGGTACCCTCACCAGGACTACTTGATATGAGAACTGGAAAAAAAAAAATTCAAAGGAAAGCAGCACGATTTGTTGTGGATGATTTCCGACAAAGAAGTAATGTATTCACAATTAAGTATTTATTTATTTTCCACCTAGTCGATACAATGATTGCTTAAGGCAATTTTTAATGGTCAAAAGTGGTACATGTTTCGTATATATTATCAACATCTTCAGTCACACAACACTGTTTAGATGAAAAATATATAAATTGACAAAGTAATGCTTTACAGGAAGTGTCCTTAAAATTAACATAAGATTGACAACATTAAGAAGTAATGTTACAATAATGTTGCAAACTTTGGGCTGGGAACATCTGGAAGTAAGGTGACGAGATGCTTGACTATAAGGTATGTGTAGGATACTAATTAGTTTATTAAAAATATCACCTATTCAATACATAGTATCTTCAATACAGATCCCTAATGATATTTATCACTTGCAATATAAGGTATGTTTCGAACTATCAGTGGTGAGTTGGTGTGGAATGACATAAGAAGAATAAGCTTGAGCGGATCTTTTAAAAGTAGGAAAGATCGTAATGTGCCATTTTATTGTCCAAGTTGTCATTTGCCGTGAATAACACTAAAAAATTTCATAAATCAAAAGGTAGAAAATACAAGTTAAATAATACGAGCAAGTGGAATCAAAGTGGCCGTGACTGAGATAAATGTACTGTTTTCAAATTGTTAAAGTCAACAGAGAGAATAACTGAACACTAAAAAGAAATAAGCCACGGTGAAGCTTGAGAGAATAATTTCGTGTAGGAAAATAACATTTTCTAAAACAAGAACATCAAATTTAATCGCTAAAACTGAAGATATTATGTAATCATATTGCCGTGCATCTCAAATATATAATATTTAAAGCAAAGTACGAAGGAAGAGATAACGTACAATAGAATTTATACTGGGATTGCACTGAAGGAAAGCGAAAGTTTCTTTTGGAAACACATCTTAAGAAAATGATAATATTTAAAGTGAACCACCAATAAATTAGATGATCATAAGCTACCATTAACATACTAGAAACCTCTATAGCAGATAAATTGACATCATATTTTAACGGTACAAAAACATAGTAATAGTACAAGAAGGCTTTGTAACTACGAAGAAGACAATATTAACATTGTCTTTGGATATGTTTTTCATGCATGTGCCCGAAATCGTCATGATGGCCTGCTAAACCAAAGATGGGGTTGACGACTTATGGAATCCAGACGACACGAATACGAGTTCAACTGCCGAGACTCGCAGATGACAGAACCAAGGTCCAGAGAAGGACGGAACCGAGGAAAGATGTAGCAGGACAACTATCCCGGCCACAAGCACACGCAAAATAAGTTTCGCAAATTATTTTAAAATTATTATGTTTTTCTGTCTTGTAGCGAGTTGTTAGTTGATGATGTTTGTGAAGGATAGATCGTTATATCTCCGTGAAGTGTTTTAATACGTAGTTTCAAAATATGAGTTCCATTGTTGTTTAAATGTCATTATCAGCCATAAAACAAATCACAAATAAATGAGCAAGGACATATTAATTAAAAGTGGTGTAGTTACACACTGAAATATGTACATTAAAAGTCTTTGTACGTCCATTCACACCATGTGTCAAACAAATCATCAAAACAAAAGAGCAACGGCATAATAAAGCTGGCGCAGTGACACACTGAAGTATGTACATAGCCTCTCACTATTCCAAGATTAAAAGAACCGAGCTCGATAGCTGCAGTCGCTTAAGTGCGGCCAGTATCCAGTATTCGGGAGATAGTAAGTTTGAACCCCACTGTCGGCAGCCCTGAAGATGGTTTTCCGTGGTTTTCCATTTTCACACCAAGCAAATGCTGGGGCCTTAATTAAGGCCACGGCCGCTTCCTTCCCACTCCTAGCCCTTCCCTGTCCCATCGTCGCCATAAGATCTGATTAAAAGAAGGTTCCTTGATATGTACTCAAAGCATAAAAGTCTTTGTACGCCCATTCACATCCCGTGTTAATTAAACAAAAAAAAATCAGAACCGGCATAGAGACACACTGAGACATTTACATGGTCCTCTCACCAATGCAAGTCAAAAGAAGGTTTCGACGCACTTCCAAAGTTTAAAGTCATTAAAACGCCCATATACCCTGTGTGTCAAACAAAACGTCAAGAACTTATTGGAATCACTTGGTATACAATTTGTTACAATGATGTATATGAAATTATAAGAGACAGTCAGTGGTAATAGGTTGTCCTTCAGTACTTTTCTTACAGTACAGATGATCAAAAAAATTTCTCAGTTCAATTTGGAAGGATTTTATAAACTTTGGAACAGCATGTTGAGACGTTAACCTTGTGAGAAGGAAGTACAGACTGTTATATGCGGTAGGTCAGGAGGGGAGAAGGTGGAGGGGGGAGGGGGAAAGGATCATGATGCCGTTGGCTCTTTTGTTTTGACGATTTGTTTGACACGTGGTGTGAATGGACGTACAAAGACTTTTAATGTACATATTTCAGTATGTAACTACACCACTTTTAATTAATATGTCCTTGCTCATTTATTTGTGATTTGTTTTATGGCTGATAATGACATTTAAATGTTGAAACCGGTCTCATGTTAAATAAATGTTGTAAATAACATCTATACAACACGTAATTAGTACTGAATAGATTGAACCTTATAAATAACTCATCTCTGTGACATAGTTTCAACGTAAGTGAATTAATAGTGATGCTTTAAGGAAGGTTATAGGTAGTCATCCGAAATAATTAAATATATCTAAATGTAGGAAAAGGCGCGTATGTCAATGAAGTGTTATGTTAGCAATATTTCAGTTTATTCTCAAGAAGCAATGCCAAAGATAGGGAGTTTTGATGAATGTGAAGTACGATACATGTTTATATCAAATCACAGGTTACCGAGTTCATAAATATCGGCAACTTATTGCCAATTTTAAGTCAAGATAGGTTAAATGTAGTAATGTATTGATAAGTGAAATGCATATTGCTAGGAATATGTTAGTTGTTGATCCATGAAATATTAATTTTAATGAGTTGAGAAGTTAATTGAGTCATGCGTTACACTGAATTGAATAAGTAATACTTGCATATGCGGCAATATAATTATAAGGAGAAATATGAGGAAAGGAATGAGAGATTATGGAATAATGATGTCTTGGATAAAGTAGTTGTTGAATTTTGATAAATATGAAGACATATAAGGAAAGATTTTCATATAAGGTTAATTAATGAAAGATTAGGTAACGCAAATATGGAGCAAGGTCATAGTAGATGCTAGTAATGATGTGAAATATGGAATAACCTATAATATAAATTAATGGTACATTGATAATGGACTTACAAGTCAATAATAGATTGTGGTCATCAAAAATAATTTCACGTAACCTATAATTAACACTCACATGGAAACTTCAAAGAGAATCTCATATTATATAAGGTTTAAGCTGATTTAAGCTGAAATAGCAGGTCATTGTTGGGAAATACAATCTTAGTGCTTTCATTGCGTTAGCCTATCACTATTAAAGAATTAGGAATTTCATCCGTAGTATTCCTTGTCGACTTGCAATCAAATGATTGAATTTTATAAAGTGACTTGACATAAACGCAAACTGTCAATGAAGTTATAGAAATTATTTAGGACAATTTTACCTATTTTTTTTTATTATGGTAGGTAGCCACTGAAAGCTACAAAAGTGAAACCAATCTTATTCTGCGTATGTTTAATCAAATAATTGTGAACATCGGATATGAATGAAATGACCAGAATTAATCATTCTTAGTTAATCTGCAAAGTTTAATTTTCTTACTATTGTGCGATTTCAAAACTTTCAAACATGTTAATCGAATAATTTATTTCTTTTCGACATGATGAATTCTTGAATGTTTATTCTTTAATAAGAAACCTAGAAGATGTGAGATGTAATTTATATATTAAGTCAAGACGATTTTCATTTAATTACTTCAAATCCGTGCAAACTTATAGGAGATGAATTATATTTGTTTATGAAATCAAAGCCTTGGAAAAGCTGATATTTTTTTTTTTTATTGAAGGCTATGACGATCAGGAAGATGACTGAATTCAAAACGATACTTACAAAGAAGTGTCAATGTAAAGAATGATCAATATTGGAATATTTGATTTATCAATCATAAACTATATTATTTTGAATAAACAATAGTTATTAAGTTTTTAATCCATTATTATTATTTATAGATTATAGTATTAATATAAAATGATGTCATAGTTGATAAGAATTTGCTGAATCTGCGACTGATTTTTTTAAGTTCAAATGTCCGTAAAATTGACATAATGTAACTGAAAGAAAGATAATGGATAATTCTCAGTTGAAGCCACGTAAAAAATTTTATGTTTAACATTATCCTTGAGATGTTCTCCGACTCTAGCTGCAGATTTTCTTGAACGCCACAAACTATGGACTCAGATTGGCGCAAGAAGAATTTGGCACCCAACAGTGGAGCAAAAGAGAGGATGCCCAGCGTGGTTACAAAAATAAGTGTTGGGCGCAGTAATATGAAGACAAAGCTGGAATTAAGGAAGATAGATTGGGGAAAATATTCATTTACAGGATGAGGAGTAAGGGATTGGAATAAATTATCACTTATAAAATTTGATGTTCAGAGATCATCGAACACTTATAAGAGATAACAATAAAGCTATTTTATTTTTTGTCACAGTACATCAAAATGACTTGGCTACAAAACACAAATAAGCTATAAATCACATACTTACATTTTCTCCCTAGAAGGTCTCTCCCCTTCATCAAAAATAGGCGATAACAATGCGGATGCATAAAAGATGGAGTTTTGTGGATTTCGAACAGGAGTGCTGCAGACGAAACCATGCCGAGGTGTAAAACGTGGCCGAATGGGTGACATCACCATATCCTAAAACAATAATAGATCATAGTAAGTCATTACGAATCTGACCAAGTTTACCTGATATGGGATTGAGTATCATACAGCCAGTGACTCAACACCAATTGTTGGGGGGGTGGGGGGTAAAATAAACCGACACTCTGAAGGCGCCAACAGCTTCAAGCGGAGGAGCTCCTTTAAGAAGGTACCGATCCCCCACTCGTTGAAATGCCACTAATATCCAGCAGGCAATGTCTGTTCTCTAGGATAGGGACGGATGCAAAAGGTGTCAGTTCTTTGGCCTAGGGGTGGCCTCACTGAAATCTGGCAGTTTGGTATAAAATACATTTGGGTGCGACAAGCTCACTGTAATAATAATAATAATAATAATAATAGCCAATGTGAAGTGTCAATATACATTGATTATACCGAGACACAAAGAGACGTGACGCTCATGCTCACACGCACTCAGCGCCGCCGAAGGCGCTAGTTTAAGAAGCTACACCCCGATGCAATGTTGCATCGTGCACAAGGGTGCATTCTGTATGTGGGGCGAGTTCATTCTTCCCGATGCCGCCACAAACAGTTGTGCGATATTCGAGACATTCTCGAATGAAAACCGTCTGTCATACCAAGAGACTTGCCTCTTTCTGTGGAGCAGTTACCATCATTTAAATATGCCCCAATAACATCTTGTGAAGTGGAAACAAGGTTTTCATGTTACAAAAGTGATTTGCAAGACAACAGACGATGTTTTTCAGTTGAAAATTTGTGCAAAGTGATGGCTGTAAACTGCAATTCATCACTTAGCATTGACAGCGGGACCATTTCTGCTTCAACCTCCAACGAATAAATGTAATTTTATTATTACCAATACTAACCTAACTTGTCTACTGCCATTTTTTCATTTTAATAGTGCATATTTATTGGCAAATTTTAAAGTTTTTAAGAGCATATTTTCATGCAGTTTTTTAGGGCATGAACTTCTGAGCCTTACTAATTGTTACCGTGTTTTGGTGGATCAGCAGAGGTGAAAGAAGGTGCGGGCTGGAATGGGTCTAACTGCAAGTCCGAAAGATGAATTTAAAATTTAAATAAAGGTTATATTTTCAATCGACAACAAGGTTTAACAATTTTCACTAGGTAGGTACAATGTTTAACAATCTGAGCTTTCAGCTCACAACCACTTGCTCCCAGTAATCAAAATGTCACGCCTCCCCGAGGCACCTTTCAAAATACCAGAAAGAGCTGATCCGCTCTCTATCTTTCAAGCCTATTCAAGGCCATACCATACATTGCGATCGCTTGCCACAACTTACAAGAATTAAACAGGGGTATTTCGTACCCAATCTACTGGGCCTTCTCAGGAAGGAAAACAAAGCGGGTTAAATTAATGGCCCAAAACACAAGATTGAATGGAGGCGAGTACTTGCTCTCCTACATGAAAGCTTGTTAAAACCTAAGTGGCGCCAAGCCGATACACAGGGGCTATTCCCACACTATATAGGTGACTTGTATAAGAAAATTTTAACACATTAGGAAAGATTAGAAAATCAGTTACGAAAACATAGTCACCTCAAGTCGAAATGAAGGGGAGCTCGAGAGGGTAAAGCACTCTCCATCCCCGATTTACATTTAAAGATATATGAAGTTTTACAAATATGGAAAAAGATTTACAGGTTTTAAGTTTAAAGGTTACATATTAAAGGTTTCGGACCTGCCCCGCGGGTTAAACTGCTGAGCTAGCAAGGAAAAAAGAAATATGTTAAACGGCCATTACCTTGTTGAAGAGCTGCTGCCCGAAGAAAGAGGCGCTACCCGCCCCCTGCTATGCTTCCATACACTAAGCTAGATGTTGTTGAAGTGGCCGGGAGACAAGAAAATCAGCATTTTTTATACCCTCGTGGAAGATTCGAGACCTTTCATGAATAATTAAGACACACCCACAGACGTTTATTGGTCGGCTAAAAGTTACAAGTCAAAAATGAAGAAGAAACCTGTGATTGGAGGGAAATTAATTACAGAAATTCCTGATTGGGTAAATTCAAACCAGGTGGAAAGAAAGGGTTAATATTGCCAACCCACCAACGAAATTTAGTAAAGACAACAACTTATGAATACAAAATATCTTCAAGAAAAGTCCCTTCACTTCGCACCAGGGTGCATGATCATAGTTTTTGGTAGAGATATCTGTGAGAGAATGTCCACACTTCTTGATAATTAGTAAACAAAACAATTCAAAATTAACACAGTGACATCTTCAGATAAATGGTTGAATTAATTCAGTTTATAAGGTTCAAAGTTTCTCCAGTAGAGGAGTACTTTAAGGTGGAAAATTCAAATGTGCGGCATATGGGTGTACCAACCGGTACACTAATAATCAAGACAGGACTATGCAAAATCGTACTTACAGAAGAGAATATCAGAAGAGATCTAACAGTAATTTCCACAGGGAGAGAAATTATCAAAATAGTTAGGAACATTTCAGAACTGGGAGGTGTGAATATGGAAATCAACCAGAAACTGGGAAGCGGGAAAATACAGGCAATAATAATAACAATAATGTTTCTAGAGGTAATAGACAACAAGGGAGGCCAACTGAGGTGTATAACCAACAAGTCGTAACCGCACCAAGCAATTTAAACGTGCAACGGGCTGTATAAACAAGTCACTGAGACAGTCCGGAAATGGTGAATTCACGTATAAGGTAGATACAGTGGAACCTTGGATTGCGAGCATAATTTGTTCCGGCAACATGCTCGTAATCCAAATCGCTCATATATGAAAGCAAATTTCCCCATAAGAAACTATTAAAACTCGGATGATTCATCCACAACACAAAAACATTTATTCGCATAACATTTCTAAAACAAAATATAACGTAAAACAATTAAACTGCACTTTACCTTACAATAGAATCATTGTTGGTGTGAGGGAGACGAGAGATGACATGAGAAGAGTTACTGTGTAGCACGAATTTCACTAACGGAATCACTGCTATCGGTTGGCTCATTGGAAGCGTTTTCTTTTCGTGCAACTTTAACGAGGAACCTGTCCAATGACTGTTGCTTTTACCTCTTTTTGAGGATTTCACGAAAATGTGACATTGCATTGTCATTAACAGATTCATCCACTGTAATCATCTCCTTCTTCCGATGAAATTCCTTTTTAGCCTTCTTTTCGTTCACAGGGCCCATTGTTGCAGAACAGTTATATCACAAATGACAGAAACCAAACATGTAGACTCGTACGGTGTTGACTATGCGAGCGAGGCACGCCAACTGAAGTCCAGCGCAGGAAATGATTACACACACTTTCCCAGGAAAGAGAGTGGCAGGGGGAGGGGAAAACAAAGGCACAGGAGAGGTGGAAACGTACGTACACGTGACGCTCGTATTGCGAAACGTCACTCGCTCATCAAGTCACAATTTATTTGAAATATTTGCTCATCTTGCAAAACACTCATAAACCAAGTTACTTGCAATCCGAGGTTCCACTGTAAGTCAATTGATGTCGACAAGCCTACAGTTGTAAGTGAACATGATTGTGACCTAAGTAGTAATACGTCAAATGTTTTAAGTGACGACTTAATAAGACAAAGGGGTAGAACATAAATTTTATAAGTGTTATTTAAATCTAGACATAAGGCAAGATTTGTTAAGTGATCTAATTGTATGCAATGAGGATAATTTAAGTAGTGTTACTGTAACACCAACAATTGAACTGATGATATGGGGCAGGAAGGTTAAGATTTTGTTGGACTCTGGATGTGAGAAATCATGCGTAAATTCCAAGCTGTATGAGGAAGTATTGAGAGAGAAGCATGAGGAAGCGGAAATTCCAGTGAGGAATACGTTCATCGTAACAGCTGTTGGAAACAAGTCTCAAAGGGTGAATAGACAACTAGCTGTCCTCTAACATGAGTAGAGAATGTATTTTCCAACCATGTTTAGTTGTACCTAATTTAGTCTATGCCGTTATTTTAGGTACTGACTGGTTAACGTGTCACAAGGCTAAATTAAATTTTGATCTATGTAATGTCAGTCTGATTTGGGAAAAGAATAGCAGGGAAGTAAGGTTACCATATGATATTGTGTCTGAAATTAGTGCAAATAAAGTGTGTTCTAGTACCGAAGGGTTTAAAGGAGTTCCTAATATGAGGAAAAATATTGATACTTGCCATGTGTCTATACAGAGAGATTCTAGAGATGAACTGTATGAGACTGTGGAGAAACGTCATTTAGCGGAAAGTCAGAAGGACGAATTGTGTGAATTGTTGATATCACATCGTGATGATTTTTGTGACCGGCCTGGTAGAACACATCTTTATGAACACAAATTTAATGTTCATGATAACTCAACTTTTGTAGGACCGAAATATCCCATTCCGTTGAAATACGCTAGCGCTGTTGAAGAGCAGATTGACATTATGTTAATTGAACCATCATGTAGTCCTAATTTAAATCCACTTGTAATTATACCTAAGAAAGATAACACTGTACGTCTTTGCATTGATGCCAGATTAATGAATATGAGAATTGAAGCAGATCAGCAAAGGGAGGAGACTGTAGAGGAACTCATTCAACGATTTCAAGGTAGAAAATGGTTTTCCACTTTTGATTTGTCGTCATCTTTCTAGCAGATTCCACTTAGAGAAAGCGACCCTTCACTTACTGCTTTTGTGTACAAGAATTTCTTGTATCAGTTCGCCAGGGTGCCTTCTGGGACGCGTACTTCATCCGCAGCGTTAATTAGGGCAATGAGTAAAGTATTAGGGAGGGACACGGATAGTTTTGTGACCCTGTATATAGACGATATTGTAACTGCATCCCACACGTTTGAGGAACACATGAAACACTTACAGATTGTTCTACATAAAATCAGGGAAGGGGGATTTACATTAAAACTGGGTAAATCGACATTGTGTTCAAAACAAATAACATTTTTGGGATACACTGTATCAGAACAGGGGGTAAAACTGGAATAGACGAGATTAGACAAGATAAACAACACTCCTACTCCACGTAATGTAAAACAATTGAATTATTTTCTGGGAATGCGTAATTACTTTCGACGTTTTATGAGAAAATATTCTGTGCTGTTAGAGCCGTTTCGAGAGCTACTGAAAGGAGGCGCGAAATGGAAGTGGAAGAAAGAACATGATGAGGCTTTCCAGAAGTTGAAGGACGGGTTTAATGAAGCGGTTATGTTGAGATATCCAGTGCCAGATCGTGAATTTATTCCCATGACTGATGGTTCAGAGAAGGGAGTTGCTGGATGTTTCTGTCGGAGAGATGATAACGGTAATTTAGGCATCGTTTCCTTGGCAAGTCGTGGGCTCAGTACGGCAGAAAAGAGATACGATTACGGAGATTGAATTTCTTGCAATCATGTATTCATTAAGTAAGTTTAGATGTATGTCTTAGGTAACAAATTCCAGATATGGACTGACTATCGGGCCTTGGTATTCTTAAATACTTACAAACTAACTAGTAATCGCATGACTCGTTGGATTTTAGCCATAAGTGAATATGATTTTATGATATGTCATATTAAAGGTAAAGATAATGTTATGGCTAACTTTCTCAGCAGGAGGAAAATACAGTCTCTTTAGAGTTGAAAGAAGGTATTTTTATTTGTGTTGGCTCTATGACTGAAAATACAGCAGAAAGGGATAGGCTTCGTTATCTGTTGGTCGAGCAGGAAAGAGAATAAGAGTTGGCTGGACCGTTGACCTCGCTTAGAGATAAGGAACCAGGTACTGTTCTAGAGAACAGTAAACTTACGTACAAGTTATGTAATGGTTTTATCACTAGGAAATGTTAAATTCTGGGCAGTTTAAAGTCTGTATACCCAAAGCCCTGCAAAAGGACATGATTTGGTTTTATCATAAGGAGCTGGGTCATTTTAGAGCAAATAAGATCTTATATGCTATTCAGGGTAACTTTGTGTGGAGAAATACGGGAAGGCACGTGAGGAAAATACTTGCTACGTGTGATCTATGCCAACGCTCTAAGCACCCGACTAGGATTCTAGAGGGGCCTAGGCAGGCTGTTATTGCTGACAGACCGGGGCAGCTTAGTGTTGATCTGTTTGGACTTTTAGTTAAATCCCGATATGGTTACCGATTTGTGTTCGTCTTGATTTATGCCTTCAGCAAATATGTCAACATGTACCCATTGAGGAAAGCTACAGGGAGGGGTTATCTCAAACAGATCGTGGACAGATATATTCCTGAGTTTGGATGTCCCCTCAGAATATTATCTGATCATGGCAACCAGCTTATTTCGAAGATCTGGAATACCAAACTAATGAACTGGGGATTAAAACTATATTTCCATCGGTACATTGCCCGCAAAGCAATATGGTTGAAAGAACGATGTGTGAAATAGGATGTATATTTAGGGCATATGTGCATGACGAACACAACTCGTGGTTTTCACAGTTGGGTAATGTTGAATGTTGGTGTAGGATCAGGTTGCACGAGTCCACTGGATTCACGCCCTATGAAATTCATCATGGCAGGAAACCTACTGATGAAATTGCAAGTATGTTAGGCTTGGACTTTAGGGAGAGGAGAAAAGTAAGGATTTTTATATCCAGCTGGCTAGGGAGAATTTCAAGGAAGCAGGAGATAAACGAATTCGCCAGCAGGAGAAAACTAAATTGGATGAATTTGAGCTTGGTGACAAGGTTTTACTCAGGGTGCCACTGCCGTCATCAGCAGAAGCTGGTCAATTTTCTAAGTTTTTCTTGTTATATAAGAGATATTTCACCGTAGTGAAACAGATTGAGAAATGTGCTTACTCATTAAAAGACAAAGAAGGAAAGATCAGAGAAATGTGCTTACTCATTAAAAGACAAAGAAGGAAAGATCATAGGCATATACAATATAAGAAATCTTAAGAAATAAATCATGTGAGTTTGTTGATTACTGTTAGTTCTCATTATTAAGTTAATTCACCATATTTTATGAAGCTGGCATTGGGAACATGACTTCAGTGAAATTAGCATGTGTTGTGAGATTAAGTGAAGCATAACAGCATAATGTGTAATGAAGAACATCCCGATGGATAATACTATGTATCCAATTTGTAAAGGGTGTTTTCATACATGTATCATTAGTGTGTACCCGATTTCAAGTGATAATGTTAATTTTTCATGAATCAATTGATTCATTTAATCGATTATTTAATGAGGGAGGTGTTCTGTAACCGTACAATGGGATTACAGATTTCATTCAGCATTTATTATTAGTATCATTAAATTACCTGATTCATTAGATTTTATATTTCAATCAATTGATTCATTTAATCGATTATTTCATGAGGGAGGTGTTCTGTAATCGTACAATGGTATTACAAATTTCATTCAGCATTTATTATTAGTATCATTAAATTACCTGATTCATTAGATTTTATATTTCGATTTTCATCATTTAGACTGTAATATAATTAGGTATCATGCATATTATGTCATTTAATCATAGGATAAGGGAATTTTGTTTGTAATTATTCTGTACATAAATAAGTGAGATTTGCTGATTTGAAATAATCATGCTGTGACTTGTAACTGTGGGTAGGTGAGCTGGCATAATATTTTGCTATGTATAACCGAGGCTGTATTTTAGGCAAGTAAATTTTCCACCGACACATGCTATATAGTCATCGTTTGTACGTGTGGTCAAGCTTTAAGACACATGACTACTTTTGTATAGTGTGTGGTCACATGGTTTTAATAGTGTGTCCATATTCAACAGCTACCGTGTGTCGATGTGGAAGGGATTACCAGATAGTAGGGAGATGAGTGGTCATCACGAGTTTATAAAAGTTGAGGTAAGAATAGTTGGCCTGTCTAAGAGTGATAGTCTGAGCTAAGAAGTGGTCTAAGTGTTCCAAGAGGTGTTCGAAGAGGTGGTCTAAGAATCGTCGAATGGGTGTAAGAGTGATGGTCTGATCTGAGTAGAGACTTGTACTGGGCTGATAGTGAAGCAGCAGGTAGAACTTTGCAATGTAAGTTTATTTCAGAAGATTCACCAGAGATTTAGTGCCGTGGTCTGCAGAGGTACAGGAAATATATATATCGAATTTAACCGATATATGCAGTTAACAGTCGTCGTCGTACTTCAAATTCTTTATTGAATTCTACTACGCAATTCGCAAACTTTGTTCGAGAATTGAATCTAACGTAGATACATCTAACATCGCATAGAACTGTTGTATTTATTTCAACAGTCTCTATATCAGCTATCAGGATGTGTGAAACTAGATAGTATTTCTGGATATTACAAGTTCTTTCAGTAAAGTTTTCAAATTTCTAACAATGAATATTGATTGGATGTGACCACATTGGAGCTTACTACACTCAGACAGGGAATGTAGGTCAACTCCAGGTTACATAAGGAGATAAGATAACAGCACACAGCTTTCGAATTCTATTACATGTGATAAATATCATTCTTGATCCGTATTGATGATTTGATCTATTTTAAAGTTAAGATAATGGCTGATGATGCCTGAATTCAAGGCGAAACATGTACCATTTTAGTTAATATGCCAAAGTAAACCAACTAAAGTATGACATTTTGTATTGATCAGGTGGCAAATTCAATAAATTAACTTACTGATATTATTTTGAATTCTACCCGATAGTTTTTCCAGGAATTTCAAGTTCAACAGTGGTGTGTGCAGACTTCAGGTAATTACAGCACCAGACATATTATGCATAAATAATATAAAGAAGAATGTAATCAGTGGCGATATCGTAGTTTAATTCAAGTTCATGCCAATAGCTTTCTTTATTTTATGCCTGCCAGGCCATCAGATGATACAGATGTTGATTACCATAGGGAACCTGAAATAGTTGTCCTGAATGAGTAAATTTATAATACCAACATAAATGGTCCACATTTTTTTTTTTTTTTTTTTTTTTTTTTTTTTTTTTTTTTTTTTTTTTTTTTGATAATCAGACATAGTCTCTCAAAGTGCATTGCCACTGCCGGTGGCTCCAAGTAACCTACGGAGAGGCCTCCACGGTATGCACTAGCCATGCGTCTTGGTGGGTGTGCTATTTACCAACTGAAGAGCCCAACTTAGCACACTAGGGCAGAACGCTGCCAACCAGGAATGAGTTAGCTGGAAAATTTATAATGCCCAATAATGGACCATTTATATTGGTATTATAAGTGGTATGTTCCGAGCTGTCAGTGGACAGATGGCGTGGAATGACATCAGCAGACAAATAAGTTTGAGTGGTGTCTTTAAAAGTAGGAAAGATAACAATATAAAGATAAAGTTGGAATTCAAGAGGACAAATTGGGGCAAATATTCGTTTATAGGAAAGGGAGTTAGGGATTGGAATAACTTACCAAGGGAGATGTTCAATAAATTTCCAATTTCTTTGCAATCATTTAAGAAAAGGCTAGGAAAACAACAGATAGGGAATCTGCCACCTGGGCGACTGCCCCAAATGCAGATCAGTAGTGATTCATTGATCACACTACATAAAGTAACTTTCTGATGATGTTTTAACGTGCACTTATTTTAATTAATATCTCATGAATGTAAATTTTATTCAATTTTGTAACTTTTAATATATTCATTTTAAGTTATTTCTAGACAGCTGAAGATGGCCTAATATGGCTGAAACATGTCCTGTTGTTTTAATATGATGTTTTTACAACTTTGAATTGTAAATAAACTTACAGGTATTGAATAGATAGAACCAATATACTAGTTTATCAACTTATATAGCTGGCAAAAATTCAAAGGAAAGCTGCATGATTTGCTCTAGGTGATTTCCAACAAAGGAGCAGCGTAACTAAAATGTTGCAAACTTTGGGCCGGGAAGACTTGGAAGTAAGGAGATGAGATGTTCAACTATGTGGTACGTTTCGAGCTGTCAGTGGTGAGTTGGCGTGGAATGACGTAAGTAGAAGAATAAGCTTGTGTGGAGCTTTTAAAAGTAGGAAAGATCATAATGTGAAAATAAAGCTGGAATGCAAGAGGACAGATTGGGGCAAATATTCATTTATAAAACAAGGAGTAAGGGATTGGATAAATTATCAAGGGAAATGTTTGAGTTATCAGTCCATAGACTGGTATGATGCAGCTCTCCATGCCACCCTATCCTGTGCTAATATTTTCATTTCTACGTAACTATTGCATCCTACATCTGCTCTAATCTGCTTGTCATATTCATACCTTAGTCTACCCCTACCGTTCTTACCACCTACACCTCCTTCAAAAACCAACTGAACAAGTCCTGGGTGTCTTAAGATGTGTCCTATCATTCTATCTCTTCTTCTCGTCAAATTTAGCCAAATCGATCTCCTCTCACCAATTCGATTCAGTATCTCTTCATTCGCGATTCGATCTATCCATCTCACCTTCAGCATTCTTCTGTAACACCACATTTCAAAAGCTTCTATTCTCTTTCTTTCTGAGCTAGTTATCGTCCATGTTTCACTTCCATACAATGCCACTCTCCACGCGAAAGTCTTCAAAAACATCTTTCTAATTCCGATATCAATGTTTGAAGTGAGCAAATTTCTTTTCTTAGTAAAGCTCTTCCTTGCTTGTGCTAGTCTGCATTTTATGTCCTCCTTACTTCTGCCATCGTTGGTTATTTTACTACCCAAGTAACAATATTCATCTACTTCCTTCAAGACTTCATTTCCTAATCTAACATTTCCTACATCACCTGCCTTCGTTCGACTGCACTCCATTACTTTTGTTTTGGACTTATTTATTTTCATCTTGTACTCCTTACCCAAGACTTCATCCATACCATTCAGCAACTTCGAGATCTTCTGCAGTCACAGAAAAAATAACAATATCATCGGCAAATCTCAATATTTTTGATTTTCTCTCCTTGGACTGTGATTCCCTTTCCAAATTTCTCTTTGATTTCCTTTACTGCCTGTTCTATGTAAACATTGAAAAGGAGAGGGGACAAACTGCAGCCTTGCCTCACTCCTTTCTGGATTGCTGCTTCTTTTTCAAAGCCCTCGATTCTTATCACTGCAGACTGATTTTTATACAGATTGTAGATAATTCTTCGTCCTCGGTATCTGATCCCTATCATCTTCAGAATCATAAATAGCTTGGTCCAATCAACATTATCGAATGCCTTTTCTAGATCTACGAATGCCATGTACGTGGGCTTGTCCTTCTTGATTCGATCCTCTAAGATCAGATGTAAAGTCAGAATTGCTTCACGTCTTCCTACATTTCTTCTGAAGCCAAATTGATCTTCTCCCAACTCAGCTTCAACTTGTTTTTCCATTGTTCTGTAAATAATACGTGTTAAAATTTTGCAGGCATGAGATACTAAACTAATGGTGCAGTAGTTTTCACACCTGTCAGCACCGGCTTTCTTGGGAATAGGAATAACAACATTCTTCCGAAAATCGGATGGGACTTCTCCTGTCTCATACATCTTGCACACTAAATGAAATAACCTTGCCATGCTGGTTTCTCCTAAGGCAGTCAGTACTTCAGAGGGAATGTCGTCAATTCCAGGTGCCTTGTTCCTATTTAGGTCCTTCACAGCTCTGTCAAACTCTGACCTCAAAATTGGGTCTCCCATTTCATCAGCATCAACAGCCTCTTCATGTTCCAGAACCAAATTATCTACATCTTTACCTTGATACAACTGATTGATATGCTCCTGCCATCTTTCTGCTTTGTCTTCTTTCCCTAGAAGTGGCCTTCCATCTGAGGTCTTAATATTCATACACCTAGATTTCCTTTCTCCAAAGGTTTCCTTGATTTTCCTGTATGCAGTACCTACCTTTCCCAGGACCATACAGTCTTCGACATCCTTGCACTTCTCCTTCAGCCATTCTTCCTTAGCTACCTTGCACTTTCTATCCACTTGATTCTTTAATCGCCTGTATTCTTTTCTGCCCTCTTCATTTCTAGCATTCTTGTATTTTCGACGTTCCTCAATCAGGTCTAGTATCTCCAGAGTTATCCACTGATTCTTAGTTGATCTTTTCTTCCTTCCTAACATTTCTTCAGCAGCCCTACTGACTTCATTTTTCATGACTCTCCACTCTTCCTCAATATTGTTTTCATTTAGTCCTTGTGCAACATGTTCCTTGAAACAATCCCTCACACTCTTTTCTTTCAACTTGTCTAGATCCCATCTTTTTGCATTCTTTCCTTTCTTCAATTTCTTCAACTTCAGATGGCATTTCATGACCAACAAGTTGTGGTCAGAGTCCACGTCTGCTCCTGGGAAAGTTTTGCAATCCAATACCTGGGTTCTGAATCTCTGCCTAATCATAATGAAGTCTATCCGATACCTTCCAGTGTCTCCAGGTCTTGTCCACGTATACAGCCGTCGTTTGTGGTGTTTGAGCCAAGTATTAGCAAGGACTAAATTATGATCAGTGCAGAATTCAACCAGCCAACTTCCTCTTTCGTTCCTTTGTCCCAATCCAAATTCTCCTACTGTACTACCTTTTCTTCCTTGGCCTACCACTGCATTCCGGTCTCCCATCACAATTAGATTCTCGTCACCTTTTACATATTGTATTAAATCTTCTATCTCCTCGTACATTTTTTTGATTTCTTCATCATCCGCTGAACTAGTAGGCATATAGACCTGCACGTTTGTGGTGGGTATCACACCAAACCAATGCTAGGTAAACAATTATAAATATATGTAAATATGAAGTACGCAATTGGTAGGGAATCTGCCAGCTCCGTAATGAACGCTAAACAGCTGACGCTTCATGCAGTAAGGCAATGAAGTGAGTCTTATGTCAACACGAGCAATGATGTGGGTCACATGTCAACCTTACCTTCGGTCAAATTGAACACAAAACACTGGCAGTGAACCTAAGAATTACAACTTAAGACATCGTCTAGAGACCACATACATTACTCCAGCAATACATTAGTGGATCCAAGATTCAATGCGATGGCAGGTTGATGATAGTATCAATGCAAATGAAAGGCATTTTGAACATTTCATGTACCGGTAAGAAATATCTTCTTGTTGCATGTTGGTACGTTGCATTCCTGTATGTTTCCCATGATTAATGTACTATGTAAAGACAATACGCGACGACACTTCCGGATTTTAATTTAATAGAAAAGATTCGCACAATGTGCAAAGAAAATAATTTTAGCTCTCATTTTCATCGAGGCAGAATTTAGTCAGTGATACTAATCTTTTCCAGCATGTCTCATAGCTTTTCCCACACAATTTGCATAAATACTGTAATCCGTTTGGTTCATGGTAGTTGGCTCTGCTGCATATCCGGTGGTAAAATCCATGAACAGCAAATCGCGTCATTACGTGTCTAAGTTCATATCCGGGACTTTTCTATGCGCTGTTTAACATAACATAACATAACATAGAGTAGAACTCCAGCCATATTTCTTCCCTTTTTCTCTGAAGGTCTATGAGCAAATTCTGGTATGCCGGTGTAGAGGGTAGTTGCAGTTGTAGGCGGAGATCTTCTATGAAAAAAGTTTCTCTTGCCAGCACATATACCAGGCGCGATCAGGTGTACTTTGATATATAGGGGAGAGTGGGGCAGTTTCATACAGTTTTAAATTTCCCACCTTTAAGGGTAGAGAGTGCCACCTTTTTTATTCTTATTAACTCCTTTTGACTTCATCTACTTCCTGTGCAAGTTGTAGCATCATAGCATCTGTTGACGAGAAGCTGTGCTGAAAAGTTTAATTTTGGTGATTTTTTAAAAAATCTTCATGCTGTGGAAATAGTTAGGTAAGTCTTTTGATTCACTGTGTTTGATTCTGAAATAAGTTTCACATCATACTACACTCTTCACTGCAACTTATGTATAAGTTACAGTAGTCTCCATAACTTATGAAAAGCCAGATGGCAAGATTAGTAAAATAACTGCCTACGGGGCACTTTCATACAATGGTTTGGGGTACTTTCATACACCCCCTTATATCTATTTTTAAAGCAAAAAGGATATAATTGGGGCTCCTAGGCCTGGTCTGGGTTGCAGGAACATCTTTTCTTGAAATCATCAAGCATCTATAAAAGATATGCAAGTCTTCTAAGGATGATCCCGTACTTGTCTTGTTCGACAAATTCGGTCCATTAAAGACCAGATGCAGGCAAACATTTAATACATGGATCTATGAAAATCCAGGAAGGACCATATCAATTTATAACATACCATAACTGACAAATGTACCATTCAGTCAGTCATTTTTCAAGATCAACATTGTGTCTTCATTCAGGAAGACCAGACTTTGGTCTCCAAATTGTTTTGTCTTTACTGACAAAGACTTTGCTGCATCTTTGACAACAGATCGCCCATGCCCTCCACAGGATTGCACAAAAATTTCTACATCTTCAGATCCTGCCCAGCATGAGGAAGTCATGTCCAAGAACCATCCAGTAACATACCCACTTCAGCTTCTCCCACTTCCATGCCAACACCCAATTCCAAGGCAACCCTCAAAAACCTACAATTACACCAGAATATATCCACCCTTACCCCAAAGCAAATCCTATAACACTTAAAGACACTGGACAAGCTAAAGGAAAGTCAAGAATTCTGACTACCACCACTCTTGAAAAAGAAAGATTGGAGGAAATGATGAAGCTTAAGAATAAAACGAAAAGAAAGCTAAACAAGATGACATCCTCGAATCTCCCTAGACGAAAATTATTTAAATCTGGCAAAGAATCTGTAGGCTTCAATTCTTCAAGCAGTGAAGAAAGTGTTGCTGTAACAAGTGGTGAAAGTGAACTTTAGTTTAGTGACCAAGATGTTGACTTACCGCTGCTTGATAAAAGCAGTGATATTGAGCTTAATGACTTTGTTCTGGTTGAGTTTGCAACAAAAAGAACAAAGAAATACTTTGTTTGTCAAGTTGATGAGAAAATGAATGATTCAGAGTTTCTCAAACTTTTCACGTACAAATTATAAAAAGAAATTTGTTTTCCATGAAAAGAAAGATGTCAGTGAAATTTCTCAGGCTGATGTTTACACTAAATTTCCACAGCCTACCATGGTTGGAGGAACAGCTCGAGCAATTTCCTTAACTTTTTCTGTAGATCTGACTGAATTCAGTTTAGGATAGGCTAGTGGTGTTTTTGTATGTATAAAATCATGTTTTGTCAATATTGTAGAACATGTATGAAAGTGCCCCTGCAATGTATGATACTGCTCCATGTTGGGGTACTTTCATACAAATTACATGTTTATAAATATTTTTAAATTGTTTTATAGGAATTAACTAAATGAGTAATTACATAAGTCCAACTTGTTTCTAATATAACAATGTTTGTGTAACACTTGTTTTTAGCCATTTAGATTGCAAAATACAGCCACTAAATCTTCTTAAGTGTTAATAGGTAGAATGTGTATGAAACTGCCCCACTCTCCCCTATAAAGCTTTTTTTTTTAATTTGGCTTTCACGTTTTCTATATCTGCTAGATTGCTTTTGGTGAGATACTCCCAAATTAATGCCATGCCGTATGTTATTAGGGGGTAATTTTCAATTTGAATATTTCCATTGCAGTTGCCAGCGAGATCTTTGGTAGATTTTTTATACCAGCCGTGGCTAAGGTTGCGGCTTTTATTCTTTCTTTTTATGATATTCTTTGACATGCATCGTGAAAACAGTTCCATATGTCTGCAAGGTGATCCCTAGGTATTTAAAGTGAGGGACGATTGATAGTGGCTCGTTCTTGTTTTTTTTTTTTTTTTGCTATTTGCTTTACGTCGCACCGACACAGATAGGTCTTATGGCGACGATGGGATGGGAACTGCCTAGGAAGTGGAAGGATGCGGCCGTGGCCTTAATTAAGGTACAGCCCCGGCATTTGCCTGGTGTGAAAATGGGAAACCACGGAAAACCATCTTCAGGGCTGCCGACAGTGGGGCTCGAACCCACGATCTCCCGATTACTGGATACTGGCCGCACTTAAGCGACTGCAGCTATCGAGCTCGGTAGTGGCTCGTTCTTGTACGTGATCTTGTCATTGGCTGCTAATCTGCCTCCTTTCCTGAATGTCATTGTCACGGTTTTCTTTACGTTAAGTTACAGTTCATTTCTGGTGGCCAGTTATAGAAAATTACTCCTAACACCGAAATCAAGTGTTCCCAGACCCGTGTCCATTTAACAGATATGTGAGGAATGTATCCTGAAATTTTGGCTGTAATTTATTGTTACATCCTGCATGTCGTTACAGAAACACTGCCCATAATTAGTGCAATACTCCTAAAACGGGATAACTCCTCAGCAGATTAAGTTTGTGTACTTGATACAAGAAACCCGCCTTCCATCGTCAAGTTCCAAGAATTTAATTCTGCCTTCTATCTTAAACCTCCTGATAAAACGCTAGGTGGGTGGCACTATTCTATTCAATTATAACCCCTAAACATTTACCATGTACGAGTCATAATTCTACTGTTATAATTCCTCAACATGGTTAAGTTTCCGTTGAGAGCTTTCGCAAAATAAAGGTTTCAGATCCAACATGGCATGTCATGGATGAAGTTACAGCGTGCTACACAAGTCTGTCAACTTAGGAATTTAGGTATGGAATGGTGAGACCCGGATAGTGACAAGACCACTGGGTAAGCTGATTAGGCCTGGCTAGTAACAAGACTATGGGGCTAGACACGGCCATCTGATATATAGAGGCCTGCTACCAATAGTTGTGACGTCACGCGTATAGTGCTCAGTCTCCGTCGTCGCGTGAAATTCCTGTATTGCTGATACGATACTTTTTATCATAATGTGACAAAGGAAATACAATAATAAGCCTACAAACACATGACATCGAAGAAACATTATCAAAATAATACATACGAATACCCAAATATATACCCTCAAGGTAGTAACTTATATTACATATCGTAAAATGTTCGACTGAAGACTACTCGCCTGGACTGTACGCTGATGGTGACTAGGCGAATGATTTTCTCGCAAAACAATGTCATTATTTTATGCTTGTCTGAGCACATGAATAACTGTTAAAAAACCTATTTCCCAAAATATGACAGATCTTGGACACAGCACTCATTAACTCAACAGCACATGCCCACACTTGTCACAGGCTTTTCAACTTTCATTGCCAAAACATTGAAATAAACATCCCTATGATTTCCACTGTTAAAAATACATCTCTGAATCAGATATCAAGGGCTGAGTTAATGTGTTGCTTTCCACAATTTGAAAAGTAGTATGATGATCACTAGGAAAACTGTTTCTGTCTCTAAAATGGCATTACATTACACTTATTTGAGCACATAGTGTTATTAATTAATTATTTATGAATGGCACTTAACAAAAAGATATCTCAACAGTCGAAATGTCTCTGGTTTGAAGCTTGTAAAAGAAAACTTTATCGACATCAATTTTGGTAGAAAATTCAAGTAACTTACATTTAGGGTTGTTAACTTGCCAACAAGTCTTCATAATTTGATATCTTGTCTCGTTCTCACCATGTCTTGAAGGTTAGTTCATGGTTCTGCAAAATATCCTTTCACCTTTCTTCTGGCGATTTTCGTTTGGCAGGTGCTGGTTGAGACATATATGATGGCTGCCCAGAAATATAGCTGGCACAGCATTGTCAGTTAATTTTGGCTTTCCCTAGGCACAGTTAAAACGGAGCCATCTGGTCTTTTTGCAGTGTCGACTTGAATTAAGTTATTTTCTCGAAACAAGGTTTAATACAGACAGAGGCATATTTACTGGATTCAAAATTAGCTCGGAGTATAGCATGAATCCATTTAGCTCGATTCTCCTTATCGCTAGTAAACGCAAATATTAAGTTAGCTGCCTCCTTATTTGAACGGTAACTGGATGTACATCCAGCCACACTACACATTTGCCCCATTTTGCAAAGAGGAGCATACACTACACTGATACACTATAATAATAATAATAATAATAATTATAATAATAATAATACCAAACATATTTCAATGAAACCAGGAAACGAGTAGCCTAAATCATCAGGCAGGTAAAGAGAAAACACTTGAAGCAACAACTGGACTCGATTGAAGATAACTTTCGTAACTAAAACGTACGAGATTTCTACAGGGAATTTGGAGGACAAGTCCATGGGTATGCTCCTCAAAACCTGGCTTTCAAAAGATCAGATGGAAAACTTGCACTCAGTAATCAGGAAAATTGTCAGGAACTAGCACTTTACTTCGCTGATCTCCTCAACTGTCCAGAGCCCCTTACAAGATTCCATCAAGAATCCCCAAAGCATACTTTCCCAGAAGCTCCACCAACGACAGAGGAAGAAATCCGCGACCACATTCTGAAACTTAAAAACAATAGGACCTCCGGAGAAGTTGGCATCATTGCGGAACTTCTGAAAAATCTTGGACCTAACTCCCTCAAGTAACTCACTCAAATCGTTACAGATATCTGGCAATCGGAGAAATTACCTCAGGATTGGAAGTGTGCCCTCATCCACCCATTACACAAAAAGGGAAATAAGACTGACGTGAACAATTACAGGGGCATTTCTCTTCTCCAAGTAACATACAAAATTCTTTCAGCTTGTCTTTTGAAGAGAACGCAGGAGGAACAACTTGAAAAAAGTATCGGCGAATATCAAGCAGGCTTCCGCCCTGGTCGCTCGTGTGCAGAACAAATATTCAACTTGAAGGCAACTCTTAAATACAAAGCATCGAGGAACAAACCGGTCATCTGCATTTTTGTTGACTTCAGGAAAGCATACGACTCGGTTGATTGACAGTCTCTCTTCGTTATTCTTGAGGAACTGGGGCTTGATTCCAAGACCCTCAACCTCATCAAGGCAACACTCACTGACACTATCTCCAAAGTTAAATTCATGGGGGAGATCTCTGAACCATTCCCGATTAAAACTGGCGTCCGACAAGGTGCCGCCTTATCTCCGCTTCTTTTCAACCTCGTCCTAGACAAAGTCATCCGCGAGTGGGAGAAGGCATTGAAAGACATGGGATACTATCACCCCATACGACTAGGACGTCTTAAAGACGGTATTGAGATATCATGCCTCGCATTTGCAGATGACCTTGCCATACTGACAAATGATGTAGTCACAGCCGTTAAACAAACTGAAACCCTTAGTGAATGTGCTGGAAAGGTTGGTCTACAAATTTCCTTCGAAAAGACCAAGTTCTTCTGTTCAAAACTTGACATCCAAAATTTGAACACGACATATGGGCAAATCAACCGAGTACCACACTTCAAGTACTTGGGAGAAATACTTGAACCAACGGGAAGCGAGAAGGCTGCCCAGAAAATTCGCCTACAAAAATTTCAGAAAGCCTACGGTAGGGTTCACAACATATACAATAAAAAGTGCTTGTCCCGCCATGCAAAGATCAGGCATTATAATACAGTAATCAAGCCCGAAGTCTTATATGCCAGTGAGACCCTTACACTAAATGGGAAAGGTGACCTAGAAAACATTTTAAAAGAAGAAAGAAGAATCGTGAGGAAAATTCTCGGCCCCCGAAAAACAGAAGATGGATATAGACTGAGGTCACGCAAAGTGACAGAAGAGCTTTCCAACATTGCAGCAGATACCCGCAAAAGACGTCTGAAATTTTATGGGCATGTTCGCAGACTGCCGGCAAGTAGACTGACACACAAGATTCTCACCTACATAGAACATCTAAAAAATATTCCATGAGTACTGGAAGTGAAGAAGGATCTGGAAAAAGCCCATATGGACTCAACTGACACAGCGGACAGAAACCTCTACAGGAAAAAAAAATAATGGATGGAAAGTGCAAGCAGAGAACGAAGTGAAAAAGAAGACTGGAGCAAAGTGGACAGAAGAACGAAAAAGGATCCACGGAGAAAGGACGAGAGCTGTTTGGCAACTCAAGAAACAGAATCGTTAGAGCTTTGCGTGATCCATTGGGTCCATACGCACATAATAATAATAATAATAATCATAAATAATGAACTTTAGGCTACTTTAGACCATTCATAATAGCTCAGTGGGTTCACCTAACCTATCACATAACCTAGCAACACTTCCTAACATCAGGCTGCACAAATTACAATGCTATAGTATTTAACACATACTATTGCTGAAAATACATCTTTTACTGATGCGTTTTCACACAGTTATCACTTGCAAACACAAACGAACACCTCTAATAACGTTGAAATATAACAACATGCTACCAAACCACCATGAAAACAAGACTCGTATCTTCATATCGATGCACTAAATGGTTGACGTCATCACTATGGAACTGTCACGTGTAGCAGGCCGGAACTTCAAGTTGGCCATGGGCTAGATGATTAGGCCTGGCTAGCAATCAAAACCATTACGATGGGGGCAAGCAAATGGGTTCCAAAGGCATAAGTCCCCAGGTTAAACCTGCAAAGCGGCCAAAAGGGCCTCTAGCATCACTTGGAGTCCTGCTACGAGACGAAAAGCTACGAAATGGACAAAAGTAAGGCTATGGACATATGCCATGAAAGTCTGAAACTATGCAGTTTTTTTTTTCAATGAAGGGGATCATTCTGAGAGCATACATGTGTGATATCTATCGGAGGCAGTAGAAAACTTATTTTCATGACAGATGACCCAAGCCAGCCAACAGCAACACAGAAAATGTATGCAAATCTGAACTGTAGTCTCTCAGATTTAACTTTTCTATATAGCTTAAGTAAGAATACTCCTAGGAGCGGGACAGTGCGTCCCCGGCAAGTATAAAGGAAGGATCTCTCCTCTACGCTAATTGAATGTATGAAAACCATAACGGTATAAGTGACATGTTTTTTAAAAAGTGAGTGAAGTGCAGGATGTAACTCCGGGAGGGTGTATCCTTTCACCAGCAAAGAGATACAAGTGATAGTGGTAATATTCCACACTCTAGTGATAGGTGGTATAACTACAAATAGCATGCTTTATATGAGTGTTCAGATGGTTAAATGCCTTTTTCTCTGAATGATCAAAATGCTACTTATACCATTATGGTTTTCATCCATTCAATTAAGGTATCATTTCACGTCATTTTTTTTTTTCTGTTACCCATGAAGGATCTACGGAAGTACCACCATAAATATCCATCATTCGTAAGTAACATTTTAAACGGGCACTTTATATCCAATAAATTAACAAACCTCCGACAAATGTAGACATCCAGAGCACTGGCAAAGGTACTGAATCATTTTTGGGTGAGAATACCAGCATTTAAAATAACATATTATGTAATAATCCTCGCGGAGTAGCCTCTAAAATTCTATCCATTACAGAAAAAACACGAGTGCCACACTAAATCTCGTCTCCACAAGAACCCACAGTGTTCACACAGTGAAAGACTGACAATTTCACGTTCTTATCTACACCAGTAATAACCACATCAATCACCAATATCCCAGTAAAATATTTCTCACCTTATCACAAAATAAGTCTTCAAGATAAATCTACTCCAAAATACTGGTCACACTGGCTAATTGTCTTTGTAAATAACAAATCACTGAAAACTTCTGACAGTTTTCATACATCAAGAGAAGCCTTTGCACACTGAATAATATTCTTCGAACAGATATCCCTGCTCAAATGCAGACATTAATGAGTTCGCTAATTCTAGCCAAGAAAACGCTACTTTAATCTCGAATATTAAAAAACAGAGCTATAATTACAGAGAGTGGTGTATCTTTACAACATCAACATGAAAACACCATACATGACCTCTTATGTTGATATATTTGAAAGTGTTTAAAACACTAGCCACTAGCAGGTTGACCAACATAATCATATATAAAATGTGGAAAAATTA
Source organism: Anabrus simplex (assembly GCF_040414725.1). Classification (NCBI taxonomy): domain Eukaryota; kingdom Metazoa; phylum Arthropoda; class Insecta; order Orthoptera; family Tettigoniidae; genus Anabrus; species Anabrus simplex. The sequence goes on from NC_090268.1 coordinate 406,483,589, forward strand.
AATTCGACAGTTTGTTTCATCACGGCCAATATGATCATCGCAACATCATAGCAAATTCAGCAGAGACAATACACGACACTGAGCGAGATATCGAGGAACAGATATTGGAGCTCACTCTAGCGGATAGACCTGAACGGTACTGATCCTGTCATAAGAGCACGTGTATTTTTGCGTGAAGTTTTTGGTGTTATTTATGCGTTTTCAGTGAGTTGACATAATTAAATAGTAGCGTGTGGCATTCCTTGATATCTCCTCTCAACATGAGGGGAAAGGTATGTGCTGTGTTTGGCTGCAGTAATTACGTAGTAGAGAAAAAATGCGTGCTCGTCCTTCAGGTTCCCTCGTGACAAGAACATGTAAGTAATATTATGTTTGCATATAAATTCTTCCAGTGACAGAGAGATTTTTATAGTACTTCATAATCTTCTGACCTGCTCGACCCATGTTTTAACGGGCTTAAAATATAATACGCATATTTTATTGTATAGTGCAGCAGTTAACCTTCAATACTGATGTGTTGTTGTAGGTGTGATCTGTGGGTTGTGAAATGTCACAGTAGCGATTTGGATAAAGTGTACAAGAAAGAAGGGACGTTACGCTTGTATAAGAATTATAAGATCTGTTCAGATCATTTCCAGGCCAGCGACTTTAAAAATCCTCGACTATACAGCCAAGGGTATGTTACATTTTTACTCTAATTGTACGTAAATATTCCTCAAAGCATCACTATCGACAACATTTACAAACTTTTCTTTCTTTTATCCCTCTTCTCAGATTAAAGCCGGGATTTTATAGATTTTCTTTCTGTTAGTAGGCTTCATGTTAAGAGGAAAATTGTCCAGCTATTAAATGTTCATTCATTGCATCATATGTGTAAGGAATGTGCCGATATTTTTATTGACAAATGTCTTAATGTGATGATACATTGTTTTTAAATGAGGAAAAAAGGCAAATCCAACCGTAAGATTTCAGGCAGGTATGCTAAAGCTAAAAAAGTAATGCATAAATGAAAGGTCAAGCCATTTCACAGCAGACCATTCCACACCTTGTTTATATGTCTAATTTCAGTCTTTGAATAATAAACTTTTAAATAATTCTTCAATCATGTATCCAGAATTGCTTTAGCAACTTCGAAGTTAATATCTCAATACCACTTTCTTTCTAGACGTAATTTATTTATCCATTTCCGTATATACATTTCCATTGATATTTGAATTTAGCGCGATTTGTTCAGGTCAAGTCACTAGGAGCGCCACCGTCGAATTGTCTCCCATTTTAGCAAGGCGAAATCCGTAAGTGTCGTGTATTGTCTCTACTGTATTTGATCCTAGGTAGAGTAGTACAGGCAAGACCAACTACAATATATAAGAACTTAATGAAATACTGTATTTGATCCTAGGTAGAGTAGTACAGGCAAGACCAACTACAATATATAAGAACTTAATGAAATACAGTAGAAACAATACGCGAAATTTGGTTTTAAAACTATTTTGAAATATTAGGACGTGTCGATCGTATTGCATACCTGGATGGTCTTGGTTGTGAACATGTGTGAAACACGAGTGTAGTTCTTGCCTCGAGTTGCATTAAGTCAGTGTTTATTACAGTTCTGTGTTTAAATCTAGTTTATCTACGTTTTAAAACGAGTGCGGTATGACTTATTAGAATGGGTCGTTCGTGCTGTGTGCCTGGATGCAAATCCAATTGCGGTGCTACAGACACTTCAGCATTTAGATTCCCAAAGGATAAAGTGCTACGACAGACATAGATCTATCGTCACGTTTTGTTGTGACAGATAATTCACTAGTGTGTATTAAACATTTTGAAGATAAATGTATAATTAGAGAGGACGTTTTTCCTGTAGTTGGTGGTGAACCAGTGATTGTGCCCCGGAAAAAGTCGAAACTCGGAGATGATGCCTACCCCAGTATTTTTCCCAATCAACCCTCGTACCACACTGTTAAGGTCCCTAAAGATAGGAAAGACCCAGCCGCTCGTTCAGAACACCTGTTAATTAGAGGTGAACAAGATTTCAACAATTGATGTGAACAAGATAAGATTTCTAGTTTTGATGACTTTAAAAGTGAGGTTATGAAAAGAGACATAAAACCGTTCCTTTCTTTAGTCAAGGAAGAATGTGTTCTTTTTATTAAAGTAAAGGATGAAGGATCTACCGATATCCATCACTTACAGTAAGTTTTAAGGTTACCAGTGGTTTGGATGTTAAAGTGTTTTACAAAAATATGTATGTGCCTCCAGACAACTTCAAGTGGATACTAGAATCAGAAGGCCAAGATGATCTAAAGTGCAATAGATGGTCAAAATTCGACAATCTTGTGAGTCATCTTCAGAGTTTTAATGATGAGAGAATTTAAATTGATGAAAGGCTTATGTTGCTAATAAATTTCTTAAAACAGGCTCTAGATTTAAATAGTTTCGATACAGAAAAAGGCATTAAAAAATTCTCTCTGGAACAGTTGGAGCTCACTCTAATGAAACAAGTCAGATATTACCAAGAACTCCTGATTTGGGCTGCAACAATCTGCTACTCATTTCCTGGTGCATATCAGTCCATAAGACAGACACAAGTTTTGAATTTGCCACATCATGTGTACCTTAAACAATTCTTAGGTAAAATTGGCCCCATTAGTCCAGGCATAGAAGCTTCACATAAAGCATTTTTGAAAGAGAAAAGTAAATTTCTTCAGAATGATGATAAGGTGGTATCAGTTGTGTTAGACGAAATGTATCTTAATTCTAAATTAACATATAAGGGAGGAAAGGTACTGGGTTTGGTAGACAATGGTGTAGATGTAGATACAGCCACCACTATGAAAGTTTTTATGTCTTCATCTTTGCATTCTCAAAACAAAGATGTAATTGGTCTTTGTCCTGTAAAAGGTCTGCAAGCTGACACATTATATGACCTTACAATAGAAGTACTGAATGTGATGAATGAACTTGGCTTTCATGTTGTCAGTTTAATTTCTGATAACAACCGTGTAAATAGAAAGATGTTTGAACTCTTGTGTGGTGGTAGTCTCAAAAGCTGCATACCAAATCCAGCTAGCCCTTCAAAGCCAATCTTTCTTTTGCTCGACAATGTGCATATTTTAAAAAGTGTTCGTAACAACTGGTTGAACAAATGTAAGGAAATATTTACTATACCCAATGTGGAACAGGCTTTCCCTGTATTAGATACCATGTCAAATAGTGAGGATGGCAAGACCATTATGTGTAAATATACAACAGTTCAAGCTAGTTTTTCTGATCTGAAAGATTTATTTCATTCAGAAAATAGTATGTTGTTGAAACTTGTACCTACGTTGTCAATGAAAGCTTTATATCCTACTTCTATAGAGCGTCAAAATGTCTAGTTAGCTGTCAATATTTTTAATTCTAAGAATATAGTAGCTCTTGAAACAGTGAAGAAACAAGGTGTTGACATAAGTGATGGCACTATCCAATTTTTAACATTGTTCACAAAGTGGTGGACAATTTGCAATGTAAAGCACCCGATGAAAGGGAACCACACAAAAAATATTGATGCTACTCCAATCAGTGGGGCTAATGATTCAAAACTTGTGTTTCTTCAAAATTTAAAGACATACTTAGATATCTGGCACTTATCGGATACTGTTCCGGTATACAAGGAAAGCTGAGTAATGACACATGCATTGCTATGACACACACACTTACTTCACTGATCAAATTATGCAAATATCTGTTTGATACATATAATTGGGCCTACATTCTGACTGCTAAATTACAAACAGACTGTTTAGAAGCAAGGTTTGGTGCGTACAGACGATTAAGTGGCTGTAGCTATAATGTGTCTGTGGAACAGGTTCTGGAATCTGAAAGGAAACTGAAAGTGTTAAGTGTGTTGGAGCTCAAGTCTGCTAAATGTGGAGAACTGAACTTTAGTGATTTTACTGTGACAGTTCAAACAGGTAGTAAAGGGAGTGTATCTGATAATCTAGAACATCTGGAACCTGCAATAAATGAAATATCGCATGTTCCAATCTCCCCTGAAACGCAGAAAATTCTTGTATGTATTGCAAGTTACATTAGCAAGATAGTCAATGAGAAATTAAATAAACATAGAAACTGTGATGAGTGTCGGATAATGTTACAGTCCAATGATGAAATGCAGGTGATATGTGATAGGGACCTTTTTTCATACTTCTCAGAACTAAGTCGAGGGGGTCTGAAATGTCCCTCGCCTTTCTTGATTACCTTGTGTTCAAATGTCCGTGCACTGTTTCAAATTTTGATAAGCTGTGCATATGAATCTGTATTTACAAAATTAAGTAATCAGCAAGATGCAGTTACAACATTAGGAATTCAGATTTGTGAACTGAATATCAATCATCTGGATAAACTGTGCAGATGTGGCGTGCCTCTGAAAGTGCTTGTTAAAAAGTGTGTGAAAGTTTTAAGCAATATTTTCATTAACAATTACACTAAAGCGATAAATGAGAAGAACACCTCACTAGAATTAGCTAAAAAGCTTGCGGGGAAGAGAAAGGGCAGTGTCTGTGGTCATGAACTTGGTGAGAAAGTTAGAACGCGTAAGCAGTTGAAAATTAGCAAGTAATAGCTCCTTCGGTCATCGATCAGGTAGACCCCTTGGGTGTAGAATTACTTCCTTTTTAAATTTTTTGAATAGGTCTACCTAGTATTCTCTGTGTGTTTATCAAAATAATCTAAACAATCTAATAGTACAGTATGTGCAACATTTAGAGGTAACGGTGTCCATTAAAGCAAAAACATTTTGATTCATTACATTCCTTCGAGTATCATACTGTGAATTATATGTAAATTTTCTGCTTTACAGTGACAGTCCAATGATGAAATGGAGGTGGTATGTGATAGGGACTTTTTTTCATACTTCTCAGAACTAAGTCAAGGGGGTCTGAAATGTTCCTCGCCTTTCTTTATTACCTTGTGTTCAAATGTTTATGCACCGTTTCAAATTTTGATAAGCTGTGCATATGAACCTGTATTTACAAAATTAAGTAATCAGCAAGATGCAGTTACAACATTAAGAATTCAGATTTGTGAACTGAATATCAATCATCTGGATAAACTGTGCAGATGTGCCTCTGAAAGTGCTTGTTAAAAAGTGTGTGAAAGTTTTAAGCGATATTTTCATTAACAATTACACTAAAGCGATAAATGAGAAGAACACCTCACTAGAATTAGCTGAAAAGCTTGCGGGGAAGAGAAAGGGCAGTGTCTGTGGTCATGAACTTGGTGAGAAAGTGAGAACACGTAAGCAGTTAAAACTTAGCAACTAATAGCTCCTCCGGTCATCAATCAGGTAGGCCCCTTGGGTGTAGAATTACTAATTTTTTAATTTTTTTTTGAATAGGTCTACCTAGTATTCTCTGAGTGTTTATCAAAATAATCTAAACAATATAATAGTACGGTATGTGCAACATTTAGTGGTAACAGTGTCCATTAAAGCAAGTACATTTTGATTCATTACATTCCTTCGAGTATCATACTGTGATTTATATGTAAATTTTCTGCTTTACAGTGACAGTCCAATGATGAAATGGAGGTGGTATATGATTGGGACCTTTTTACATACTTCTCAGAACTAAGTCAAGGGGTCTGAATTGTCCCTCGCCTTTCTTAATTACCTTGTGTTCAAATGTCTATGCACTGTTTCAAATTTTTATAAGCTGTGCATATGAATCTGTATTTACAAAATTATGTAATCAGCAAGATGCAGTTACAACATTAGAAATTCAGATTTGTGAACTGAATATCAATCATCTGGATAAACTGTGCAGATGTGGTGTGTCTCTGAAAGTGCTTGTTAAAAAGTGTGTGGAAGCTTTAAGCGATATTTTCATTAACAATTACACTAAAGAGATAAATGAGAAGAACACCTCACTAGAATTAGCTAAAAAGCTTGCGGGGAAGAGAAAGGGCAGTGTCTGTGGTCATGAACTTCGTGAGAAAGTTAGAACGCGTAAGCAGTTGAAACTTAGCAACTAATAGCTCCTTCGGTCATCGATCAGGTAGGCCCCTTGGGTGTAGAATTACTTTTTTAATTTTTTTTGAATAGGTCTACCTAGTATTCTCTGTATGTTTATCAAAATAATCTAAACAATCCAATAGTACAGTATGTGCAACATTTAGAGGTAACGGTGTCCATTAAAGCAAGTACATTTTGATTCATTACATTCCTTCGAGTATCATACTGTGATTTATATGTAAATTTTCTGCTTTACAGTGACAGTCCAATGATGAAATGGAGGTGGTATATGATAGGGACCTTTTTTCATACTTCTCAGAGCTAAGTCGAGGGGGTCTGAAATGTTCCTCGCCTCTCTAGATTACCTTGTGTCCAAATGTCTATGCACTGTTTCAAATTTTTATCAGCTGTGCTTATGAAGCTGTATTTATGAAATTAAGTAATCAGCAAGATGCAGTTATATCGGGGATTCAGATTTGTGAACTGATTATCAAACACCTGGATAAACTGTGCGGATGTGGTGTGCCTCTGAAAGTGCTTGTTGAAAAGTGTCTGGAAATTTAAGCAATTTTTTCATTAACAATTATACTAAAGCAATAAATGAGAAGAACACCTCACTAGAATTAGCTAAAAAGCTTGCGGGGAAGAGAAAGGGCAGCGGCTGTGGTTTTTGAACTTGGTGAGAAAGTGAGAACGCATAAGCAGTCAAAACTCAGCCACTAACAGGTCCTTTGGTCATCTATCAGGTAAGCCTCTTAGGCATATAATTACTTGTTTATTTTAATTTTTTGAATTGGTACTTTTTAATTCATTACATTCTTACAAGTATCATACTGTTATGTGTATGTAAATGTTCTGCTTTACAGTTGATGATGAATATCTATTAAGATAATTAGCGCAAGTAATCGCACTTGTATTATAGGTTATGCACGTCAAAGTTCGATATTTAGTTATAAAAGCGTGGTAAATTTTCGTTTTATTTCTTAAAGTTTCCAGTATTTCATTATTTTCATTGTAGAAAACATGCTTTGATTAAATTTGTTAACTATTCTGGAGAGCACAGCACTTACAGATCTTTAACAAAATAATGTGATAATACAGTACAGAACTTAAATGTCAAACCGATGCGGCGGCCAGTTTTATTTTGCATTAAGATCTGAGTATTGTAGATGGTCTTGGTACAGGAGATACGTCAATGCAAACCAAGACCGACTCTTGGCGGCTGAAATAGTCGGATTGCTGGCCGCGTAAGGATACAGCGAGAGTGTTGCTGTGATAAATAAGTTATATATTCAGATAAAATCAGCGTTTCAGACGTAAATAGTGTTGTCAACACGCCACAAGGTGATACATTTTCTTTTTACCCAAGTGAAGGTGAGCTGAGAATCGTTATATTTCGTAGTGAATAACTACTCAACGTATGTGCATTCAAGATGAACTAGAATTCAATTACGGAAGCTGGAAAAGGACTTCAGCACATCGCACAGTTTGACAGTAAACTACATTTTATTAGCGCCACACTCGGACTTTTTATTGAACACTGTTAATTTAGCTGATAATGCCTGAAGATTAGGCGATGCATTCTCTTTTTACTGAAGTGAACTTGAGTTGAGAATCGTTATGCTTCGTAGTGAATAACTACTTAACGTATTTGCATTCAAGATGAGCTAGAATTGAATTACAGAAATTGTATAAAGACTTCAACCCATCTCACAGTTCGATAGAAAGCTAATTTTATAAGCGCCACACTTAGGGTTACCAACCATCCGACTTTTACCGGACATGTCCTGCTTTTCAATCATTTTGGTTATGTCCGGCCGGCATTTCTAATTTATCGACATTGTCCGGCACTTTTCGTTACAAGATTGCTCACTTAAGTTTTAGGCTGAAGGCAGCATGTTATTGTATAGTACATCAAATCCATGTGCAGAGGGCGCTACATCCGAGGGTGGAAATAAGTAATACTAATATTCGATATATTGAACTCGAAGTCAGGCATCGATCAACCAATCAACGCGCTTCATTTCTACGTTAATGTTGAGAGAAACCGGAAGTGTCGAGAGCTACAGTTTACATTTGCTTGACATATGATTTGCAGCTATCGTATTTGGTTATCTGGTTGTCGCCGTAAATTATAGTGCGAGAATGCAGCGAGTGGAGTGAAATATTAATCTCATTGCATCCTATTACGTACTGGAGTGAATCTAAAAAAAGACAGTATAAAATTTCGGATAAACTAAAACATAAGTACCATACGCGCACCTTTTAGCGATACATGGACACCCTAGTGCTGAATAGGTCGACCTCGGGTATCTTCGAGATTCGTATCGGCAACCTTTGAAACACAAACTATGAATCGCTTATGCATCGCTGTTTGACATCTGGCGTACATATTACGTACTAGTACTGCTGATGTTTACACAGCAAAGCCAAACTATAGAATTCATGCTGGGAACAAGATTCGCTTCGAGAAATGTTGTATAATGTTATATAAAGTGTGTATGACACAGTTGTTGGCTTAAGATAATAAAGGTTTAGAAAATTCATATCGATCGATCATATTATCGATTCAATTCAGATTTCATTTTCATTCAGTTGGGAGTATAACCGGAACCGTGAGAGCTCCCTCCTTCCTTCATCACCCCGTACAAAGAAATATCGCTAAAAGGACGCAGTGAAAGTGAAGCGAAATGTGCAGTGTGTGATAGTTATGTTAACGTCGGATACGAAGGTGTTGGTGACTTAGAAAGACACGTTGCACCCGTTCGTCATAACGGGTTGCAAATAACTCCCAACAGCTCGATGTAATCCCAGGGTATTTCGTTCCATGAGAAAAATCTTAAAATTTTTCATTCGGTTCCGCTTTACGTGAGATCAAGAAGAGAAAAGTTCACCCAAAAACGCAGTAGTATTTGAATGATCGCCTTGACCCAATGCTAACGTTAAAACTTCACCATTGAACGCATTCATATTTACGCAATCAACTAATGAATCATCTTACAAACTAGATAAAGAATTAACTATCACTAAAAATTAACACTCATAAAATTATATAAATAAACAAAGATACATATTTATTTAATTAGAGAATTACCCTAAGAAATGACAACTAAATTTGGGAATGGGCTACATTTATCACTATTTAGAATAAATAATTCAAGGATTGTAAGTTAAAGTCAGTGCTGGCTTATCAGGAAAACCAAAGATATAGCATTAACTTATTTGAATAGTTTCTAAAATGAAATTTTAAAATTCAGCGTTACTGTCCATAATTATTCTTGGGACATCCTATGTATCACTGGAATACATCCTCTAACTGCAATTATTATATTGTAATATAACTTCTAAGACTCTTCGCATAATTATATCGCCATTAAAAACAAACAAAATCTGAACTCAATCAATTCGTGTTCATTCTAGGAAATTAATCAGTAACGATTCACGTGTTAAGGCTTTACACCCCTAATGCCTGCTAAATCCGGCTCCTGATGTATCATCTTCCTATATATTAACCTTTCATAAAATTCAAATTAAACTATACATTGTTTTAAAATAAATAAACTTCCTATTATATCCACATAATTCTTAATTCATATATCTGTGGCTCAATATGCTTAAATACCTCGTATTCTAATAATAATCCTACTGTGCAAGTTATTTAATCCGTTTCTGCAGTGTGAAGGTGAATATCAAATCAAAATCAAAATTTCTTTATTTGCAAATGAGGTGTCTACCTCGGTGGCAAATGGTACACTAAAATACATTATTGTCAAGCACTAAATTTTAAATTAACAAGAGAAGAAAAAAATTTTCTAGAATACAATAATATACAATTTATGCTAACAATTTTTTCTATTAAACAAACAGATCATCCTTAATAAATTTATATTATTTACAAAATTCTACTTATAAAATCTCCTACATTTACAAACATAGTCAACTCATATACAGTATGTGGAATTACTTCAAAATATACTATGCAACTGGTATAAGATTAAAATTTACATTGCATTTATTTACTTTTTTTTACCCATTTTGGAACCTAAGTAGCATAACGACCTGCAATGTCTTAACCAGACTCCCCTTTTGCCACCACTTTTCAGAGTTCCTGAAGGGCCTTCACAGCTACCGTAGCGGTCCCAGGGGCCTAGAAGTCCCCACTGTACTTCACCCCTACAGGCAGTCCCCTACTTTGGCTGTCCAAACTCCACGGTCAGGGGATGGAATTTTTTTAACACACATTTTTTTATTTACAATAGCCTGCACTGGTCGAATGACCTCTAACATTTCATTTATTTCCCCTGTTGCTGTTTATTCTCTTCTTGAATACCTGTACAGATTTTGGAAAAGGATCAAACACTACCGCTGGTAAACTGTTCCACTCCTTCACACCCTTCCCAATGAATGAAAATTTACCCCAGTCGCTTCTGCTAAAATTCCTTCTAATTTTATACTTGTGGTCAGGTCTGCTAATATAATTACTTTCCAACTGAAGCCTCTCACGGATTTCTCCACATGCTTCTTCTCCTGTATAGGCTCTATATAATCCTATAAGTCTAGTTTTCTCCCTTCTCTTACTTATAGTTTCCCACCCAAGTTCCTTTAACATTTCTGATACATTACTGTTTCTCCTGACATCCCCTGTTACAAATCTTGCTGCTTTCCTCTGCACACTATTTCTTTTATTAGGTATTCTTGGTGAGGATCCCAAACACTGTTTGCATATTCCATAATGGACGAACCATACTTAAGTAACTTTTTTAAAATTCTTTGTTGCATCCTTTAAGTAGCCTCATTATGACATGTAACGATCTGTATGCTTTCCCAACAATGTCATCAACATGACCTTTCCAGTGCAAATTACTTTCAAATCTCACACCTAAGTATTTTCACTTGATTCTTAACTGGTCCACAAGGTCACCATTTTTCCCATCAATAATGTCACAACTTGCTTCATCCATTAATTCTCGTTACTCCATTTCAACTTATATTGTCTGGAATGTACTGCGGCGTTAAGGCCAAAGAAGTAATAAAATTTACGTATGATAACAATGACATTTACAATAAGATACAAAAGTTGAAAACTAGAAAAGCGGCTGTAATTGATCAGATTTCTGGGGATATACTAAAGACAATGGGTTGGGATATAGTACCATATCTGAAGTACTTATTTGATTATTGTTTGGCCGAAGGAGCTATACCAGATAAATGGAGAGTTGCTATAGTAGCCCCTGTGTATAAAGGAAAGGGTGATAGACATAAAGCTGAAAATTACAGGCCAGTAAGTTTGACATGCATTGTATGTAAGCTTTGGGAAGGCATTCTTTCTGATTATATTAGACATGTTTGTGAAATTAATAACTGGTTCGATAGAAGGCAATTCGGTTTTAGGAAAGGTTATTCCACTGAAGCTCAACTTGTAGGATTCCAGCAAGATATAGCAGATATCTTGGATTCTGGAGGTCAAATGGACTGTATCGCGATTGACATGTCCAAAGCATTTGATAGGGTGGATCATGGGAGACTACTGGCAAAAATGAGTGCAATTGGACTAGATAAAAGAGTGACTGAATGGGTTGCTATATTTCTAGAAAATAGATCTCAGAGAGTTAGAGTAGGTTAAGCTTTGTCTGACCCTGTAATAGTTGAGAGGGGAGTTCCTCAGGGCAGTGTTATCGGGCCTTTATGTTTTCTTATATATATAAATGATATGAGTAAAGGAGTGGAATCGGAGGTAAGGCTTTTTGCGGATGATGTTATTCTCTATAGAGTGATAAATAAGTTACAAGATTGTGAGCAACTGCAACGTGACCTCGAAAATGTTGTGAGATGGACAGCAGGCAATGGTATGTTGATAAACGGGGCTAAAAGTCAGGTTGTGAGTTTCACAAATAGGAAAAGTCCTCTCAGTTTTAATTACTGCGTTGATGGGGTGAAAGTTCCTTTTGGGGATCATTGTAAGTATCTAGGTGTTAATATAAGGAAAGATCGTCACTGGGGTAATCACATAAATGGGATTGTAAATAAAGGGTACCGATCTCTGCACATGGTTATGAGGGTGTTTAGGGGTTGTAGTAAGGATGTAAAGGAGAGTGCATATAAGTCTCTGGTAAGACCCCAACTAGAGTATGGTTCCAGTGTATGGGACCCTCATCAGGATTACCTGATTCAAGAACTGGAAGAAATTCAAAGAAAAGCAGCTCGATTTGTTCCGGGTGATTTCCGACAAAAGAGTAGCGTTACAAAAATGTTGCAATGTTTGGGTTGGGAAGAATTGAGAGAAAGAAGAACAGCTGCTCGACTAAGTGATATGTTCCGAGCTGTCAGCGGAGAGATGGCGTGGAATTACATTAGTAGACGAATAGGTTTGAATGGCGTCTATAAAAGTAGGAAAGATCACAATATGAAGATAAAGTTGGAATTCAAGAGGACAAACTGGGGCAAATATTCATTTATAGGAAGGGGAGTTAGGGATTGGAATAACTTACCAAGGGAGATGTTCAATAAATTTCCAATTTCTTTGAAATCATTTCGGAAAAGGCTAGGAAAGCAACAGATAGGGAATCTGCCACCTGGGTGACTGCCCTAAATGCAGATCAGTATTGATTGATTTGCACTTGCCATCTTTTGGGATAACTACCTCATCCAAAGAATATTCAAATTCAGTTTTAAAGCTCCTGTTTGTAAATGTTGTAACAGTTCATTTGCCTCCATTAACCTTCATATTATTTTCTTCAACCCACTGTTGGATACTTTCAAAGTCCCTTTGTAATTCTGAACAATCCTCAATGTTCTATTTCCCTATAAACAATTATGTCATCTGCATACAATCTTATCTTTGATGTTATATTGCTCCCTAAATCATTTGCGTATATTAAGAAAAGTAACGGACCGATTATACTACCCTGTGCAATTCCCTTCCAAACTTTCTCTTCCTACCGTTCAGTTATTATGAGTTTCGACTTGACGTTTGAGCGCTGCCTTTTGGCGGAGGGTAAGTGAATTAATCGACAGCCAATCATAGGCAGCCGATCGCTCCGAAAGAGCGCGTTAAACTCGAGTTCCGGTTAGCAGTGTTGTCGTCCTGTTGTTTACGGTAACCACGTGCTATCAGCTGTGTGTCGTATTGAGCTCCGTTCTTTTCGCGGTCTTTGTGTGTCTTTGTGCTAGGCTGTTGTTCGTTTATATTTCCTAGTGTAGAGTTTATAAAAGTATTGTTTATTTTTTTAATAGTATAGCGCGTTATATTGTAGTGAATAGTGTGTAAAAAGTGATCTAGTTTATATAGTAGCTTAGTTTAATATTTCGTTCGGTAGTTATATTGTAGGTTAATTTTAGGCCCGTGTGTGAATTTGATATTCTGTCATGTCGACGCCTACGTCTAAGGATGAAACTCCCAAGAGAAGAAAGCCCTTCGGACGCGGTACTCGACTAAGGAGCCAGGCCCGGGAAATTGTTTGCAATGTTAGGGAGTATTTCGAGAAGGAGAAAGATAACGGCGCGCCTCTCTTGCCTGTTGCGAAAGCAGTTCAGAGAACAGCTGATGCGACCAAAATCAACAGGAGCACAGTTATAAGCATAGGGAAGGAGAAGTACTCTGCCGAGGACCAAACAGCGGGGCCGTCCAAACTTGAAACTCCAGGGAAGAATAGGAAAAAGCCTAAATCTGTAACGGAATTAGACTCTTTTCAACAAGATGCTATTCGCCGGCATATTTACGCCTATTACCGTAGGAAAGAATATCCTACTCTTGAGAAATTGGGTCGTTCTCTGGAAAGCAGTGAACTTTTTAGTGGGAGCAAATCTTCTCTTAGAAAAGTAGTTAAAAATCTGGGTTTTAGGTACAAGAAATTTAACGGGCGAAGAGTGCTGATGGAGAGAAGCGATATCGTGATGTGGCGGTGTAGATTTCTGAGAGAGATTATAAAGGAGAATTTTGATTCTATTGTATGGTTGGACGAAACTTGGGTTAATGCTTCTCATTCCCAGAGCAAAGGCTGGACGGATGATTCAGTAGAAGGCACTATGCCAGTACCTGTTGGGAAGGGGGGCAGAGTCATAGTGATTCACGCCGGTACTTCGCAAGGTTTTGTGCCAAATTGCTTGTACATGTTCCGATCTAAGAAAACCGGAGATTACCACGAAGAAATGAATAGTGGCACATTCCAGAAATGGTTTGAGGAAAGGCTGCTGAGCAACTTGCTTGAAAAGAGCATTATAATCATGGACAATGCCCCCTACCACTCCGTCATTCTTGACAAAGCACCAACAATGGCGGCTAGAAAGAATGAGCTGATTAATTGGTTGAAGGAGCACGATATTTCGGTTCGCGATGACATGAGGAAGGGAGATCTCATGCAACTTGTGAAACAAAACAAGCCCCAGCGCCCAGTTTATGTGGTGGATGAAATAGCTAAGAGGCATGGCCATAAAGTAGTTCGCCTTCCACCATACCATTGCCACTTTAACGCGATAGAACTGATTTGGGCCCAAGTGAAGGATTATGTAGCTGAAAATAACCGACTCTTCACAGTTTCGGAAGTTGAAAGACTTATTTTAGAAGCCATAGGCCGTTTAAGTGCGGAGGATTGGAGCAACGTTGTGAGACACACGAAATCAGAGATGATTAAAGCTTGGGAGAAAGAAAGTCTTACAGACGATTATGTTGAAGAGTTTATTATCTCTTTAGGGTCAGGCGAGAGTGACACCTCAACAGACGATGACAATGCCGATAGTGACTCAGAAATGAGTGGTGTGTTCCCTTTGTAGGATTATTTCCTTCATTAGGGGAAATTGAATCTAACAGCAACGCGAGCTCTTCTACATGGTGAGTAGAAATTTAATTTAATTTACTCACGTTTTATCTTATCGTTTCGAGCATTGATATATGTTTGTCTTGTAGTCTTATCCTAAATGTGTTGTGTATTGTTGTTCATCTTATGTGAATTATGTATGTTGCTACAAAGAATAATTGATTATAGACATATTCCAGTATATATATTTCCGTTCGTGTTGTGTATCGTAAATCAGCTGTTTGAATTCGTAGCAATTTGGCACCACAGTCTGACTTCCGGTTAACTGTCAAGTCGAAACTCATAAAAACGGATCTATAAGATACATTATTTCCTACTTTGACTTTCTGAACCCTTGAATTTAGAAATGTTTTTATCCAACGTGTAACCCTTACGTCCAATCCTATTCCCTCCAATTTCTTTAATAATATTCCATGTTCCACTCTATCAAAGGCTTTCGAAAGATCTATGGCTATGCAATCTAACTGACCTCCTGAATCCAACTGATCTGATATGTCCTGCTGAAATCCCACCAGTTGTGCCTCACAAGAAAAATTCTTTCTAAATTCATACTGGCTCCGCATGAACCAATTTTTATCATCACATATCCCTCTGATGTACTTTGATATTAAACTCTCCAGTATTTTACAAACTATACTGGTCAGGCTGATTGGTCTGTAGTTCTCTGGTTTCCTTTTATCTTTTATCACCCTTTCCTTTATAAATTGGTATTATTATAGATTCCTTCCATTCCTTTGGTATTACAATATTATTTATGACAGAGTCAAAGAGAAATTTTAAATAAGGCACTATGTACCACCCCATTGTCTTGAATACCTCCCCGGTAATTTGATCACTTCCTGCTGCTTTTCCTTGCTGAAGCAGTTGGATTTCTCTGAAAATATCTTCGTTTGTGAATGAGAAGTTTCTTGTTTCCCTCTGTCTCTCTCCCTCTCTATCTTCTGTTTCGGTGTCCAACTCTTGACAATCATCTACTGATTCTCTAAATTCCCTACTAAATAGGTTTGCTTTTCAGTATCTGTTAAATAGTGTTCACCCCCTTCTCCCACCATTGTAGGAATTTGGATTCCTTTTCCTTTTTGATTCATGATATATGAATGCACTCCTCCGTCCAGTTCGACTTCGGAGGTTCTAAAGCCCGTCTCCTTATTTGTGAACTAGCGGCAGCCAAACTCAAGCCTGCTGTACTATATTCTAACATATCGCCTGATTGTAAACCTATAGTTGTTAATCTCATCGCTATTTTGATAGTGATTCGCAGTTCATTTATAATGGATTTTGAATTACTCGTCGCGTGGCATGAAGTATTTTGGGGCTCAGTTATGCCTTCAAGTAATTGTCGCCTGTTGAGTGAACTTGAACATCGTGATAGGCACTGCCTTATGCTCTGCTCGGTAATTGTACGCCTTCTAGCGGCTGGCATGGTACTAGTCTCCATTCTCGCTAGTATGTGCTGCTCTCTAGCTACGAGAAGTTGAACTGACTCTGCGGTCGACTGCCGTAAGACGACAATGAATGAGGAATGCAGGTTGTTTTCAGATTATTAATTGAAGAAGGCAGATTGCTAACAACGATCTGGTTATACATTAAGGAATAAAACTACACTTTCGAGGACTGTGAAGGCTGTTCTAGGACTAGATCCCGGGTAAATGATCGTCCATCTGGGCGATTACGCCCGAAGACTTGGTTTGTTATTCTAAGAGTTGTTTTTCTCCGACCTTGTGAGTATATTTGAATGTGTTTCTCTACTGGACGAATCTAGTCAACGGAAAATACTAATGCGTGGTATTTAAGGAAATAGAAACTGTTTTGGCGTCATAAAGAGGTGAAAAATTACGAATTCAACCTTTAGGAAATTCAGTATTGAGAAATATTTGAGAAACAGGTCGTTATCATATCCAGGTGATGTTGAAGTATATCCTTGGGGTTTCAATGTAATTTGTAATGATGTAATTAATTTTAGCTTCATGATGCAGTTGTTTAAAAGATTCATGGACGTAAGATATAAAATCAATGTTAGAGGAGCTCCTAACAAAGAGTGGTTATATACATAGTATGAGTACAATGATCTATAAGGTTTTTTAATTTCATTTTATTTAATTTATTCTAAAAATCATGTTTTTATTTGAAGATTTTCCAACCACCATTTGAGAAAGTAAGATAAATAGGTGGAAGCTTTTCTAATGAACTCCTCGTTACCTTCGTGTAGCCATCTTGATTATGGTGGTGGTCACGTGTTGCGTTATCATGTAACAGAATGCAAACTGTTAGTTGGCGTTACTCTGTTATGTTTGACATGTGAGTGTCGGTTAATTAATTAACTTGATATTCGCGTGATGTGCATATGGTTTTTCTGCGTGGGGGACACTTTCTGTGGTCTTGTGGTATTTAGTTAATTGATGTGTCTCTTGGAATAGCGATATTTATTTATTTGTCCCTCATTTGTGGGTATTTATTGCATGATAATTGATTTTCTTCTCCCGGATAATTCGAGTTGCATGAAGTTTGTGGTTAAATACCATTTTCATATATCAAGTACAACCGAGATAGTGCATTAGAAAAGGTTTTCAGTTTGGTATCCTAATTCTAGCGTTCAACCATTGTAAAATTCATGCTAATAATATTTTTTCTTAAATAATCTTCAATTGATGAATGATATTTCAAAAATTTTAATTTGTAGATTATAGACAGGGTCGGAAGTTTTGTTTTAATCAATTTTGCCTCTATTAAAGTTTTCCTTTCAAAAAAATCAAATCTCAGGATTTGTTATTTCAGCCAACTATTAATTAAAACTTAGTTTTAATTGTTCAACTCGGCCTCTTGTGCCCTTGTTTCCACAACTCGCGACGACCTTTTCCTTGAGCTATTATTATTCTTGTATTGTTTGCAATAATCCCGGGTCGTGCTACACACTCTTACATATTGTTATTAATTGTGTTGTGAGACATTGCAGCTGAAACTGAAAAACTACTGAATGAGGGTGTAATTGAGATTAGTATTTCCCCTTGGAGAGCTCAAGTTCATGTCGTATCGACATCTAATCACAAAAGTCTCATGGTAATCGATTATTCTCGGACTATTAATAAGTTCACCCTTTTGGATGCCTACCCCCTCCCACAATCAACGATAGAATTACACAGGTGGCAAGATATGAATTTTTCAGTACCGTTGATTTATGTAGTGCTTACCATCAGGTACCCATCCCTGAGCACGATCTCCCCTTTACCGCTTTCGAAGCTTGTGGAAAATTATGCCAGTTCACCAGAATACCGTTCGGTGTGACAAATGGACCAGCAGCATTCCAGGGAGTAATTGATGAGATCATTCAAGCTGAAGGTCTTACGGATACCTACGCTTACCTAGATGATGTCACAGTATGTGGAGCAAACCAAGATGAACACGATGTGAAGCTCGATTACTTCCTTAAAGCGGCCCTCAAGTATAATCTAACAGTCAACTCTGAGAAAAGCTACTTCTCACAAAAATGCATCAGACTCTTGGGATATACAATCAGTAACAAGACTATTAGGCCTGATCCTGATCGATTGAAACCGCTCAGAGATTATCCTATTCCATGTGAACACCACTCTCTTAGGAGAGCGCTTGGCATGTTCTCACATTATTCGCCCTTCGTGTCTAATTTTTCGGCAAAAATTCAACCTCTGTGCCCAGCCTCACTACCTCTACCTGCCACTGCTGTTAAAGCTTTTGAAGATATCAAGTCTGCTATAGAAAATGCCGCTCTTGGTAGCATAGACAACAATGCCCCGTTCACACTTGAGACTGATGCATCAGATTCTACTATTGCTGCTAACCTCTCCCAAAATAAACGCCCTGTTGCATTTTTCTCTCGAACACTCTCAGGTTCTGAGCGCCACCATTCAGCGATAGAAAAGGAAGCCTATGCTATTGTGAAAGCCATTCGTAAATGGAGACACTTTCTCGTAGGCCGTCATCTCCAACTTTTCACACACCAGCGCTCCGTAACTTTCATGTTTGATTCAAAACATCCCGGAAAAATAATGAGAAGATAATGCGCTGGCGTTTGGAATTATCCCCTTAGTCGTATGACATCGCTTTAGACAGCCAGGAATAACGACCGAGATGATTCGCGTGCTGACCACATGACACCTTCGGGCTGAGCAGCGGTCGCTTGATAGGCCAAGGCCCTTCAAGGGCTGTAGTGCCATGGGGTATGGTATGGTATGGTATGGTATGGTATGGTATGGTATGGTATGGTATGGTATGGTATTGTATGGTATGGTATGGTATGGTATGGTATGGTATGGTATGGTATGGTATGGTATGGTATGGTATGGTATGGTATGGTATGGTATGGTATACGTATCACATTGTATATCGACCGGGCAACCATAACCAAGCTGCTGATGCCCTCTCGAGAGTCGGTTCCATCAATCATAACACAGATTATGAATAGCTACTGTCTCTTCATCAATCTCTTTGTCACCCAGGCATCACAAGAATGGGTCATTGGATAAAGATTAAAAGTCTTCCCTTCTCAATACAAGATATCCGGCGTTTCACGTCTGCATGCAGTACATGCGTTAAGGTAAAACCTCAGTTTTTTAGACATCAAGGCTCTCTTATCGAGGCCACAGCCCCTTTTGAACGTTTACATCTGGACTTCAAAGGACCGTTGCCTAGTAAGACTCGAAATCGCTACATTCTCACCATAATTGACGAATTTTCTCGTTTCCCCTTTGCCTTCGCTTGTCGTGACACGAGTTCCTCAACAGTCATCTCCTGCCTAACTCAACTTTTCAGCATATTTGTTGCCCCATCCTACATGCATACAGATCAAGGCTCATTATTTATTTATTTATTTATTTATTTATTTATTTATTTATTTATTTATTTATTTATTTATTTATTTATTTATTTATTTATTTATTTATTTATTTATTTATTTACGTATTTATTTATTTATTTTTTTAATTCGTTAGGGCCATCTATGGACCACGGTGCTTGTGTTTTAGCTGTTTCTTGAAGTCATCGTCGTTGTTTGCCACAATTGGTGTTCTTAGCGGCTGGTTTGGCAGCTGTTTTCTTGTTGGTACCTCGAGCTTTATTTATTTATTTATTTATTTATTTATTTATTTATTTATTTATTTATTTATTTATTTATTTATTTATTTATTTATTTATTTATTTATTTATTTATTTATTTATTTATTTATTAGCTGAGGCACCTGTGCTAAAGCTCGCTGTGGTGCAGTACATACTAATATTATCATGGCTTCAGAGTATTTGTAAAGTAAATTAAAGTAATACAAGTTTGTTACATCAAATCAGTTAATAGTAATTTTGGTTACATGAATAGAGCTAAGTACTACATATCACACATAAGTTACGTTAGTTTCATAAAATATTAATATATCCTATAAAATAATCATATGTATCGGTATATGTTTTGTTTTATATAATTGAATTGTTTCATAATCATACACTGTAAGAGTAAACAAACAGTCACACCAACTACTAAATACACAAGAAAGAAAATTTAAAAGTCAGTTTCAAAATTCATTAAATCTACATTGTTTCTACTTAAGATAATTATTTAACTTCTTTCTGAACATTTTTATTGAAGAGGCATTCTTTATATCTTCCGCTAGTTTATTGTAGAGACTAACAGAATAATGCCATATGTAATAATTCCATATTTATTTGAATGGATAACAGTGCAGTGGATATTATTAGCATTTCTTGTATTATAATTGTGAATTACTGAATTTGTTTCACATGATGTATTTGAGTGTGCCAATTTACGAATAATTTTATATATCATAACCAATGAAGATTTCTGTCGTAGGCTATCATGTGAGAGAACATTACACATTCTGTACAATTGTTCAGTAGGGGTTAACAGAAGCCATTTAAAAAGTATTTTCAATGCTCTTTTATGCAGTCTAACAACTCTAGTGAATAATTCCTTAGTACTACATGCCCATATATGGATCATATAATTAATATTGCTCTCAATTAGCGCTTGGAAAACACTTTTCAATAAATCATGAGAAACTAAACACGAGAAACTTTGTATTTCATTCTATTTAGAATGCCAATAGCTGGGATCAGTTTGTCACAGATAGATTCTTCCACGTTCGTGATTCGTCAATAATTAGTCCAAGAAATTTAGCAGCCTTTACTATAGGTACTGATTGCCCAAAAACGTCAAATGTAAATCCAAAAAGTAATTACATTTAGGTTTACGAAATAAAATATAATTGGTTTTTGTCAGATTGATTGTAAATCGATTTTTACAGAATCACGTTTCAATTAAATTTGCATCATGCTGCATATTTTGTTCAAGTTCTTGGATGTTATCACCGGTATAGAATATATCGGTGTCATCTGCAAAAAGTGATAATTTACCTATGAGATGTAAGTTACCAATATCGTTAATAAAAATAAGAAAAAGTAATGGTCCTAACGGCTCTGTGGGACTCCGAATGAGATAGTTTGGTAATTACAGTTGGTATTCATACAATTCACAAATTGTTCCCTATCTGTGAGATAGTCTATAAACCAGTCTAGCGCAACACCCCTTACGCCAGCTGCTTCCTATTTATTGATTGAAATACCACAATCAACTGTATCAAAAGCTTTCTTGATATCTATAAATATGCCCGATTCTAATTGATCTAAATCTAAATGATGATGCTTGTTGTTTGAAGGGGCCTAACATCGAGGTCATCGGCCCCTCTAAATCTAAAGCTTCTTGTAATTTAATGACAATATCTTAAACAGCATTGTAAGTGCTTGAATTTTGTAAGAATCCGTATTGATATTTATAAAAGAAATTATTATTATCTAGAAATTTCAATAATCTCCCTTTAATTATATGCTCAAAATTTTTTAGCAGAATAGGAATGATAGAGATAGGCCTATAATTATTAAGTTCAGTTTCGTCCCCTCCTTTATAGATAGGCAAGACCTTAGCTATTTTACGTCTTTTAGGGACTTTACCCTCTTGTATAGACTTATTGATTAATTTAGTTATTTGAGGAATTAAATGATATGCCAATTTATTAATTCTATAGTTGCTAATACCGTAGCAGTCTTCACTACGATTATTTTTTAATTTTTCTATTATATTAGCAACTTCATTTTCATTGGTTGGACTCAAAAACAAAGAATTACTCGATCCACTCCCTAAATTAGGAGGATCATTAAATTGGATATTGCTGGGCATATATTTCGCTATACCAGTAAAATATTAATTGAATGTTATAGAAATTTCTCTTGGATTTGTAACTAATTTATCATGTATTCTCAAATGAATATTCTTGCTTTTGTTAGTATTTCCTGTCAATATCTCATTTATAACTTTCCACTGATTACTTGTGTTCCCTAAATTGTTAATTTATTAAGAGTTCCCTAAATGTCTCAGGATCTCAAGAACTTTTTCGCTTGTTTCTTGAGTGGCCACCAGCCGCACTACACTCTACAACCCACAGGTTGAACGATTTAATGGGACAATCTGGAGAACAATTCAACTTGCCCTTACAGATAAAAGTTTGTCAATCACCGAGTGGGAATCCGCACTTCAAGAAGCGCTTCACGCCATTCGATCTCTACTCTGTACAGCCACAAATGCTACTCCTCACGAACGCATGTTTGGCCACCCACGACGCAGTAGCAATGGCTACTGCACTCCTACAGGGCTACTGAAACCTGGAACTGTGCTACTCCGTCGCTTCAATCGTCAATCTAAATTTGAACCACTGGTTGAAGAAGTTACCCTTCTAAATGGTAATCATGATTATGCCCTAATCCGGTATGCTGACGGCCGAGAGTCTACGGTATCTACTAGGCAGTTGGCACCGATAGGAGTAGACACTTGCACAGCGAATGATGGACCAGCGCCAAACCTTGTGAATCCTCCGCAGATCATGAGGTTTCCAAAGAAGGGAGCCCTGCAACTCAGCTCAATATCCCAGTGAGACCTGATAGTCCACTTCGAACCCCGATTCGTACTCAAGACGAAAGGCCACTATGTCGCAGCAGCCCCATCCCGCATCCTCCAGCTTATTTGAAGGACTTTGTTCAATTCTGAGGAGGGAGCGAATGTGATGATATAACTTCTATGGAAGTTAGTTATACGAAATGTACCGTAGCTAATTAGAATCTCAAAATGATGTGTGCACGTCATAGTTTTGTCATGGACTTCAAAATAATCGCGATGTATATTCCTAATCCATTTTCTCTTAATGGTATATTCCGTAGTAAACTTAAGAATAGTTGTATGAGAGGCATGCCATAGTTAGACTAAAACCTTGGCCACCTAGTGCACTCATATTCTTAAATGGGTGAATACACGACAGAAACAAGCACAGTTCCACATTACTGCGTATAATTACAGATCCTATGTGTTCACTGACTCAAATAAATACACCCGCACACTTATTTTCAACAAAGAAACTAACATTTATCGTTAAGTTTCATAAAATTATACCGACTACATACGATAACAACAAACCAAAACAAACCCACATTTCCAAAAATTTCGGCTACTCGATTCGCCATCTTTGAACGATCGAGAGTAGCATTAAGGTCTGAGGATTGGAGTCGGTCTTGCATAAACTGTAATATAAAAACGATACAAAAAAATTGGCAACATGGAATATAGAAGGTCTGTCAAGTGTGTCTAATATGTTACCATATGATGTATTTGATAATTTCGACATAGCAATACTAACAGAAATTTTTCTCACTAAATACTGGTGAAGACATAGCTTTTGTACGGTACGCGGCTTTGCTATAACTCCGCCAAAAGGAAGACCGAGCGGAGGGGTGTGTCATGTGTATTTAAATCGAATTTCTCCTTTTACATTTGAAATGGAATAGTCAAACATTGTTGTTGTAAGAACCAAATTGTGTACTATTTTATGAATTTATATTCAACACGAATACAAAGAATGAGATATATTAGATCTCATTAATGAAGGTCTAGGTAATGCTAACCGGGATGAATTGGTAATTGTCGTAGGAGAACCTAACTTTCGCTTCGATGTTATGTCCACAAATCGGAAATTTTGCTTGACTTCTTACAAGCAGAAGGTTTTATCTTAATAAACAAACAAGAGAAAGCTTATATCTGTCCCAACAGAAGCAGCAATATAGACCTGGTGTTGCCTACCCTACACTCTGTTCAGTCTGTCAACTAGACAATCCTCAACAGAATTGAGAGGAAACATCAACCAGTAGCAAAAACCATTAGAAATTCATTACCCCTCGTAAGATAACCGCCAGATCCAGAGTGCTGGATACGGACCTCACGAAATTAGTTAAAGAACACGTCATTTCAATCAACCATCTATTAATAGGTGTTCATATTAGTATAGCGACACAAGAAATGGAAACAATTATTCACAATGCAACGACGATAATTAAAACTAACAGGAAGGCAAAGCCATGGTTCGATACTGCCTGCTACAGAACATGACAGGAGGTCTTACACTATCTTCATGTTGTCCGATATTCCCCAATAGATGTTACTCTTCATGATTATGCTGAGAGACGAAAGGAATATAAAAATCTCACTAAACTAAAAAAGCCAGAGTACCATGAGAAGGAACAAATTGAAAAGGCTAAACGTCAACCATACATTGTACTCATGCAAAGTATATCGAAATTTCCTCGTGACTTTCCGAAGGAAATCTGGGTTGAACACTTCTCCAAGGTCCTCCGACCTACCGATACAAGACCTGCTAATACACTTGACAAGATATTGGAATTTGATAACTCTCTCCGATTCACACAAGACGAAGTAAAATATATAATCTACGAGCTGAATTTGAAGAAAGCTTTTGGACTAGATAACATTTACAATAAACACATAAAGGGTGCGGCTCAGCGGACCCTCCACCAGCGGTAAGCGCGAAGAAGAAGAAGAAGAAGAAGAAGAAGAAGAAGAAGAAGATCAAGAGTGCGGCTCCTGTTTTTCAGGAATCGTGGACACTCCTGTTCTGTGAACGCCTACGACAGGGTTGTATTCAGAGTCATTGGAGAACCGCTACACTAAAGCATTGTACAAAAGGAAAGGGGAACCTTGTGATCTGATAAAGGGGTATTGCCTTGGAATGTAGGTACTCTTTTACGATGTTAATGCCAGACTGGACAAGAACAACATTGTACGGAATGGTGTCATTGGCAAGGATGGAATTGGCAATGAAACCTCCTCTCAAAATGTGCTAAACATGATTTAACAATAACTAACACAATTTTTCGCCAAAAGAATTGCTTTAAAACTTTATGGCAGCTGCCTAGATCGAAGCACTGGCATCTGATTGATTATATAATTGTCCGCAAGGAAGGTCTTTGCCACGATTTTATCACCAAGACAATGACATGAACATATGACTTTTGGACAGATCACCGATTTATCAGAACTGTTATGAATTTGTCACTATCCCCTCAGAGGAGAAAACAACGGGAAAGCTTCAAACACGCTTTTGATACCGTGAAATTTGGAATTTCAGAATTATTCATTAATGTTATTTGCTTTACGTCCCACTAACTACTTTTACGCGGAATTTCAGAATATGCCTCAAAATAGAAAGAAATGCTTCATCAGACACTGTCGGAGGAGTATCATCAGGATGCAACACAACACTGGGAGAGCCTGAAGACCTGTATTTGGGATGCTTGCAAACAAACCATGGGTTATAAGAACAAGAAACATCAAGACTGGTTTGATGATCATGCTGAAGAGATTGAAGCATTGATATCAGAGAAGAGAAAAGCCCTGTAAGCGTGGCGAAACGACATAAACTGCCTCTCAAAGGAAAAAAAGGTTTTTTCTTGCCAAACCAAATGTCCAAAGACGAACCCATGTGCTCAATAATGTGTGGTGTACAGCCAACGCAGAAGAGCTGCAATATCTAGCAGACAAAGATTCGCAACAATTCTTCCAAGCTACGAAAGCAGTTTCTACCTTTAGTAGAAATCCACTCTGGTCCAATGATAGGCGCACACTTCCAAAAGATCAGTACTTCGTCATGAATAGATGGAAAAATATTTTGAATGTCTCCTGAATCAGGAATCAGTTGTTGATGAACATATGTATGGTTTAATAAAACAAGCACCCATCAAAGAAGAACTTGGGTCCCTACCAACACTGGATGAAGTTAAGCGTTCTGTTAATCAAGCAAGGCGACACAAGGTTACCGGCCTTGATGGTATACCTGCGGAAGCTCTCATAGAAGGTAGTGAGGAACTCACAAGACACATACATGAACTGATTGTTAAAATTTGAAACACTGAAAAGGTACCTCCCGATTTCATAGACACCCTTATAGCGCCAATATTTAAGAAAGGTGATCGAACGGAATGTAATAAGTATTCGTAGTATCATTACTGTCTTCCTTGGGAAAGCTTATTGCTAGAATTTTGGCAAATCGTGTACTATCCTTAGTGGAGGAAACACTACAAGGGAGCCAGTATGGATTCAGGCCTTATGTTTGTGGAAGATTTTAGGATTGTATAGTTTTCCACAAAAATATATTTCCATCTTGAAACTGTCCTACACCGATATGACGGTAGCTGTCATCGGTACCAACACTGTCGGAGAACCATTTCCTATCAATACCGGTGTTAAGTAAGGCTGTGCACCCACTTTGTTCTCATCATATACAGTGTGATTAAGCAGCCTCTTCCCATATCTTTTGCTGCAGCCCAACTAACGTGAGCATGGTTATAGGGATGCTGTGCACCTGCAGGCGTACTGTACGGTACTAATGTTCAATGAGCGAAATGCTATATCATTCGTTCGCAAAACATGGCGCCTTGAAATCATGTAGCAAAGTCCTACAATCGCAATCACAATCTACAATCGAAAAAATTCCAAGTGCCAACAACAGTACGGTAGCTAATCTCGTTCAACACACTACACCTTCAATTGTTCTTGGTATTCAAGAATTCTTGGATAACTGTAATATTAATCTCTAAATTCATTTGACTAGTGAGTATTATGCGCTCAATCAGCTCGCATCCTCCTCTACATAACTGTACACTAAGACGTCGTAAAATACTCATCAAGCAACTCTGGTGTTCCTAAAATTGTTAAACAAATCAAATTATCGAGAGGGAAACTCAAAGTCTGTTCTCTTGAAGATAAGCGATAACAAAAGTGGTGACTGGGTAATGGCTATTCAGCAGCGCTCAAGAAATTCCTAAGAAGAAGAAGAAGAAGAAGAAGAGTAAGTAGAAGATTAAGGTGTTCGATTTGTTTGGTTAGAGTAAGAGTGCTCTAAAGACAGAAGCCTATTTAAGATCGTGGACCAGATTTAAATATGTGAGTTTATTTTATAATGCATACACAATGACGTATTTTTATTTTAAAATAACCCAGAGAAATACGGAGTGGAAATAGAAGTATTGAGTAGCTTATATCTTGCCGTAACAAGGGGCACCGAAACGTTGTAGGTTGACAATACTTTCCACCTTTCGACGAATATTTTATCTCAGTTCGAAGTAAATGTTGGCCAAACATCCCTTTATACATATCACTGTGCCATACGTTGTTACAGTTGCATACAAAGATATGTAGTGATTTAGAATACTGATGTTTTCCTCCGTATAGACACGACTGGATTTTTTAAAATTCTAGATAATTTGGAAAACAACCAGGGGGATGTGTTCTGATAGTGATGATGGTCGGTAAATTGTTTCGATTCCACAGTGGTTGAGTCCTGAACTAGGACAGCATAACCGTCGAGAAATCACGCCTAATTTTTAACGTTTGTAGTCGCGCAAGTTATTTTTTAAATTTAGTTCTCCTTCAGGAATAATGATGGCCTTTTATTACATTTACCAAAGGTCTCCATTATAATATTACAAAAAGAGTAAGTTTCTGCATCGTGGAACAAAAGATCAATGACATGGAAAAAAGACAATATTTTCACGTATGGTACTCTAACAAATACAAATGACAGATAAAATTGTCTGCAACGTTGCCCGCCATTGGCGTATGCTGTGCACAAGTGCCCAACCAAATCACTTAGCAGAGGAAAAAACATATACTCTGAAGAACCAAAAAGTGGTGAATTCACCGAAGTTCTAGCACTTGCATTAGTAATCATGTGGGGTAGCGCTGTGTAGTAAGTCCTGGCTCCGCCGGCCTGGGTACCGTTCCTTGTACTGCTAGAAATTTAAAATTGGCAGGAGGTCTGCCATGAGGTTAAAGTGATATGTAACTCGCATCCATTAGGTATGTGACTGAAAAGAGCTGCACCATCTTATGGCAAGGGCATAAATTTACTTTAACACACCCGGCATTAAAAAAGGTCTTTGTTAGTTGCAATAATGGATATATAGAAGTACAGTTACACATGCTGTTAAATCTTCTCTCTGAAAGGAACTTACTGAAGGTAACAGGTTACGGCAATAATAACAAGTGAAAAAGTGTACGTACGGTGTTAACGAACACCACGTGCTACTTCTCGTGGGTTAAATGAAACCTTACTGGTATCTGCTTACAACTTCCTTTCACAAAACGCCATCAGTATCAAAACAGCAAACACTTTTGCACGCGAAATTACGTATTTAGGTTTGAATAGCCTGCGAGAACTTGGAAGTGATGAGGGCTATCGAATATTCTTCTGGCACATTATCATATTCTGTATGACACTGAATGGTGGTATCACTGAAATGTAGAGTAGATTTTCACTTTAATGGAT
Organism: Anabrus simplex; assembly: GCF_040414725.1. Taxonomy (NCBI): domain Eukaryota; kingdom Metazoa; phylum Arthropoda; class Insecta; order Orthoptera; family Tettigoniidae; genus Anabrus; species Anabrus simplex. Next base: position 406,512,094 of record NC_090268.1, read on the forward strand.
TTTTTCTTGAGTTCAAACCGTAAGCTATTAAATCTTAAAATATATTTTCTTACATTCTCATAGGCGGCAGGCGGCCCATCAAGTACGATGGGAGTAAATGTTTGGTGTGGATTCATAGGGGATCGCCTGTTTGGATCTTCCTTTGAGGGCCTTGGATGGGCCCACGCTACCTGCACTTTCTGCGTCAGGAACTCCGTCAGCTGATCAAAGATGTGCCCTTGCACGATCGTTTGAGGATGTGGTTGCAACAGGGCGGAGCTCGAACACATTCGAGTTCGCTCGTTCGGTATCATCTGAAACAGGAATTGCCAGGGAAATGGATAGGACGAGGAGGCCCTATTTCTTAGCCCACCAGATCACCGGATTTCAATCAAACAATCACTACTGATCTGCATTTAGGGCAGTCGCCTAGGTGGAAGATACCCTATCTGTTGTTTTCCTAGCCTTTTCTTAAATGATTGCAAAGAAATTCGAATTTTATTGAACATATCACTTGGGAAATTATTCCAAACCCTACCTCCCATTCCTATAAATGTATATTTGCCCAATTTATCCTCTTGAATTCCAACTTCATCTTCATGTTGTGATCTTTCCTACTTTTAAAGATATACGCCGGGCTGAGTGGCTCAGACGGTTGAGGCGCTGGCCTTCTGACCCCAACTTGGCAAGTTCGATCCTCGCTCAGTCCGGTGGTCCCTCTGTGGGTGTGGGCGGTAGAATAACACCCACGGTATCCCCTGTCAGTCGTAAGAGGCGACTGAAAGGGGCCTCAGGGGCTCTGAACTTTGCAGTGTGGGTTGGCGAACACGGGGCCCCCAGCTGAGTCCTGGCATTGCTTCCACTTACTTGTACCAGGCTCCTCACTTTCATCTATTCTATCCGACCTCCCTTGGTCAACTCTTGTTCTTTTCCGACTCCCACGCTATTAGGTTTGCGAGGGCTAGGGAGTCTTTCATTTTCACGCCCTTCGTGGCCCTTGTCTTTCTTTGGCCGATACCTTCATGTTTCGAAGTGTCGGACCCCTTACATTATTTCTCTCTGATTAGTGTTATATAGAGGATGGTTGCCCAGTTGTACGTCCTCTTAAAACAATAATCACCACCACCACCCACCACCACCTCAGTCCAGTGGTATTTGAAGGTGCTCAAGTACGAGAGCCTCGTGTCGGCAGATTTATTGGCACGTAAAGGAACTCCGGTGGGACTAAATTCTGGTACCTCGGCATCCTTGAAAACCGTAAAAGTAGTTAGTGGAACGTAAAGCAAATAATGTTATTATTACTTTTAAAAACACCGCTCAAACTTACTCGTCTACTAATGTCATCCCGCGCCATCTCTCCACTGACAGCTCAGAACATACCACTTAGTCGAGCAGCGTCGTCTCCTTTCTCCCCCAAGTCTTCCCAGCCAAACTTTGCAACATTTTATTTAACGCTACTCTTTTGTCGGAAATCATCCAGAACAAATCGATCTGATTTACACTGGGCTTTTTCCAGTTCTCGAACCAAGTAATCCAGGTGAGGGACCCATACGCTGGAATCATACTCTAGTTGGGGTCTTACCAGAGACTTATATGCCCTCTGCTTTACATCCTTACTACAACCCATAAATACCCTCATAACCATGTGCAGTTATCTGTTCCCTTTATTTACAATCATATTTATGTGATTACACCAATGAAGACCTTTCCTTATATTAACACCAAAGTACTTACAATGATCACCAAAAGGAACTTCCACCGTATCAACGCAGTAATTAAAACTGAGAGGACATTTCCTATTTGTGAAACTCACAACCTGACTTTTAACATTGTTTCATCGGAACGAGAGTTCTGTCGAGGTAACTGTCAGAGCTCTGTGGAACACTGTTCCATCGCAATGAATGTTCTATCGAGATAACAGCCCAACGTCTGTGGAACACTGTTCCATTGCAATGAATGTTCTGCCGAGGCAATAGCCAACAGCCTAAGCTTTGTGGAACACTGTTCCACCACAACTGAGAATTATATCCAGGTAACAGCCACAGTATTATAATTTCTGAAGCGTATCGTTATTCTGTAAAGTCGTAAAGTTTCGAAAGAACTCAGCTGAGGATTATAATGAACAAAAAGTCGAACACAGATTAGCCTACATAAAGGCATATTTCTCAGCGAATGACAATGCCAATAAATTCAATTTGTATGATATTCGTGATCAAGTCTGTTTTAAGTCTGCCGGGCTGAGTGGCTTAGACAATTGAGGCGCTGGCCTTCTGATCCTAACTTGGCAAGTTCGATTCTGGCAGTCCGGCGGTATTTGAAGGTGCTCAAATACGTCAGCCTCATGTCGACAGATTTACTGGCAAGTAACAAAACACCTGCTGGATTAAATTCCGGCACATGGCGTCTCCAAAAACCGTGTAAGTAGTTACTGGGACGTAAAGCTAATGACATTATGGTATTCGTTTTCGGTATACAGTCACTAATTTCAAAAGCCCCAATCTAAATCTGGGATGAGGAAATTGTCCCAAGAGATGGCAAGTACTTAGGTGTGAGATTTGAAAATAATTTGCACTGGAAGGGTCATGTTGATGACATTGTTGGGAAAGCATACAGATCGTTACATGTCTTAATGAGGATACTTAAGTATGCAACAAAGATGTAAAAGAGAAAAGTTACTTTAGTGTGGTCCGTCCATTATTTGAATATGCAAATAGTGTTTGGGATCTTCTCCAGGAATACATGAGAAAAGAAATAGATGGCGTGCAGAGGGAAGCAGCAAGATTTGTAACAGAGGATTTCAGGAAAAAGAGTGTATCAGAAATGTTAGAGAAACTTGGGCGGGAAACTTTTACTAACATGAGGGAGAAAACTAGACTTATAGGATTATATAGAGCCTATACAGGAGAGGAAGCATGAGGGGAAATACGTGAGAGGCTTCAGTTGGAAAATAATTACACCGGCATGGCTGACCACAAGTACAAAATAAGAAGGAATTTTGGCAGAAGCGATTGGAGTAAATTTTCATTCAATGGGAAGGGCGTGAAGGAGGAGAACAGTTTGCCAGGGGGAGTGTTTGACCCTTTTCCAAAATCTGTACAGATATTCAAGAAAAGTATAAATAACAACAAAGAAAATAAATGTTATATGGCATTCGACCTGTGCAGGTTATTGTAAAGAAAGCACTTTTGTGAACTGTGAATAAATAAATTTCCTTTCCCTGGTATATTGAAAATGGACAGCCAAAGAAGGGAGCTGCCCGGAGGGGTGAAGTACAGTGGGGACTTGAAGAGCCCTGGGATCGCTGCGGTATCTGTGAAGGCCCTTCAGGACTTTTGAAAAGCGGTGGCAAAAAGAGCTCTAGTTAAGACGAAGCAGGTTGTTATACTTGTTAGGTACAAAATGGTAAAAGAATGCATATGATGGGGTACTGAGGGAAGAGATCAGTGGCGTATGCGGGGATCAAGACGTGGGCTACCACTAGACTTAGGTTATTACTTTTCGATGGTTCGTTTAGTGAATTTCAAGCCTTCGGCGTTTTGAGCTGCAGCCAATAGCCAACGGAGAAGCCTGCTGTGCTGTCAAGACTGCTTCACAAGCTACTGCCCTGGCCTCTACTACTGCCAATGCTCAACCCCCGATCAGTGGAGATAGTAGCTTAAGGCTTAGCAAATGAAAGTCCGCCTTGCTGCTTAATGGACAGAATGCTTGCCTTTAGTCCGATGCAGCGGTTCTGTTTTCAGAATGAACCCCTTCATACTGTTAATTCCTCTGACTTGGGGACTGAGTTTTTATGACGTCTTCGTCAATCATTTCATCCTCATTAGGTCACCAACAACCCTATGCAGATGTCATGTCATTATTATTATTATTATTATTATTATTATTATTATTATTATTATTATTATTATTATTATTATTATTAAAATGTTGAATTTTACAGCAGTCGTACCCATCCTTCACTGGTTAATTAGCTTCCTTGGGAGATCAGTGGTGGTGATCGGCCCATGATCACGGGTTCGATTCCAACCAACAAAAGAGAACACTAAACCTGGAAGACAGCATTTCATTTTAGCAGATCTACAAATAAAAAGAAAACGATATTGCTCCAGTAACAGCAGCCCTTCAGTGTCTTCCTACAAGGATGTAGGAGTAAATGGGAGTGAAATACCAGCACTCTGTTATCTATATAATTAAGTCAGAAGTATGAGGTGAGGAAGTATATACGATGAGTAAGGCATGGTTGATAGTTAGCACTGGCGATCTGACGGACCGAAGCCTAGCACACCTATCCCCCGGTCTCCGCTCCTATCCTATATACAGCAGCAAGTCGCGTGTTTCGACTCGAGGGGAGATGGGCGAGTGTCTGGGCTGCAATATCAGTCTCTAATTTCTTGCTCTCAGAAATACGTGCGACGTTTCTTTCTCACTGATTTCAAGTTTTGTGAATGGAGCAGTATGTCGGATTATAATGTGCTTTAGACTTCCATCACTCTGAATTGAGGTTTGGTCTGCACTGATGGCCTTGGTAGCCCTCAGTATACGCCACTGGAAAATATGTTTGCCATACTGGGGGACTATGGAATTAAGGGTAGATTATTAAAATCAATCGTAGGCATTCGTGTTGACAATTGGGCTGCAGTGAGAATTGACGGTAGAATCTGTTCGTAGTTCAGGGGTGCTATTCCGTACATGCCAACCGACGACGTTCGGATCGGCAAGTCACCGAGTATTATAGGTTGCAGGGCCGATAGTTCTGACGCCAAGCTATTCTGTACTCTGTCGAATCGGTGCAAGCGAGAGCTGTGTGACGTCACTCAACTCGGTCGGTAAAAATAGTTTCTTTGGAACACCCCGGTCGAAGGCTAGAATTTTTGACCAATAAGAAGTGATAATCTCTTACAGAAGAGTGAGTAGAGCTGTTAATGAAACGCATTAAGCGCGGTGGTCTTCAAAACCTCTTTGCTCAAAACCCATTCAGCGCCCACTTGAACGTCTAGAGCCGTAGGCTTATACATTGTTCTTTAAAGGTTTTTGCTATTGAAATGGATACGTCTTCAAGAAACTATTCGAGGTAAGTGTTAATACAGTTTTATGAACAGCATAATATTATAGGAATTACTAGAATGTTAGGATTAACAAGAGTATCGAATTCCCATTTTAGGCCTATAGGGCCACGTGGCGTACAATATCCTTTGTTTTAATTGTAGTTTTGGATGTGGTATTCTAGTGCTTTATTTTAGTATTTATTTGTGTTATATGAGGCAGAATAGAAGAATATCCGTTTGGTTTAAAACAGCGAAACCGATATGCACATTCAAATGAAACAGTCGCTCAAACACACAGCCGTGAATAATGCTATCTTTACTATCACACAACAAAACGTCGCTCTTAGTTTATACAGACGAATAAGGTTAAGCACTCAAAATCATGTATTAAATTAATGCATGTACGATGCTCTCGAACGGTACCGGATTTATTGTTGTGTCATAAGTCCATAGACTGGTTCGATGCTGCCCTCCATGCAACCCTACCAGTTTCATTTCCTTTCTATATAACTACTACATCCTGGCGAATGAATTAGTGTTATTTGTGAGTGGTACCTTAAATATTCTTCCATTCATTTTTATGTGAATATACCAATACACTATTTCTTACTCCACTGTGGGATGGTAACAGTACCGGTATGTAGATATTATAAATTGTAATTGTAATAGGTTTTGGGTACCGGCATCTATAGCTGATAAGAAAGGATTTTGAAAGTCCGTTTTGATGTAGATTTGTCTTTTATTGCTGTTAAATTTATTAAAATTTCTAGTACCAGTAATATATTTATGCTCCTTCTGAGATCATGTAATTATTTTATTCTTCAGGTAAACGAACAAGGATAGCTCGCCTAGAAAAATAATAGACTCGGTTGTTTAAGAGTAGAGGGAGACTGAAGCGATGATGGTTAGGTTCAGTTTTTTATAGGAACGAAACGACGCTACAGAGCTAGTTGCAAACAAATACAGTAGAGACAATACACGACACTTACGGATTTCGCCTTGCTAAAATGGGAGACAATTCGACGGTGGCGCTCCTAGTGACTTGACCTGAACAAACCGCGCTAAATTCAAATATCAATGGAAATGTATATACGGAAGTGGATAAATAAATTACGTCTAGAAAGAAAGTGCTTTGAGATATTAACTTCGAAATTGCTAAAGCAACTCTGGGTAAATGAATGAAGAATTATTTAAAAGGTTATTATTCAAAGACTGAAATTAGACATATAAACAAGGTGTGAAATGGACTGCTGTGAAATGGCTTGATCTTTCATTTATGCATTACTTTTTTAGCTTTAGCATACCTGCCTGAAATCTTACGGTTGGATTTGTCTTTTTTCCTCATTTAAAAACAATGTATCATCATATTAAGACATTTGTCAATAAAAATATCGGCACATTCCTTACACATATGATGCAATGAATTAACATTTAATAGCTGGACAATTTTCCTCCTAACATGAAGCCTACTAACAGAAAGAAAATCTATAAAATCCCGGCTTTAATCTGAGAAGAGGGATAAAAGAAAGAAAAGTTTGAAAATATTGTCGATAGTGATGCTTTGAGGAATATTTACGTACAATTAGAGTAAAAATGTTACATACCCTTGGCTGTACAGTCGAGGATTTTTAAAGTCGCTGGCCTGGAAATGATCTGAACAGATCTTATAATTCTTATACAAGCGTAACGTCCCTTCTTTCTTGTACACTTTATCCAAATCGCTTCTGTGACATTTCACAACCCACAGATCACGCCTACAACAACACATCGGTATTGAAGGTTAACTGCTGCACTATACAATAAAATATGCGTATTATATTTTAAGCCCGTTAAAACATGGGTCGAGCAGGTCAGAAGATTATGAAGTACTATAAAAATCTCTGTCACTGGAAGAATATATATGCAAACACAATATTACTTACATGTTCTTGTCACGAGGGAACCTGAAGAACGAGCGCGCATTTTTCTCTACTTCGTAATTACTGCAGCCAAACACAGCACATACCTTTCCCCTCATGTTGACAGGAGATATCAAGGAATGGCACACGCTACTATTTAATTATGTCAATTCACTGAAAACGCATAAATAACACCAAAAACTTCACACAAAAATACACGTGCTCTTATGACAGAATCAGTACCGTTCAGGTCTATCCGCTAGAGTGTGCTCCAATAGCTGTCCCTCGATATCTCGCTCAGTGTCGTGTATTGTCTCTACTGTATTTGTTGCAAACTAACAAGTATGGAGGTGCTTAGTTAATTCATAGAGGTTTGCAAATTAAACGCGTAGTCATGACAGTCAACAGTATAATGAAAATATGTGTAATTTTCAGGCCACAATGGTATGCTTACTGGAAAGAAGTGTAGAATTTCTCTACAATATCTCTTTGTTGACAAGAATGAGATATTAATAAATATTGCAGTATAAACTATGATGAATAAACAATGTAGGATATTACTTTCAGCTTTAAAACTCCAAGAGCTGGAAGAGCTACGGAAAGCCAGATAGATGAACTGGTGACTTACATGGAGAACCACAATCTTTTCGCTCATGGAAAATTTCTAGGGAAAGATGGGAAACGAGGCCTAAGTGAAAGGTGGAAGGCTTTAACGGACATACTGAACAGTGTTTCCAGAGGAACTGTCAAGGACAGTAAACAGTGGCAAGTTGTACGTTGAATTATATTTATAAGTAATATTAGTATATTTGTGTGTAATCATTATCTAATACTGTTTTCATGTACAGGTTTGGAGGGATCTTAAGTTCTCTGCTTCTAAGAAAGCAGCCAATATCAGGCGCCAGAGAAATGCAACAGGAAATCAGCCCATCACTGCAACACCTCTTACAGCTATTGAGCTAAGGGTGTTGGAAGTGATTGGCTTTGTGTATGTAGAGGGATCTGCATGCCCTGATAGCTTGCCAGAAGAAAAGATACCGTAACTATTTACAGTAGATGTAATAACCATTTTTGTATAGTCTTCTTAAAAGATTTAAAATATAGATTGTATTTCAGAGCCTACAGATTCAACTCGAGGCAGGGGATGTGTCAGTCCTACAGGCTCTTCCTCAAACACATATCTTGAAAGATGTGATGACTCCTACAGTGCTATCACTGGAAGTAGTAGATACTGAGATTGGCAAGTATTTCACAAACTGCAATATTGTTCTTATTCTGGGCATTATTTGAAACTTGCAATAATAATAATAAGTGATTTATTTATAGGTAATCATGAAAAGAAGTTAGAGGTGCCTCCTGAATTGGAAAATTCAATTGAAGAAAGGGTATGTTTAGAAATACCTTCACCACGAACTCCTACTCAAAGCTCAGGGTCACGGCAATATTGTAAGTACCAGTATGCTTTAGTTTGATAATAATGAGCACTCAAATGACAAAGAAGTTTTATTGAAAATTCACTCTGCTATATTCAGTCAGTGACTTCTGTCTGCTTTTACACTTTCGGAGGTGATAGCGATTGCACAAGTTATTACACAGGTAGGCCTACAAACACAGTCATCGGTTGCTTCTGTTCAGAATAGTTGTTAGAAACATTAACTTTTGTTTACTTGGATTTAATTAGTCTTATGTTTCAGCTGTAAAGAAATGCAAGACTCCTAGTAGGGGGAGAATTGGAGTTCAATTGTTGGAGGCACGTGAGAAATTTACAGTCTTACAGGAAGACAGTAATAGAACTCAGATGATAAGTTCCATTTACAAGAGTTTTTTAAAGAATGAAACCATGACTCAGTTAATGTAACTTAAAAGTTTTCACTTTGTTATACACAAATTACAACACCTAATATACATGTAAAACCATTGGGTGTTTTTTTCAGGTATGTTATAGTGTTGTAGGTGTTCAACAGCCTGGAAAAGCCTTTAAGTTATATTTACAAGAGTGCCAAAATAAAGAGAACTTTCCTGTTTGGGAATCGGTGACATGTTGGGTTGTGGTCCATCTAAAATGACCATCAGTAAGAGGGGGAAAATATGCTTTCACTATGTCCTTACCAAATTTGCTGCTCGTTTACACTTTGATTTCAAGTAATTGCTTATGCTACGTACATATTAATGATGTAATATGATAGAGTTGGCTCGTGCTCTATTACATATGCCATTCACTCTTGGCAAGTGAACACAAGGATAGCACGACAGTTCATTATAAATATAAATTTTTTATAAAGAGAAGTTTGAATAAAGAATTCAAGTAATGTTTTTTTTTTTATTTGCTTTGGTTACAAATATACCTGCAAAGCATACATACTGAAATACTTATTGTCTGCACATCTGATGCGATTGGCTATAAAAAAGTCTAATATAGGCTACCCTTCAAAAGGAAATAACTGGCTATATCTGCAAAACAAGTTGAATTTATAAATAACCATTAATGTCTACAGCAGATTTCTCCTATTTAAATATTGTGACCAATGCCTATTACTCCAGCTGTCCACAAACCTGCAGTATGCATGAATTGTATGACACACTTCATCCTTTTCTTCACAAATTGGATTTCCTTGGCAAATGCTTAATATATTTCATCTTTTAAGTTTACTGACAAGTAAGCAATGGTATGTGGGTATTTTTTGTTATTTGTTTCTCTTTATACTGACACAGGCAGGTCTTATGGTAACAATGGGATAGGGTAGAGACCTCTGCACATGGTAAGAGTGTGTTTAGGGGTTGTAGTAAGGATAGTAAGGATGTAAAGGAGAGGGCATATAAGTCTCTGGTTAGACCCCAATTAGAGTATTGTTCCAGTGTATGGGACCCTCGCCAGGATTACTTGATTCAAGAACTGGAAAAAATCCAAAGAAATGCAGCTCGATTTGTTCTGGGTGATTTCCGACAAAAGAGTAGCGTTACAAAAATGTTGCAAAGTTTGGGCTGGGAAGAACTGGCAGAAGGAAGATGAGCTGATCGACTAAGTGGTATGTTATGCTTACAATATTGTGATTTTTTAATTCCACCAATTGTATTGAAAAGGTGGAATAAAAAATCACAGTATTGTAAGCATATTATAGCAAATTCAGTACGAGTCTAATCATGGGATTAGTTACATGTAAGTAGTATGTTCCGAGTTGTCAGCGGAGATATGGCGTAGAATTACCTTAGTAGACGAATAAGTTTGAGTGGCGTCTTTAAAAGTAGGAAAGATCACAATATGAAGATTAAGTTGGATTTCAAGAGGACAAAACGGGGCAAATATTCATTTATAGGAAGGGGAGATAGAGACTGGAATAACTTACCAAGGGGAATGTTCAATAAATTTCCAATTTCTGTACAATCATTTAAGAAAAGGCTAGGAAAACAACAGATAGGGAATCTGCCACCTGGGCGACTGCCCTAAATGTAGATCAGTATTGATTGACCGAGTCTGTGCGACATAAAACTAGTAGCGAGAAAGATTTTTAACATTAAAATATTAATCTTACACTGTTCTCTTTCTATGCAGATGATTGGTGAAGCAGCAGGCTGAGGCATCAATGCTTATGGCCAAGGCTGCGCTACAGCAGGCTGAAAATGGACGTCTGCAAAACGAAACAACAGAGAGGCTTATTGGAGTGATTGAAAATCAGTCTATAGTTAAGGAGCGATTCCTGGCTGTAATTGAAAAAATTAATAAATATCTTGACTAAAGTGATTATTACTCTTTCTCCATTATTTTTGTACCCTCATTCAGTAGTCTCTAATCAGAACTTTCTAAGGATTGCGATATGTGGTATGTCTGTCAGACTACCTAAGTTTTCGCACTGCTTAATTTCAGACACTCTCTGAACTTGCATTCGGGAGATAACAAGTTCAAAACCTACTATCAGCAACCCTAAAGATTGTTCTCTCATAATCCACACAAGGCAGCCGTAGCTGTATCTTAATTAAGGCCACGGTTGCTTCCTTCCCAGACCTAAACCTGTCCTATCCCACCATCATTGCCATCTGTGTCGATGCAATGTAAAAAGCGTAGCATTTCAGACTCTTGTGCCTTTGAGTACTGAGTTGGTAAAAGCATGCAAAACTTCTTGTCATCAGAGGTTACCAAATGACGAAGCATGTAAAAATGTGGTGATAGGTATCTATTAATTTTTTTAAAATGATTTACATATGTCTGAGTAGGTCAGGTGGTAGAGCACTGGCCTTTTGAACTCAAGTTGGCAGGATTGATACTGAATCAGTCCAGTGGTATTTGAAGGTTTTTGAATATGCCAGTGTCACATTGTTACGTATTGGAACATAAAAGAATATCTATCGGACAAAATTCCAGCAACTCCGAAAGCCTCGAAAGTAGTTGGTGGGACAACAAAAGGCATTATTATAAAATTGTATATTATATACCTTATTATAGTTGGACAAAAGAAGTTTATTATAGTTTATCTCTAACCCTAATTGCAGAAGAAACATATAAACTGAAGGTAGTGAGTAATTACCTATCCCTTTGCAATATCTCTACTGAAAGTAGTTCCAAGGACAGTTTCATCCTGTGTATTTATCCTAACCTAGCCTGTGTCCTTTCGTGAATACCCTACTGTGTAAGAAACTGAGTAAAAGTTATGAAGATTCGTTTATTGAATTATGCTTTATTTGATTGTATGGTAATCACAAAGAATGGATAAAAATACAAAACTGCACTAGGTCAACATCTGATAGCATCAGAAGTGAGATTGAACAGGTTGTTAGGGCTTCCAAAGTAAGAACACCGATGACAGCACTGAACGAGATGTCCGGTACTCTGCTTCTCTACACCAATCTCACACTGCTGAGCTGATCTTGTGCTGGAAGTAGTTGCAGCAGCCATGTCTAGCCCAAATTATGTTGAGGGAGCACCAAAGATTTGTTTTTAAAATTACAATTTGCTTTACGTCACGCACGCACACACACATCTTATGGCAACGATGGGATAGGAGTGGGAACGAAGCAACCATGGCCTTAAGTCCCAGCATTTGCCTGTTGTGAAAATGGGAAACCACGGAAAACAATCTTCAAGGCTGTCAACAACAGGGTTTAAACTCACTATCTCCGAAATGCAAGCTGACAGCTATGTGGCCCAAATTGTGCAGCTACGCGCTCGGTACCAATTCTTTCTTTGCACGATCCAATGTACCGGGCGAGTTGGCCGTGCAACTGTGAGCTTGCATGCGGGAGATAGTGGGTTCGAATCCCACTGTCGGCAGCCTTGAGGATGGTTTTCCGTGGTTTCCCATTTTCACGCCAGGCAAATGCTGGTGCTGCACCTTAATTAAGGCCACGGCCATTTCCTTCCCACTCCTAGGCGCTTTCCTATCCCACTGTTGACGCAAGACCTATCTGTGTCAGTGCGACGTAAATCAAATTATAAAAAATATACATATATCTTATGTTTTCGTAGATGACTCATCCTTCCAGCTTTGATTTAATCAAACCCATCCCCATATCTGTTGAATAGGACAATCCCATCTCTTAGTTTAATCTTTTGACCCAATCTTTAGCTAGAAGCTGTCAGAGGTGCATCATTCATGAACTTACCAAAGATATATCTTCTAGATTATGCACAGCCTTGTTCGTTATTACTTAAATATCTCAATATCAGTTTGGCCCCCTTATGTCGCTACTGAGGAAACGTCAAACTAGTCTAAAATGTTTGGAGTTTTGCAGTTACCATATAAGAAGTAGGATATATTTCCCAAGTAATTTAATTTTTTAAACTGTGGTTTTTACTATTTGAAAAATAATTTGAAGCCGATTACTTCATTAATACATAGAGAACGCAAGTTCTGTACTAAAGATACACTAGGCTTGCAATATTACCACACAATATGGAAATTACAGAAAAATGGGAGCAAGATGTCCAAGACTCCATCTTAAACTTCAATGCCATAAGCCTATCAGTAATTCTTGGAAAATGAGATTACAACACGTTCATTGAAAATATATTAGGTTATAGTATAGTTGTCAAGAGAGGGATAATGCCAAGGAAGTAAGTGAAAATAAAATACCTTATTATCATTTGTGTTATAGTATTTTTTATTTAATTTGAAAACCATGTAATATGAGGGTTGGGTCATAAAACATGGCAACTGTGTTTCCTAACATTTCCACAGGGCTACCATGCAAAGATCATGTCTGGGAAAGTAAGACACTCACAACACAGGGTCTCTCATATATATACATACATACATTTATTGAACATAACAGGCGACTTCGCCCCTATACATGTTCACATGCAATAATAATAATAATAATAATAATAATAATAATAATAATAATAATAATAATAATAATAATAATAATAATAATAACGATAAAATGAATAATAAATAATAATAATAATAAAATGGATAATAATAATAATAATAATAATAATAATAATAATAATAACGATAAAATGAATAATAAATAATAATAATAATAAAATGGATAATAATAATAATAATAATAATAATAATAATAATAATAATAATAATAATAAGGATAATAATAATAAGAATAATTAGCAGTCATTTGCTGAAGCAGTTCACTCACTCAGTGTTCATCCAGTGTCCTTATTTGCTCTGTACTTGCGTCACATTCTTGTTACTGACCTACACTTGATCAATAATCAAACAACAACACTCAGCATTTCAGCACTTGCATTCCAGCTAACTTTAAAACAAACAGACCATGCAATCCTGTCCTCTTACCCAACTCCACCTAACTAAGTACTCAGTCCCTATATTCTCTAATCCATTAGAATTTTAACATACTATCCCCTTCCCTTATACAGATAACTATTCCACCCCCCTATTCCCCTGCCCACCCTCTAACTCACTCTCCTTCATTTTACTCTCGCAGGCCTTTTTTGTCGCACAAAAATACCTGTTCAATTCACCCCCTTTTTCCCATTGTTTAATAATCCATCTCAGTATTGCGTTCTCATCCCCTCTCCCCAATATTTCCCGATGCTCGGCACTCAATAATCCATGTCTTAACCCCCTCGTTACCTCACAGTCTCTTAGCAAGTGAAACTCATCATTCACATCTCCACAAAGTACACACCTTGTCTTATCCCTCCCCTGTAACCAGCCTGTATTCCTTGGCAAACCTAAAAGCCACCACATCATCCCATATCGTTTTGACCTATCGACGTATCTAATATTCAACCCTGCTATATCCTCTATTTTCGTCAAAACAGTCAGCGAATTTCTTAGTCTGCTTTCCCCCAATAATTTCTGCCTATGGATATCTCTAATTCTCCTTTCCAGTATATTCATCCCGCTCACTTCTGTCTTTGACCAAACCTCCCCCCACAGGTGACCTAATCCTTTCCTCTCCAAATATCCCTTTATTTTTTCTAACCATCCACCCTTATACATGCTCTTAAATTGCTGTACATATGCTGCCTGTAATACTCTCCCACCTTCCTGTCTTTTTAAATTCATCCAGTATCTAACTATTCTTTTCACACCCTCTGATTCCAAATCCTCCCCACACATTAATTCCGCCCCTACATTTGCTGTACACCTCGGTAAGCCCATCACTAACTTAGCAAAACTACTAACAATCCTTCTTAGTTCCTCTCTTTTCTCATCCAGCCCCCAAACTTCTGCTCCGTATAATACCCTCCCAACGATTACCGACCTGAACACGAGTCTCAGTGTTTTATAACTGATCCCCGGGTACTTGAGTAGCAAATTTCTGACTGAGGCTAAGGCTGCCAATCCTCTATATTTCACTCTTTTGATCTGGTCACTCCAAGTTCCTTTATCATTAAAAATAACTCCTAGATATTCCAACTTCCTTACCTGTTCCAATCTTTCTCCCTGAATTACCCAATTTCCTTCTATCTTTCTTCTTTTGTCCACCTGTACTACCAATATTTTAGACTTATTTCCATTAATTTTCAATCCCCATTTCCCCGCAAATAGCATCACTGACTCTAAGGCCCTATTCATCGCCCCTGAAGTTAGCGTCATCAATAACACATCATCCGCAAATATCAGTCCTGGTACTTCCAAACCATTAATTACTGGTACAGCCCAATTTTCTGCCCCAAACCCCTCTAAAATATCGTTGATAAATAAAATAAACAGTATTGGCGATAACTTGCATCCTTGTTTTAAACCCACCTTGGACTCTAATGGTCCACTCATTCTCCCTTCTCCCAATTTTACACAAAACCTGACGTCCCTATATATTCCTTCCACTGCCCTCAACATCTTCTCCGAAATCCCTAACCTACCTAATTTCTCTAGTAGGGCCTCTCTATTCACCTTGTCAAAAGCTTTCTCAAAATCTATTGCTGCTACATAAACCATACTTCTAGCCATATTCTTATACTTTTCTAAAATAGTCTTTACTATCATTATATTATCCACTGTTCTTTTCTTTTTCCTAAATCCCCCTTGGTAATCTATCAAAATTTCATTTTCTTCCGCCCACCCGCTTATTCTGTTCGCTAGCACCCCAGTATATATTTTACTCAAAGAATCCAACAGAGATATACCTCTATAACTGTTCACATTGTTCCTACTACCCTTCCCCTTGTATATAGGGCATATAATTCCTGTTTCCCATTCCTTAGGGTAATTTCCTCCCTCAAATATCCTATTGAATAGTTTAACCATGCCCTCTATCATTATCTCATTTTTACTAATTTCCTTCCAAAACTTGTTATTTATACCATTACACCCCCCGGCCGACTTCGCTCTGGCTCTGCTTATCACTCTCCGGATTTCCTCTCTTGTGATTTCTTTATCCAGGTCATAAATTGCCACTCCCCTATTCCTCCAAATTACTTCTTCTCCCGAACCTCTCCATCTATCACCCCCCTTTTTTCCTAGTAATTCATCAAAGTGCCTGACCCATTGCACTTCCTCAATACTCGTTCTCTCTATATTCCTTCCACTCTTAATAATTCTATTAATCTTATCCCAAACTCTCTCAAAATTGTTTGTCTTGCAGTCATTATTTATGGCTTCCATTTGTTCCTCTAACCACGTCTTTTTTGTCTCAGAGATTTTCTTTTTATACTCCTTCCTCAATCTACAGAAAAACTCCCTTTCTTGGCTCCCACCTTTCCTTCTATATTCTCCTAACGCGTCCATCACCTTCCTCCGCAATCCTTCACACTCCCTATTAAACCATTCTTCTCCCTCTTTGTTATTTCCTTTTCTAGCTTTCACCTTCTGCGCTATCATCTTTATTGGCTGTAGCAACAATTCCAAGGCTTTATCAGTATTATTCTCTTCTAACGCCCCTTCCCATCCATATTTCAGAAGATGTAGCTCCTCCTTTACTACCCTATTCCAATCCCGGCCCACCTTCTCTGTCCATTTATACTTATTATAACCACTCCCTCGTTTATCCTTTGTCTCATCTTCCTTCATTGTACACTTCTCTTCCTCCCTTTTCAGCATAACCCTCACCGGGAAATGGTGTGATTCAATCCAATCTCCTATTTCCATACTTACAACTTCCTCAATCATCCCTTCCGAACTTAAAACCATATCTATCACACTACCCCCTTCTCCGTAACATATGTCAATTTCCCCGTCCTGTCACCCTCTATCCACCCCATTCAGAATATACAAATTTCCCACAGCACACATCTCTAGGAGCTTCTCTCCATAACTATTTGTAATTTTGTCCTCACTCCTTCTACTTTCCAACAAACACATTCCATCCTCCCTACTATAAACTGGGCTCTGTTCTCCTATTCTCGCGTTCCAATCCCCAAATAACAACATATCCTCCTCACCTGGATACATTCCCCTTATCCTACCAATATCCACCAATAACTCTTCAAAAAAATATTTATTTGCATATGCTGAATTACTAGGGTGGCAGTAAACAAAAGCTAGATTTATTTTCTTCCTCCTTCCCTCACTCCCTCCCAAATTCAATCTCAGCCATATGGTCTCCATCATATCGGTCTCTATATCCTCTACTCTTTCACTAATTTCTTCCCTAATTAGAACTATCATCCCTCCTGGTGCTCGTCCCTTATTCCTCTCTTTTCTTCTATATTTATATTTTATCTCAAACCCCTTCCATGAAATCTTCCTCCCTGTTTCCAACCACGTCTCCAAGAGTGCCACAACATCAAAACTTTCAATTACTTCCCGAACTTTCTTGTTTCCTAATTTGTTCCTTAGTCCCTCAATATTCACACATCCTATTTTCCAATATAGTTATAACTTTCCCTCCCTCCCTTCTAGGTCTCCCCCTCTATTCTTACTTCTAGTATTTATCGACCTCTCTTCCTCTGTATCCTCCATCCCTTTACGTACTTTTCCCCATATGTCTTTTAAGCTCTTACTTCTGACTTTACTCATAATTTTTTTACCTTCTTGTCGATCTGTCTCCTCTTGGCCTTTCTTGTTCACTACACCACTGCACCCTGTTCTCACCCCTTCTTGCTGCTCACCCCCACTCACCCCCTCACTATTTTGGACTTCTGAATCCACCTTCCTTTGTCCTTTCTTGCTCACTGCACCTCTACACTCTACTCTCCCAGTTTCTTGCTGCTCACTCTCACCGTCCACTTCACTATCTTGATCTTCTGTCTCCCGGCTGCACTGCCCATTCTCTTCCGAGATGCTCTGCTCTCCTGCCACGTCCCTCCTCCTCTTCTTTTCTTCTTTCTTCTTCCCATCTTGCCTTGTCCTCTCACCACCCTCAACCCTCTCGTTTTCGTCCATTTCCTTTAGCTTCGTCACTGAATGTACTCTAACCCATCGCCCGTTTGTCACCTCCAACCTCAGACCTCTTATTCGGGCCTTTAGCCCCTGGTTCCTCGCTCTCCATAGGTGCCTATTCAAGATCTTCATATTTTCACTTCCTTCTCTTCCCATGTCTCCTTTCACCCCTATTTTCAGCCCTTGTAAATTCTTGCTGTTACCTAACACAGTTTCTGCCATTAAGGTTGAGAACAATTTAACCCTAATTGGCCTCCGACCTTTGATTTTACCAACTCTCTCTACATCATCTATGTCTATCTCACTAAAGTTTATCTTCATTGCATCACGTATAACTTCCACCACCTTATACAGGGTGTTAGGTGTATACGTGCAGATATTTATTGTAGCAATAGAGAACGATGTGACGAACCACTATATATCAAACTTTTAGTAATCCTCGGAAGTTATTTTCGAGAGCAAAGGGGTACGATGTTTTTAGAATAGATAGTATGCCTTGTTCTTGTGAATGAATAGGTTTCCTTTGATAACAGGCAAGTCACGCGCCATCCCTGCCAAACTGGTTTCTGTTCTGTTTATGTTTAAGAGCAAGTGGACTACTGTGACAGCTGAGCGCTCCCTATTCAATGCCTCGAGATGTTACGTAATATACTTGCCAAACTGGTTTTATGTTTACGAGCAACTGACCTACGGTAACAGCTGAAGGCTACCAGTCTACAACATGTTACGTTACATTATCGCCAGACTGGTTTGATGTTGTATTTAGTTTCCGTCTTAGGGGTTTCAGACAACACTAGTTATCGGTTTCGGACCCTGGAGATGTATTGAATTCTCAGCGTTAATACTGGTTCATTTGCTGTTACGTCCTTTAGGGGATAGGGATATCTGTGGTCGTCAGCCCTGTGGTCTAGTGAGTATGGAAATGACCTGAAAACCTGTGTCGGTGCGCGACCTGTACGAGCGTGTGATATAATTATTGGTTGGGATACGCACGCCGGGACGTGAAATGCGGTACGATCCCCGTTGTGCATTGCGTAAAGGTAGAAGAAGGAAGACAGTTCCTTGCGCCAACGAACAAATGCATGGCATAGGATATCCATATGAGTAGAATCAGAATTGAATTCTCGAAGCACATCGAACGTTTTGTTTCAAACGAAAAATGGACATATTATACAACTAAGTAAATTAAACGTACCTATATTTCGTGCTTCCTGCCTGGTTGAGTGGCTAAAACGGTTGAGGTGCCAGCCTTTTGACTCCAGCTTCGCATGTTCGAACCTGGCCCCGTGCAGTGGTATTTGAAGGTGCTCAAATACGCCAGCCTCGTGTCGGTATATTTACTGGTACACCGAGCTCGATAGCTGCAGTGGCTTAAGTGCTACCAGTATCCAGTATTCGGGAGATAGTGGGTTCGTACCCCACTGTCGGTAGCCCTGAAGATGGTTTTCCGTGGTTTCCCATTTTCACACGAGGCAAATGCTGGGGCTGTACCTTAATTAAGGCCATGGTTGCTTCCTTCCCACTCCTAACCCTTACCTGCCCCGTCATCGCTATAATACCTATCTGTGTCGGTGTGACGTAAAGCAACTTGTCATTCGAGCCAAGACACCACTGTGGTTCAGAATATCCTCTGGTGCTTAAACATACGTTCACGGAGGTCATCCGAAGTGGTTACCTCAGTTCGGTATACTTTGTTTCTCATGTCCCCCCAGGCATAACAATCCACTGGAATAAGGGCTGGCCAATTGATAGTTCCACAGCGTCCTGTCTACCGTTGAGGAAATGTTTGCACCATCGTGTAAAATCCACGTGGTTCGGCGTAGTCGAAGCGACACGTCCTCTGAAAGCTCCAGTAACGTACTGTATCTACTGTACAGGAGCAAGATAACATTAATAAAAAGATGTAACCGACCTCCAACTACACCCATCCTGATATTAATTAGAACCGGTGCTGAAACTGCCTTGTCCTATTGAATGGGGATATTCCACAGCTCATGAGTGGGATATAGTGGGTTCCAACCCGTCTGTCGGCAGCCCTAAAGGTGGTTTACCGTGGTTTTCCATGTTCACACCAGGCAAATGCTGGGGCTGTAACGTCATGAATGCCACGATCGCTTCCTTTCCGATACTAGCCCTTTCCCGTCCCATCGTCACCATAAGGAAAGCTACACCGATCAAATTTATGCAAGTAAGGTGATTGGTACCGGTCTGAGTGTCTGAGACCGTTGAGGTCCTTATCTTCCGACCTCCAACTTGGCAGGTTCAATCTTGGCTCAGTCTGATGATATTTGATGGGGCACACATACGTCAGTCTCGTGTCGTAGAACTACTGGCACGTAAATGAACTCCTGCGATATGAAATTTCGTCACCTCAGCGTCTCAGAAAACGGTATAAATAGTATGTGGGACGTAAAGCAAAATAACGCTAATAAAAAGACGATTGGTCAAAGAGACAGACTTCCCACTGCATCCGACCAGATATTAATTGAGAGCCGGTGCTAGAGGTTGCCTTGGTATACTAAATATTAAACACTCCTTCTATAAAAATTGCCTCATGTGTCACTAATACACTTGACAGAAATTCTGGATTGAGTGCTTGATCAATTAACCAGCGGCAGAAATCCACTCTTAAATCATCACCGAGCTTGATAGTAGCAGTCGCTAAAGTTCGAACAGTATCCAATATTCGGGATGTACTGGCTTCGAATCCCTCTGTCGGCAGCTTTAAAGATGATTTTCCGTGGTTTTTCATGTTCACACCAGGCAAATGCTAGGGCTGTACCTTAATTAAGACCACGGTTGCTTCCTTCCCGATCCTAGTCCTTAGTTATATCTGTCGCCATAAAACCTATCTGTGTCGGTGCGACGCACCGACACAGATAGGTCTTATAGGACGATGGGATAGCAAAGGCCTAGGAGTTGGAAGGAGGCGGCCGTGGCCTTAATTAAGGTACAGCCCTAACATTTGCCTGGTGTGAACATGAAAAACCACGGAAAACCATCTTCTGGGCTGCCGACAGTGGGATTCGAACCCATTATCTCCGGGATGCAAGCTCTCAGCCATGCGTCTCTAACCGCACGGCCAACTCGCCCGGTAATAATAATAATAATAATAATAATAATAATATTTTTTGCTGCCGGGCAGAGTGGCTCAGACGGTTGAGGCGCTGGCCTTCTGACCCCAACTTGGCAGGCTCGATCTTGGCTCAGTCCGATGGTATTCGAAGATGCTCAAATAAGTCAGCCTCGTGTCGGTAGATTTACTGGCGCGTAAAAAGAACTCCTGCGAGACTAAATTACAGCACCTCAGCGCCTCCAGAAACAGTAAGAGTAGTTAGTGGGACGTAAAGCAAATAACATTGCCGGTATTATTATTATCAGGTCGTTAGGAGCTGAAAAGCAGGGAAGAAAATAGTAAAATATGCGTGGTGTGTGAGGAAACAAGATGAAATGTACTTCACCCGTGCCTACATCGCTCGCAGTAGTTTACTACAGGATAGTATGCGTAAGACCAGAACCAGGTCTCTTTGCGATGAGTCAGGTGTATCTTCGTATTGTGGTTAGCACTAGAGGACAAAGTGTGACAAACAGGTTTTGTGTATAAACATCAAACATGCACATCAACAGACACACACACGCAATGTACCCAAACCAGTACAGTGTAGAATGAAGAACTGCCAGGCTGTGTTCAAGGTCAATATCTAGCGTTTTAACAAGCACGTCTTCCGTGTGTTGTGTTCAGCTTGCGCCACGTACAAGGCAATCGCGAACTGAAACTCTAGATTTATAATTTTTGTTACCGGTACTTCAATTTTTCTGCTCGGATTTATGAGAATATCGAACTATCGAGACTCAAAATACTACATCGATTGAGAACTGAACTCCCAACTCAATACGCTGCAGAAATGGCGTAACATCTGACATACCAATGTGAAACACGTAGGAATTGTTCAAGTGATCTCCCTGGACTACTCTGCAGGCTTCACTTCTCCGTACCCGGCGAGTTGGCCATGCTGTTAGGAGCGCACAGCTGTGAGCTCGCATCTGGGAGATTGGGGCTTCGAACCCCAATGTCGGCAGCCTTGAAGATGGTTTTCCGTGGTTTCCCAAGTTCACACCAGGCATTGCGGGGGTTGAACCTTCATTAAGGCCACGACCACTTTCTTACCATTCATAGGCCTTTCTTGTCCGATTGTCGCCATAAGACCTCTCTGTGTTGGTGCGACGTAAAGCAACTAACAAAAGAAAATCACTTCTCCGAATCCAGTCTTCCGTAATATCCATTGGAGATCTGGCGGGCCATTTGATGGGTCCATGTCGTCCTATTCGCCATGGACCAAAGGACTGATCCAAATGATCACGCAGTAAGCGGCTTATATCAGGTGGTGGACCATCGTGTAAAAACCACATGTTTCGGCGTAGTCGAAACGGAGCGTCCTCTGAAAGCTCTAATAACGTACCTATGAGGAACTCCAGGTAAGATACCCCTATGAACTGTGCAGGTAAGATGATGATAATAATGTCATTGGCTTTACGTCCCACTAACTACTTTTCACGGTTTTCGGAGACGCGGATTTGCAGGAATTTAGTACCATAGGAGTTCTTCACGTACCAGTAAATCTACTGACACAAGGCTGACATATTTGAGCACCTTGTCAAGACTGGACTCAGAAGGCCAGTGCCTCAACCGTCTGAGCCACTCAGCCCGGCAAGATGATTGGTGCAGCACTGCGTAATGTGCTGGCCTTCTGAACCCAACTTGGGAGGCTTGGTCTTGGCTCAGTCCGGTGGTATTTGAAGGTGCTCAAATACGTCAGTCTCGTGTCTGTAGATTTATTTGCATTAAAAAATACTGCGATAAAAAAATTCTGGCATTTCAGCGTCTCCGAAAACCGTGAAAATTAGTTAGTGGAACGTAAAGATATTATTATTATTATTATTATTATTATTATTATTATTATTATTATTATTAGTAGTAGTAGTAGTAGTAGTAGTAGTAGTAATATTATTTTTACGGAAGTTCTAATTAAACGGGTCCATTACAGTCATCATTTTACCTATCGGTACTTACTGTTCAGTAATAAGCCTTCCGTCCGCCTCTGTGGTGCAGTGGTTAGTGTGATTAGCTGCCACCCCCGAAGCTCGGGTTCGATTTCCAGCTCTGACAAGAAATTTGAAAAGTGGTACGAGGGCTGGAACGGGGTCCACTTAGCCCCGGGAAGTCAAATGAGTAGAGGTGGTCCGATTCCCACCTCAGCCATCCTGAAAGTTGTTTCCCGTAGTTCCCCCTTCTCCAGGCAAATGCCGGGATGGTACCTAACTTAAGGCCACGGCCGCTTCCTTCCCTCTTCCTTGTCTATCCTTTCCAATCTTCCCATACCCCCGCAAGGCCCCTGTTCAGCATAGCAGGTGAGGCAGCCTGGGTGAGGTACTGGTCATTCTCCCCAGTTGTATCCCCGATCCAATGTCTCACGCTCCAGGACACTACCCTTGAGGCGGTAGAGGTGGGATCCCTTGCTGAGTCCCATGAAAAACCAACCCTGGAGGGTAAACAGATTAGGAAAAAGAAGAATAAGCCTTCTATTAGAAATGCCCGGCGGCAATTCCACAGTAGGTCTTTTTCCTTCGAGCAGTGTTCACGATGGATGCAACTACGGTTTTTGAAATTTGTCTCATTAATAACAATTTCACTGAATACTTATAGCCTTTTCTTTCAGTGTCCACCGTCCTTTCAATGACCTAAAAAGTTAATGAATAAGCATAGACAACCCGCATTGTCTATTGTCAGAAATTCATCGTAGACTGTCGCAATAACAGCACAGAAATGTTGCGCCCATATTTCATTTACTTATTAACCATTTCCTTTCATTTTGTCAGCTTGGATCACTGAGTAATGCCATTGACGTCTTAAAAATCGCGCACAAATACACAACACTTGATTCGCACGTATGTGCTTGTACGGATCTTCGACGTCACTGTAAGGATTCTGTGTACTTTTCACACAGAGTACCCTACACCGGTTTTCGAGTACAGCAAGTGACCTGGCACGTGAGTCATCCTCTTCTACTTGCCAAGCCTTTAGGGGAAGTGCACAACAACATGTGTTGGCCTGCGATAAGAAACAGGTTCAACAAGCCCTATACTCGGCTACTGTACTTCCGCTACGCGTGGACAGAATGACATCACCGGCGTATCCTGCTACGGCCGTTCAAAACACATTAGGTCCTGAAATTTTTGGCTCAGTTATGGGCAAACTAATAGGACAAGGTAAAAAGTACATAGCATATATTATAAGATGTATTTTTCTTAGCCGACTAGCTTAATATCTGCACGTATACACCTAACACCCTGTATATCAGCTCAATCTTGCTCTCTCTCGCCCCTTCCTCAACTCCATATATAAATATGGCTTTTTTCAATTCCTCCTGCCTGTACCCCTCCGCTTCTTTCTTCATCTTCATCACCTCCTCTTTCAGATGTTTCAATTCCCCTCTCAATAACTCGATTTCTTTCTCGTTACTGACCACTCTCCTGCTCGATTCCTCTGTCTTCGTTTCAAGCCATTTCTTCATGTTCCCTATCTCCTTTCTCTGCTCCTCCATCATGTCCTTTATTTCCTGCACCTTATCCCATTGACACTTTTCCTGCATAACTTCACTTACAACCACCCTGAGTGCGGCCAAATCCTCCGTACTATATTTTCCACTGGTATTTGGGCCTGGGTTTACTTCCACCCCCCCAATAACCAGTAGCACTGCTATCACTGTCACCACCAGCACCGCTTCACTCATTTTCAATCCGCCCGTACTTATCACCAATCCACTCCTGGTCTCCTTCTTCTGCCTTGCCTGCCATTTCCCAATAGCGGCCCGGTACTGTTCAATGCCGACCATGTTTACAGCACGCACTTCACTACGCAACCTCTCTCCTCGACCGCTCGAGCTAGACTGGGTCTCTCATATAAATTCAGACCAAACACATGATGGTCGTGTTCTGCGCTACAGCAGCTGCTTCAGCTGAACTTGTGTCACGCGTGGCCGCCTTGCTTTAAGTGTGTATACAATCTTATACGAAATCTTACCTTACAAAAGATGCTGGAAGTGTTGTCCTTCCTGGGTTATACAGCCACTGTATCTGATAACCACATTCTGCCTTACACAAGTGAGTTCTGGCACTGTAATGTTTGTGATTTCATTTCCTCCAATGTATGTGGATTTGTTAAATACACTTTTTCTTTCAGTTTACCCCACAAATAAACGTCACGCACAGATCTGGAGAACGAGGAGGAAATAGACCAGCACTGATCTCTATGTCTGCAAACACTTCCAAGATTGTATGAGCAGGGGCTGAATCTTGTGTAAACTACCCAAGCAAATTTTCTTCTTTCATTAAGTGATTGAAGAATGGCTTCTAAAAGTCATCTTGGTACCTCTCTGCATTTACCATTGTCTCAAAAAAAACCTAAGGTAAATTATTCATCTTGCACTAACAGCACACCAAACACCAATCTTCCTATCACAATAAGGGACTTCATAAACACCATTAGGATTTTCTGCACACCAATAGCAAGAGAGTTATGACTGTTCACACGACCATTAAGATGAAACCGGAACTTTTACATACGAAAATGCGGTGTTGCAATGATAACTGCCTCACCGTGTTAACAGCCGAGATTCAGACTGGCAACTTATGCTTGACAGGTCGAACACGTGCAGGCTGCTTGCTAGGTCAAGGACTATGCACGTTCCTCCCATACTGCAGCTGCCGTGGCGCAGAGTACAAACGCCGTGAATTTATATGAGAGACCCTGTACGTGGACAAAGCACGAGGTTGCAGTGCATTGGACATTACCACGCACAGGGTGATAGGGCTACAATAGAGTCAGGCTCTGTGCAGAATGGATGTAACGAGGCAAGAACAATGTTCAACCACCAAGCTAGCCATTCATCAGGGCCACAATGCCAAAGAATGCAAGAGCGCTTGTGTAAGCTGTGGGGAATTTTGCCCTTCCATAACAAACCATTGCAAGATGGGCAGCGACATTTCATCATGGACATGAAACAAGTAGCAACGTACAATTGTCCAGAAGACCTGTTAGTGTCTGGATTGATGTGTTACATGCAGTAATTACCCAGTGCATGGATGTGGAAAGAAAATGGATACTACTTCAATTACAAGCCAAACCAGGCAATGAAAGATGAACCATCTATAAGAATTTAATGGGAGATATTCATCAACATAAAACTGCAACACAGTGGGTGCCACGTGCACTCACCGACATGCAAAAGTGAACATGGTATGCCATATACTGTGAACACTTGGTAAGATACCAGCAGGAAGGTGAACAAATGTTGGAGGGAATGGTGATCGTGGATGCATCTGAGATTAAATGCCAGTCTGCAGAATGGCGACATGTAGGATCACCACGAAAACAGATGTTCTGGCAAAATCTTTCCCCTGTGAAACAGGTGGTTAATTGTGGCTCACAATGTCAGAAGCGTGATTGTGTGTCACTTTGTTCTACCTGCCACATCGGTGACAGCAACGTACTACTGAACCCTCCTTCAGAGATGGTTAAGTCGTGCCATTAGGAACAAATGCCTGGATCTTCTCAACATTGCATACTCGGCATTAATCACACATTCCATTTGTGTGGAAGATCCTGCATTAATGCAGAAAAAAAATAGTTGTCATGACTTATGAGCCAACATTGTATAATGAACACAGTTGACATCTTCAGAAAACACTCTACACTTTACAACATCTCAGATACTGTTTATATTTTTGTTCACAGTCTACTTTATTCCTACAGATACCTGTTTCCTATTTAATAGATAAAATGTTAATCATTACAAAAAGATGTCTCGATCAAATACATTTCAATAAGAAAAGCATTTCACAAACAAATTAAATAGCAGTTACTACTGTACACTATTGGAATATTGGTCAATTACATTGTCACTGATATTCCAACATTCTTTTAAAACAGAAATGTCTATATTTATATCATCATTACAACAAATTGTAATTTTCATGACTAGTTGTATGAGCAGGAATTATAGATTGTTATAAATTGTTCACTTTGCATTGATTAAGGCTTCGATGACAGGACAATGCTAATTCAAAATTATCATCATTCTGGGTGAAGTCTACAACACCAAAAATGACTGATTTGAGACACTGCTATACACTTGATAGGGTATTTAATTTGGCATATAAAACTATTTTGGTAAAGAAATTCATTCATGTGCCATAAATTGAATTTATTACTAGGGCAGAACTTGTTAATAGTGATTTTTGCCTAGTTACAAAGTACAGATTGTTGTCACAAACATTGTCGGAAAATTAAAACCAAAGTATATAAAATCTAAGATTTGGGATTAGCAACATCTGCCAAAATGATAATATACAGCTCTCTCTTACACATTCTTCCACCATTTGAATATCGCTCCTTTTGTTTATCAGGATATGAAACACATAACATGAATCTAAGAAGAAAGTATGGGCTAGGTCATTACTTTGATTTCTGAAAGCCAATACCGGCAGGCTATTGTGTCAAGCATTCAGGGCATGAAAAGACAACTGAAGTAAAATTTTACTTCACTGAAGAAAGCTTGTGATCAAACCCAACTCGTTCAACTAGGACTAGGAAATGGACAGAACGATAAAACACAGGCCTACATGCCGTTTGTCAACAGCATAATTTGCCTCGTCATTTTATCATTTACATACATCATTTCAAGGATACATAGCAATTAAATATTACATAATCAGCAGGGCTCTTTACATATAGTAGTACTTCAGAAACTAAAATGTGTCAGATATGACAGCTGAGTGGCAAAGTCATTCGTTTCATTCCAAAGTAGCAGCCGCAGTTTGACTTGCGGCCAATGCAAATGGAATTTTTGAAATGAAAAGTCACGATTATGAGAAAGATAGATTTAAAATACTTCATTCATTTCATCACAACTTGCAATAATTTATACCTCTCAACTACAAGAGTATGCCAGGGTGGTATCTGTCATACTACTTCTGGCCTCTTCCCAATCCTAGCCCCAGTTACACAAAAACACATGAACATGGGTACAAACTTACAAAAAATATGGGCTACTGATGATGTCTCAATACACTAAAAACAACAATAAAATACAGTTTAACTTCTCAGTGATAGTTAGGCAAGCAATTGTGTACTTTACTTAATGTCTTCCATAGTGTCTAGTAATAAGGCTTTGCTGGATCCTCTGAGCTACAGCACGCCTTTGATTTGCGTTGTTTTCTTCTTCACCAAGCAGAGGCTCTTCGTTTACTCTATGAATACGACCCTGTTCTTCCACAGCATCAATTTCAGCATTGTCCAAACGATGAGCAATTCTCATGTTATGGAGTACAGCACAGGCATTAGCTATCATCCCAGACATGACAGGGTCATACATTAGCTGTCGTTGCTGAGAAAGGCACCGGAACTCTCCCTTCAATACCCCAAAGAGCTGTTCAACAACAGGTCTTGCAGCACACAATTCTTCGTTGTACTGGAATCGTGGTGTTCCACGTATTTCATTTTTTAAAGGGGTCACAAGACATGGCTCCAGGTCATAACCATCATCACCTGCAATATAATAATGCATTTTATTACTTGTGATTTGTAAGAGTCAAAATGGAAAGATTATCAGCCTCATACATTATCATTTGCATTACATGTTGTCCTTTAAGCTCTCCTGTACCTATTGAACACAGAAGTGCACAGTTACCTATAAGCCACGTGTTGCGTTCACCATAGGTGAAGTTCCTTTCCATCGCTCTTCTTGCAGCCGAATTAGACCAAACGTAAGCATCATGCCGAGCCCCAGGATATCTGGCATTAATATTCAAAATTTTCAAATCTGGATCACATATCTAGAAGCAAACCAACAATTACATTACCTACTATACATGAATAACAGATTGATAATGATAATAGTATGAAATGGAATTACAATCGTACTTACGGCTTGCACATTCAGTGTATGGTCACCCCAATGATTTACATAAGCTTCCTCATGCTCTTTAGGTGCTATGATTTTCAAATATGTGCAGTCTATAGCATCAAGAGTGCCTGGAAAGGGCTGCCGAGCATCTCGGAACTTCTGAACCGCAGAATAGCGTTCTTCTGCAGTCATTGGAAAATATACCCTACCCATTGTCTCAGAAGCAATTCATTTATGCTTCTTGTAACAGCACGGACACATCGGCTCACTGATGGCTGACTAACTCCAAGCTCCCATTCTTCACCAACAGCACCCTGATATGAGCCTGTGGCATAAAACCTCAAGGCAGTAAGGACCTATAAAGATAATCAATCATTCATCACTGAGCTCCAAAAGACTGAATGAAAGGGCAGTACTAGTAAGCTAAAGAAAATTATTTTCATTCATTCATAGAGGTAACAAAAAATTAAATAAATAAGAAGACAGGAAAATATATAGTAGACCCACCTGGGTTTCAGCAGACAGCCCATGTGGTCGTTGGCGTTCCAGAGATAATGTAAGTGAATCTACAAGATCTCTGGCAGCATCTGGACTTAATCTAAAAAGATCAATGAATTCATCGTCGTGTAATGAAAATGCGTCACGGCTATTTCGCCACTCTCTTCTTTCTACCTGCCGTTGAAGTCTTTGTACTCGATGCTCGAGATGCATGAGATCCAAAGCAAGGTAAGCATTGGCCATATGCTTGAGTTAGAGGACAATATTTATTTACAAGGCCCTCAGTAATTAACTTAACCTCAGAATATACCTACATTTACAAGTTCTAACCCAAAGTATAATTTCCTAACCTACAAGTTCTAACGTTCGTACAATTACCTAACCTAATTCGTTTAACCCAACTACAAAATGTAAAATACCACTACACAATCCTTAATCTTGGCATAAAACACAACTCGTTATTAAACGAAGAAATATCTTTGTAAACAATAATTTCGTTCATCTACCACTCACAAACTTTAATACGGCAAATTGAATGACAAGACAAACCACATAGTAAGGTCATTTGTTTAAAATTCATTATGTGTAAAATAATAAAATACAGTGATCACATTCTTCCAATGCATCTTTTACAAGATATTGTTGAAATGCAGAGCACGACGACTTTGTGTGATGTGACTTTAGGCGTAATTATGTATAGTATACACAGCCGTCGTTAACACACAAACGATGGGTCAACAAGCCGACGGTCACCAATCGAAGATATTCGGTCCAAACAACAGCTTTCACCTACTATTATCGGTAAAGAAATAGTACAGAATAGCGCTCGCCGAACATAGTCGGAAGGTCGAGTAACCGATATCGAACAATGTCGGTTGGCATGTACGGAATAGCACCCCAGGATACTTACAGAATTTGGACAAGGCTGTAATATTTCACCTTTGTTGTTCGCAGTGTACATCGATCATCTGCTGAACGGTATA
This sequence comes from Anabrus simplex, assembly GCF_040414725.1. Classification (NCBI taxonomy): domain Eukaryota; kingdom Metazoa; phylum Arthropoda; class Insecta; order Orthoptera; family Tettigoniidae; genus Anabrus; species Anabrus simplex. The sequence goes on from NC_090268.1 coordinate 406,542,206, forward strand.
AAGTGGCAGGGAAGGATTCAGTTAGGTGGTAATGTAGTCAGCATTCTGGCCTATGCTGACTACTTGGTCTTAATGGCAGATTGTACTGAGAGCCTGCAGTCTAATATCTTAAAAGCAAAGTCAAAGCAAAGTCATCTCCGCACACCCTTGGAGGGTTGGAAGGAAAAGGCTTCCACTATCCGTAACCTCGGCACTTGATGGGGTAGATTGGTTAGCTCTACGCCCGGCCGCCTTTGCCCCCAGGAATTAACTTGGTACTCATTTTTTGTGTAAGCTGAATGAACCTCAGTGCAGTATACACCTCGGGAAGTTGAAATCTCATTTCTTAAATTTTACGACTTCCTGACGGGGATTCGAACCCACGACCTTCCGGGCGAACCGAGCAAGCCTTTACCGCCTCGGCCAGTCAGCCCCCAGTCTAATATCTTGGAACCTGTAAATATGTGCAATGAGTATGGTATGAAAATTAGCCTTTCAAAGACTAAATTGATGCCAGTTAGGCAGATAGATAGATATTTATTGAACGCAACAGGCGAATTTGCCCCGATACATGTTCACATGGACAGCTCACATCAAAAAGAAAAGAAATGCCGGATTCCCTGGGCATGCCATGGGGTACACTGGATACTCCGGAAACGTGACACTCTCAAGGTAGAATCACCACGGCAGCCATCCTCAGTCCCCCATGCCACACCCATCGTCTCCACTTAATATTAAGACACAAAATAAAATGAACAATAAAGGATAACAAAATGAAGAAGAAATCATATTTGTGACTACTACTACTGTCCGGTAAACACCCCTGGTGCGAAGAAGGCAGCCCTCCCGCTGATGACACGACCGGCCCTATCTGTGGGGCCCTAAGGAAGACACCAACAATCCTACCAGATGACAATGCGTTTCTATCACCAATCCATTGCGCCCTGCCACGAGAAACTCTTCTCCTCTCATATCTCGCCTCTCACATTTCTCTCTTCCTTTACTTATTTGGAGTGGGCCCGTCCCACTCCGTCTCCTTTCGGTTATGTCCTGCTCTCCCTTGTCCATTATTCTTTACCAGCTCCTACCATGCGTGAATAGTGAGAGAAAAGCTCATGCCCTAATATATACAACCAAGTACCAATAATAATAATAATAATAATAATAATAATAATAATAATAATAATAATAATAATAATAATAATAATAATAATAATAATAATAATAATAATAATAATAATAATAATAATAAAACAAAAATCTACTCCAAAACAACTAATCTGGCCCTACCCTGACCTTGCATTCCCCACATGACTGTACACTCTACATGACCTTCACAAAAGATTATCCTGCAAGAACCGCTGACTGTATTTAACAACAGTTTCGGCTCACGCCCTTGTAATCACTACTGCTTACTCCGCGTTCCTTGTTCCATGACCCAATTCCTCTGGATTCAAGTTAACCAAATGACAACAATTGCGTACAATCCTCAATATCGCAATTGGTAAGGCATCTACATTCCAAGATACCAAAACACTTACTCATTCACTACCTCGCCATCTCAAGAACCTTTGTTATCACTTGGTCTTACTTAGCCTCCAGGCTCGAATTCAAACTACTTCACTATATCCACGTCACCCACACTTCACTAGCTTCTAAATTTTCCAACAAATTCCAACGAATGAATATCCTCCTACTCTTAACCACTTCTCCCTTACATCCTGACATATCGTCCTATGCCCCTTCCTCTTTCATTTTTTCACACAGGAATTTTTCACCGCACATAAATACCTGTTCAGTTCTCCTCCGTTTTCTCATTCCTTAATCATCCACCTTATAATACCCTGCTCATCCCCTTTACCAAACATTTTCCGATGTTTGGCACTTAGTAAACTATTTCTAATCTTATTTGTTTCTTCACACTTACCTAATAGTATACATAATGCCTTATCTCTGCCTTTTAGCTACCCCGTATTTTGATGTATCCCAACAACCACCATACCAACTCTCTCCTTCTTAACCAATCAACGTATCTAATATTTATCCCCGTTACTTCCTCAACTTTATTAAAAACACTAAGGGAACTTCTTAATCCACTTTCGGCCAATAATTTCTGCCTACCCAGATCTCTAATCCCCCTTACCAGTACCTTCATCCCTCTAGCTTCTGTCTTTGTCCACACCTCTTCCCAGATGTACCCCAGGCCTATCATCTCCAAGTATCCCTTAATTTTATCTAGCCAACATCCCTTATACATACTCTTCCGTTGTTGTTGTTCGTACGCGGCCTGTAATATCCTCCCTCCTTCCTGTCTTTTCAAATTCATCCAATATCTAACTATTCTTTTCACACTCTCAGATTCCAAATCCTCCCCACGCATTAATTCCACCCCTTCACTGGCTGTGCACATCGGGAGCCCCAGCACCATCTTACCGAAATTGGTAATAATTCGTCTTAACTCAACTCTTTTGTCATCCAACCCCCAAATTTCCGTGCCATACAATACCCTCCCGAAAATCACAGATCTTAGAACTAACCTCAGGGTTTTATGACTGATACCCGGATATTTTGCTAGCAAGTTTTTGACTGAGGCTAGGGCGGCCCCTCCCTCTGTTCCTCGCCCTCCTAATATGATCATTCCAGGTGCCTTTACTATTAATAACGACTCCTAGCTATTCTAACATGCTTACCAGTTACAACTCTTCTCCCTGCACAACCCATTTTCCGTCATCCCTTCTTCCTTTGTGTGCCTGGCCTATTAGCATTTTAGATTTATTCCCATTAATTTTCAAGGCCCATTTCTTCACAAAATCCGACACTGCATTTAAAGCCTTCTACATCCCTCTTGGGTTAGAGTCATCAAAATCACATCATCAGGAAAAATCAATCCTGGGACCTCCACTCCATTAATTACCGGCACTGCCCAATTGCTTGCCCCATGCTCCTCCAAAATATCGTTAATAAATAAAATAAACAAAATTGGCGATAATTTGCACCCCTGCTTTTAACCCACCTTGGACTCTAATGGTCTGCACAACTTATCATCTCCCAATTTTACACAGGACCTGACTACCCTATAAATCCCCTCTACTGCCCTCATCATCTTTCCCTAAACCCCCAACCTTCCCAGTTTCTCTAATAGAGCTTCCCTATCCACCTTATCAAACGTCTTTTCAAAATCGATTGCCGCCACATACACCTTCCTTCTTGACAGGCTCCTATACTTTTCCAGAACTGTCATCATTATCATTATATTATCCATTGTTCTCTTCTTTCTTCTAAATCCTCCTTGGAAATCAGACATTACTCATTCTTTTCCGCCCATTCACTCAACCTGTTCGCCAACACCCCTGTGTAAATTTTACTGAAGGAATCTAACAGAGATATTCCTCCATAATTATTCAGACTGTTTTCTTTGCCTACCCTTCCCCTTATATATTGGAGATACAATTCCTGTTTCCCATTCCTTCGGGCACTTCCCCTGATCAAAGATCTTATTAAATAGTTTCACTATGCCCTCTATCATTGTCTCATTTTTGCTAATTTCTTTCCAAAACTTATTATTGATTCCATTACAACCCCCTGCCGACCTGGCCCTGATTCTATTCATCGCTCTTAAGGTTTCCTCCCTCGTAATTTCCTTGTCCAGATCGTAATTTGCCACTCTTTTATTTCTCCAAATTATTTCATCCCCCGTCTTCCTCCAGCATACTTCCTCCTTACCCCCGAGTAATTCACAAAAGTAGCTCACCCACTGTACATCTTCAATGCTCTTTACCTCTATACTCCTTCCACCTTTATTATTCTGTTAATCCTTTCCCAAACTTTTTCAATGCTGTTAGTCTTACATTCTTTATTTATGGCTTCAGTTTGTTCCTCTAACCACGCCTTTTTTACCTCACAAATTTTCTTTTTATACTCCTTCCTCAACTTACAGAAAACATCTCTTTCTGCACTCCCACCTTTCTTTATATACTCTTGTAACGCACCCAGCACCCACCTACGCATTCCTTCACACTCTCTATTAAACCATTCTTCACCCTCTTTCTTTTTCTTCCTTCTACATTTTACCTTCTGTGCTATCATCTTTATTGTATGTAGAAGCAATTCAAGCTTTATCCATATTAGTCTCCTCTAACGCACCTTCCCAACCATATTTCAGAAATTGTAATTCCTCTCTTACTACCCTATCCCAATCCCGTCCCACTTTCTCTGACCATTTGTACTTGTTATATCCACTCCCTAATTTATCCTTCATCTCGACTTCCCTCCTTATATGCGTCTCCTCCCCCCTTTTCAACATAACACACACTGGGAAAGGGTGTGTTTCAATCCAGTCGCCTACTTCCATCCTTACAATATCCTCCAACACTCCTTCCGAGCTTAAAACCATATCTTTGACACAACCTCCCTTCTCGGTAACATAGGTCAATTTTCCCGTACAGTCACCCTCCATCCATCCATTCAGAATATACAAATCTCCCGCAGCGCACATCTTTAGGAGTTTCACCCCATAGCTCTTAATAATTTTATCCTCACTACTTCTACTTTTCAACATACACCTTCCATCCTCTCTACTATATACTGGGCTCTGTTCCCCTATTCTAGCGTTCCAGTCTCCGAATAACAACATATCCTCTTCTCCTGCAAACTTCTCTCTTATCATACTAATATCCACCAGTAAATCTTCAAAAAGATACTTATTTGCATATGGTGAACTACTAGGATGGCAATATACGAACGCTATATTTATTTTCTCCCTTCTCTCTACCCCTCCCATATTCAATCTCAGCCATATCGTTCCTTTCATAACTGTCTCTATATCCTCCACCAGTTCACTGATTTCTTTCCTAATTAATACTATCATCCCTCCTGGTGCGCGTCTCTTAGTCCTCTCCTTTCTTCTATATTTGAAGATTGGACATCAGTAACGAGTTAATTGCCAAAACAATAAAAAAATATTTAGACCCGAAAAAGCGAGCTCTGTGCCTTTGTCAACCTATAAAGTGGGCTAACTGCTATGATCATGATTGTAGTGCATACAAGGCCCAAGAAATGGCGTGCGAGGTATGTGCCGGGCCGCTGGTGAAGCTATAACGGGCTATGTGTCACCGAGATTTACTGTTGATTCTGAGCGACATAACAACAATGCAGTGAATTTTAAGCTAATTCATTTAAGTAAATCTTCTTGTGACTGTGCCTTCAGTTTGTAGAGAGTTTTAATTTGTGATAGTACATTTTATGAACGATGGAATTAAACAGTGACACGAGCAAAAAACGAAAAATGGAGAATCAATTAGGAATGAAAGAATACTCCGTAGAAGTGAAGGGAAACCTCGTGTGAACAGTAAAAATATATTGGTGGAAGGAAAAAGTGAACCTAACGAAAGAGGTATGCACAAAATATTTACTTCTAATATTTAATGGTATTACGTCATTGTAATTGTTCTTTAAAAATAATAATACTGTAATTATGTCCAAGCCTGTAATGTTAACTAAGAAAATATATTTAAATACCGGTACCGTATTTTATGGAATTTTTACAAAACAATTAATCAATTACCATGCTTCAACCTGATGACTTCTTTGATTTCAAAAAGGCAGCTTATTCATACATCAATACGACAAAACTAAATATTTCCAAATGCAGTTGGTTTAGATTCCAAAAAGCCGCACCCGGAGTTGTCAAGACGAAAACAACAAAATGCCGGACAGTGCATAGACGCAGAATTCAAGGCTCGTGGCGAACGTGAATTTAGCAGGTGAATTTTCGTAGTGTGGCAGCTCAGAGTTTATTTCACTATCTCTACCAGTGCAGTAGTTCCGTGTGAGTGTTAGTGAAGTGATTGGTGAAAGCGTAAGGCAAAAATTCAATAAATTAATAATGCCACGCAAGGTGAAGCAAGTGCCAATGGAAGCCATAGTTAAGCAGGCCGTACAAGAAGCGCTGAGCAGCAAGGAGACACATGGCACGCTTGCCAACCTTATCCAGGACCAGGTAACAAAGTCAGTTGTTGATCAATTAAAAGAGACTATCAATTTTAATACGAGTGTAATTCAAGAACTTAGGAGGGCTCTGGAGGAGCGGGACAAAATAATCAGTGATCTAAAAACTGAACTGCAGGATAAAACTGACTGTTTGGAACAATATCAAAGAAGGCAGTGCCTACGTGTGTTCGTTATGCCGGAAACTGCGGACGAGAACACTGACAACTTAGTTCTAGACATTGAGAAGGAAATCGGGGTCAGTCTTTCCGTGGATGACATTGATAGGTCTCACAGGGTTGGGAAAATCCAGAACGGGCGTCCGCGACCTATAATTGTCAAGTTTGCATCATACCATAAGAGAAACGCTATGTTCACGAACAAAAAGAAACTTAAGGGCTCGAATAAAACCATCCGCGAGGACCTAACCCCAGCAAGACTTCGGCTTCTTCAGGACGCAAAATTTACCGTCCAAAACGTATGGTCTAGAGTTGGGATCATATATGTAAAACATGGGAACCAAAAAATAGCCATTACTAATCGTTCAGATTTGAACAGTATTCACTAGCCATGAGCAGACTCTCTGCAATATAAGGACCGTCATAGTTGTTTTAGTACACTTAAGTTAATTTTGCACATAGTTGTAGTGTTGATTTAGGTGCTAATCTTATAGTTGTAGTAGGTACTTCTTACTATCAGTTGTCATAATTTAACTTTCAAGTTGGCAGCATTTAGCAACCAGGAAACAAATGTCTCTAATTTCAGCCTCCTTTCACCACTGACCCAGGCAGGTCATTACCCCGTCGTGCCAGCCCCCTCGAAGAATACCGCTAACCGTCTCAAAGACATTCTTGCGCCCTATCCTACTTCCCTACAAATAGCACATATCAATGCACAGAGCATTGTCCCACATTTCTCAGAATTCTCCGAAATATTTTCAACCTGTAATCTGCATGATATACCCCATCGATTGTATCTTTACCTTGTCGTGGTGGTGGGGCTTGTGTGGTCAAAAGATCCTGAGAGCTATGCCGGTGGTAGCTTAGCTACTGGTAGGGCCTCCCTTGCCGGACAGGTCGAAGGTGATGATCCAGACTAAAAGGGATACCCTGGTCCTCCAGGTTGGGGGTTGGGCATAGGGTTGACAACTCTATCCCATTAAAAAATAAACTGTTGAGAAGCCGCAAAGAGTAAGAACAAACCGGACGGATAAAATTGACAAACGACCTAGGCGAGGAAATGGTTATGGATTGGTATTAGCGACTTGGAATGTAAGAGGTGGAGGCTGATCTACGTACCATGGGAGTCCGGAGATGGAGGACCAAGGCAATCGACAGAAAGCTTTGGAAGAAGATTGTTGCGGAGACCAAGGTTCTGCAAGGACCGTAGCGTCAAGGAGTAAGTAAGTAAGTAAGTAAGTAATCTGCATGCTATAATGATTTCAGAATCATGACTGCGTCAGTCTATCCCTTCAGCACTGGTTAAAATGAGTGGATACACTTTAATTAGGAACGATAGAGAAGGAAAGCCTGGAGGCGGAGTCGGAATGTTCATACGTGACGATTTGAAATTCAAGGTAATATTCAAATCGCCAAGCGAATACTCTCACAGACCGGAGTTCTTGTTCGTGGAAATTGAAATTCGTGATATGAAGTGTTTACTCGGTGTAGTGTATCGCCCACCGAAGACCGGAAACACAACGGATCTAGAGGAAGCCCTACAGGATTTAATATCCAGGTATGAACACATGGTTTTAATGGGAGATTTTAACAGTGACCTGACAAATGCAACTACTGAAACTAGGCGACTAACATGCATGTCTGAATCCATTAATATGACAATTCTGCCCTTACAACCCACACACCATGTTGCAACATCGCACACACTCCTTGACCTAATCGTTGTAAACAATAAAGACCGTATATTGTCACATGGACAGGTGCCTGTGCCAGGCCTTTCCCGCCATGATATGATTTACGCTGCATACTCTTTGAAGTGTCCAAAATACAAGCCTAAGAAAATCACATACAGAGATTTCAAAAATTTGAACGAAGAAGCCCTCATTGAGGACGCTCTGAGCACACCAGGCACACAGTTCATTACATAAAGGACATTGACGACAAAGTGTTTGATCCTTTTCCAAAATCTGTACAGATATTCAAGAAGAGAATAAACAGCAACAGAGAAAATAAATGAAGTGTTAGAATGCATTCGACCGGTGCAGGTTATTGTAAATAAAAAAATGTGTGTGAATAAATTAATTCCATCCCCTGGTCTAAGGAGTTTGGACAGCCAAAGTAGGGAACTGCCTGTAGGGGTGAAGTACAGTGGGGACTTCGAGGGCCCTGGGACCGCTACGGTAGCTGTGAAGGCCCTTCAGGAACTCTGAAAAGTGGTGGCAAAAGGGGCTCTGGTTAAGACGCAGCAGGTCGTTATGCTACTTAGGATCCAGAACGGGTAAAAAAAATAGTAAATAAATAAATGCAATGTAAATATTAATGTTATACCAGTTTTATGGTATCATTTGAAGCAATTCCACATACTGTATATCAGTTGACTATATTTGTAAGTAGTACAGGAGATATTATAATTAGAATTTTGTAAACAATATAAATTTATTAAGGATGAGCTGTGTGTTTAATAGAAAACATTGTTAGCGTAAATTGTATAATATTGTATTATAGGAAAAATTTTCTTCTCTTGTTAATTTAATATTTAGTGCTTGACAATAATGTATTTTAGTGTACTATTTGCCACCGAGGTAGACACCTCATTTGCAAATAAAGAGATTTTGATTTGATTTTGATTTGATTTGAAGTATCTCATTTTAACGAACTTCTCTTAACTTTATACGACAGACATGCCCCATTACGTACTGCTCGAGTAAAGCGACCCTCTAACCCTTGGCTCAATCAAGAAATTCGTGATCAAATGAAAGACAGAGACGTAGCCTATAGCTACTATGTGAAATATCCAACACAGGACAAATTCGAGAAATATAAAAGACTCCGAAATAAAACAACGCAGATGATAAGAAACGCTAAAATACGCTACTCGTACGAAGTTTTAAATACACATAACTCTGCAGCTGTATGGAAAACTCTCCGCGATATGGGTCTAAATAAAACAAAGACAAAGGATAGTAACTGTAATGTACCATTGGACGATCTGAATAGTTATTTTAGCTCAAGAAACGTCCAGACGAACGGAAATACTAAGAGAGCCACTATTGACAAAATATCTTCAAAGAGAAAGCATGGTGGAGAAACATTCTACTTCTCGCATGTGACTCCAGGTGATGTAAAGAGCGCCCCCAATGACATAAAATCAGGGTCTACCGGACACGACGGAATAAACCTGTCCCTTTTAAGAAAAATTCTAGACATCATTCTTCCTACAATAACGCACATTATTAACACCTCTGTGATGACGGGAATCTTTCCTGAGTAATGGAAAAATGCCATCATCAGACCCTTGCCGAAAAATAGTACCCCTATAACCTTTGACGATTACCGGCCTGTTAGTATCCTCCCTGTACTAGGAAAAGTACTGGAAAAACTAGTACACAAACAAATGACAGACTATCTCTTACATCATAACTTACTCGACAGATATCAATCAGGGTTCAGATCGAATTACAGTACCAACACAGCATTGGTAAAAGTAACTAACGACATTCAGCTAGCAATGGATAACGGACAAATGACAATTCTAATTCATCTCGACCTTACAAAAGCATTTGACTGCGTAGACAAAGACATTTTACTAGCCAAATTAGAAACGATGAAATTTTCTAATAATGTATTATGCTGGGTACATTCCTATCTCAGCGGACGTAAACAATGTGTGTCAGTGGGAGACAATATGTCTAGATGGCTAAATACTGAGATGGGGGTAGCACAGGGTGGGGTGTTATCGCCGCTTCTGTTCTCCCTATACATGAATGACCTATCAGAACAACTGACGAACTGTAAATATCACTTATATGCTGACGATATCCAATTGTATATTCATACCAAGCCGAATGACATACAAGAAGCAACCATGAAATTAAACGAAGACCTACTTAACATTAACGAATGGACTAGTAGCCACTGCCTGAAGGTAAACCCATTACAATCTCAAGCCATCATAATATGATCTAGAAAAGCGCATGCCAAGTTAGAAAGTATCAATATACCGGTTATCAAGATCAATGAAACACCTATAACACTAAAAGACTCCGTTAAGAACCTTGGAATAATTTTTGATAAGTATTTAAGTTGGTCAGAGCACGTAACAAAAATTTGTCAACGTGTATTCGGCTCATTACACTCACTGCACAAACTGAGGGACTTTCTTCCTGTCAAAACCAGGAACTGCTCGTTCAAGGATTAATTCTACCAATATTTGATTATGGTGACATAGTCTATAATAACATAAGTTATTCACTTGGTTCCAGACTTCAACGGGCGCATAATGCCTGCATTCGATTCATTCCAAATGTTCCGCTCCATTCCCACATCAGCCCATTCCTCCATCAGCTGTCCTGGTTAAGATTATGCGATAGACGCAAGCACCATGCTGTTTCCCTTCTGCACAAAATACTACGAACAGGTAAACCAGACTACCTGAGAATAGATTTTAGCTACCTCTCTCCCTCAGGCAGAACACCCGCAAGGTCATCAATACGATCCCTGTTGTCCATCCCCATTCACCACAGTAGGATGTATAACAACTCATTTGTACCAGGGACCATACGTTCCTGGAATTCCCTCCCGACTGAAATTAGAGACATAAGCAACCTAAAGGTATTCAAAAGAATGTGTTGGAATTTTTATCTACAATCAGAATAATTTACTCCAAGAAGTACCCTCAAATGTTAGATTAAGTCAAATGAATAAAATGTAAATGTACGATTAGTGACATTGACAATTTTCGAAGTATAGTTTTAATAATAGTAAATACTATAAATTCATTTTAAAATGTGAAAAACAAATTATTAAATAACATTTCACGTTAATTTTAAATTATATTAAACTTATTTTTAATTTTAAGTAGTTATAATGTTCTGTTTACACAGGTGTACAATTATATGGTTTGGCATAATAGCAGGCTTCATAGCCTGAGCCCCGCCATGTACAGAAAGACATAAATAAATAAATAAATAAATAAATAAATAAATAAATAAATAAATAAATAAATAAATAAATAAATAAATAAATAAATAAATAAATAAATAAATAAATAAATAAATAAATGTTTAATGTATTTGAAGCATGGTGAACTTGCAAGGTTCTCAAGAAATGGGTTACCACTAATACAATCAAAAACATAGTTGTACCATCACAACCGTGTCAAAACAGCTTGTCAGCTGAGAAGAAGAGAGATCTGCAACAGATGCTGCCATATTTGAAGGAAGAGAATCGAGCATTCTTCGAGAATTAATCAATTAAAATTTTATTGTATTCTTAGAAAAACTATACTAGGACTTTCTAACAAGAAGTAAAGTAAAAAAAAAGAAGGTAAACTGTAATTAAATGCATGACAGGTTACTAGGACACGTTTTATTATTGTAGAACTACTGAAATAAACAGTTAAAATTAAAAAAGCTTGAGATTTTTCATTGGCACCTACCTCGTTTTTACTGATAAAGATGTGGCACATAACACATTCTACATTTGGCTGAATAAAATATTTTTCATTTATATGAGAAAAGGAAATTAAGAAAAGAATGCAATAGGAATATGAATCTTACCCTAGGTAATAAATAAAAATATTGTTAAGGTATTTTATCAAAAGATTTTTGACAAAAACAAAAAAGTAAATAACTCAAAATCAACTTTTTGGGACTTAGCCAATTATTGATGTCCAGTCTTCATTTATATTTAATCACAAACCCCTTCCATGAGATCTCCCTCCCTATTTCTTGCCAGGTCTCCAAGATTGCCACATCGAAACTTTCTATTACTTCCCGAACTTTCTTAATTCCTAATTTGTTCATTAGTCCCTCAATATTCACACATCCTATTTTCCAATATAGTTAACGGATTTAAAGGCTTTAATTACTTTCCCTCCCTCCCTTCTAAGTTTCATCTTCTAATTTTACTCCTTGTAGTTATCGCCCCCTCATCCCTTGTCTCTATTCCTCCTTTTTACCAACCTATTCCGTTCCATGCCCTCCGTATCCTCCATCCCTTTACATACTTCACCACAGAGGTCTTTTAAACTCCTACTTCTTCCTTTGCTCATAACTGCTTTACCTTACTGTCGATCACTCTTCTCATGTCCTTTCTTGCTCACTAAACCACTACACTCTGACTATTCTTATCTTCTGTATCCCCACTGCACTGTCCGTTCTCACCTGAGTTGATCTCCTCTCCTTCCTCGTCTCAACTCCTCTGTGTTACTTCTTTCTTCCTTCCATCTTGCCTTGTCATCTCTCCTCCTTCGGAACTAACGCATTCGTCCATCTCCTTCAGCTTCGCCACTGAGTGCTCCCTAACCCATCGTCCGTATGTCACCATCGACGTCTGACCTCTTATTCGGGCCATTAGCCTCTGATTTCTCGCTCTCCACAAGGTGCCTATTCAAGATATTCATATTTTCATTTCCTTCCTTCACCATGTCTCTTTTCACCCCTACTTTCTGGCTCTGTAAATTATTACTATTTCTTATCACAATTTCTGCCATTAGGGCTGAGAAAAATTTTACCCTAATTGGCTTCCATCCTTTAGTTTTTCCCCACTCTCTCCACATCGTCTATGTCCACTTCACTGAAGTTTATCTTCATCCTATCCCGTATGACCTCTACCACCTTGGATATCAGGTCAATCTTGCCTTTCCTCTCACCTTCCTCCACACCATATATAAATATGGCTTTCTTCATTCTCTCCTGCCTGTACCCCTCCGCTTCTCTCTTCATCATCATCACCTCCTCTTCCAAATGTTTCACTTTTCCTCTTAATAACTCTATTTTCTTCTCATTATTGCCCACTCTCCTGTTCGATTTATCCGTATTCGTTTGTAGCCATTTCTTCATATTCCCTATCTCCATTCTCTGCTCCTCCAACATGTCCATTATTTCCTGTAGTAGTAGTAGTAGTAGTAGTAGTAGTAGTAGTCTATCAGAACGAAGTCAGATCCCAGACGAAACTATATTTACATCGGTCTGTTTTCATACCAACTTTGATTTAAGGAAGCGAAAGATGGGTGGGCTCAGGATATCTTATTCATAAGTTAGAAATACAGACATGAAAGTTGCGAGAATGATTGCTGTACAACCAGGTGGAAACAATGGCAGGAGGGTACTCGGAATGAGGAGATAAGGCCTAAGTTAAGAATGAACTCAATGGATGAATCTGTTCGCCTAAACCATCTTCGGTGGTGGGATCATGTGAGGCGAAGGAGGAGGATAGATTACCTAGGAGAATAATGGACTATGTTATGTAGGGTAAGAGAAGTAGAGGGAGATCAAGGCGACGATGGTTTTTCTCAGTTTCTAACGATTTATAGATAAGAGGTATATAACTAAATGAGGCCACAGATCTACTTGCAAATATAGGGTTGTGGCGACGTTTAGTGAATTCGCAGAGGCTTGCAGACTGAAGACTGAAAGGCATAACGGTCTATAATGATCATGTATGTATGTATATATGTATGTATGTATGTATGTATGTATGTATGTATGTATGTATGTATGTATCAATAATCTTTTAACGATGAGCAATGAAATCTCTTAGGCCAACTTGCAGTGCAGGATGAGCAATTTTAAACTGCGCTTATATACTCAAATATATTTTATTGTGTATTTCTAAATAACGATGAAACTAAAATTGTTAAATAATATAGAGAAGTAATCTAACGGTGTTATTACAGTAGTTAAGAAAATCCATGTCTTCATCCCGAGGTGGTGCGGCTCTTTTCAGGCACACCATCAATGGTGGTGAGCTGTATGGACACATATCAGCCCTCTTGCCAATCCGGAATTTATTACTTTTCGGAAAACGAACTGCGGCCCCCGACGATGGAATCTAATAGTTCTAACCGTTACACTATGGGCGTGGACATAACTGCAGTAAAGACTTCATAATATTAGAATAACTTTTAAAATATACTTAGACTATGTTTGCTTTTTTTCGTTAATCGTTAGGTGTCGAGATGCACCGTGTGTGGAGACATATACAGACTTCGTGGATAATCTTTCTCACCCAATTGCTTTGTCACTGTCACATACATGAAGGAGGAAACATGAATGTATTTCATCATTTCATACTGTGACTTGGACTAAAACAGGCCAAGACTGTGAAAGCATATAAGTATTCCCTTCAGTGTATTCTGAGAATTGCTGGGACAGCAATGGCATATCCTGAATTCCCTACGGAAGCATGCAAATAGTAACCGTGCAGTAGCACAATGTATTGAGCAAATTCCAATTTCGTTTGGGCCTACTGAGGACCACGGAGTTCGTATCTTCTCATCACTTGGGCCTTCTGTTTTCTCCTCTTCCAGTATTCCTTCATTTTCCGGCTCTGAACCAGCTTTGTTATCTCTGTCCATATAAGTCTGCTGGTACCTGTGTTCTTCCTACTCGTAAGTGATGTGGAAAATTCCCCGCCGGATGTCTTGCCAAAACTGTGGGTGATCATTTATGGATTCATGCGGAATCTCCAGTTGTTCCATATTCGAATAGACTGAAGAAATCCCCTTGTTCCTGGATGCCTTCACTCTACCTGCTACAGTGATACTGTTGTTAAGACCTCAGGGGTTCATGCGGGCTAGGTGCCCATAGAAGACCAGGCTCCTTTGTCTTATACAAGTAACGATGGATTTCTGATGAGTGTATAGCTCATCGTTGAGCCGAATTCTGTAGGTGCCTCCCTTTTCTCTTACGGGTCCCAGTATTCTCCTCAGGATCTTCCTTTCTTTGAGCTCTAGTTTCCTGAGAGGTCCTTTCCTGGTCATCACGAGACACTCAGAGGCGTAGAGAACAGACGGTTTTACTACAGCATTATAGTGCCTGTGTTTGAGGTTCATAGAGAGGTACTTTGATGCGTAGATGCTTCTGGAGGAGTGGTAGGCCATCTCAAACTTGGTGCACGTAGTGTCTATCGCTAGGTTTTCACTCTGCTTTGCAGAGATCCACACTCCTAGGAACTTGACCACCTGCACCTTTCTGATGGTTGGTGCCTTCTAGTGGTATTGTGGAAGGGGCTCCCTTGATATTGGTCATGAATTCAGTCTTCCTTATGTTGATCTTCAAACCAGCCCTATCCACTACAATATGAAGGCTCTGCAGGTGGTAGGTAGCCAGCCTCCTCTATAATGTTAGTTAGTATGTTGAGGATTAAATATCGTTTCCCCTTTTACACTGGTCAATAGGAAATTCTGGAATTGAACCATAGTCTTAGCTCTGGAGTGTCCAGAAGTGAGCATTGCCCTCAGTTCGGATTTAAGTCGCACTATATCAAAATACTTTCCATAGACTTCAATCAATTACTGAATAGCTCTTTAGGAACATCGCCAGAAAAAAAGTGCAAATTTCTTACAATCAAGCATTTTCAATGAAGGGAAAATCCCGTAATGAACAAAAGCGATATTTTAACTGTGCAAGGATAATATCGTGTATTTTCAGGTAAACTCTCCTATACTCATCTTTAACAGAACATTAAGTTTCTTCCTTTCTTCTTTCCTCGGTGGACCGAATTTCTCTTCTTTTCTGTCCCAGACGTTAGCAGATCCACTGTTTCGTATTATTTATACTTTAGTTACTAAAGAATTCACTTCTCTGGTGCAAAATGCAATGTATGGATTCCTAGATTGAAAGATGCTATGGGTATGTAACATGTTACCGGTAATGAAAATTTCATTCAAATATTCAGAAGACAATTGAAATGAAAATCCGTTAACTTCGCCAGGAACCCACTTGCCTCACTGATTGCAATGATATCTAATGGCGGGGATACGAACCCCTTAAGCTAGCCATACACGTACAGGAAATCCTCAAGGAAAAAGCCTCCGGGATTTCCTCAACCGAACCGTCGCCCACACACGGAGAGGGTATTCTCAAAGAAAACCTGAAGGAAAAGGCCTTGGGGATTTTCTCAAGGTTCAACTCCAAGTTGACTGGTGGTGGTTGGTTGTTTAAGTGGTGTTGCAAATAATTTCCATCATGGTAATTTTTTGAACTCACTTGCCACAAGAAAGGTTGATTCTGGTATATTTATATTATATTCTGTTAAAAGTTCTCGAGACATGACGAAATAGGACACTCCCGACAATCACTTCACTTCACAAATCCTCAAGGCCGACCGCTGTCAACACAGCAAGAGACTGGAGAAATTCGGCCTGCTTGGCCTCAAGGCGGAAAGAATTGAATTTTGTTCGGGGTTTTTGGATCTGTCGCGCCCAGCACGGCCTCAAGGACGCCACCACACACGTTAAGGAATTCCTCACATATTGGACTGTTCGGGCCGAAACTTGAGGAAATCCCGCTAGTGTATGGCCGCTTTTACACCCCGAGGGGCGGGGGGCATTTCTTGTGAGGGTCCCATGGCCGTTTCTTCCGCTTTCTGGTCCTATGGTATGAATATCCTCCTTATGCCCATGGAGCGTTAAAGAACAGACAGCTAATGTTCGACTTATATCACTTATGCAGACAAAAATATCTTTCCACTTTCGCTTTTCATCTGAAATTTGGTTCTAGATTGTTCTGTGTTTCTTCCGAGTAGAATACGTTAGTGAAGTGGTTAGTCACTGTCGTTTTACGGCTCAACCCCGGTTTCGATTCCTCGTCGGTTCATAAGCAGTTTTTTCTGGTGAAAGCGGAGGCTTTCTAGTCGAGTGACCAGAACACTGGTCTTGAATTCGATTTCCGAAAGATCATAGCCGCGAATGGCCTATTCTTCTTGCCCGAGGAATGGATGTTAGTAAGCTATCTGTCATACTTAATCCCTCATCATCTGTGTACATAACAATGTTACAGGTACACACACTAGTGCATACATATAATGACACAATAAGCCTAAAAGCTCCAGTGCTACATCAACTTATTTTAAAGCGTAGGCGACGCATATTTTCCAGTTTCATCTGCCCAACACTCCACTAGTAGCTAGTTTCACCCAGTTCACCACTGCTCTCTAAGGAAAGGCATGCTGACCTAAAACGTGTTGCCTACTATGTGAATCACATCTCTGCACTCAGCTCCCGAGTTCATGTCCGAAACCGGACTAAGAGGTAAAAAAAGAACATTATCAGCTTCAACCCACTTATGTCAGAGCATTCGTGTGCTGTCTTGGACTATCAATGCACTCGGGAGACAGCGGGTTCAAATCACACGTTGGCTGTCCTGCAAATGCCTTTCTGATTTTCATTACCAGGGAAGAATTGGAACAAGAAACGATGCACTTACGAGAGGCATCGACGTTTTATTTCTGATGTTTTAACAAAATATGAGCTAAAACAAAAACTACGAATAAGAGAATCGCTGCCTTTAAAAGCTTCATACAAATTTATTATTTTGACCATCGTCGTTGCGTTGTTGTTGTTGTTCATTGTAATAATATACAACCATGTACTACGAAATAAACTTGTAATTTTCCTTACCAGTAAACAAGGGGTCCATTTTAAATTATTTTTGGTGGGGGGTTGGGTCGCGAGCTTCTTAGCACCGCTACTGATGTTATCCCAGTTCCCAGGTTTCTCCAAAATACTTTCGTAAAGCTCTTGGAGAGGAACACAATATTCTGCAACGGTCTGAAATAAACGGCTAGAGTAGTTTCGCCTTGCTGGGGCTAGCTTAGGAAACCTTTTCTTGAGGACACTGTCCAACACGTTAGTTCTCTTAGAAGAACTGCTAAAAAATGCCGCAGAGCCACTCATTGTTGCGAAGAATATACTACGAAACATTCTTTCGTGCATGACAGGGCTTAAGAGAGGACTAAATTAAGCTTGTGCGTGTAGCAGTGGACGAATGCAGCCTCAGGAACTACTACTTATAATTAAGCTTGCACACCATTGAGCTGACCTGCAAGCACCGACGCTGAACTGAACGTTTGCGCAACTACTTTTTCGTGTCAGTCAAATTGATCCGGATAATCGCAAGTGTTACCAATGCATTTGCTGTCCTATCAGAACTCATATCATAAAAACCAACAAAGTTTCCAACAACATAACCATTATGAACGTATCTGAGGGCAATAGAATACTGTCGAAAAGTTCGAAACATCGGAAGTCTCATCGATCATAATTTCGACGAATTTAGCTTCCCCAACAAGGATCTTCATTTTGACGGTCATTTTGGTATAGATACTTAGAATTAAATCGTTGTGTATGGTTGGAGAAAGTGCTGTAAATACACTAGCTGTTGTGAAGTGACTGTCTAACTTTTCATCAAACTCAGCTAACTATTTAATTCATTCAATATAATTTCCTCTATTATTGGACTTTCTAGCCTCATTGTGCGTACGGAATGGTAACTCTTGCATTCCAAGAAAATGTCACTGCAGTCAGCCACTTCAGAATTCCCCGGTTTTTCTTAACAGTACATTGTGCCTTAGAACATTTTCCTGTTGCTACTTATCCAACTGTAAATCTTTACTAATTTTACCAAAGGTATCTAAGGATATCCATGCGATGACATGAGAATCTGATTTCTCGTGCCTCGCAGTAACAGTGCGCACATTGTTTAGATCTGCATATCCACATTTCTTGCTGTTCCAAGGAGAATTATCACTAACAAACAATAAGCAAGGCCAACAGAATAATTATTTGTTTAGTGACTGAGAGTCGCAAAGCAACTAGATTTACTCTAAATTTCTGGATTTAACGTGGGGACAGAATTCTTGGTTCCTGCTTTTAAATTTTCCACTTTTTAATCACGTGAATGTCCGCCTTTGTTAACGGTTAGCACTATTAGCTGCCGTCCTTGGTTGCCGGGGTTTGATTCCCGATAGTGCCAGAAATTTAAATTTGGCAGGAGGGCTGGTATGTGGTTGAATCAGTTCATGCAACTCCACCCCACTGGGGGTGTGCCTGAAAAGAGCTGCAATATCTCGGGATGAGAACACGGATTTACCTACTTACTACTTGAATTTTATTGTCAGATTGGTTGTAAATTGCTTTTCGGGCAGATTGGCAATTATATCCGCTTTAAGAATCATCCATCCTTAAGACCACGTATGCACAAAACATCGAACACGATGAATAGTACAGAAACGAAACACAATGGATGAACACACTAGTCAGCCACTACTCAAGCATTGGAGGTAAATCAACCTAATAGCATTGGTCAGTTTCGTCACGTTAGGTTCTCACCAGGGGTAGTCCGTGGTTCCTGCTCGATGTTACGTTGAGCATTCTGACTTTCTCCAAGTTGCTAACAGTTGGCAGATGCTTTCAGAAGTATGTCTGCTATCGAATACAATTATCAGATTGAAGGCGTTACATTCTTAACTCCTGCATTTGCTCTCTCTTTCTTTATACAGTGGATTATATGGCGAGAATACACCAGCGCCACACATAGTCGAGCAAAAATCTAGTGTTTGTGCGCGGGACTTTCGAACTTCTGAGAGATAAAAATAATAATACCCGACTTCAAACAACCTAAAATTGTACTTCAAACAGTTCTTTGCGCTATCATTACACATGAATTGAATGCCTTGCATAATACGCCCATGTTCACCAGGCTATTTCGTCACTGACAGATATACATAGAGAAGTTAGTGATTGAAGTTTGTCCACTTCCTAAGTAGTCTTTGTTGTATCTGTGTTTTGCAACAAATACCAGATTGTTAATGCAGTATTTTCAAGTAAAAATTCATTCATCATTCGCTACCTGACTGCAAAGATTTTGGCGCGCACTATTCACCGCTTTGCTCTCCGCTCCACTATGAACACCAGCATTTTTCATCGGCGCGTTTGTTAATAAAATGTTTTGCTGGTTGCACTGCTTGCTGCTTTGCTCCATGCTCCACTATATTTCCAGCCTTAGTGGATTTCACCCTGACGCCCGTTCCTCGTCTTGCAGCTGTTATTGACTGTTGGGTGCTGGCGAATGAGAGATGATGTTCGCAACTACAATGTGATCATAGCTACGTCTCCAAGTTTCTTCCAACATATGAGAAAGGAGCATAATATATAAAAGGTAGAGAGGGGATTTTTAAAGAAATGACATGTATAGATTGTAGTGCCGGGAGTGTCCAAGGACAAGTTCGGCTCGCCAGATGCAGGTCTTTTTATTTAACACCTGTAGGCGGCCTGCGCGTCGTGATGAGGATGAAATGATGATGAAGACTACACATAACACCCAGCCCCGTGCCAGCGAAATTAACCAATTAAGTTCAAACTTCCCGACTCTGCCGGGAATCGAACCCGGGACCCTGTGACTAAAGACCAGCACGCTAAATATTTAGCCATGGACGATTTTTAAAGAAAGATCATGTCATAAATACACGTTCTTTCAAATACTTCATGGAGGGTACGCCATGCGACCGTGTGACCTACGGGTAGAAACGTGCCTGGAAAAGAGAGCGATAAATTATATTATTGAAGAGAACTGAAAAATGATTTACAATAAGTTATTGTGCTTATATATAGTCCTATATGAAATTTAAAGGAATTATGATATTTATAAAAATAGAGGACTCAGATATTCACTTGGTATTACACATTTAGTCTATAAATTAATAATATCTGGCAAGGTATTTTGGAAATTCTACACATATTGTATAAAGAGAAAGTAACAGACCGTATCTGTAGAAAATATATTCAATAGCTGTTCTACTATAAACACACATAAGTTTGTATTATAGTGTTTTATTATTGAGTGTGAATGTGATTGAGTGCATGAAAAGCCGGCGCGATATCAGAGGAAATACGGAGGTAAGAAGCATGTATTCTTATTGATATTCTGCTTTGTGTGATGAGTACTGTTATAACCACTGCCAGCTGTGGACCTGACTATCCCCCTACCCCTAACCTCTCCTATCCGAGAACGGAGACACCCCGTTCCCAGAGCTCATTAGTGAAGGTATTTCAGGCCAACGCACGTTCATTGAACTGCATTCATTTAAATTCTCAATCCCTACCTGCTCACCATGTCGAGCTAAAAGCTCTCCTTGAAAACAGTAATGTACACGTAGCTTGTATCAGTGAGAGCTGGTTACGCGCAACTAGCCCTAGTAGTATGGTACACATAACGGGATATAATATTTACAGGCATGACCGAATAGATAAAAGAGGTGGAGGAGTAGCCTTGTACTGTAGAGATGATATTAAATGTAAAATCGTATGTACATCTGCCCACTGTGCCGACCCGAGACCTGAGTTCATTTTTGCCGAGATCACTGTGACAACAGTTAAAGCCCTAATAGGAGTTGTTTATCGGCCACCACGGCTAGGTCACCTCTCAGACTTTGAAGACATCCTGCAGAGACTATCACCTGCTTATGAACATATTTTAATATTTGGAGACTTCAATACTAATTTACTGGAACAGGCTGGAGATACAAAGAAACTCTCAAGTATTTTCCAGACGTGTGACATGACAATACTTCCACTAAAACCGACATACACTAATTGACTTAATGGTCACTAACAACCCACAGAAAATAGTGTCACATGGACAAATTCCTACCCCTGGCATATCGACACATGACTTAATATACTTGTCTTACTCGCTCAAAGTACCGAAGTATAAGTCTAGATACATCACATTCAGGGACATTAAACATATTAACTTAGATCATCTGAGAGTTGACGCCTTGAATAGTCCTTGGGATGACGTAAATAATATAAACGGTATCGATAAGAAAGTTGAAACTTTAAGCTCACTTATACTTGGTCTCCTTGATAAACATGCACCTAAGCGTACGGCCAAAGTCTCCCGACCTCCTTCTCCATGGCTGACCGATGACATTAAACAAATGATGTCTCACCGTGACGCGTTACACCGGCTCTACAGCCGCACACACTCTTCCAGTGCGCTTGAACAGTATCGGACACTTCGGAATAGAATTTAAGTAATAATTCGAAATAAGAAATTTTCTTTTTACTATCACCTGGCTGGAAATTTAAATGTGTCAAACACTTGGAAACAACTTCGTTCCATTGGAATTGGGAAAGCTTTGCCCCAGCCATGTAATCCAGACATCTTTCTGGAGAGATTGAATGCTCATTTTTCTGAAATAAAAATTAAAACGGAAATACACACAATATCACAGACTATAAAATCACTTCTGGACCAACCACCACCAAATAGGCCATTCTTTGAATTTCACGAAGTCACAGAGATTGACGTGAAACGCGAGGTATTATCAATCACATCATCTGCTGTAGGACCTGATGAAATACCCATACTCATAATACAACACATCATTGACATTATTCTTCCCGCCATTACTCATATATACAATACGTGCCTCACAAGTGGCCTCTTTCCAAAAATGTGGAAAAATGCCATTATAAATCCTGTTCCCAAAACTTCATCACCTGTACTTATAACAGATTATCGACCTGTTTGCAAACTTTCATCTCTCTCCAAGCCTCTTGAACGCATAGTACACGTGCAATTAACCGACTATTTAAATAAATACAAATTACTTGACCCTTTACAATCGGATTTAAAAAAGGGACACAGTACGGCCACTGCCCTGCTGAAAGTTACAGACAACATGAGACGTGCTATGGACGAAAGGCAGGTGACGTTACTTACACTTCTTGATTTTAGCAGCGCTTTTGACACAGTAAATATAGACGTACTGATTGCTACATTGAAATCACTTCACCTTGGACGGACAGCTCTAGAATTCTTTCTCTCATATCTTACGGAACGAAAACAACGCGTAATTCTTCAGAATAGGTCATCCGAATGGGTAATGAAATATTCAGGAGTACCACAAGGCTCTGTACTTGGACCACTTCTCT
Source organism: Anabrus simplex (assembly GCF_040414725.1). Classification (NCBI taxonomy): domain Eukaryota; kingdom Metazoa; phylum Arthropoda; class Insecta; order Orthoptera; family Tettigoniidae; genus Anabrus; species Anabrus simplex. The sequence continues at coordinate 406,565,072 of NC_090268.1, forward strand.
TTGTTATCTATAGTAACGATATATCGACACGGCTAAGACACTGTAAATACCACTTGTATGCTGACGATCTACAGATCTATTATCATTCCAAACTTTCAGACATCAATCAAGCAATAGGTTATATGAATGACTTAAATAATATCTGTGCATACGCTCATGAAAACTGTATTTTAATTAATCCTTCAAAATCTAAGGCTATTATTGTTGGGCAGACGAAACAAATCAGTGCGGCAAAAAACAAAAACATTCCTCCACTAACTTTATCTGGTAAAATTATACCGTACGAAAACTCGGTAAGAAATCTTGGTGTAATTATAAACGAGAATCTTAACTGGGGAGAGCACATTACAAATATCTGTAGAAAAGTGTACGCGTCCCTTCACCCACTAAAATATCATCAAAATATGCTGCCACTAAACATGATAATTAGCCTCATAAATACTCTTATCCTCCCTATATTTTCCTACTGTGACGTAGTACTAATTGATGCCACGAGAGAACAACTAAACCGATTACAACGTGCTATGAACTCATGTATTAGATTTATCTTTTCCTTACGCTATGATGTTCATGTTACCCCTTATTATCGACAACTTTCCCTTCTAAAATTTGAACAATATAGAAACCTCCACGTGGCAGTATTAATCTTTCGAGTATTAAAAGAGAATATCCCATACTACTTATCTTCACAACTCAATTTCCTATCCTCTTTCCACCAGCATAACACACGCTCCGGCAGTACACTTGCTATCCCTCTCAGCAGGTCAGCAGCATTTAGCCGTTCCTTTGTTGCAAATGGAGCTAGAATATGGAATTCTCTCCCCCAAAACATTAGAGCCATAAATTCCTTAAATTCCTTCAAGTTGTCTTGCCGTGAGCATCTCCTCAATGTGTGCCACCAGGCTGAATGAATCTGGTAGAATGAATGTGTGTATGAATGTACGTTTACTGTGCTTAGGGTATTTTGTGTCATTCAACTTTTAATTTGTAACGATAGTTTTAAGACATGACTAAGAATATTTATTGAGTTTATGTTATTTTGCTTCATAGTTTGTTTCTAGTTTGTAATGGTAGTTTTAAAATAAGATTATGAATATTGCTCTCAGATGTACATTGTTAATGAAGTGTGGTTAAGTGTAAGAGAGGACCATGAGTCCTAACTTCGCCACTACAAATAAAGGCAAATATAATATAATATAATAATAAAGAGGGAAAATATAGGTAGTACTATGTACAAATTTAGGCTATCAAGCACATCAATGGCATTACAATGCTGGGGCTGTACCTTAATTAAGGCCACGGCCACTTCCTTCCCATTCCTAGGCCTTTCTTATCCCATTGTCGCCATAAGACCTATCTGCGTCAGTGTGACGTAAAGAAAATAGCAAAAAATGGCATACAAGGAACGAAAAGAAAGATATGTAATTTAATCCATCAAGTTAATGTCTAAAAATTGAATATTCATGATCAAGAGCAACTAATTCCATTACACCTGTCAATATAATCAGTACTATAAGAAATATGTTGAGAAATCAACACTACCTTTTAATTGTAATAACAGTAACAGAGTATGGGCCTATTGGTACCTAACAAAACAAAATTGTCTTCGTTAAACTACTTCTAACGTTGAGTTCATGCATTTATGGCCTGCCAACACGATGCATACGTATATTTGTATACTTTTTCACAATCGGCTTGATCATCCTGAGTGACAGGATTTTCTGTATACCGGTATTCGCTTTCAAGACATGGTCATTCCGTGTAGGAAAATTTCATCTCTTCTACTCCGCACGGCTTTACTTATAACGTGACGTTTCGCAAAACAAACGAGCATCGCCTTACCTCTGTTGCCAGCGCCCTACTGCCGCGAGAACAGCTGATGCAATCTACCTCGGTAAACAGCCCTCGTAAAATGAAATACCATACTCAGAAGAGCTAATGAATTGGGATTGGAAACAGATTCAAAAAAACTACACTTACTAACAACTTCCAACACTAAGAAGAGAATACATTATTAAGAATAAAAGAGAATGAGGAAATAACACATCACTCGCCACTAATAGCTGGTGCAGGAAGGAGATTACAGCAAATTCAGTAGAGACAATACGCGACACTTCTGGATTTAGCCTTGTTAAAATGGGAGACAATTCGCAAGTGGCACTCCGAGTGGCGTGACCAGGAAATTACCGCTAAATTCAAATATCAATGGAAATGCATATACGGAAATGGATAAATAAATTTACGGTACGTCTAGAAAGAAAGTGTAACTACGATATTAGCTTCAAAGTTGCTAAAGCAATTCTGGATAAATGAATGAAAAATTATTTAACAGGTTATTACTTAAAGACTGAAATTATACATATAATCAAGATGTGAAATGGCCTAATGTGTAAGAGCTTCATCTTTCATTTCTGCATTACTTTTTAGCTTTAGCATACCTGCCTGGACTTTCATGCCTAGATTTGTCTTTTTTTCTCATTTAAAAGCATTGTACATCACATTAGCATACTTGTCAATAAAAATATCGGCACATTCCTTATACACATGATTCAATGAATTCAAGCGAACAGTGAGCAAGTTCTTCCCATGAAAAAGTCCAAGGTGGACTGGAGTTCGGATGAGGACGACGAAGATGGACATACAATTACTATTAATGAATTCGACAGGTACCTTTCACTCTCCAAATCCGGCTGTACCTGTGCCGAAGGACAAATTTTGTAGTGGTGAAAAACACGGCGGAGTTATTTCCAAGACTGTCGGTAACAGCCAGAAAAGTTCTCTGCATTCCTGCCACTAGTGCTGCCAGTGAGAGAAATTTTAGCCAGGCCGGTCACCTGTTGTCTAGCAAAAGATCGTGCTTGGAATCAGACAAGGTGGATGACCTCTTATTGATCCATCATAATTTTATAACTATTCCGAATATACCACGTAATCATAAGAAAGGAAACATTCATCAAACACTATAAATGTATGATTCCACTTTCATTTACTTCACAGGAAGAAGTACAAACCGCCAGCTTTAGTAGTAGCTCCAGGAACACAAATGACTCCTGTGCATCAGGGAGCACCAGTGACGAAAAACTAATTGTATAGTTATTATTCACATGTAACTTTATTTGTTTATAAATTAACGCTTGTAAAAAGAAAATTGGTGAATATTACGTTTAAAAACAATCCTGCATTCCTTCTTGGCCCTGCATTCGATATTAGTACAATGTATATGTGGCCGAGTCTGGAGATAGGCTACACATAGCCCACTATTACTGTGTCACTGTTTTTTCTAGGGAACGGAACAAAATACTATATGAAGACATTACAGTTCACAACGTTACAATTACTAGAATACATGATCACCTCAAAGACGAAACCCAATAGTCTGCAACATTAACACACTTCAAATGTAACATACACAATTGTAATATTTAGGTTATAGAACTGACAGTAAAAAACGAAAGAAATTTGTAAAAGAAATAGGTGAGGGTTAATGTAAAGTAGTGGCCTATGATCTCGAGGAGTCCAGCGTAGCGCAGCTCACTGGCTGGCTGGCACTGCGTTCGCCGGTTACTGGAGGCCGGCCGAGCGTTTGGCGCACTCGGCCAGTCGCTGGCGATTGGTAGGCCGCAACCAGCTGCACAGGACGCTCGAACGCATACGTACTCCCAAGAGCCAGAGAGGCGAGCGACACTCGCCGGTAAAAATCAGAGATAATGCAGACCTCTAGTTAATAGACAGCAGTCCAGTAGTAGAGTACCGAGAGTTGGTTGGACCAAACTAAACACTTCACTGGAAAACATCTTTTAATCTCATTCAGACGAGTAGAAGATTGGCTCAAATGAAGAACCATAGATAAAAAGTGACAATGAAGTCATGGGATCACAACACCTCAGTAATGAGGAAGAATCAAGTTAGAAGAACTCTGGTAAGGAGAACTGTCACTTAAACTTTCTTTCCATAATGTTTGGTAATTCGCCTACAGTGAAGTACAAATTTTATAATACTAAAACCATTCCTCTTGAGATGGCTTTTAACGTATCAGTTTCCAGTAGGTTCAGATTTTCTGCGAGTAATGTTAAGTATCAAATGTCTGCTTCCACAGTATACCAGCTGTATCCTGTTGGACATCTGGATTCAATTCCAGATCCTATCCAAGATTTAAGATTTGGAGGGACTTTTGTATAATTCAAATCAAAATGGTCAAACACAACACAAAACTAAACTCAAACTCTGTATTAACAACAGCTTTATTATCTTTTAACAAATCTTAATACAGTTCCCCTAACATGCCCAAGATTTTTTTTCTTATTTATAGCAGTTTTATGAGACAATGACCAATAACACGTAATGCTTCAGTTTTCATGAATACATACTGGTACTGTATTTCAATAAAAAGAGCCTCTAATCAGACTTATAAATTGCCATACAAGCAATTATTGTAGTTTATTTAAAACTGCTCGCTTATATTTCTCCAAAATAAATAAATAAACAAAGGCAAAGCTACTGGATTCCCCTGGACCAAACAAGTGGACAAAGATCTTGCAGAGCTTAATATTAATCAAGCCGCCATTACTGACAGAAATGCATACCGTTTAATGGTCAAAACTAAACCTTTCCTAACATCCCTTACATCAGCTAGCCACAAAGGAGCCGGGAATTGGTCAGAGGAGCGCAGGAAAGAATTCAGCGAGAAAATGAAGGAATACTGGGCCAACAGGAAGGCTCAAGAGGCCACTAAGAACACAATCCAGTATGCTAAAAGGGGCAGACGAAGACAAAAACACAGCTAGAACACAAGCACCATGGTCCACAGATGGCCTAAGCGCAAAGAAAAAAATAAATAAATAAATAATGAGATTCTATAGTTCATTCTCAGACTCCAGCAGTATTTTTCGATTACTGGGACAATAATTTTACTCCTAGATTATTCACAGTTTAGATCAACACACATTTTCTTGTATAGATGGAGTGTTACAGAACTTAATCCAGTGAATCACTGAATCATTTATTTGGCATCAAACAATAAGTGCAATAGCCTTTGTCATAATACATTAATATATATAGATATAGATGCCTAAAACTTCTATTCTTTGGAGATGGAATTCTTCTCCCGTAAGTTTATCTAACGCCCCTTAATCTGAATTGACGACAACAGTCCATGGACAAGTTTTGGACAGACATTTAGCAATCTCCATGAATTACACAAAAACTACTTTTCTTACAGAAGCCATCATATGAAACTATTCAATGAATTATTGTCATGTTGGACAGTCATGAAAAATTTCAAAAGTGGAAGCAACAACAATAAATGCATGGGGGCCTGCGAGCAGTTTATTAATTCTATAAGGTACTTATAAACTGCATACATATCTCTGGCCTGTACCCACAGAGCTGCGAGATATAGCTACCTCTTGTGATCAAGACTGTGCGATAGAATTCAGTATAGTTTGTTTGTGAGAGTCTTAAAATATGAGAGGCACTTTTCAGTAAAGTTACAGGAATGTTGTATAGCTATTTCAGGGTTAGCTTGTGGCACTCTGCCTTTTCATAAGACCATCAACAGTTTAATTCTTTTCATTATGTCTCTCATTAGCTTAACTCGCAATCAAGATGTCCCATTTTAAAAAGGAGTGATTTCTGTTGGATCCAGTACTGGTATGCAATGTGATTTGCTTATTCTCTTTCATTTATATAGTGTGTTACTCATGTGACGATTAAAGTTTAGAGCTCACCAATTCATTGTAATATAGTGGTTCCTGTGAAGTCCACCACCAGGTATTAAGATACTAATCTGCTAGCTGTTTGCAGAGCATGAAGAGAAATCAATAAGGGTTAGGATAGGGATTCTGACTTAAAAGAATATTCATCTATTGGGAACATAGTATTTGCCCCATGAAACAAGCCAAATTTAAAACAAAATTTTAAACAATTCCTTCTATAGTTTATTACAGCTTTGAACAATTAAAATGACAAAAAATACTTTTCCATTATAATTTCATCCTTGGGTATATGGGGGGGGAAGCCTGGATGGGCCTTGGCCTGCCAAGTGACCGCTGTTCATCCTGAAGACCTGCAGAATACAAGGTAATGTATGGTTAATGCAAGAGTCCTCTCAGCCGTTATTCTTGCCCTCCTAGACCCGGGCTTCTATCTCTCTGTCACATAGCACCTCAATTGTTCTCGTGTAGGCTCAGTGGACCTTGAACCAGCCCTTAGGTCCATATAAAAATCCCTGATCTGGTCAGGAATCAAACCTAGGGCCACACAGTAAAAGACACACTTGTTACCCCTAGACTGCGGAGCAGGATTAACCAAGATATTAGCTCAAAGAAATTAGGCATATCCTGCTAAATTTACTGAACTGATATAGCCCTTTCATTTTATGCATATGGTATAGTTCAACTTCCTCGTAAACGACTGACAAGATTTTGAAGTACACGCCGGACTCCCTGTGGAGTCTCGCTGAAAAACAAACATGCTATTGGTCAAGAGCATAGGCGACTCCAGACAGTCGTAAATCTGGTTATTGTTGGCGGGTGGTACTGTTTAATGTTTGAGTTGCTGATCGCTAACAAGGAAACTGAGAGAACTTTACACAATACTTTTAACAAAAATAGAAGCGCAAAGAAAATAATGGAACACAATTTTTACAAGATCTCAAGAAAACTGACAGTAGTATAATTTGGGCATGACCAGCAGACAAGCAAACATTGGTTACCACTGTGCTTGTGCTCAAATTTTAGAGCCAAGCTCTAGTAAATTTATTTCCTGGGTATGGAATAACTATTGCTATTCTATAAACCATGTGAATGAGATGTCCATAATCTATACATCATTGTGAACCATCTAGAATTTATGCCACAAAGTCTTGGTACGTAAATCATGTGATAATCTAACAAGTTGCCGATTCTATTGTTCATTTTTCAAAATAATACGGACCCAACGATGAGATGTATAACTTGTAATATGTCTATTGTTTATGTCAATAGATTTCATGTCGACAATACATACATCCTTTTCACATATCTGCTACAACGTGGAACAGTATCTAGTAGCTTAGTAGCAAATGTGTAGTCTACTTATATCTTCCATAATAACATATTTGCTATAATTAAAATTCTAAGGTATTACAAATATTTTACCAATTTAAGATATCATTATACTGCAAGTACAGATAACAGAAATATATATTTAATTTACAGACGACTAGTAAAGTTTTGTACAATGAAACTGACAAGAAAACACACTAGAACTGAATGCAAAAATATAGTAATGGTACATGTATACTCAGAACAGAAAACGGATGATGATGATGAACAGGTCTCAGATTTTTATGACTGGAAATAAGCATGAACTCATGCCCTAAATATACCAAAATATGACATGAAAACTTGGAAAAAGGACGGGGGAAAAAAAAATGAAATTAAATATCATGTTCTTCCTCACCTTTATTCCAATTTATTGGGGCCAACACTTGATGTGGATGGATGTATTCGCTATTGCTTGTTTCTGTGGTGGTTGGTAATGTAGTATGTTGTAGGTAATGAAGAGATTCAAACCCAGAGCTCTCTAAACCAAAGGCCAGTATGGCGACCATTAAGTCACGGAGCCAAAAGCAAAACAAATTAAATACTGTCCAAATTGCTTAGAAGACCAGCAGCAAACTGGCCACATACCTTTCTACTTTGACAACTTATAGCTCACTTATAGCTTACTTTCAAATTTCATTTAACTACAAAATATTAATGTTTGTTTAGTTTGTTTGTCCAACCCTTGTCCCGTATCTCTACGGGGTCGGGTGTGAGGCGAGAAAAATCTGTAGTGGCGGGTTTTTATGATCGGATGCCCTTCCTGATGTCAACCTCATCAGAGGAGTTATGAGATGAAATGAATGACGTGATATATGATAGGAGGAAGGGAGAGGGTGAAATCCAGTACTGGCACATAGCCTACTCCTGTCGAATAGCACCAAGGGGTCTGGTCAAGGCTTAACGTCTCAATTCAATGGACAAATCACCATCAACATCATCATATACCCTCACTCCATACGAGCACTGTGGAGAGGTTTGGATTTTAATCCAGACTTTTGGCACGCAATCTAGTGATTAGAAATTGTATACCACCACCTCTCCTACCCTGCCAGCCAACGTTCTGATGGGGAATTTTTTTTTACCAATGGGACTCAACCCGTCTAACCATGGTGTCGGACCATTTAGACACGAATGCCGTAATGATCATGGCCACCAGACGGGCTTAACCACAAAATATTATATGGAGGAAAAATCCAAAATAACCAAATGCAAACAAATCACTATGCACTATTATAATCTGACCCAAAATATGCTTTTATAGCATTCTTTTGGGTCAAATGGGACAATGATAAAATGTAGTAAAATATGCATTTATGTGACCAATAAAACCCATGTCATCATGTTCACAAAAGCTAGAAATGTGTGAAAGACCAGCATAAACATATGACGTCATAGAAATCCGAGCCCTAATAATGATATGATCAACCTTCAGTGATTCCATGGGCCAAACTGCCTCCTTCAGCTGTTCAATGTTTAGGATAGTGCCTGTGTCCAATCAACGTAACCTCTGACGGCCTGATCATCTTGTCCACTGATTATCTCAACTATCACTGCCTTTTTTTGAGTGTCTGATTGCAGAACATGACCAAAATAAGGGAGACATGGTCTCGGGATCTTCCCTATAAGGTAGAAGTCTGGCTTGGCATGTCCAGAACTTTCTTGTTCTTTTATATGTTGGTAAATCTACCAATACCAGACTGGTGTATTCGAGTATCTTCAAACATCACTGGGCTGAGAGGGGAACAAACCCACCAACTTGGGCTCAGGAAACCAACATTCTACCACCTGACCTATTCAGAAGAACCAAATTCTATTTTACAGAGGATGGTCAATTTTTTTAGTATCTAAGTTATTTTGATGTAACAATACTGCAGCAGCTATGGAACAAATGGATGAATCTTGGAGAAAAGGCATCTTTTTTTTTTATGGTCGACAATACACTTCCGCTACGGGACATGTTTTCAGGAAGTTACCTGTATAACAAATTACCGATATATTACTTCACATGAAATCAAGTGATTTTAACTAGAAATGGATGTAAATCCAAACCTTCGATGCAGCTATAAGACGCTAAATGCATATCAATGAAGAAAAGGAAAGTTAAGTTCTTTTGCATAATTCTGGAGAGATACAGTTAGCTGTTAGTAGCTTTCTCTCCTGATACAGATGCAACAATTGTAGCAAAATTTGAGACCATCATGCAAAAGAGTTGCAAATGTAACAAATATTAGGACTCAAGTTCAAATTCCTCACTCTTTGAACAGGTGTTCTAACTCCACACAAGGATGGTCTATCTGAATACTCCCTTTTGCAATTCAAAGTCATAGTATGATCCTAAACAGACCATTTTATGGGGGATAGTAGCCTGTGGTACAGTGATGAGCGTAACTATAATTCAGAGGGAAGAAAGACCCATGGACAATGGATCACTTCCATCATCTTCTCAACCGTCAGAGGAATTCAGACTCATCTCCCAAATCCATGAGGGATGACTAGAACTTGTCATACCACAATTGTAACTCTTACCGATTCCAACTAGTGGCCGATTAGCTGGTGTAATTGTGGACACAAACTGGTAGGTAACCTGGATTATTTTGTAGTAACATGCATCATAGGATTTTAAACAGGTTACTATCCCAGCATTTGAACTTAGAAGACCTGAAGGGTGAAGCACAGTAAATTTGTAGTTTCATGTGGCTGTTGCTATCGTGATCATAGTCATGTGGAATTCGAACAACAGGGATATGAATTTTCTTTTGAAATTTCCCACAGGCATTAACCGGGATTCAGTTTGCAGCTGCCAAAGTGAGGAGCAAATGACTAACCCACTAAGCTTTCATGTCTGTTATAAATGATGAAGTTCAAAGACAAGACTTAGCAGGCTCAGAATGAGGAACAATTTAAATGAAAACAGGTATCACCTTGAATTACAAGCCTAGTAATATAAATTGACACAGTAGAGCACAAATTACATTCTGAATATACAAAACCCTATTATATCAACATAGTTCACTTGGCACATTTACAAACTGCGGAGGAAAACTAATACAAAGTTCTTAAGATTTGCTCCAATTCTCAAGGGAATTACAGGTAATCGCTTACATAGGCTGTTTCTTCATTAGTGACAACTGTTAATTACAACCGATACAAAAGAACTACTTCACAGTCCCTCATTGTAATCCCCCCGCATTGTGTAAAACCCAATGCCAGTGAAGTTGAAGCTCGGGGGTTATTTTTAACTAAGGTACGATTGGCTGTAGTTTTGTAAAGTTGGTGCGCCTGTCGAAATGCGCACATGCGCTGTCTTCCGGCATGCTTTGGGCATGAGTCAACACCAGTTGCAATCGTAACATCATTGCGTATGGTTCAGTGTGGGCAGTTGAAATGTTTCAGATAACCAAGTGTCCATCTGAGTATGAAATAAGGTCTATGATTCAATTTTTTTTACAGCAAAGAACGTGTCAGCTGCGGACATTTATCGCCAGATATGTGAGGTGTATGGCCCAAATGCAATGAGTGACCTCAAGGTACATAAATACGTAAGATTGTTCAAATACGGGTGGGAGAATTTCAATGATGAATTGCGATTGGGCCGGCCTTCTGTAATCTCAGATGTTTCGGTGCGCGCAGCAGGTGCAAAAGTCCACAAAGACAGGCATTTCAGGATTTCCACTTTGTCACTGCAATTTCCACAAGTTTCAAAATCAGTGCTATGCAAAATCGTTTGACACCTTGCAGTTCAGAAAACTTTGCGTGCGATGGGTTCCCAGACTGCATACTGAGGAACGTAAAACCAGTTGGCTTGTGCTTTGACCTTTTAGTCCTGATGTAGTAAGGAAGAAGATCAAAGTTTGGACCTCATTTACACAAGGGACAAAACATGGGTTTCGCATTTGACTCCCGAATCGAAGCATTAAACAATGGAATGGCGATACACGTTATTTCCAGTCAAAGTGAAAGCCAAAAAGACAATGTCAACACACAAGATTATGGCCACTATGTTTTGGGACACACATGGTGTCCTGTTAGTCGACTTCATGTCACGAGGGACAACTATAAACTGAGCTGTGTTCTGCACAACCTTGAAACAGCTTTGGCGTGCTGTACAGAATAAGTGACGTGGCCTATTGTCATTTAGAGTTTTGCTGCTGCATGACAATGCATGGCCTTATTCTGCTGCTCAAACTCAAGACAATCTGATCTTTTGGATAGGAACAAATGGACCACCCAGTGTACAGCTTGGACCTTGCGCCGAGCAATTATCATCTGTTCCGTTATCTGAAGCAGTTCCTCACGCGTCAGCTGTATGACACCGACGAAGAAGTGAAAACAGCAGCTGAAGATGGGCTACAGTCATAGGCAGCAGAGTGCTACGATGAGGGGATGCAAAAATAGGTGGAATGCTATGATAAATGTATAAACATGGTAATTATGTAAAAAAATAGCTTAATGTGTAAAGAGGACATAATAAAAAGGTTTTGGAAGCCTTTGAAATGTGGATCCACCGTAGGATGCTCAGGAGTTCGTGGGTTGCACGACTAACGAACCAAGAAGTACTCAGAAGGGCAAGAGCAAGTCGGGAACTCATTCAAACATTAAAACACTGGAAGATCTCTTACCTTGGCCACATCCTTAGAAATGACCGTTATCTCATCTTACAGCGGATTGTACAAGGCAAAATACAGGGTCAAAGGGATGTCGGGATGAGGCGAACATCAGGGCTTGGAAACATCAAAGAATGGGCTGGAATTCGCAGTGTTGAAAGACTTTTCCATCTAGCAAGAGATCGTACTGCATTCACCACAGTGATCCCCAATGTCACGGGGACCTGATATGGTACTGTGAAGAGGAAGAAGAAGAAGAATCTATATATTAAAGGAAGTTACTAAAAACAGATTTGTCCAGTCCGTCTGTTCTATTGGACTGATTTACTTCATTTTTGTTTTATTCTCTCCAAAATTATCTGCCAATGAAGCACTGGACACTGATAAGTCTCTAAGTTCTGTAAACTTTGAGTAATCCTAAAATCAAGACATTAAATGATCACTCCAAAAATAGCAGGCGAAGGCTTACCTTGGTCCGCAATACATTCTGTACCTAGCAGGTAAAATGAAATGGTGTATGGCTTTTAGTGCCAGGAGTGTCCGAGCTGTAGGCGACCTGCGCGTCATGATGAGGATGAAATGATGATGAAGACAATGCATACACCCAGCCCCCGTGCCAGCGAAATTAAATTAACCAATGAGGGTTAAAATTACCAACCCTGCCGGGAATCGAACCCAGGGCCCCTGTGACCAAAAGCCAGCATGCTAACCATTTAGCCATGGAACCGGACACCTAGCAGGTTGCACACAGTAAAGGAGTAATAACTTTACGTGAAGATATCGGCGAAGCTAAACTATTAGAAATGATGGCGACTATAGGCAAAGCTGCAATTTGAACCAAACTTGGTACACATTGACTTAATACTATCTGGGGAGAAATACCATGGGAGTCCGGTCCCGTGGTGCAGGGAGCAACGCGTTCGCCTGTCACCCGGCAGCCCTAGGTTCGATTCCCGGCTGGGTCAGGGGTTTTTAATTGTAAATGATTAATATCCCTGGGCTGGGGACTGCGTGTTTGTGTCATCCTTAACGTTCCTTTCCTCATATTAAACACTTTACACTTCCGCAATTTACAAATACACACAGGTTCCTAACATATGGTGCAAGTAGGGGAAAAAGATCTTTCTAGGTTGAAGCCCCGAACAAATAGCATTTTTTTTTAAAAAGGACACCCCTAGCATCATTAGATGTGGAGTGGGGAGGGAGTGACATGTAAAAATAATTGAAAACGGCATATTAGTATTGAATCCGTAGGTTTCTGGGCTGCTGAGATGAATAGTGACACTCAGGATGACATTTAAGTCTACGTTCAGTCACCATCAGCATGGTGTGAAAAGGGGAGAAAAATAAAATTTCCCATCTGACCAAGATCAGTACTGAATTCGCAGTTTTGAGGTTATCTAGGCTAATTTGTGACAGTCCCAATGACAGATGGAATCATGTACATCATATGTATAGCACTGAGTGTACATACACACAGTTATCACTTTCATTATTTGAAAGGATCGATTACTTCCCGGATAATATGGGCTGCCACAAGGACAAAGTTCTGCGCAAACTGAAATAATCTAAACTTTAAAATAAACGCACAACAATAACTCTAAGACTACAAAGTAGTTCGTAAAAATTGAGCAAGTGGCTAAGCGGTTTGGGTCGCATAGCTGTCAGCTTGCATTCGGCAGATGGATTCGAACGTCACTGTCGGCAGTTCTGAAGGCGGTTTTCGGAAGTTTCGTATTTTCACACCAGGCAAGTGCTGGGGCTGTACCTTAATTAAGGCCACAGTCGCTTCCTTCCCACTCCTAGCCCTTTCCTATCCCATCGTCACCATAAGACCTACTGTATCTAAATTGTAAGAATAAAGTTTGTAAAGGTCAACGTTATAATAAAGAAATCTACAAAAATCACTTAACACATAATCGTAAAATAAATGTTCAGTAAAGTACCTGGCCACGCATGGAGCAATGTTATATCAACCTATTTACGACGAATGCTGCGGAGCAGCACAGGTCCTCTAGTGTAATTATTACTTTTGTTTCTTTGACAAATGGACCTTACCTTCGTAGTAGCAGCGCCTGTTCTCTGGATGGTGTGAATGGAGCAGCCTACTGCCTGCAGAACTTTGGGAACAGTTTGGAAGCGGATGCTATGAAACAGTTCTTTTATCTTTGGAATCTCAGGTTAACTCTGAACCGTCTGGGTTGTATCCATTCCCAGCAACCCGCCAACAAGCTGCACATCCTTGTCATTATAGTTCAGAAGGTGTAACTTTGTGCACTTCCCGTGATAAGGTTTAAACTATCAGCGTGCTATGTAGCCGAATTGGTCAAATGTAAGAGATATAAATGAGCGACCATAGTAAAAGGAGAAAAAGCATGTGAGGTCAATGACCATATGCTGTCCAGGTGATGTTATTTATTGCGGAGAATGAAGCCTGCACAGCGTTACTTCTCAGGTCACAAAACTAACGTACTTTGTTCCTTGAGTGGCACTGCAGTTTAAGATTTGGTTCAGATCATTCTCAAATAAAAAGAATACAGATGACAGCAAATTACAGCTCTACACATCATATTCTTTCTTTCTAAATGAATCAGAGCTTCGTTGACTCGACAGCAGTGTGCATGTAATGGTGGCCACGTGCAATCAAACTGAACAACAGTTATATTAACTGAACAGACCTAACAGATCACACATAATATTTATGTACTAATTATTACGTAGATTTATCTTTTGTACAAACAAATCTGAACAGCCTAAAAACCAAATAAACTCAATATCAGCCATATTTTATTAGTTAAGTTTATATGTTGAACTTAAAAAAAAAAGTGAGCAAGACCTCAATGTGTTAAAGAACCCCTCTAGGGCACCTCTAAATGTTCTTGATTTGGACAGTTGTGATGCCATCAAAAGGCAACCCCAGAAAGACCTGAACTGTAGGCAGAGCTGAAATGTAGCAGATTCCCTTAAAAAAGGAAGCAAAAAAAAAAAATTACAGTGCGTCTTTATTTCTTCATTCGTTGGAAAGTGTCACTACTTCAAGAGTCAAATCCGCTTTAGAGTGTTGTAGATTCATTGACTACTCGGGGTCATCATCAGCCATAATCAAATAAACACACATTTTAGTGGAAATATCCTAAAACAATACTTATTCTATTAAAAACCACCATGCGCAGTGTGTATTTACAATCTTAGAAGATATTCAATTGACATTTTCATATTAGTCCGCACAATTGCATTACTTAATCCTTGCAAGCCATATCAACATTATTAGGACTCTGACGGAAGGCATATCTGTACTTTCTGTACTAAGAGTTAAATTTTACTTAATGACACATGTCCACTAGTTGAAGCAGTCTAGAACTGAGCCACAACATAGATTGTAATACGTACAGAGAGAACCACTTGTATACTACCTGTACTTCGACATTTTAGCATAATTTGTTGTAATTACTTTAGGTATTTTTATCCTAATATGTACATTTATTGCTACATAACATTTTAACGTCTGTAACATACCCAGAACCATAGCTCTTGGTCCAATTTAACTACTCATCACGGCACATATTATAATTGTTCATACAATTCATATCAGTAATTTTATGTTGTTCATTAATAGAATATGCATCGTTTTACAATATTTCGACTAAAAGGTGTATTTATTTGATTATGGCTGATGATGACCCTGAGTAGGGTCGAAACTGGTTCTAAGCGCCTTAATGTAATGTAAATATATGTACTGCAAGAAGAATGTATTGAATAGGTGGAAATTTTTTAATAAGAATAAATTATACGTAAAAGTAGAATGAGACACAAAATGATAAATTTGCCTTTGATTCAAGCAGGACTGAGAAGAAACATAGTGCTACTATATGAGCTACCAAACAAAGTAACACAACAAGTTAATAATAGTGTTATTGTTTATTACGTCCCACTAACTACTTTTATTGTAAAAACATTCATACTCCTAAGTCTTTAGGCTTTTTCAATTGTGAAATTACCAGAGTTTCGCCCCAGTGCAGCAGTGGGCTCATCAGCTGGAATGCTGCATCTTTCCAAGACGCTGATCCTAGTACGCCGTTGAGACACCACTGCAAGCCTATGTAGGACAATGCAGTGACGGTGCACTAGCGCAAGCATGCGCCTCCACTTGTATAAATGCCTGCCTTTGCCCTATATCAAAAAATAAGGTCCTTACAAGGAAACCATAATTTAATTTCATCAACTGCAAACGTTAAAACATTCAAGCTCTTACGTGTTTAGGCTTTTTTAATCATGAACTTTTATGGTTTTTGGAGATGCTGAGGTGTCTGAATTTAGACCTGCAGAAGTTATTTTACGTGCCGGTAAATCGCCCCACACGAGGCTGACGTAATTACAACAAGTAGAGACTGTGAAAGCATACCAGATACTGCATCTGTTTCTACTACTGCTTCTTCCTCTGTGCCTTCTATCGAAGAGTTAGAAAAAGACATCAATGATCCTGGACTATTAGATAAGTTCAATGTGAAATATATAGTATTTGGAATACTTTTAACTACAAGGATATACTTATTTTCATGACGATATAGTATTTTTGTAACTCAACTAAGCTTAAGGAGTGGAAGAGGGGATTTCTGGTAGTTTTCAAGCAGCCGTTTAGTGGGTAATCTTATTGCATTATTGGCAACACTGCTTGCATCTCGCAATCTTTAAAATTAGATGTCCGAGTTTTTTCAGTTCAGTATGGATGATTATCGATGATAATAACAGTTTTCAGGAATATTCGGTAAGAACTGTTCTTGATACCCCAGTCCAAACCTATCTGAATCTATCTCTTCATAATAATCTTTCGAGGATTTGGAAGAGAATGTATGAAGAGCATGCGGCATGAACACTTCCTCGCTCTTCACTTGCACAACAATTTGCTGTCCTTTTCCTAAAGGAATTTTATCTGGGGGTGTTGATCCTTCAGTCTCCAACGACATATTTTTCTTTGCATAGTGAGCATTAACCTACGTCTCATCTGGAAAAATTAAATATTTCCTTTTTCCCTCATTCTTAAGAGTACTGAAAACCAATATCTTTTACAACCAACCTAACAGTAAACAAGAGATCCCAGGAAATTTATTATGGGTTTCACCTTATTGTATATACAGTACATTTTTTCATACTTCATGCCGGTCCCGTGGTGAAGGGGTAGCGTGCCTGCCTCTCGCCCGGAGACCCCGGGCTCGATTCCCGGCCAGGTCAGGGTTTTTTTCTCTCGACCTGAGGACTGGTTCAAGGTCCACTCAGCCTAGGTGATTAGAATTGAGGAGCTATTTGACGGTGAGATGGCGGTCCCGGTCTCGAAAGCTTAGAATAATGGCCGAGAGGATGCGTTGTGATGACCACACGGACCCTCGTAATCTGCAGACCTTCGGGTTGAGCAGCAGTTGCTGAGCAGGCCAAAGCCCTTTCAAGGGCGTTAAGTGCTGTGGGGTTTGGTTTTGGTTTCATACTTCATATATAGTCAGCCTTTCTTTTTTACATTTCCAGAATTGTCCTTCAAACCAATTCCATCAAAACTACCAACATGTTTTCACAACAGGTTTCTTTCTTTTTTTACTCACTATTTTAATTGATTAACCACACTCATCTGATAACGTCTTCTTCTAACGTCTTCTTCTTCTTCAGAAGATTCAAAACACTTTGCTTCAGAAGACCGGTAGCCTCATATGTTCTAGTCATCACATGACTCTCACATTCAATTTTATTATTTCTCACAGCATTAGATTCTTTCTTGAAATAACTGTAAACCTTCCTTGGATCGGAATATAGGGTTTCCCCCCGACCTACTTTAACAAAAACTGTAATGTTTACTAAACAAAAAATAATCAATACAGCAAGAAACTCCTTGTCAAACACTTTAAGTAGGTTGCTCACAACTCTACACACTCGATTTTATGCAATCTTAAGTCCGTAAAATTCCACTTTTAGTTGCACTTCAACACACAGAACAAAACAGAGTGAGGTAAGAAAGTCAAAACGTGTTGACAGTGTGCAAGATCTGCAGTTGTGATTAGTGGCCTCAGGGCTGTGCCTTGCGGTCAAACCAGTGTAGTGGCAGGAGGTACCCAAAGTTATACCTTCTGAATTATAACACCAGAGCGATCCGGCCGAGACATGTTGACCAGATAATGTTGCCCATCGCTGAAGACTTTGACTCAATCTGTCCTGGTTCTGTAAGGAAATACTGAATCTCCACATGCCTTAGTGACACTGTGGTGCTGTATGGCTGCGAGCACATTAAAGTTCAATCCAGCTGTGCTGTTCTTGTTTCAAGAACATCTTGGATACTAACTATACAACCGATCTGCATAGACAAGACAGTGCATGTGCGGAGCATTGGATGGATAAGTCAATGGACTGTGAAGTATGTTGGGAACCACCATAATGCAAGTATAAGCAAGAAACATTTGTTCCATTTTCCAGTCTACACACAGCAGTGTTGCAACTAATAAAGAAACAGCCCTTGTATAATTCATGAGCATACACAGAAACACATCAAATAAATTCCTGAAACTTTTCAAGAGACAATTAACAAACATTTAAATGAGCAAACAACAAACATTGACATAATTGAAGCAACATTCATCTTGAGCAAGAACAGAATTGACTAGAAAGAAGGAATGGTAAAATTCACATCATTTAAACATATATCAATACAAGCATTTACATATAATAACCAGCATAACAAAGCCAGTAGTTTCTAAATCATTCAACCTCTGTGAACACACTGCGTAGACTCACCTGACAGCAATACTTTGCACCAAACAGGTCGCAATGTAGGAAGGGGAGTAAAATCCTTACAGAAATACGAGGGCCATCCGGAAAGTAGTACCCGTCAGCGCCGCATTAAGCGCTGACGACTCGGCTAGCCGCTGGGCAAGGTCAGACCGCGTCAATGCCCTGTCTGCCTGCTCTGTGCGAGGTTGCGTGACGCTAGCATTGCCTGTGTTGTGTCTGTGATCGTTTAAAATGTTTAAACAAATTGAGAACCCCGCCAGTTGTGAAGTGAGGGCCGTGATTAAATTTCTTAATGCACAAAACGTTCGACCTTGTGATATTCATCACCAATTAACGGAGGTGTATGGAGACAATGTGATGGACGAGTCGTCTGTTCGGCGCTGGTGTCGCAACTTCAACCTGGGGAGGGGGAATACACACGACGAGGAGCGTTCAGGGAGACCACCTGTCATTACACACCAACTGCTGAGCGCAGTAGATGAATGCGTGAGGAACGATCGGTGCGTCACAATTGATGAACTCTGTAACATTTTCCTAATGTGTTTCAAACAATTGTTCATGAAATTGTCAAAGACCATCTGCATTATTCAAAAATCTGTGCAAGGTGGGTTCCTGGGATCGCCGAGGTGTACTGCTCATTGATTTTATGACCTGTGGAAACACAATTAATGCTAATGCGTATTGTGAAATATTAAAGAAATTACGGCGGGCAATACAAAATCGACGGCGAGGTCTATTGTCTACAGGCGTCATTCTCCTTCATGACATGCAGCTGCGATAACACAACTTTTGCAGCAATTCAAGTGGGAAACCTTCGACCATCCCCCTTATAGCCTGGACTTGGCCCCTTCGGATTTTCATCTCTTTACGAAGCTTAAAGACTTTCTGGCAGAAAGCGATGAAGAGCTTAAACGAGCCGTGACTACGTACCTCAATACGCTGGCAGCGGAGGACTATGATGCTGGAATACAAAAACTCGTCGCACGTTATGACAAATGACAAATGCCTAAATTTGCTTGGAGATTATGCGGAGAAGTAGTGTAAAGTATGCTCTTTCCAATAAAAATGTGTATATTTGTTAATATTTGCTCCCTGTTTTATTGCCCAAACGGGTACAACTTTCCGGATGACCTTCGTATATTGCAACAATTTTGAACAAGATGACAAAAGGAGATCTCACTTTTATTGTAGGTCTTGGCACGAAAGTAATTTGTGAGGAAGATAGAACACTGAGGAGGATTAACTACAAATGACATATTTAAATCTAAGAATTTCATTTTTTGTCCATATTGAACTGAGAACGTAAGATAGGAAACTTAACAGGGTCCACCTTTTCAATACCCTTTTAAGTTTCCTATCTTACAAATGACATATCATAACATTCCTCTCCAATCTCATCAATTCGCTACCAGAGATTTCATTTGATTACACATCATCTTAAACAATACATTTGCTCTACTAGAATTATACTCCTATTCACAAGAACTGGAAAGGAACAAACAAGTTTCAAATCTATATGACTTGGTTCAAAACTCTTCCCACAATGACCTACAATTGTGTTCATCCTATTACAGTAAAACCTTAATGTATCGTTTTTCAAGGGGGAGGGGGGAAATGCTGATGGATACGGGAAACTATAAATGCGGGTAACATAAAAAATACGGGAAAGCAAAATAATACAATTATGGGTACTGTATTTGAACATTTCTTCCTTATGTATATCTAATAATAATAATAATAATAATAATAATAATAATAATAATAATAATAATAATAATAATAATAATAATGGTGTGTGGCCTCCAGAGAGGCCTGGTGTAGGTCTTTCGAGGTGCCGCCGGATAGGCAACCTGCGCGTATAGGAAAATGCAGCCTTACCTATGAAGAACTCCAATGCTGAAGATGGCACACACACACCCAGCCCCCGTACTGTCAGAATTAACAAAGGAAGGTTAAAATCCCTGACCCTATTGGGACCATAGGTCAACATGCTAGCCAATTAGCCATGGAGCTAGACATGCTAATATTATACATACCAGCATCAAAATATTGCAACCATGATAATACGATGAAAATAAAAAGCGTGTCTTTTACGCCATTTCCTTTCACTTTTCTTTACATCTCTTATTGCAAATTAATGCTGTACGTGGATATTACGGCAATAACATGCATTCTGATGTAAAGATTCCGTAGACTCTTTGCGGACAATAGGTTAGAGATCCAACACGGCGCGGCTCGGATGTCGCAGAGATTAGAACTTCAACGCGGCGCGTCTCGGATGATGTCAAAGCAGGCTATATGAGGCTGGCAACTTACAAACGCATTACAAGATCAGGCTAGTGAAAAGATCATTGGTCTGGATTGGTTACGTCCAGCTTGTGACAATTGGGCAGGGGCCAACAAAGCGATCAACAGGCATCTAGCATCCCACACATTCCACTAGGTACGACATTATTAATTACCCTGTGACTAATTAAGAAGTATCCGGTGCATGCCATGACGATTTGAAACTGCAAGACTTTCTTATTTTTAACAAAGGTGGCAGCCGTAGCCGACCAATAGCAATACAGAAAATTGTGCCAAATCTGAATTATACAGTGCCTCCATTTTAATTCTTCTAAGTAAGTAAGAATATTTCTAGGGCTGGTTAGCAGATCAAGGAGAAGCATTGGTGCCAGGAGCTCGTAGTCGTGATTAGACAGTGTGGTTGCACATGAATAACTTGCACACTGCACTCCAGTCTACAAGATCCTTGCTCAAGGCTAGCAACTCTAAATTGCTCACCCATTCTTGCATTACTGGTTGGCGTTATTCTATGCTAGAGTACTGAGCTCTATCAATAATTTACTTCAAATATTTTCTTTTCAGACATTCACTTCAAACCAAATTAAACAATAGATCACTACATCTGATGAAAAGGAATACCTATTCAAGTTATAAATGTTCCTCTTCAAGCTACATACAAATCATTACCCATATTACTATTGAACAAACATAATTTATAAATCAAGTGGCTCGTCAATACAGATGGGGAATGCCAACTCCCAGACCAACTCAGGAACGTTTGATTACTGTAGGAGCAACGGCATAGTTCGGCACCAACCACAGCAGTTTTGTTGTATCATTTGGTTCCAAGTTTGGATGTGTTGTTTGGACTTCATTGATGTTTTAAATTTGGATTGTAAATTGTGACATACTAGACTGTTTACTTTATTATTGGTTATATGTGAGTATATGTCTTCCAATTGGATCGTGGCTGAAGATGACCGAATAAATATATGGGGTCGAAACTAGTCCCAGTTATATAGGACACTATACAAGCTGATAGTGATCAATTGTCAAAAATACAGACCATAATGAAATTCATAACTTATGAAGAGTACTGAACTGTCACTTTAAATTCAAAAACATCCTTTGCGATTTTTTTTTTTTTTTTACAAATGCGGGAAAACTGTGCCTGAGGACAATTTTTTTGCTGATCGGCGTGGTAAAACGATAGTTTGAGGAATAATATTGGTTTATATGGAACACTTTTGGGACCGAAAAAATTGAACGATGAATATGGGAAAACAGCAGTTTTGGGAACGATGCATTGAGGTTCTACTGTATATGTTCTGTTTCTTGTTCCCCCCCCCCCCCCCCCCCTCTCTCTCTCTCTCTCTATATATATATATATATATATATATATACACACACACACACACACTGTAAATGACTCCTATTCATAAGTTAACTAAATTTCATAAGATTAAGTTGATGCTAAAACTATAGAAACTTTTTCTAGGGTATCAATATGTGCTGAGATAACGGTACCAACATTGCTTTATCAAATGAAACTACACTATTTCCTACACCCAGTCTTAAATTTACGGACATCTCAAATTCAATGCTGTAATTATTTTGAAAATCAGACAAGTACTTCTGCAGAAAATGGAATGCATTCAAACGACTTTTATTTGTCAGCTGTAGACTGTCCTGTTTGATTGAAACACACATACCGTATTTACTCGTGTATTAGACACCCTCTGGCTTTTCGAGACGAAGAAACTGGAAAGAAAAAAAATCTCACATACAAGACCCCCAACATAATTTGTCAGAGAAGAACAACGATTCCGCTTCAAAGCAGTTACAAGCTTTACTGCAGCTCTGATGACATCGCACAAATTTGCGAATAGTTTTGTCCGTACGATCCACGCGATGAAAACGCTCGTCAAAGTCACGCAGTCGTATTTAAGAAATGTCCGCTTCTGTAGTGTAAGCCTACTGCAACTCTAATGGCGTCGCACAAATAGGTGAATAGTTTCGTGTCCGACCCGCGCATTGCAAGCACGCATCATTCATGTATATGTGTCTATTATTTATAGTTAACACAATGCTGTCCGCTCACGTACCGATACGTGTTTCCGAGCGCGGTGCTCTGCAGCCGCTCACGTATGAATACGTGTTGGTGCAGCACTGTCTTCTGATGCCATCTAACGGTTATTGGGGAACTGCTTGCAGATTATCGTTGATGTACCTAAACGGTAGAAAATCTACGCTTCTTTTAGTACTGGTTTTCCCCGTTTTAGAGCTTCAGTGGCATTTGTTTTCGCCTTCGAATATCTGCCGTGTATCCATCAATGCTAGTAAACAAAAATGGCAGCGCCGGTAAACAGTGGGTTGACTCCTGGTGATATTATATGTGAATTATACGCTGATAATTTGTCAGATGTTCCCAGTGATTGTGAGGAGAGTGAAGATGAATTGTCTAGTGATAATTCTAGTGCTAGTGTCGTGCATTTATGTGGAAGTGATGCTGTGAATGACACGTTTATTGCACCATGTGAGCAGTCAGAACAACAACCTGTTGCTTCAGATAGCGAAGATAATGTAAGTATTGTTGATAGTATCTCCCTATTTCTGGCAGTGAGTGGTCTGATCAAGATATTGTACCGGTTTTAGAGCCTTTCTCGGGGATGCCTGGTGTTAAAATTTTGCCGAGCGAACCTGAAAATGTAAGTTGTGTCGTGAAGTTGTTCATTGGTGATGATCTGTTGGAGTATATGGTAGAGGAATCAAACAGATATCATTACCAGAATGAACTGAAATATAAAATCTCACCAAAAACTTTAAAGTGGACAAATATAACCGTGAATGAACTCAAAAAGTTCTTGGGACTGTTACTTTTAATGGGACAAGTACGTAAAGATTGAATCAATGATTATTGGACCACAGATCCCCTGACTGAGACACCAATATTTTCTAAGACGATGAGTAGGAATAGATTTAGACAAATATGGCAAGCATGGCATTTTAGTAATAATGAAGAGCAACCAGAAAATTCCAGTAGAATATACAAAATCGAGTATGTTCTAAATTATTTACTACAGAAATTTCAGACAGTTTATAAACCTAAACAGCAGTTGTCACTTGATGAAGGTATGATTCCTTGGAGGGGGCGACTTTCCTTTCGAACATATAATCCAGCGAAACTGGTAAAATATCGTCCCTGCTCTGGCAAAATAATGAATCTGCAAATTGTCAAAAGGTTAGGACAGCTGAAAGAAGTTGTGATTACTCATGTCAAATCAATTTTTATATTTAATTATTGGTTTTGTGTGTTAGGCATGCAGAATGAGCTGCAGATATGAGACTTTGTCAGAGGGTAGACAATATATAAATAACAAAATCTAGACCAGAACTTCAGAACTACAGATTCTTTAGTTTGTCAGTTTCGCTAGTTTGCCAGAGTGGGGACGATATGGCCTTCTTGTCCGAATGTTGTGTGAATCAGTCAGTGGGTATATCTGCAACATGGAAATATATTCCGGGCAAGGGAAAAAATTGGAGGACACTATATTGTCTGTGATGGGAACTAGTCTCAATTTGTGGCATCATGTGTGTATGGACAATTATTACAATAGTGTCCATATTGCTGAGGTGCTCCTAAAGCATGGTACTAGAGTGTGTGGGACAATTAGATTGAATAGAGGCCTTCCTCAATGTCTAAAATCTGTGAAACTGAAAAAGGGAGAGACGAAATTTCAGAGAAAGCAGGATGTACTTGTTCAGGTATGGAAGGACAAGCGAGATGTGCGAATGATATCAATAATACATTCATCAGCTATAGTGCAGACGGGTAAAGATGACAGATCAGGTAAACCAATTGAGAAGCTGGAATCTGTTGTTGATTATAATCAGTTCATGAAGGGAGTAGATCGTGCAGATCAGTACCTCTCTTACTGTCCAATGCTTCGGAAGACAGTAAAGTGGACAAAGAGATCCGTCATGTACCTTCTAAACTGTGCTATATTTAATTCATTTAGAGTGTTTAGAGAGGTAAATCCACAGCTAAAAATGCCATACAAGGTTTACCTGCATGCTGTTGCTAAGGAATGGTTGAGTGACAGTGCTACCCCACAAACTGACACTGACATTCAGGAACGACCAACTGGACCTCCATCTAAAAGAGCACCTAGGCGAGACCCCCCAGGCAGACTTTCAGGAGATATGAAGAAACATATCATAGACAAAATTGTGAGGACAGGTGTGAAGAAAATTCCTCAGGGACCCTGCAGAGTTTGTGCTGCAAAGAAACTGAGGAGCGAAACACGATTCATCTGCAAGTTCTGTGAGGTGCCACTACACAGAGGAGTGTGTTTCGAGAGGTACCACACCTTGAAGAACTATTAAAAAGGTTAGTGGAAATATATGATCAGTTTCAGTGCATTCTCATTCCAGGTTTAGGAATCACAATAATTTGAATGATACCCTGCAACAACTCCATGTCTCTGCCAAAACCTTCCGGCCACAGGGGCCAGTTACACGTCAGATGGGCCGGACAGCAATGTGTTAAGAATGTCCGCCAGCATAATGGTTAGCACAATTAGCTGTCATTCTTGGGAGCCTGAGTTTGATTTCCAGTACCGTATTGCCAGAGATTTACGAATGGCAGGAAGATTGATCGAGACCAACTACAACCTATTGTAGTTGGTCTTGGATTGATATGCAGTAAAAATGGTACATGCAACTCCCTTCCACTGGGGGCCTGTCTAAAAAGAGCTGCACCACCTCGGAATGAAGAAATGAGTTTACTTCAGTTAAGAAATATTCACAGTTGTTGCTATTAACATAGCAGGCAAGATCATTAACAAAGTGATTGTTTAATATCTCATAACTCGGGCCAATATAGTTTTTTTATAGAAATAGGTTTAAAACATAATAAAAACAATCCAATCATAACTACTGTTTTACTCACCAACATACCTCACAAATAATAATAATAATAATAATAATAATAATAATAATAATAAATAATTTTACGTCCCCACTGAATGATTTTTGGAAACACAATAAAACGCATTACCATCACACCTATAGATATCCATAAATGCAGTAAACTTTCCTGTTATTTCTTTTTAATCCTCCCGTCGTGGAACTTCTGGCACTATGCAGGCACTTGATAGCATACCTAACCTAAACAATGTGATCTCTCTTATCTCATTTACAGCTGTTTAGGTAAATCCTGATGTGATAAATGTGGAGAACAAGCATGAAATATACTTAAAAATAAGGGTTTGGCTTTTAATAGCCGCAGTTATGTAAAGAACGCTTCCAGTCACTATGTATTACATTCGGAAGTACAACTGGTAACATACACTAGTTATCAGTTGGTGGTTTGGCACGCTTTCTGCAGCACGTCTTTATTCGGAAGGAGTGGCTTCTGCTACACATACACAAACTCCCCAGAAACCATTTGGGAAAAAATCCTCACTGTTTGTACTCTATAGTCAGAAACGAAACTAATTTTAAAAGTTTCAAAAAGATGGGACCTTGAATGCTCTCTATGCATGACTGATGAGATGGCAGTGAAGATGAAGTCATTTGGAATGACGACATACCGGTAGCAGGGAAGTTGGCGACACAATGAAAGCAGTGATTAGATTTACTCAGTTTTACTGTGTGGTAGGCCTACTGCTCAACTGACAGAGACAAATGACTGGCCATTAAGTTATTTTCCATCAATATTGCATAATATGACAATATGATACCCTTATCCCTTTTCTCTCTAGTATGAAGCGAGACAAATTTTCGTAACGAGTTTTTACAATCGTATGCCCTTCCTGACGTCAACCTAATCAGAGGAATTAATGAGATGAAACAAATGATGTGATATAAGTAACTAAAACTGAACATATTTACTTTATATTAGGCCTAAAAGTTGTGTTCACTATTTATTGTCTTTTTACATTTAGAAATACTGCCTCCCAATAAAAATAGCCAGTACAATTCAAATACATTCATAAATTTGTTAAAGAATAGTATAGAATGTTTGCATCTATAATTTATAGCTCCTTATAGCCTAGAAGCCATGTGTTCACTGCATAAAATTAGAGGTTATCGCATATTGGACCCCCCCCCCCTCCACTTTCTTTGGCTGTAAAAGTGTAAGAAAAAGGGGTCTAATACGCGAGTAAATATGGTATACAAGCCCTGTCGACGTACACAGTTATTTCACCTTCTTATGACAGCTAGGCATGTGCATTACTACGTCCATAAATAATACACTATGACAAACTGCATGATTTAACATCTTCCGCATTGTCATATGTAAAAGATTAAGGGAAAACTGGTATGTAACAGGTTTTCTATGAAATTTCCCTTGGTCAACTCTTGTTATTTTCCGACCGTGATTGTATTACGTTTGGAATGGCTATGGAGTCTTTCATTTTCATGCCATTCATGGCTGTTCTCTTTCTTTTGT
Organism: Anabrus simplex; assembly: GCF_040414725.1. Taxonomy (NCBI): domain Eukaryota; kingdom Metazoa; phylum Arthropoda; class Insecta; order Orthoptera; family Tettigoniidae; genus Anabrus; species Anabrus simplex. The sequence continues at coordinate 406,592,272 of NC_090268.1, forward strand.
TTGTTTTTCGAAACAGCAAATCCTTTCTGATTAGTCTTTCTCCCTACTTGTACTTGCTCTAAAGCAATAATCACTTTCACCACCACAACTATCACCACCATTATTTTCTAACATTCAGTGTAATGTTAACTACTATCTCTGTACTAGGTCGTTTCTGTTTGTTTATTCACGTATTATTTCTTCTTCTTTCTCTGCCTCATTTCCCACACACTGATGGGGGGGATGCAGGTGCGATTTGCGTCACAAATGTAGATTTGGCCCAGTTTTACATCCGGAGACACTTCCTGGCGTCAACCCTATGTGGATTTGTTTGTTTTATTAGTGTTTTAGCATTGTACTGTGGTAGGTTTTCAGCAATAATGGGATAGGAAAGAAGCGAGTGTGGCCTTAATTAAGGTACAGCCCTAACCATTTACTTTGTGTGAAAATGGGAACCCACGGGAAAACCATCTTCATGCCTGCCGATGATGGGATTCAAACCCACTATCTCCCGAATGTAAGTTAACATCTATGTGATTTGTACAGCATAGTGATCAGTCCTGTGTGGTATAATACCATGTCTGGAGAATAGTGTTGTGTATTAAAAGCCACTACATTTGTTTTTTCCTTTACCTGTTGCCTACAATAATATGGGAGGTCTTAAATCGTACAAATAACCATAGTGTATTTATAGGCAAAGAAGAGGAAATACCTACCAGTCAAAAGAAGGTGAAGGAAATCTTTTATGTCAACAGCTCATGCTTCATGTGTACCATGTCTTTTGGTCGCCTGGTTTGTGATTTAATCAAACAGAGCGGCTGACGGCTGGCATAAGAAACACATTTGAATACATTCAATTTTCCAGAGAAATACTTGTCCAATTTTCAAAATAATTACAGCCCTGAATTTGTGAAATCTCTATGTTTAAGGCTAGGTGTACAAAAACAGTGCAGTTCCATTTAAAAAGACAAAGTTAGAACCATTACCTCGGTAGACAATGACACCTTGAAATAGTACTGCAAATTCGATTATGAGCCCTTTAGTACTATTATTGCAAGTGAAAAGAGAATGTCAATATCTTTAATGGTTTGAGTTATTTAAGGTGAACTTCTTAGCTGAATAACCCTGAATATGATGAAGCTGTAGTTTGAATGTCATGAAAATGTCTATTTGTTCAAAAATAGAGTCAAGAAATCAACCCTAATACAGTAAATGACAAATACCATTGAGGACTTCAATGTGAGTCTATCGGCTTTGTTTAAGAAAACTATGATACATTATAGAGACATACTCTGTAATGTATGCTATTGCAAAGGCAATGAGTTACAATTCTATATATCACATTGTAAGCTTGCACCATGTGCAAGAATTTCACATTTAATCTAACATTGGGAATGTAAATGGCTAACTTGCATGCAGAAGACTAGTCTGGGAATGGCAAGAAGGCACCCCTTATCATTGTCTTAAGTAACACACAAAATACATGCATATAAAGTTGATCATAATCATACTGATGGTTCTTCAATTCTTTCATACTATCCAGTAGTATAATATCTTCACAAAAATATAATTTCTGAATTACTCATACTTTCTTCAAATTCGCACAACATACTTTAAGTCGATTCAGATGCCTGCATATCCTCAACTTCTTTCTTCATGTTGGCTCTGGCTTGGCTTTCAAATTTATCACGAAATTCTTTGGTAGCAAATATGTTTGGTATTAGAGAAAAGCTCTGCAAAACCTGATCGTAAAGAAAAAATCTTATTAGCATTTAGAGATCAATATTTTCCTTAATACTGCACAACTAAAACACTAGTAAATACCTCACTTCATGAACAATAAAAAGGCATTTTCATAACATCCATCTGAAAAACAAGAAAAAGAATCCTACTCATGAACATATGTAAAATAGACTAAATGTGGACAACATTTAACATGTTTATGAACTAGTACTAGTCTATGATGTTAGCCTAGTAATGCCACAATATACAGCAAATATACAGGGCGAGACAAATCTTACACATTGGGGAATTCACGGACTGTAGGAGGTCCAGAATCATCGCCAGGGGCTGCGGATCTCCTTGCAAAGTATAGGAGTTTACCAGAGTGATAAAAAGAGAAACTTTCCACTCACTGCCAGCCAGCTGAGGGCTTGCATCGCAACAGAAAAACTGTGTTACAGTGAAAATGTGACACACAGGATAACAATGAATATTTTTCCATGAGATATGTCTTTTAAAGGTTGGCCACCGAAAATACCATGGTGCGGTGGTTCATGAAGTGGTGAGAAACAGGATCAATATAATGATTATATCATTATATTTCAACAATGTTTTAACTCACATGTTAACATCCTGTATTGTATTGAATAGGTGGTAAAATAATAAATATTTTCTTATATACATTTTACGCTTGATAATGCCGAACGCAGCCTTCGGCGAAACGTCGGTACAATCACATACTCCAATCAATCAATCAATCAATACTGATCTGCATTTAGCGCAGTCGCCCAGGTGGCAGATTCCATACTGTTGTTTTTCTTAAATGATTGCAAAGACATTGGAAATTTATTGAACATCTCCCTTGGTAAGTTATTCCAATCCCTAACTCCCCTGCCTATAAATGAATATTTGCCCCAATTTGTCCTCTTGAATTCCAACTTTACCTTCATATTGTGATCTTTCCTACTTTTAAAAACGCCACTCAAACTTGTCACCAATTATTGGTGAATCCACAAACTTTTTTATTTGAACCATTTTAAATAGAACTACGTATTTTTAAGGGAGGAAGTTTTAATCTCCGACAAGATAGTTTTAATGTGTTCATTGACATGTTTTTATTAATTTATCAAGATTCACATTATATGTACCAAATTTTAGTAACTAGCTAATCTTTTAGCTTCTTTTTGCAATATATGATGTACCTTTGAAGATTATTTAGGCTGAAGATGCCCTGAATTAAGGGCAAAATATGTTCCATATAAGTGTTATTGTGTTTATGTAACCACTTTAACTCTCTTGGTGCCAGGCGGTAGTGCGAGCACCCACCCTTTAAATTGCCAGAGCTGATCTGGTCAGCCTTTAACAATCCAGTTGGAAGTTGCCAGAGCCGATTACATCGGCCGGCTTAAAATTCCGTGATATACATAATTTTGAGGCAACCTATAGTGATGTGCATGCTTTTGTTACAACCTGTAGTAAAGGGGCTACACGTTATTGTGTGCCTGGCCTTGCTTTGGCAGTTCTAAGAGGGAGTTATACCTTTCACAAAAGTCGTTTCCTGTGTTTACAAATACCGCTAACCGGTCAATAAGAGATTGCTCCTTGCAGTGAGTGGATTTGTGACAGGAAAATGGCTTGTTGTTCATGTGCGATGACAAATTATTGCAGTATTTGGAACAGTGCAAAGTTAACGCGGATGATTTATCAGATAGCGATAGAGAATTTAGTTCAGAATGTAGCGACGAAATTATACCGGACACGTCCCCGGAATCACCGCAGCTAAAGAAGAGACATTTAATTGTGTATAACAGCACTAAAGCTAGTCTGAATATGGTGGTAGATGAAACTAGTGATAATGAATATGATGATGATGTCTCTGGAGAACATTTTGTGGAAATTTGTCCCAATGAACCCGACAACATTCCTCAACCTCCTGTCTCCTTCAAGGAAGTTCTAGGACCTAAACATACCCTACCGTCTGATTCTCCGCCCGTATCATACTTCAATTTACTTTTCACTTACTCTCTGCTAAACCTTATAGTCACATATAGTCCTCTATCATTACCTAAATGCCGGTCCCCGCAGGCCAAGTGTAGCGCGTTTGCCTCTCACCCGGAGGTCATGGGTTCGATTCCCGCTCAGGTCAAGAATTTTCGCCTGGTCCTGAGGGTTGGTTCGAGGTTCACTCAATCTAAGTGACCCCAAGTGATTGCAACTGAGGAGATACCTGAGGGTGAGAGGGCGATCCAGCCTGGAAAACCAGGAATAATTACTGAGATGATCCATCTCACTGACCATGATTCACCTCGTAAACTGCAGGTACCGAAATGAGCAGCGGTCGTTTAGTAGGTCAAAGCAAATCACGGCTTTAGTGCCATACATTTCTTAATTTCGTAAATTCTGTTGTATTGTAAAATTATTTTTCGAATATATACAACCGAAAACGAGAAACAATTTTTTCGAAAAAAAAAAAAAACTATAATATCAACTAATATTCTTTTACTTATTTAATAATTCAGAATTATTTTAACACTGTGTTGCCCGCACGTAGAAAATTTGTTGTCAGTATTTGCCAAACATCGATACATACACACGAATTTTATCGGCGAGTAAAATTGTCTTGTTTTTACTAGTGACATATGTTTGAATTTTTATTTTTTATGTTTTTATTTTTCTCGTTCAAATTAGTTATTCTATAGAATTGTATTTAGAAATACATTATAAATAATTACGTATATTCTTTTGTATCGTAAATTATTTTTTCAAAGTAGATATTGAGAGAGAAAGTGCGAAAATATTTTTCTCTTCCTAAACATGAATGTTATCGACAACTATAAATCAAAAATAAAACGTCTTTGACTCTTTATATCACTCCAATCCAGTTTCTTATTCTACGTAGTCGATATGTAGAAAATTTCATGCCGGTATTTGCTATACACCAGTAGATATATGCGAATTTTAAAATACACGTATTTCTACCAAAAACGGCCTGGCACTTTACAGTAGTAGAGTGGAGGCAGAGCTCTGGCCTCTTGCAGCTGATGGGGAGCGGCCGACTAGATCGGCTCTTGGCTCCAAGAGGGTTAAGTGGAAATAAAGTATTGAATAGGTGGATTAATGAACACCTTTATTTTTTTTTAACATACCACTTAGTCGAGCAGCTCGTCATCTTCCTCCCAGTTTTTCCAAGCCCAAACTTTGCAAACTTTTCGTAACGCTACTCTTTTGTTGGAAATCACCCAGAACAAATCGAGCTGCTTTTCTTTGGATTTTTTCCAGTTCTTGAATCAAGTAATCCTGAAACACTGGAAACACTCTAGTTGGGGTCTTACCAAAGCCTTACATGCCCTCTCCTTTACATCCTTACTACAACCCCTAAACACTCTCATAACAATATGCAGAGATCTGTATCCTTTATTTACAATCCCATTTATGTGATTACCCCAATGAAAATCTTTACTTATATTAACACCCGGATACTTACAATGATCCCCAAAAGGAACTTTCACCCCATCAACGCAGTAATTAAAACTGAGAGGACTTTACCTATTTGTGAAACTCACAACCTGACTTTTAACCCCATTTATCATCATACCATTGCCTACTATCCATCTCACAACATTATCAAGGTCATTTTGCAGTTGCTCACAATCTTGTAACTTATTTATTACTCTATACAGAATAACATCATCCGCAAAAATCCTTACCTGTGATTCCACTTCTTTACTCATATCATTTATATATATATATATAAGGAAACAAACGTCCAATAATACTGCCTTGAGGAATTCCCCTCTTAATTATTACAGGGTCAGATAAAGTTTCACCTACTCTAATTCTCTGAGATCTATTTTCTAGAAATATAGCCACCCATTCAGTCACTCTTTTGTCTAGTCCTATTGCACGCATGTTTGCTAGTATTCTCCCATGATCCATTCTGTACGTATGTTGCTTTCCTTACTGAGCCAGAAGTTGCTATTACATATCAGTCTGCCAAGCCCACTGAAATGCATGCACCAACCGACCCTATGAGCAATAGTTTGCCACCATTCATAACAGGGACTGGCTGCATAAGGAATGGCATTACTAGCATCGCTCATACCTCAGTCACTTTCATATTGTCAAAGCCAAGTATAAGACAGAGACAGATTAGTGAAAGTAACAAAATTGCTCTAGCCTATACCAGAAGACATAGCGCACTGTAAACATTAGGTTCCACCAGCAAAGGCACATATCAAATGCTTTAGACAGGTCAATCGCGATACAGTCCATTTGACCTGCTGAATCCAAGATACCTGCTATATCTTGCTGAAATCCTACAAGTTGAGCTTCATTGGAATAACCTTTCCTAAAACCAAACTGCTTTCTATCGAACCAGTTATTGATTTTGCAAACATGTTTAATATAATATGAAAGAATGCCTTCCCAAAGCTTACATGCAACGCATGTCAAACTTACTGGCCTATAATTTTCAGCTTTATCACCCTTTCCTACTATAGCAATTCTCCCTTCATTTGGTACAGCTCCTTCAACCAAACAATAATCAAATAAGTACTTCAAATATGGTACTATATCCCAACCCATTGTCCTTAGTATATCCCCAGAAATCTATCAAATCCAACTGCTTTTCTAGTTTTCAACTTTTGTATCTTATTGTAAATATCATTGTTATCGTATGTAAATTTTAATACTTCTTCAGCATTAATCACCTTCTCTAACTGAACATTATTCTTGCAACCAACAATCTTTACATACCGCTGACTGAATACTTCTGCCTTTTGAAGATCCTCAGATATACACTCCCCTCGTTCATTAATGATTCCTGGAATGCCTTTCTTGGAACTTGTTTCTGCCTTCCATTTTTTGGTAAAGTTTGTATGACTGCCAATTATGCTTGCCATCATGTTATCCTTAGCTGCCTTCTTTGCTAGATTCAATTTCCTAGCAAGTTCCTTCAATTTCTCCTTACTTCCACAGCCGTTTCTAACTATTTCTTTCCAATCTGCACCTCCTTCTTAGTCTCTTTATTTCTTTATTATAATAAGGTGGGTCTTTACCATTCCTTACCACCTTTAAAGGTACAAACCTGTTTTCACATTCCTCAACAATTGCTTTAAACCCATACCAGAGTCTGTTTACATTTTTATTTAATGTTTTCCACCGATCATATTTACTATTTAAAAACAGCCTCATGCCTGCTTTATCAGCCATATGGTACTGCCTAATAATCCTACTTTTAAAACCTTCCTTTCTATCACATTTATTTTTTAACTACAAAAACACAGCTTCTTGGTCACTAATACCATCTATTACTTCGGTTTCTCTATAGAGCTCATCTGGTTTTATCAGCACCACGTCCAGGATATTTTTCGCTCTAGTTGGTTCTGTCACTTTCTGAATCAGCTGTCCCTTCCATATTAGATTATTTGCCATTTGTTGGTCATGCTTCCTGTCGTTCGCATTTCTTTCCCACTTGACATTGGTAATTTCAGATCTCCCGCTACAATCACATTCCTTTCCTTATCGTTTCCCACATAGCTGATTATCTTATCAAATAATTCTGAATCCATATCAGCGCTACCCTTTCCCGGTCTGTACACTCTAAAGACATCAAGTTGCCTATTATCTTTAGAAATGAGCCTTATACCTAGAATTTTCATAGCTTACAAATTCTTCTTTCACCAGAATGAAAACTCCCCCTCCCATCAGTCCTATCCTATCTCCATGATACACACTCCAGTGCCTTGAGAAAATTTCTGCATCCATTATATAATTTCTCAGCCATGATTCAACTCCTATTACAATATCTGGTATATATTAAATTACTTAATTCTATTCCTTTCTTTACAATACTTCTACAGTTCAACACTAACATTTTTATGTCATCCCTACTTGACTTCCAGTTCTCTGTACCCTTATCACCGCTCCCTAGACAACCCTGTTTCCCTGAATGTACCTCCCTATTGCCTTTCAAACAAATTTCCTAACTTATACATACCACTGCGGATTAAGTGAAGGCCATCCCTATCTCCTACACACCCATCAGGATCTAGAAATTTCACTCCCAGTTTTCCACATACCCACTTCATAGTCTCATTTAAATCCCCAATCACCCTCCAGTCAGTATCCCTCCTATGCAGTACTCCACTGACAATAATCTCTGCTTCCTTAAACTTTATCCATGCTGCATTTACCAGATCCCACACATCTCCAACTATGTTGGTACTTATACCAACTTGCCTTACGTTGTTGGTACCAACATGAAACACTATAACCTTCTTCCCCTCCTCCTTCTCTTCTACTTTTCTCAACATCTGCCTCAGCCTATTTCCTGGATAACACACTAACCTGGTTCCCCTTCCTCCACACACTTTCCCCACATGCCTAACGATGGAGTCCCCCATGACCAGAGCCTCAACCCTACCCGCCTCATTTGATCCCGTCCTCTCCTGGTCATCCTTAGCTTTCCTGATAGCTGCAGAAGCTACTTCCTCCTCCATTTTCTCCCTCCCATGACCCTGTTCCACCTGTCTTTTCCTAACCTCTACTCTACATTTCCCTTTCCTACCTTTTCCCTTCCTCCTACTTCCAAACATCTCAGCAACAGTTCCCTGTTCCTCATCTTCCCTCTGTTGCTCTACCTAAAGTGGCTCATACAGATTTCTCACGGACACCTGTCGTGAATTTTGATCCTGAATAGAGCCCTTATCCTGCAATCTCCTTCCCCTTAGAACATTAGACCACCTGTCTTCTACAATTCCCCCCATTCCTTCCCATCCCTCTTTTACACCCGCTGTAACCTGTACATTGTTTGAGGGAAGCCTACCTTCCTTCCTTTCTGTCTTCTGTGAGAATCCTAATCATCTCCCTCAAACTCTCCAACTCCTCCCTCATATCCCTCAATGCCTCGCCACACCCACAGTTCCTACACTTGCACTCCTTAGCTATTCTTTACGGAAAAAATGAAAAAAAAAAGGAAAAATAAAATAACATGTTTTGTGCAAAAAAAAAAAAAAAAAAAAGAATGGAAATAAATATTGTCTGGGATAGTAATCAAAGATCACACGACAATAAGGTAATTAATATACTACTGGACCACAACCCATAAGCTCGGAAAATACAGACGTGATTTGTAACGCCAGTCGTGAAAGCCTCAACTGCTGTATCAGATGAGACTGTTCACATCATAATTGTTGGCACTACAGTCTGTTCTAACTACCCAGCTGTGGTACTATTGTACACTAGTTGTTAACAATTGATAACATTTAGTATTCGTATGACCTGGTTTCAAGGTATAGATAAAACTCATAATTATAGCATGTATTTGGGAAAAGTGAACAGTGTATTTTCGACAAGTGTTCAAATCAATGAAATTTTATTAAGGCATTGTACTGTGACAACAAAACTGTGTATCAATGGTGCAACTAGTGTAAAGCTACACAAATAGAGTAAGAGGTCTAGATAGATAGATAGATAGATAAGAAATAGGTGAGCCCTGTCTTCGCAGAGCTTCACACGTAGGTCTATAAAGACCCTTTGTGCCCTTTAAACGGGTTTGCCTAGTCCAGCCCTTGTGCTCCTATAAAGGATACCAGTGTCCGGATATTGGCATTCCTGATGTCTTCCAGGCTCACAAAATGTGAGCCAAGGTATCGATGTCTAGTGCTTGCAAGAACCTTGCACTGACATAACACATGCGCGGAGGTCTCCTCCTCCTTACCGCATCTTCTACACACCGGATCCTGGGTGATTTTCATGATGTGTAGGTGTGTCTGTAAGGTATTGTGGCCTGTTAACACTCCAACTACCATTCTCATTCTGGTCCTATTCAAATTCATTAGGACCTTTTTATAACTTTGGCTAGGTCCTTTGATAAGTTCACGTGCCTGCCTTGCTATAGTTAACCTCTTCCAAATATCTAAGTGAGACTGGTTTGTCCACTGGGATATTACCAGTCTCACGCTTCGGAGTGACACTCCCAGGAAGGGCTCTGCTCCTGTGAAAGAACCTTTTGAGCCTTGATTCGCTAGTTTGTCAGCTTCTTCAGAGTAAGAGGTCTATATTCGCTGTTGTTCGAAATTATAACTTCAAATGGTAGCTTAACAGTAAATTATTTTTCCCATGCACTTTCTTTCAGGTAATATTTCTTGTGTTAATATTAGGGAAAACATCCTAGTTTGTTTTATATTATGGATATGAATTTAAAACAATCAGTGGATCCGACCCACAGTGCCTCACATTCACAGAAACTGACTTAAAACAATAGTATTACTGACCAAGGGAATGCTTCAAAGGCACAATACTGAATCGATGATGCTTGCAGTCTAAAGGGGTCCAAAATCAAAATCATCAGCCCCGCATAATGGTACTTATCGCTAGGAAGGTAGAACCACGGTATTGTTCATGGTGCGGTACTAATAAAAAGCTGCGTAGACTCGTGGTATTCCACACATTTTGGTACAACTCACAGGTAATGAAATTCACTCAGTAATACATATCTAGGGTGTTTCACACATTGCAGTGCCATTTACAGGCAATGCAAACCTATGGTGTTCAGTACATAAGTGTACTAACCACAGGGACTCGTACTATCCTGTCGTCTTCCTCATATAGTGGGTACTAATCATAGGCAAGCCAGAACCATTGTGTCGCTCATATAATGGTACTAATCACAGGTACTGTAGTAAAAGCCGACAGTGCACTCTAAGTGGGGGGCTGACTGCACGGTGCTCCTGCGTGCTACTAATCACAAACCTATTTGGTACCTAACATAGTGGTACAGTACTACACGCAAGTAAAAGCGATCCATAGTGTTCCCCGCGTGGTGGTACTAATCACAAGTAGTTTCATGGTTCTAATACAATCATCCCTTGATCACCCCTTTTAGTCGCCTCTTACGTCAGGTGGGGGATACCATGGGTGTATTCTTCGTCTGCGTCCGCCACCCACAGGGGGTGATGCAAAGAAACAACTTGACAATGAGCGCAAGATAGCCAGAAGGCTATAAGTGACAGAACACTGGGCCTTGAAGAACAAGAAGATGGTAGCAACCTTAGTAAACTTCAAGAAGGCTTATGACACCATAGACTGACAGATGCTGGGGAGGATTCTGAAAAATAGAGGACTAGATTGTACCACATAAAAACTGATAAATGAGATACTAACAGACACAAACACGAGGGTGAAAAGTGTTTTAGATCAAGACCAGGGTCAAACAGGGAAACAAACTGTCACCTATGTCATTCAACTCGGCAATGGACAAAGTTATCAGACAATGGAGAACAACGAACGACAAAATGGGGATATCAAAGACACACCTGGGAGACATGATAACAGGGCACAAGTGGACTGCCTAGCCTTTGCGGATTACATAGCCATAGTAAGCGAGATGGAAGAAGATGTAAAGAAACAACTCGACAACGAGCAAGATAGCCAAAAGGGTAGAACTACAGATGCCTATGATAAGACAAACACTCTGAACACCAGTGAGGATTGGAAAACACCAGATGGCACCATGAAAAAAGGTAGAAACAAAAGTATCTTGGAGAACGTTTAACAGGAAGGAACAGGAGTAGTGAGGGGATAAAAGAGGGGGGGGGGGGGGTAAGGGCGACCTACCTTGCAACCAGAGAAGTGTACAATAAAAGAAATGCATCAACGGACACAAAGATCAGGCAGCACAAGGCGACAGTGAGGAATGTGGTTCTGTATGCGGCCAAGACGATGACACTAGGAAGGCGTGGGGCAGAGCAAGTGGAGGAAGAAGAAAAGAAAAAAAAAATCCTGAGGAAGATACTGGGACCAAAAAGAGGAGGTGAAAGATAGGAATAGACATTAAGGGATGAACTGTACCAAAAACAAGATGACATTCTCAGAAGAAATAAGACTCAAAAGAGTGAGATTTGCTGGGCATGAAGAGAATGACCAGAAGAGTATGGGAGACAACATGCAGGATGAGAAGAAAGATGGGAACCAAGTGGGTTGCCAAACTCCGATAGGACTGGACTGAAATGGGGACCAAGGTAGAAGGGACAAATGGTGGTGGTGGTTATTGTTTTAAGTGGAAGTACAACTAGGCACTCCATCCTCTATTTACACTAATCAGAGGGAAAAAATGGATGGGGTCCGATGCTTCAAAAAATGAAGGCATCAGCCAAAGAAAGACAAGGGTCATAAAGGGCATGAAAATGAAATCCTCCCAAGGCTTCAAATGCTCTCATACCATTGGGGTTAGAAAAGAACAAGAGTTGACCAAGGGAGGCTGGATAGAATAGATGAAAGTGAGGAGCCTGGCAAAAGTAAGTGGAAGCAACGTCAGGACTCAGCAAAATGCACACTGGTCGCCAACCCACGCTCCCGAATTAAGAGCCTTTGGGGCCCCTTTTATTCAACTCTGACGATAGGCAGGGGATATCCTGGGTGTTATTCTACCACCCCCACCCACAGGAGATGGAAGGGACAGAGAAATGGAGAAATAAATATACACCAACCAATATGCCAGAGCTCAATGACAGAGATAGGTTACAGGAACAGGATAGAGAAGCACCAATATGGGGTGACTAGAGAAGAGGATACTGAAAATCTCAGATGAAGAACGGGAGAGAAGGAGAGAGAGGATTAAGTGGTTTTGGGAGGAGAAGGAAACTCAAACCATGACAAAGCTATCTTTAGTCCTACAAAGGCCATAATGGAAGAGGAAGAGGAAAAAGATGACGAATAGGGTTCAGTTTATGTTTATGATAAAGAAGCACGTTAAACATAGATTGCTAAAGAATACAGCTAGCTAGTTCGCCAGTGTGGAGAAGAAGTTTTGGGTACCTAGTTAACTTAGGTGCAGTTCCTACACTCCGTCATTTTCAGGGATTAGTTAAGGCCCAAAGCAGATGTACCAAACCACAGTATTATGGTATTTACACACCCTCAGACAGGGAAATTTATCGTGCTCTATTATTTGTTTAATTAATTCATTAATCCGTTTAGCCCCCAGGGTTGGCTTTTCCCTAGATTCAGCGAAGGATCCCACCTCTACCAACTCAAGGGCAGTGTTCTAGAGCGTGAGACATTTGGTTGGGGGATACAACTGGGGAGGAGGACCAGTGCCTTACCCAGGTGGCCTCACCAGCTATAGTGAACAGAGATCTTGTGGGAGTTGGAAGATTGGGAAGGATAAGCAAACAAGAAGGAAGGAAACAGCCGTAGCGTAAGTTAGGTACCATCCCGGTATTTGTTTGGAGAAGAAGACGGGAAACCACAGAAACCCACTTTGAGAATGGCCAAGGTGGGAATTGAACTCCTATCAGGTGACCTTCTGAGGCTGAGTGGACCTCATTCCCGTCCTTGTACCACTTTTCAAATTTCGTGGCAGAGCCGGGAATCTAACCCGGGCTTCCGGTGAACTCTGGTGCGCATTTATGCACATTTTTATAATTTTATATTTTTATCTTTTATATCAAGAATTCAAAATTATTTTATTTTTTTCAGGTAGAATCCATAAAGCAATGCTCAACTGTGGGGCAAGTGTAGTAACTATTGAATTATAAATGGCGACCAATATGGCTGCAGTTAATCGCATTACCAAGACAATTACTCTTTTTTTTTTTTCTTTGCTAGTTGCTTTATTACGTACCGACACAGATAGGTCTTATGTCGATGATGGGATAGGAAAGGGCAAAGAGTGGGATACGCCATACAAAATAAATACATTTTCCTGATGTGAAAATGGGAAACCACGGAAAACCATCTTCAGGGCTGCCGACAGAGGGGTTCGAACCCACTATCTCCCGGATGCAAACTCACAGATGCGTGCCCCTAACTGCACGGCCAACTCGCCTGGTAAAACAATTTTTGTTGAAAATGAAAGGATTCCCAAAAAAAAAAATTTTAAGACAAAAATTTGGATGCATAGACTACACAAATAAATGTGGTATATTAGGTAATTTACAGCATCAAGGTCCTGTTTATGAAAGTTCCTGTACTTGAAATGCAACACTAAAATCTGCAGCCTTCTACACAAACTTGGTCTGGTGAGAAAAGATATTGCCAAGAATGCACAATAATAGGATTTTTGGTTACATATGGAGGAAGTACCCCCTCTCGCCCCATATCAGACCTACCTTACGTCTGAAAGTTCTGTACATGTCCTCAGTCATGAAGTCATACTCCTGTCGAATTTTAGCAGCAAATCGCTCATAATCTTCTGGAGATGAGCCAAGCTCAATAATATCAATATCAAGAAAATAATGATGATCTTCACTTCCATACGCTCCAGTCATCTTGTGCTCATCTGTACTGTGTGTTGAGGCAGCTTCCATCAAGTCCAGCACTTGCGTATAGAGTTCTGATTCCTAACAAAATATTAGTGCATTAATTCCGTGCAATTTCAAATAAAAGAATCAAGAATTATATTTATAATACTTCAACTTACAGTTTGAATACCTGCTTCATTTGCAAATGTTTTGAAGTGCTCCATATTTTTTGCATTAAAATCTCCATCTTTGAGATCATATTCATAACTGCAAAGAAAAAAAAGGTGCTTGAAAAATATACAAATTTTCACATTGGTTAAAAGAGTTACAAAGTAATAAACATTTCACTTACAAGGTTTTAAATTATAATTATGGTAATAAAGGATATGTAATAGATTAATATGCATCTCATATATAGGAATGGTCGCCATAAGACCTATCTGTGTCGGTGCGACGTAAAGCAACTAGCAAAAAAAAATAAAATAAAATATATATATAGGGATCAGATACCGAGAACGAAGAATTATCTACAATCTGTATAAAAATCAGTCTGCAGTGATAAGAATCGGGGGCTTTGAAAAAGAAGCAGCAATCCAGAAAGGAGTGAGGCAAGGCTGCAGTTTGTCCCCTCTCCTTTTCAATGTTTACATAGAACAGGCAGTAAAGGAAATCAAAGAGAAATTCGGAAAGGGAATCACAGTCCAAGGAGAGGAAATCAAAACCTTGAGATTTGCCGATGATATTATTATTTTATCTGAGACTGCAGAAGATCTCAAGAAGTTGCTGAATGGTATGGATGAAGTCTTGGATAAGGAGTACAAGATGAAAATAAATAAGTCCAAAACAAAAGTAATGGAGTGCAGTCGAACGAAGGCAGGTGATGTAGGAAATATTAGATTAGGAAACGAAGTCTTAAAGGAAGTAGATGAATATTGTTACTTGGGTAGTAAAATAACTAACAATGGCAGAAGTAAGGAGGACATAAAATGCAGACTAGCACAAGCAAGGAAGAGCTTTCTTAAGAAAAGAAATTTACTCACTTCAAACATTGATATCGGAATTAGAAAGATGTTTTTGAAGACTTTTGTGTGGAGCGTGGCATTGTATGGAAGTGAAACATGGACGATAACTAGCTCAGAAAGAAAGAGAATAGAAGCTTTTGAAATGTGGTGTTACAGAAGAATGCTGAAGGTGAGATGGATAGATCGAATCACGAATGAAGAGATACTGAATCGAATTGGTGAGAGGAGATCAATTTGGCTAAATTTCACGAGAAGAAGAGATAGAATGATAGGACACATCTTAAGACACCCAGGACTTGTTCAGTTGGTTTTTGAAGGAAGTGTAGGTGGTAAGAACGGTAGGGGTAGACCAAGGTATGAATATGACAAGCAGATTAGAGCAGATGTAGGATGCAATAGTTACGTAGAAATGAAAAGTTTAGCACGGGATAGGGTGGCATGGATGGCTGCATCAAACCAGTCTATGGACTGAAGACTCAAACACCACATATATATAGGAACAACCAACTCCGCCATTGTCCGGTCCCAAGTCCGGAATGAGAAAGGAGGAGGGTATGCTGGTCTGGCACCCAGCTGTAAAACTGCCAACGCCGAGTGTTGGGTGGCGGGAAATAACCTGACTCCCTAAGGGGGCCAACGGCTTCGGGCGAATGAGCCCCTTTGGGTGGGGTGATGGTCCCCACAGTGGAGAAAATGCCACTGGAATCCATTATGCAGCGTCTGTTCTTCAGGTTAGGGGCAGCTGCACAAGACATCTGTACTCCAGGTTAGGGGCAGCTGCACAAGGTGTCTGTACTCCAGAGGAGCGGCCTCATTTTCACCTCACTGGATCACATCCAGAGTTGTAATTTGGGACCTAGTCCCACACAGGTGACACCTTGACAGTCAACCATGGAAGGTCTTTTAAGGAATACTCCACCGGCTGAACCAAGAGTTCAGAGAAGGCAGCATTCGGATAGGGTGGGCTGCCACCTGAAAGATATCGAAAAGTCGGAGACATGGAAATACCCCAGTACCACATACACGAACGAGACAAAATCAAGAATCAAACCAAAGCAGATAACATACTTCTCTACACACAACATAAACTCACTCATGCAAACCGGTAAACTAAAAGTGATCACCGACATAATGGACCAACACAAAATTCTTATCATGGAATTACAGGAAATTAGGAACACTGACCAGGATGCCTTGGAATCTCAAGAGTACAGACTTTATAAAGGTATACCTGGGAAGAGAGTGATGAAGAATGTCCCACAATTTGGAACAGGATTTTTGGTCAGCCTTAAAATAATAAAATCGGTTCAAGAATTCAGATCACAGTCTCCACAACTCTCAACGCTCACCTTAAAGGCATCTAATAAAATCTATACTATAATAAATGCCCATGCTCCCACTAATGATAAAAACAACTCCTCAAAAGACCAGGAGGAAACAGGAGAATTTTGGGACCTATTGGACCAGACCATAGATAACATTCCCAAACACCATATAAAATTATTAATACGCAACTTCAACGCTCAACTAGGCAGAGAAAGAAAATACCGTGACATCATCGGAAAATGGCCAGCACACAAGAAAACAAATAAAAATGGAGAGAGACTAGCTGACCTGTGTAGAAACCATAATTTAATCTCAAAATCTACATGTTTTAAGAGGAAACCTCAAAAACTCAAAACATGGAAACACCCTGACTACACTAAAGGAGAATGGCAACTGGATCACGTCTACATGGACAAATACCACCACAAAGAGATCTATAACGTCAAAGTCCTCTGAGGAATAGACACAGGTTCAGATCTCTACATAGTTAAAATTAAAATTAAACTCACTCCCCAGAGGAGACAACAAAAGCGAGCCCTTAAAACTAAAAGAAAAATAGATCCTACCCAGCTAATCAACAACAAAAATTACCAGAAAGTAACTGAAAAATAAAAATCACAGATAAACTTGAAGACTTAGTACACAACCTTAAACAAATCGCAGAAGACCTAGCTCCAATAAACCACGTAAAAAACACCAATGGTGGAACAGTGAATGTGATGAAACAGTGGAGAAAAGACATCAGGCATGGCTATTACATCAGTTCCAAAAAACAGAAATATCCTATCAAAAGCTAGTAAAACATAGAAAAGAAACTACCCAAGTCTTAAGAAGAATAAAAAGACAACATCATAAGGACACCCTGCAGTTAATTGAAGAACAATTCAATAAAACTCAATCAAGGGACTACTACAAAACCTTCAGAAAGCAGCTCCAAAAATATGAACCCCTGACCCTACTGATGAAGGATGAAGATGGTAAGCTGGCCCATAACCATAAAGACAATGCAGAAATTCTGGCTATACATTTCAACAAGCTTTTAAATTGTGAGGAACCTACAGAACTCCTTCATTTGGACACCAACACCCCGATAAAAACATCACCAGAGAACATCAATCCCCCCCACAATAAAGGAAGTCTACCAAGCTCTGAAAAAACTACAAAGCGCCAAGAGAAGATCAGACTTTGCGGAAATCTGGAAATATGCAGGAACATCAGCAAAAGTTGCCCTCCATCAACAACTTGTCTCTATCTGGATTAAAGAAGAACTACCAGAACACTGGTAACAGCCCTCATACATCCACTGCACAAAAAAGGAGACAAAACCGACCCTAATAACTACAGGGGAATCTCGCTCCTAGACATAACATACAAAATATTTTCAATAATCATCTTTAATAGGGTAAGTTTACAACTTGAGAAAGAACTAGGAGAATATCAAGGAGGTTTCAGACCCACGAGGAGCTGTCCTGATCAGATCATGAGTCTTAAGTTGATAATGGACTATAACAGGAGAAGAAACAGAGATATGGTGATAACATTTGTAGATTTCAAGAAAGCTTATGATTGCATCCATAGAGAATTTCTGTATACAATTTTAAGACACCTTGGACTACACCCCAAATTAATAAACATGATAAAATTGACTCTCACCAACCACCAAATCAAGAGTGAAGTTTAGGGGTGAAACATTTCAAATTAAAACTGGACTACGGCAGGGAGATGGGCTCTCACCACTATTATTTAACTGTGCTCTAGAAATGGAGAAATGGTAATGAGGGAATGGTTTAGGAAATGTCCCCCCAAAATAAAGATTGGCCAAAAAATCACAACAAATTGCCTGGGTTTTGCTGACAATTTAGCATTACTAGCAGTGGACATAAAAGAAGCAAAAACCCAGATATCAGAACTTCAAAACATTGCAAATAAAATTGGCCACAAAATAGCATTTGAAAAAACAGAAGTAATGCCCCAAAAACCAACACAGCTAAAAGAAGTCACCATAAATGGTATAAAAATCAAAATAGTAACTCAGTTTAAATATCTTGGAGAAGTAATAACACATAACCTAAATGAAAAAGCAGTGCCAATGCACTATGAGAGCTATGTCTCATCAGGTAGCCTATGCAGTGGCCTCCACGGTATGCACTAGCCTTGCGTCTTTGGGAGGTGTGCTAAGTCCCAACTGATGAGCCAAACTTAGCACACGAGGGCGAAACGTAGGCAACCAAGAATGAGTTAGCTGGAAAATGTATAATGTCCAATAACGGATCATTATACATACATAATCATTATAGACTGTTATGCCTTTCAGCGTTCAGTCTGCAAGCCTCTGAGAATTTACTAAACGTCGCCACAATCCTCGATTTGCAACTAGTGTTGTGGCCTCATTTAGTTCTATACCTCTTATCTTTAAATCGTTAGAAACCGAGTCTAACCATCGTCGTCTTGGTCTCCCTCTACTTCTCTTATCCTCCATAACAGAATCCATTATTCTCCTAGGTAACCTATCCTCCTCCATTCGCCTCACATGACCCCACCACCGAAGCCGGTTTATGCGTACAGCTTCATCCATTGAGTTCATTCCTAAATTAGCCTTTATCTCCTCATTCCGAGTACCCTCCTGCCATTGTTCCCACCTGTTTGTACCAGCAATCATTCTTGCTACTTTCATGTCTGTTACTTCTAACTTATGAATAAGATATCCTGAGTCCACCCAGCTTTCGCTCCCGTAAAGCAAATTTGGTCTGAAAACAGACCGATGTAAAGATAGTTTCGTCTGGGAGCTGACTTCCTTCTTACAGAATACTGCTGATCGCAACTGCGAGCTTACTGCATTAGCTTTACTACACCTTGATTCAACCTCACTTACTATATTACCATCCTGGGAGAACACACAACCTAAATACTTGAAATTATCGACCTGTTCTAGCTTTGTATCACCAATCTGACATTCAATTCTGTTGAATTTCTTACCTACTGACATCAATTTAGTCTTCGAGAGGCTAATTTTCATACCATACTCATTGCACCTATTTTCAAGTTCCAAGATATTAGACTGTAGGCTTTCGGCACAGTCTGCCATTAAGACCAAGTCGTCAGCATAGGCCAAACTGCTTACTACATTTCCACCTAACTGAATCCCTCCCTGCCATTTTATACCTTTCAGCAGATGATCCATGTAAACTACGAACAGCAAAGGTGAAAGATTACAGCCTTGTCTAACTCCTGTTAGTACCCTGAACCAAGAACTCATTCTACCATCAATTCTCACCGAAGCCCAATTGTTAACATAAATGCCTTTGATTGATTTTAATAATCTACCTTTAATTCCATAGTCCCCCAGTATGGCGAACATATTTTCCCTCGGTACCCTGTCATATGCTTTCTCTAGATCTACGAAACAAACACAACTGCCTATTCCTCTCGTAGCATTTTTCAATTACATGGCGCACACTGAAAATCCTGACAGCCTCTCTGTCGTCTGAAACCACACTGGTATTCATCCAACTTCCTCTCAACGACTGATCGCACCCTCCCTTTGCCTGGTATACTAATCAATGAGATACCTTGATAGTTGTTGCAATCCTTCCTGTTCCCTTGTTTATAGATAGGTGCAATTACTGCTTTTGTCCAATCTGAACCTTACCAACACTCCACGCTAATTTTACTACTCTATGAAGCCATTTCATCCCTGCCTTCCCACTACACTTCACCATTTCAGGTCTAATTTCATCTATTCCTGCTGCCTTATGACAATGGAGTTTATTTACTATCCTTTCCACTACAGACCATTATATTGGTATTACAAATTTACTCATTCAGGACAAATATTTTAAGTTCTTTATGGGAATCAACATCTATATCAACAATTTTTTGGTCGCGAAGGTGTCCGTTATAGAGAGGTTTCACAGTATATATTTTCATTTTTCCAGGGTAAGTCTGCGGACCCCTTCAATACTGAGCCCACCTGCACTGCAGGCCTTCCAGGCACCATCACTGCACTCTGGACTGATGCCAGATGAACAGCTCTCTATAAACCACATTACAGATGGGTAAGTGGGGATTCAGTGTGCATTCCACTCTGTGTGAAGGTGGAGAAGAGAAGAGCAGACCACACATACTACATGCCCAGCCAGCTGCATGGCAGAAGACCTGCTCAAGCCAATAACTAACGCACTTCAAGTGGCCAGCTTTTGGTCCACAAAAGTTTAATCCTGATATCACATCATTTTGATGTAGAATATGTCTATTTCAGAACAGTACTTGGGCCGGTAAGCATTACAAAAACACGAAAGTTTAAAAATTCTTAAACAATACAAGTGATGACGGTGTTTAATATCTCATTCTAAAGAGTAAGGATTAATATATCTAAAGTGGTAGCACGTCCTATGAGGTGTCATTTGACTCATCTCAGTGAATTCTAAGCATATACGAAAAGGAAAAGAGAATAACTGAGAGGACATATGGACATTAACTGGCTTCAAAATCATCAAAAACACATTTGAGAGAATAGAGTGACTTGTCAGAATTCTAAACAGACCAAAATCACCATTGCTGAGTGTCAAGCTGCAGCTGGAGCTCCAGCCAAGCATATCTCCTGCTCCAGAGGTGTAAAATGATTTGGAAACATTAAAATTTCAAATCCATACTTAGTACGTACTTCATTTCAACAACACCTATCATGTGATACGTATTTTACGCCAAACTTGCAGCTAGAAACCGGCGCAGCCCCATTCGATTTTTGTATTTGTATTCTTTCACAGTGTATCGTATTTTGTTTGTGACTAACTAACAAATTAATTAATTAATTAATTTAACAAACCTTGGATGATTTGAAAAGCAAGGGTTAGATAGAATAGAGAAAGTGACTACAAGGAATTGGGGCTTTAGTAAGTGGAAGGGGATATGAGGGATGGATTAGCCAAAGTGCAGACATCTATACTTACTGATGAAAGAAGAGAGCTAAAGCTACAGCGTTAGGATTCTTTAAGACTTCCTTTACAGTTTCAAAGTGACGAAATTTGCTTTCCACATCTTGAAGATTACGATTGCCTCCTCCTCGATCAGTATACTTCTCCACGAGATTTGACCACCATTTATTGGCAACATCTTTAGAAAAACTAGCTGTTGCTTCTCGCCAAGCCCCTTCCATGTGAGTTGTCGTCATGGCTGGAAATTGAAATAAAGACACTCACCAATATGTTATTAATAAGCCAGTAACCACATATTCAGTGTCAGAGCTTTTAAGGCTGTGATGAAATGGGTGGTCTATAAACAGAGGAATATGTATCTATGATAGTAAAGAGAATGTTATATGGTGAAATATGATCACATACGGTAGATGGAAGGAATGCTTCAACAATATGCTTGATATAAAAGGAAACTCTTCTGGTAATGGGTGTATGTGTAAAAACTTAGCAAAGCATTTTCTTTTTTGTTGTTAATGGTTTAACAATGCACTAACACACTGAAGGCATTCGACGATGCAAGGATTAGGAAGGTAGTGACCATAGCGTTAAGGTACAGCCCGAGTACTTGCCTGGTGTGAAAATGCAAAACCTAGGAAAGCAACCTTCAGGGCTGCTGACAGTGGGATTCAAACCCTGAATGCAAGCTCACAACTATCCAACCTGAACCATGTGGCCAATTCACTCAGTTCTTAACAAAGTCTAGAGATCTTAACTATTGCTACAATGATTCTTCTCTTCTTCATGAGGCCTCTAATTATTAGTTCCTAATTAGCGTTGACCTCTAAGATCTTTTGCTACCATGTTTTTCCTTCATTCCCACCTTCACAAGGCTGCAGGTTGTTGTTATTGGATTTTTTCTCTCTCTTCACCTGGTAGTCCTAGAGTGGAGAGTCTGATTCTACCCAGCGCCTCACATTCGAAAAGTATGTGTTCAGCTGATTCCTCTGCTTCACTGCATTTCCTACATATATTGTCTCTTATTACTCCAATTCTATGTAGGTGTTTTTTCAGATGGCAGTGTCCTATCAACAGTCCTACTACCCATCTTATATTTTCTCTGCTGAGTTCCAACAGTTCTTTAGAATGCTTCTTGTTTGGTCCTTTTATCAGTTCCTTTGCAAGCCTGCATCCTGGAGTATTTTTCCAGTTCTCCATTTGATTCTTTTGTACCCATTTTCCTATGTAGTGTCGGGCTTGTCCATAGGAAATCCCACATACAGGTTCTGGGCCTACAAAATATGTTTCCGCCCCTTTCCTGGTCAGTTTATCTGCCTTTTCATTTTCTTCTATACCTGCATGCCCTAATCACGGGTGCTGGAAAACCCATACAGACTCACCTTCCGTTGCTACTAATCACAACCTATTGTGTACCTAATATAGTGGTACTACTCGCAAGTAAAGGCGACCCATGGTGTTCCCCGCGTGATGGTACTAATCAAAAGTAGTTTCATGGTTCTAACACAATCATCCCTTGGTCGCCCCTTTTAGTCGCCTCCCATGACAGGGAGGGGATACCGTGGGTGTATTTTTCGTCTGCATCACCCACCCACATGGGGTAGAGAGAGAGAAAAAAGAAGGAAAAGAATGGATCTGTCACTTCGAAAAATGAAGTAACGGACGAAGAAAGGCAAGGGCCACGGAGAGCATGAAAATGAAAGACGCCCTAGGCCTCAAATGCTCTAATACCGTCGGGGTCGGAAAAGAACAAGGGTTGAGACCAAGGGAGGTCGGACAGGATAGACGAAAGTGAAGAGCCTGGCACAAATAAGTGGAAGCAATGCCAAGACTCAGCTAAAGGCCCCGCGGTCACCAATCCACACTCCCAAGTTGAGAGCCCCTTGGCCCCCTTTTAGTCGCCTCTTAATGACAGGAAGGGGATACCGCGGGTGTATTCTACATGTGCGTCCCCCACCCACAGGGGGTAGTGTTTGGTCCGCGAGAGGTATTTTATTTCCCTCAAGTCCGCCGGCAAGCCGGTTAGGACCCCCCCTATCTGCCACCTGTGACATGCCATGTGGGAGTATTACCTCTCCCCTTGCTACGCCAGCGTAGTAGGTTCGTGGAAAAGAAGAAGAAAATACAAAATTGGAGCAGGAGGATTCCAACTCTTAGGACCACTTAATAGATTACGTTTCACCTATTAGGACACGACAACAGTAACCCACACAATGAACCATTTCTGGACAATTCCACAATAAGAGAATTACAAGTACAGGTGTATTTTTCATATTTAATGCTCAATTGACACAGTGTTTTAATAATTATTCTTGCACCCAATAGCACAGGATGATTCTGATTTTTAATCAACCATCAGATATTTAAGAAACTGTGAATCTAGGAGTATAAGGAAGATAAAAATAAGTGCTAAGACTTGGTTTAAGAAAAAAAAAAAAGAGCTGGGATAACTTTACACAAGAATTAGAGGAAGATTTGGTTGCATGAATAGAATAGAATAGATTTATTTATCATCAACAGGTTATTTTCCCAATTAAAGATGATTCAATAAAACATAATACACAACAAATACACCTTAAGTAAATAACACTAATTTCCTAAAACAATAACCAAATTCAAACTAAATCCAGAGACCATTTTTATATGCATATTTACAAAACCTTAAATAAATAAATAAATAAATAAATAAATAAATAAATAAATAAATAAATAAATAAATAAATAAATAAATAAATAAATAAAACTCAATCTCCTTAATTGACATTGTTAAACTACATCTAGTAACATTTACATATTTACATATCTTACATATAGGGCCTTACATTCATGAGGTCATTAGGGCATGTCTGATTTTAGATGTAGGTGAGTGAAAAAGGTCCACTGATTCACCCACCTCATTCAGTGATGTTAGTGCCCTCACCAGCCATGAGTTAGCCCGAGCCACAGTTCTCACTTTAGGCAGATGAAAAACATACCTTTGCCTAGTAATGTAATGGAATCAGCTCCAGTAATGTTGAGCAATCCACTCTGTTCGTCAGACACTTATAAAGAAAGAGGGCATGGACACATCTGCGGCGTGAGTGCAATGTCCTCATGCTCATAGTCTCACAAAAAGACTCGTAATCAGACGAAAAGAGAAAAATACCCAAACCCTTGTAGCTGATCCATTTCATGAACCTTATTTGGACTCTTTCCAAGTTTTGTATTAAATACTGCTGAGAAGGCAGCCACACCTCGCAAGAGTATTCTAACGATGGCCTGATTAGAGTGCAAAACAAAGTTATTAGAGTTCTAGGAGAAACAAATTCGGCACAATTTCTTTTCAGAAAGCCAAGTAATTTAAACCCTTTCCTAGAAATCTTGTCTAAATGTTTCTCGAAGGAAAGACCGCAGCAGTTTGAGGGTGTCACACCAAGATCATTTATTTCATTCACACGAGCTATTTGGAAATTGCATAAATGGTAAGGGTAATTTACTGGTTCCAACTTGCGTGAAAATATAATTGCATTGCATTTTGAAGGATTCAAACCAAGCAGCCACTTTTTACACCAGTTACTTAGTAGGTTAAAGTCAGACTGTAACAACTTACAGTCCAACTCACTATTGATCACCTTAAAGATCTTTAGATTGTCAGCATAGAGAAGGCAATTACTGTGTAGTATAACTGATGTTACATCATTTATGAATATGACAAAGAAAAGAGGGCCCAGTAAAGAGCCTTGGGGGACACCTGAAGTAGGGTGGTACGGCTTTGACATAATACCATCAGCTTTTACTACGCAAACTCTATTAGTGAGATAGCTTCTAATCCACTCCAAAGCACTTCCTCCTATCCCATATGCTGACAATTTGGTGAGTAGAGCATCATGTTGAACTGAATCAAAGGCTTTGGAGAAGTCCGTATAAACATCTACCTGTTGCCTCCTATCAAGAGATTCAGAAATGAAATTGATATACACCGCCACATTGGACACAGTAGAGCATTTCTGTACAAAACCGTGCTGCGCTATATTAATACAGTTGAACCTGACTTATACGTATATCAAGGGGAAGAGAAGAAACTACTTTTAACTCAGAATTACTCAGAAATCAGACTTACAAAACACATCACATATTTACTGAAAAACCAATGGAATAGACCTACATGTGTAAATCCTTGCAAATAATAAATACATTAAGACAGAAAATATTATTTTGAACTTGGTCCAGCCTTAAAGAAATCAGATAGTTTGACTTGTTTCACTTTTCTTGCATTAAGAGTATAAATCTCCTTTAGCAAAGTAATGAATTCAAAGCATTTTCACTACAACTCTTCGCACTGATGTAACGCCTACACACTTCGATTGCACTTAACACTTCACTCAGTTTAGGAGTCAAGATTCAAGCGCCGCGTTGTTGGCATAGATCAGCAATAATCTCTTCATCCGGTTAGTTCTCCACATACAGCCAGATTATTATCGAAAAGCAAAAAAGTATCGAATTATATACCCTCCGGTAGCGTTAGCTCATTGTTAGACAAAACTTCGTCCCCATAATCATCATTAGAGGCAGCCTCGTCTGGTAAGACACCCGGTTTGCAGAAACATTTGCTGGTTGTGTAGGATGAGATCTGCTTCCAGGCAGCCGAAATAAAATCCATGACTTGTAGCAAATTAATGGAGAGAGGTTCGTTTCCTGCATCACTCAGTGTTATTAAATGTTGAACCAGCATTTTTCTATAATGCACTTTGAAATTATTTTTTTTTGGCAAGTTGCTTTACGTCGCAGCGACAATGATAGGTCTTATGGCGATGATACTTTGAAATCTGCTGTTGTTCCCACGAAAGAAATTCTCATATTCAAACAAATTTACTGTATTTTATGTTGTTTCCGCACCAAAACCGCCCACTTTGCTAATCATGTATCTCAATCCTTGGCGGCGTGTCAAAAACGACGAAGGTAGTGGGGGAGCGAATGGGACTCGCCTTTGTTAAGCCGCCAATTAGTAAGGGTCAACAATGTCACTCGGCAAAACTCTTTGTGTTCTGTTTCAGCACCGAAACCTGATCACTCTACTTCTACCTATGCCGGCAAAGAGGAAACTTCGTAAGTACAGTAGTTTCTTTTTAAGAAGTACATTCTCATTACAATTACGCAAAAAACAGTTATATTTCACTGACACTTAATACGTATAACAGCGAATTACGTATAAATAAGGTTCAATTAACACGCTTTTATATTATATTTTTCCGGGACCTAAAGGAAATTACATACAAATACGAATTACATAGAACAGAGTTACGTATAAAGCAGGTTCAACTGTATACTGTGAAACTGAACTGTACAATCTCTTATACACGACCTTCTCTGCCACCTTTGAAATTAGGGACAATAACACAACAGGCCTATAGTTATTAAACACCATTTTGTCTCCTTTCTTGAACACTGGTATGATGTAACCTTTCTTCCACTCACACGGAAAATACCCTGACGAGAATGACATATTTATTATGATGCTAAGTGGCCTACCTAGCTCAGATGCACATTCTTTCAATACTACTGCGGGTACAACATCTGGACCACATGATTTGGAGATATCCAAAGCAAGAACTGAAGATACCTCGGCTGGAGAGGTCACTATTGAAGTTAGGCCTATATCACACACGGACGAAGTGGATAGATTACTCTGTGCGGCAGGTGAGTGATACTTTTCAAAGGTATCTGCAAAACTGTCCAAGATGCTCCTCTTGTCCTGTAATTCTTCCCCATCCTCAAGCATAGTAGGTGGCAGGTGAGATGACCTCCGTTTGTTGTTTACAAAATTCCAGAAACACTTCGGGTTGGCAGCTAATTTTGATTCCATCGAAGTTATATAGTTTCTGTATTTTTTGAGCTGAAGACGTTTAAATTCACTGCGTATGGTCGAAAATTGCACATAATCATTATTATGGCCCGTTTTTTTAAACTTCCTTCTTGCCCTCTCCTTTTCTTTTAATTTATCTATTACCTCAGAGTCGTACCAGCATGGGTACTTCCGCGTGCTAACTATCCGGGACGGCACAGTGTCTTTTATTACAGCGCGAAGGAAGTCGTAGAAAAGGGTCAACGGAAGGGGAGTCCTCGATTAAATTCCAGGGACACAACGAAAGGAGATCTCTCATTTGAGGAAAATCGGCCTTAGTCCATGCGAACATTAACTTCCTCTGCGGTACGGGGCGCATAACTCGCGGTAAGGATAGAGTGAATTCTACAGCTCGATGGTCAGAAGTAATTACCTTTTCCGTCTCAAAGCAGTCCAAGTATCCATAGTATTGATCCGATATTAGAACAAGGTCCAGGAAGTTCTCGTGTCTTTTTGGGAAGTGACACATTTGCTTTAGTCCGAATTCACTGACGATTTCAAGAAGACATCCGCACATTTTTGTTTTATAACAGGACCAGGATTCCAAGCCAAATGCCTGATGTTAAAGTCTCCGCAAACTACAAGGATGTCCTGCGGGTTTAAAACAGCTGTGACGTTGGCCAGTGTTGCTCGAAGATTACTCATCCTAGCAGTCACTTCGTCTGGTGGCAGGTAGCAGCACACTATAAACACAGACCTCCCTGATGTTGGGGTGGCCTTGACCACAAGACACTCGCAGTCTCCCGCCAGCTCTGGCCAGGAAACTGGCCTTAGAGCAGATTTCACAGCAACCATAATCCCTCCCCCTTTAACTTTGCTACTATGGACCTGATTTCTGTCTTGACGAAACACACAGTAATCAGTAGACAACAGTTCATTATCACAAACAGAATCATTTAATCAGCTTTCAACTATACAAATACAATCTTTGCTGGCGTCACTGAAAGCGAGGTTAAAGTCCGTCAAAGAATTACACAGGCTCCCTACATTTTGGTAGAAGAAATTCATACCGCTGTCATGCTGGGGTCCTGGGTTCAGATGTATGTCGCCGGACAAAGCCAATAGAAGCACACAAATCGCTGAACCAGATGTCTTTGGGCTAGAGTTCGTCTGTTTTCTCGCCTGGTTGTGACGTCACCAAATACATGGTTCCATTTAAAGCCAGCACGTGGGCTGAAATACGAAGCTCCGAACCATTCACAAAAGCGTTTTCCCAATGGTTTTCATATTTCACGTCGAAGTCTAGCACATTCTCATCCCGGAGGCAAACTCGAACGGCCGTGATACTACATCTGAACAATACTAATAGACAAAAGACAGGGAGCGATACCGACACACGACTACTCCCGGACGCCATGAAGACACTAGATATTGTGAAATAGAAGAGATCTGTTACGAGAAACGCACTATCAACAAGTATGAGAATAGCGAATGAATGACAGAGACAGTTAAAGTTTTTTTTTTTGTTTTTTTTTTTTTTTTTTTTTTGCTAGTTGCTTTACGTCGCACCGACACAGATAGGTCTTATGGCGACGATGGGACGGGTAAGGGCTAGGAGTGGGAAGGAAGCGGCCGTGGCCTTAATTAAGGTACAGCCCCAGCATTTGCCTGGTGTGAAAATGGGAAACCACGGAAAACCATTTTCAGGGCTGCCGACAGTGGGGTTCGAACCTACTATCTCCCGAATACTGGATACTGGCCGCACTTAACAGTTAAAGTTTAAAGACTGAAAGATTACTTCAAAGATCTAATGAATGTACATTGGAGTACACAGAAAATTGAACACAGAGAAAACAACACATCTATGTCAAGTGAAGAGGAGATC
This sequence comes from Anabrus simplex, assembly GCF_040414725.1. Taxonomy (NCBI): domain Eukaryota; kingdom Metazoa; phylum Arthropoda; class Insecta; order Orthoptera; family Tettigoniidae; genus Anabrus; species Anabrus simplex. The sequence goes on from NC_090268.1 coordinate 406,621,200, forward strand.
TCAATGTCTGCTGTAGAAGACGGAATAAAGAAAATGAAGTTAGGATAAGCATAAGGGTAAGATGAAATGAGTATAGAAAAGAAGAGCAGCTGGACAGATGGGACTGTATTGGTTAAGTAGAATGCTGAAAGCAGCCTGGGCCTGGAGATGATTATGAATAATAATAATAATAATAATAATAATAATAATAATAATAATAATAATAATAATAATAATTGTACTGGAGGTACACCTTCTCTGTACATTTGAACCGAGTACCTTTTAGACGGCCATCTGTGATGTAAACCCTGAACTGTGTATTGGAAGAAGTTTTGAACTTCAATCTTCAGATGTCTCTACTGTCGACTTATGTGCCCCCTCTGGTGGGAGGATGGACAATTAATTTTCCAAGGAATGTTCAATTTCGATGTTTGATAACCTGAAGTGATGGTAAAATTGTTTCTTTATGTGCTGAAGTTGTCAGCACTACATAGCCTCCGTCTTCATGAAATTATTAGCCAATCAGAAATGTTGACATTTATTCGGTTAGCCAATCAAAATTGAGGGTGTGTACAGGCCATCGGCCTAGAGAATTCTGGAACTTTCCCCTCTGCTATAAAAGCTGGGACCTAATGGGCCATGTTGTCTTCTTCATCACTCCAGTCTAGAGAGCATATGTAGTGGAGGCAGGGGAACGTCTTGCCTGCCGTCGGAAGGCCCACCAGCTAAGAGTAATGGCAGACATCTTTTAAAATATGTGGTAGCTCTAGATAATTGAATTGAGAGGAAGGTTTAATGTAAATTTCTAAAGTTGAATATCACCTTTCAAATACAAATTTCCAAGTAAGGCTAAGGCCTTTATTCAAATCCCTGTTGGGTAAGATGTAACTTACGGAATAAAGAGTGTTCACCCTCTTAATTCCCATTCAACTTGGTATTGGGGTGACAATGATTTTGTAAAACTTTAAATTTGATCTCTACTTTTGGAACTTCGGGCCATGAGCCCATATAGGGTTTTAAGTATTTTAAAGTGTGTTTCCAAAGGAGTGCAAGTGTTTTGCCTACTAGCATTTTGTTTATGGCCAATTTCTTAAACCTTTTCTTTTTGACCACTATGGCCATTTAGAATGGGCACTTATTGCCTCTGTTTAATTTCTACTTACTCATAGTCTATTGTGGATCAGACTGTCGAGCAGAAAAGACAGTGAACTCTGTTTTCTAGGTTTATCTTGTGTCTGGATAAGAAAATTGTGCCTTGGAGAGGCTAGATTTTTGGAGCGCAGTCTCCTAGTCTAAATTGAGTGGAGCAAAGGTGCTCTTTGGAATAGTGTAACTTTGGAGCTACAAGCTCATTCTGCAAATTATTGTATACCTGAATTTTGATCATTCCTGTTATTTGAGCCAACAAGCTCCTAAATGGTTCTTGTTTATCAAAGTTTAAAGTCGAAGAAAACAAGAGAAAGGAAAGAAATAAAATTTCAAATTTTAGAGCTTTAAATTATGCTCTCATCTTTTCTCTGTCCACCCATTCAACCCAGCATCTTCTTACACCTCTGCAACCCACAGGAACCCTGTAACAACAACAACAACAACAACAATAATAATAATAATAATAATAATAATAATAATAATAATAATAATAATAATAATAATAATAATGTTATTGGCTTTAAGTCCCAATAACTACTCTTTTACGGTTTCTGGAGACGCCGAGGTGCTGAAATTTAGTCCCGCAGGATTTCTTTTACATGCCAGTAAATCTACCAACACGAGGCTGACGTATTTGAGCACCTTCAAATACCACCAGACTGAGTCAGGATCGAACCTGCCATGTTGGGGTCAGAAGGCCAGCGCCTCAACCATCTGAGTCACTCAGTCCAGTGTCTGGAGACAAAAGAGGATGCCAGCAGAATGGGACAGAGGGACCATTGTCCCAATATTTAAGAAAGGAAACAAAGAATTCAGGGAATTACAGAGTAGTCATCTTAATACCTCAGATGGTAAAAATCTTTGAAAAACTATAGTAAAGAAGAATGAGATCAAAGGTGAAGGCACAGCTGGAAGAGGAGCAATATGATATTCAGAGTGCCAGATCGACAACTGACTGCATTTTTGCAATGTGACAGTTAACAGAGAAAAGCTGGTAGTATGGAAAGATTTGATTTTGACATTTATCGATATAGCAAAAGTTTACGGCACCGTCCAAAAGGAAAAGGTATGGTGGGCACTCAGACAGAAGAGAGTATCTAGTGAAATAATTAAAATGATAAAACCTATGAACAGTATTCTAGAAATAGTGTATGATTTCAAAGTGAAAACAGGATTGAGACAAGGCAGTCCTGCCAGCCCGTTTGTTTATAAGTATCATGGACAAAATACACAAATTAAAAACAAAGATTACGAAAAAAAAAAAAAAAAAAAGAGAGCATGGCTGTTTGCTTATGATGTACTGATGGAGACAGTAAGGAACAAATACAAGACCAAATTAATTTGTGGAGTGAAAAAAATGAGGATTGAGGAATAAGGAAGAGAACTAGATATGTAAATCTTTAACGGCTGGCAATCATATTTTGCTTCCTTGATACTAGTGTCCTTGTTGAAATTATTTGGATTCTCATGTATTTCCACTGCTTTTTGTACGATCCTAGAGCTGTAGTGTTTCCTTTGTGCAACAGCATGAACATCTTAGACTACAACATCATGACGAGACGTTTGGGCGTGCTCAGCTATTGGTGATTTGTGTGGCTGATTAGTACAGATATTTTTTTTGATGATGCCAAACATGGTTTCTATACTGTGCTTCCAGAGGATCTTGGCACATTGGTCTCAGTTTAAGTTTCCAGAAGAAGAAACATAAATAACGTTAATTATTAATAGAGAATTAATTCACAGTCATGGACAAGGTCTACATAAAAAAGGTTATGTTTTAGGTTTTTTTAAAAAGCTTTATTTGAAGAATCATGACTTTGCATTTATATCACATTTTAGTATATTTTTCATATCTTGAGTAAATTTTGCTTTTTATTATTTCTCAAAACACATTAAAAGGGATTTAAAGGTTGAAAAAAAAAAAAAGAAAAAAAAAAAAAAGAAAATACCTAAGTACAAGCCTTTATAAGAATTTTGTGTAATATCACTGCTGCAAAATCCAGCACCCCTTCATGTTCATTAAGAGTATTTGTGAACCTGATAAATTTTAGGCATTCCTCGGATATCTTACTATTATTAATTTAGAAGAGCTATATTATTTTCCACATCATAATTTAGACAATAGACAGTTCTGATGTTCTCCTACTGAGACTGCCACAGTAATTAAGTCAGAAGCAGAGGTCACCTCTGCTCTGCTGTTCATAACTGAAGTACCTTCTGCTCTTATACTTCACCATCAATTCCCACGATAAACTTGTTTCTCTAGAAGGAACCTGAACTTAAGTAGTCTCCTTATATGAATATAAGCAAACTCTAAGTTCAGACAGTGTACTGTTTGACTGGCCAGATGCTACAAGTAATATTAAAGTCTTTGGATGCTACAGCATCTGAATGGTACTACACATTGCAACCCTGAGTAGCCACGTACCATAGCAGTTTAAAATCCTACTTTAAGTTACTTCACAAGACTCAGCAAGCTGTTGACAGGAGGGGGTGGTGTGTAAGTTGGGAGTTCCTGGACAGCCGGGTTGGTCAACCCCTGGCCAAATTTTGCACCTTTATTCGAGGACAATAATTAGTTGGCGAGGATGTGTTTGGCACGGTCAATATGATAGAGAAATTTGTAGAGTACCTACGGTGTTACAAAGAAAATGGCAAAGGAAAATTACAGACTTTTATTCAATAACAATTTGCAAGTATCCAGATTGAAAATGTTCCCAATAAAGACATAAATAAAGCTGGTTTTAAAACACCAGCTTTTAAATATAGAGAACATATAATTATATTGATGGAGTCAAAGTTGTATGCACGTTATTCTATACGTCGAATATTCAATAACTCAATGTTTTCAGCCTCCACAAGTACTTCGAGATATCGAAGTTTGATTGTACTTAAAGTGATTCCCATGAAGTATATTCACCCCATCAGCACTGGAGTTAAAATCGAGAGCATTTTCCTCTTGGTGAAACTTACAACCTGACTTTTTATCCAGTTTATCATTATACCATTGTCTGCTGTCCACCTCACAACAATGTTGAGGTCTTCTTGCAGTTGCTCACAATCCTGTAATCTATTTACTACTCTATACAGTAACACCTGCAAAAAGCCTTATCTGTGTTCTTTACTCATATCATTTATATATCATATTATATATACCGAGCTCGATAGCTGCAGTCGCTTAAGTGCGGCCAGTATCCAGTATTCGGGAGATAGTAGGTTCAAACCCCACTGTCGGCAGCCCTGAAGATGGTTTTCCGTGGTTTCCCATTTTCACACCAGGCAAATGCTGGGGCTGTACCTTAATTAAGGCCACGGCCGCTTCCTTCCCACTCCTAGCCCTTCCCCGTCCCATCGTCGCCATAAGACCTGTCTGTGCCGGTGCGACGTAAAAGCAAGTAGCAATCATTTATATATATAAGGAAACATAAAGGTGCAATAGTACTGCCCTATTAATTGTTACATGGTCAGATAATGCTTCACCTACTCTAATTCTATTTTCAATCCCTTGCCAGAGTTCTATTTTTTAGAAATGTAGCCACCCACTCTTTCATTCAGTCCAATAGCCATCATTTTTGCGAGCAGACTCCCATGATCTATTCTATCAAAAGCCTTGAACAGATCAATAGCAATACAAATCATTCGCCCCCGTGAATCTACAATGTCTGCTATACATCTTTCGGTAATGGAATTACTTTTCATGCAGTGTCTTGTTTTGAAGTTCTGTTGTCTCTTTGGGTCATTGGTAGAGTGTCGGTTACTGAATGCCAGATCATGGATTCAAACCCAGCAGAGATAGATTTTTGAAGGGCTGAAGAAAACCTTTTAACACTACGTCGTACGATGTTGGCATGTAAAAAGATCTGTGGTGAAAAATCTGATGTTTACCCATCAAATTTAATTTAAAAATTCAATCATAATTGTCCAACAGAGATATCGTTTACTCTGTCATTTTGTAATGTAAAACAGAACATCAACAATGATGTGCAATCAATCTAAATAGTCACACTGTTATGCCTGCACATGATAGCTGTGACCGTATGATGATTATTTTTTTAAAGGCACAATTGAAAATACGTATTCAACAATTAAAATACATTATTTTTTCTAGTCCACAAAATGAAAATTAAATTAATAGCTTCCAAAGTACACATCTATTTACAATAGGAAACCAGCAGCCAGTGACATGGATGAAAATGTTGTTGAAAAATATTGAAATCTGATTGTTGTTAATCCCACTTGTAAACATTAAACTACATTTACCTAGAGTTTGGCATATTTTACAGTGAGATTGCATGCATTTTAAATGCTCATGTGCAGGTCACCTGATGGAATTGCTCCTATAAATAAATCAAATAAGTGTGAAGGTGGTATATTAATGCATAAAGATAAAGTGTTCTCTTTTTTGCATGCATTTTATCTTTAATGCACAATGTGGGAAAGGGATAAAGTGTGCAGAAGAAGGTGCCTTTGAAGATTATTAATCTCAAGACTTTCAAGCATCATAAGACCATGAGACATAAGCTAGAGAAACTCAAAATGAAGAAATTCCCCAATATATTAAGTCACTGAACAAATAGGAAATGGACCAAACTCCTTAAGATGCTGCCACTTCCTAAACTCAGCAGCTAATTGGTCCTAAATGAGTACTGAACTTTAGGTAAAATATTCATGGGGTAAATCCGTTGCCTACGTTATAATACAAGGCCTGGAAATAGAGCCAGTAAAACGCTATCGAAGTGGTCACACTGAAGTTCAGTGCCGGGCCGCTAGGGTCGCTTTCTTGCCCCCTGTCTACCAGGTTCGCGCCTTTAAACATGTTTATTAACATAGTTGGTTGTGAATGTATTATGCATTCGTCTGATGTTAAGCATTCGCAGTTCCAGTCATGGTTTATTCATGAGAAATTAAAGGTAGTGGAATTTCGTTTCACAAGTTTCCAGTGAATGTTCAATGTTCGAAACATTATACAGAGGAAGTATTACGCATGAGATACGACTTCCACCTGATGAAATTAGGTTCCTAAGTTTTGATCCGAGTTACGTCATAAGAATCGGGCGATCCCAATATTTGTCACTGGACTTCTTTGTAAACATTGCTACCGTGACCGGCAATCATTTGAGAGGCCTCTTCAAACTCAGAAATTTTAAATTAGAAAACCAACCAGAAAAATAATTTGCCCAACAAATTTGGAGAAAATGAATGTAGCAAGAGCTAAAAATACCGTATTGTATTTCCCCCCGGAACAATTTCTGGTTTGAAAAGTATGAAGGTGGTTTGTCCCCAGAGCATTAAATTCAGTTTAAAATAAATCATTTGTTTTATGAAGCATTTTATGAAATTGTTCGATGCGCATGATGTCTGCAACACCTCACATGGGACATATTCCAGGAATGAGAACAAACGAGCATCTTTTAGTACTGAAGATGAACGCCTCAGTTGGTTAATTAATGATTTCCTGTCATATATTACGGAGCCGGCCCCGTGGTGTAGGGGTAGCGTGCCTGCCTCTCACCCGGAGGACCCGGGTTCGATTCCTACCCAGGTCAGGGATTTTTACTTGGACCTGAGGGCTGGTTCAAGGTCCACTCATCCTACGTGATATGAATTGAGGAGCTATCTGACGGTGAGATGGCGGCCCCCGTCTAGAAAGCCCAGAATAACGGCAGAGAGGATTTGTCGTGTTGACCACGCGACACCTCGTAATCTGCAGGCCTTCGGGCTGAGCAGCGGTCGCTTGGTAGGCCAAGGCCCTTCAAGAACTGTAGTACCATGGGGTTTGGTTTTTGGTTTGTCATTATATTAAAAAAATTCAAATGCATCCACTGTGGCCTGCGTAAAATACCTTGGTTATTCAGCCTGAAGGATGGTTTGATCCTCTGCAGCTCCGCCAACAGCTATCATAAATAGCCTAGGCGTCACTGAAGAGGCGTACTAGCGAAACAAGGAGTGAGGTCGTTTCTCATTGCTTTCCTCACCGAGCCACCCGCTGCTATTACATATCAGTCTGCCAAGCCCACTGAAATGCAGGCACCAACCGACCCTATGAGTGATATCTTCACACCATTCATAACAGGGACTGGCTGCATAAGCAATGGTATTACTAGCATCACTCATACCTCAGTCACTTTCATATTGTCAAAGCCAAGGATGAGACTGAGACAGGTCAATAAAAGTAACAAATTTGATATAGCTCATAAGTATACATTTGCATTACACATTGACGAGGAACCTAACAAGCGATGACATCGAGCTCTTCTTCAGGTACCTAAGACGCCAAGCGGAATACAATGACATTATGGTTCGTGTGGCAAAAGAACAAACAGACTGTAAAGGCTGTTTAGAACATATCTCTTCTCCAGCTATTCTAAGTCCATTATTGGGTCTTATTCGTTTTCAAGATCGAGGAGCCATCAGATACTGAAAATCATCGTCTGTGGCACTTCTGCAGTGAACGACGGAAATTGTCACCTCCGCTACACAGTACTTGCCCTGAAGAGAGTTACTAAAAAGTGTATGGTTTTTTTCGAAAGACGTTTTCAACGGTAAAATTAAGTGTAGAAAGTGTAAACACGACAAACCAGCTGTTTTTCTAGAATGAAAATTTCTGTGACCTCTATTAGACAACATTGCTTCAAGCCACTCAAGTAGAAGAGAGAAAGTTTTTAAACTTGATAAGTAGCCCCTCAAAAGGAAAGTTTTGAAACTTCAATGACATATCCAAGCCAATGCAGCACCGCTCTATAAATAAAGTACTCTCAATACTTGCAAAAACATTCAGCTCTTTTTATTTAGGATATAATTTACTTATTGGCTTATACGGCCATGCGAATACAACGGGGCAAGAACGCGATCCTAGCGGCTGAATGGTGAACTAGGATGCTACCCGTTTCCATGAGTGCATTTCAAGGCCTTGTATTATAGCGTAGGCAACAGGTAAATCACACAATGCCCCTTCATTTGTTTTGTGTTGGGTAAAAGGTAAAGTATTCTCTTACAGGAATATGGAAGACAAGTACTGGCTTCTTAAAAATCAGTGTCAGATACACCCAATTCATATAAACCACTTTGTATGCATGTTTTAAAAGAGTTAGAATCAGAAGAAGACAAATGCTTGCTGCAAATATTTTATTTTCTGGAGTCAAAAGTGTTAACTGCATAAGTTACCTTGAATGATCAGTTTCTAGACCCACTGATTAGTGCAATGTGAAGCTAACTGAAAAGAGGAAGATTTAGGAGATCAGTATTACTCGCGCAACTTTTGGTGATACCTGGGCTCCCTAGTGCTGAATCGAGAGACTTTGGTTATCTTCGAGATTCGTATTGGCAACCTGTAAAACACAAACTATGAATCGCTTATGCATTGCCATGAGACATCTGGCGTACACTTTACGTACTAATACTGTGGTTGTTTACACAGCAAAGCCAAACTAGGAATTCATGCTAGGAACAAGATTCGCATAGAGAAATGTTATACAATGTGTTTGTGTGACACAGTTGTTGTCTTAACAAAATAAAGGTTTAGAAAATTCATATGGATCGATCATACTATCGATTCAATTCAGATTTCATTTCCATTCAGTTGGCAGTATTACCAGAACCGGGAGAGCTCCCTCCTTACTCCTCACCCCCCGTAATGGCCTTTTATTACATTTACCAAAGGTCTACACTATAATATTGCAAAAAAAAAAAAAGTAATTTTCTGCTTTGTGGAACAAAAGATTATGAAATGGAAAAAAAATGACAATATTTTCATGTATGGTCCTCTAACAAATAGGCCTACCTGCCTTCCTTATAAGAAAGGAAGAAAGAAAGAAAGAAACATTAGCTCCTAAGTATAGAGGTTGGCAGCCCTGATCGCCTCTCGACAACATTCTACCCGAGAGTGCAAACAAACGACAGTCGTACAGCGCGCAGCTGAATGTAGCAAGTGCTGGGCTGCGGAAGGTAAAATTATAACGTGATCTTTCCTACTTTTAAAAACACCACTCAAACTTATTCATCAACTAATGTCATTCCAAGCCATCTCTCCACTGCCAGCTCGAAACATACCACTTATTACATATTAAAAATTTCATTTTGGTTCTGTATCGATATCACTAAACATGTACAAATACCACTCAATCGAGTGTCCCCTAAATCGCTGGCGGTCGTAAGGGATACCAGCACTTGTAATTACTGTCCAATTATGTTAAGATTTGTTTCCACAGCAGGAGATAGGCACCCTAAGACTGGAAATTATGTATAAGTTGGCAGTGACCATGTACCTTATGTATAAAGAGTTCAGAGGGCAGAAATTCCCAATGGCCTGTGAAACAGCAACTTTCAGTTCATCCTCTTAATTTGATGATTTTCGATGAACATGAAGCTTTCTTCAGGTTAAACTAATTATTTCTGGGATCACAGAAGCTATTGGGATTTGGCACAAAAACAAACAGTTAAGCCAGTATTCTAGATTTCATGAAGATGTAAGAAAATATATTTTAAGACTTAATGACTTACTGGTTGAACTCAAGAAAAAAATCTGATAAAGTGAAAATCTAGTCTACATATCAGTGACACCACCATTCAGTGTCATACAGAATATAATAATGTGACAGAAGAATATTCAATAGCCCTCCTCACTTCCAAGTTCTCGCAGGCTATACAAAACTAAATAAGTAGTTTCTTCTCTGCGTGCAAAAGTATTTGCTAATAGTGATGGAGTTTGTGAAAGGAAGTTTTAGTAGAGACCAGTAAGGTTTTATTTAACCCACAAGAAGTTGCATGTGGTGTTCGTTAACAACCCACGTGCACTTTTTCACCTGTTGTTAGTGTTGCTGTAACCTGTTACCTTCAGTAGGTACCTTTCAGAGAGAAGATCTAACAGCATGTGTAACTTTATTTTTATAGATACATTACTGCTGCTAACAAAGAGCTTTCTTAATCCTGGGGTGTTAAAGTAAATTTGTGTCCTTGTCACATGATGGTGCAGCACTTTTCAGTCACATCACTAATGGATGCGAGTTACATATCACTTTAACCTCATGACAGACCTCCTGCCAATTTCAAATTTCTGGCAGTACCAGGAATCTAACCCAGGCCGGCAGAGCTTGTGCTTACTACTAGCACTAACCGCTACGCTAGAGGCGGACGTCTGGGTTGTTAACGTACCCCACATGATTACTAACGCAAGAGCTAGAAGTTTGGTGAATTCACCAATTTTTGGTTCTTGAAAGTAATTCTTTTTCTCTGCTAAGTGATTTGATTGGGCACTTGTGCACAGCGTACGAAAATGACGGGCAAAGTTGTGGACAATTTTACCTGTCGTATATAGGCCTATTTGTTAGAGTACTATACATGAAAATATTGTAATTTTTTCCATTTCATGATCTTTTGTTCCACAAAGCAGAAAATTACTTTTTTTTCCCTGCAATATTATAGTGTAGACCTTTGGTAAATGTAATAAAGGCCATCATTATTCCTGGAGGAGAACGGATTTTTTTAAATTATTATTATTTTTTTTTAAACGACAACTTCAAACGTTAAAACGACTGAGCTGTCCTAGTTCAGGACTCAACCACTGGGTGGGTAACCGAAACAAGTTTCCGTCCATCATCACTGTCAGAACACACACCCCTGGTGGTTTTCCAAATTATCTAGAATTTAAAAAAAGAAACTCCAGTCGTGCCCATACGGAGGAAAAACAACGGTATTCATCTTCCAAATTATCTAGAATTTAAAAAAAGAAACTCCAGTCGTGCCCATACGGAGGAAAAACAACGGTATTCATCACTACATATCTTGGTATGCAACTGTAACAACATATGGCACAGTGATATGTATAAAGAAGTGTTCGGCGAACATTTACTTCCAATTGAGATAAAATATTCGTCGAAAGGTAGAAAATATTGTCAGTCTACAACGTTTCAGTCCCCCTTGCTATGGCAAGACATAAGCTACTCAACACTTCTATTTCCACTCCATATTTCTCAGAGTTATTTTAAAATATAAATACGTCATTGTTTATGCATTTTATAATAAACTCACATATTTAAAACTCGTCTACGATCTTAAATAGGCTTCTGTCTTAAGAGCACTCTTATTATAGCCAAACAAATCGAACACCAAATGACGCAAAGCAAGCAATCACTGTGGGAATAAGAAGATCAGTAATGCCAACAGTCTTTGCTGAAATGTATCCAATCTGTTAACAGCTGATGAAACACTCCCTTCGTAATATCATGACCACAACCTTTTTGATCATGATAAAAATTATTTCGTGTGGCTATTACAATAATAAGAATGCAGGGAGTATCACTCCCTGTAAGAATGTATTGCAGCCGAAAGGCCAAAGAAAGATAGCTTGATAGCTTGGTGCAGCCCTTGTAAGGCAGATCCTCCGACGTATTGTATTGGAGAATGGTGTGTGGTGCCCTGGTGGGTGAGTTGCAGGGATGTTGGGGACAGTTCAGAGGGTGACGGTTCGATACTCGGCCAGACCGGAGATTTTAACCTTAAATGGTTAATTCCATGACTCGGGGACTTCGAATTTGTATTATCCCTAATAACGTTTCAATAGGTACCATACTTGCGCATAATGCAGTTTTAAGATGGAACTTAACGGGGCGAGTTGCGCGTGCGGTTAGGGGCGCGCGACTGTGAGCTTGCATCCGGGAGATAGTGGGTTCGAATCCCACTGCCGGCAGCCCTGAAGATGGTTTTCCGTAGTTTCCCCATTTTCACACCAGGCGAATGCTGGGACTGTACCTTAATTAAGGCCACGGCCGCTTCTTTCCAACTCCTAGGCCTCTCCTATCCCATCGTCGTCGTAAGACCCATCTGTATCTGTGCGACGTAAAGCCACTAGCAGAAAAAGGAGGAGGAGCGGGGGACTTGTTGAAACTTCAACATGTTTTACTTTTAAATCTTGAGACTTGGTCTCAAAACCTGTAATTTGTTGCAATGTAGACTGTCTGGGAAGTAGTTAAATTTCCAAATAAATGTTTATAAATAAATTGATATTTCAAGTACCGGGATCTCAAAATGCAACGGTTTGCCGAAAAGCACTATCTTGACGTTTACGTAGCAATGTTGGAGACATGTACAGATTTTCTTAACAAAAGGCGGTGCAAGAGCGTCAAATTACGACAGCCTAAATAGTAAACTTCAATTTATATATTATGTCAGTGAGGTCGAGATAAATATCTAGAGCGTTTATTAAGTAGGTAACATAACTCTTTTTCCATTGAAAATACTAATTTCTTGAGGGGACGTTTCTGTGGTGGTGAAGATCTAACCTAACTTTTAGTGTTCCTCTCAGTGTTTTTTAGCCTAAAAATCACGCACATCTGTATGATTTATCGGAATTTTACGAAAGGAAGAAAACTTATCACTATTTTTATCGTACTTTAATTCTACAAACGCAGTAGTTACTCAGGAAGAAGACTTTCCTGATAAGAGAGTAGGAATGTTTAGAATTTGGGTGGCATAATCATTGTACACTAGTACCTATGTGTTGTTACTGTTCATCAGTGCACAAAGGGGATACAAGTGTATTTTCAAGGATGTATAAAGTCTCTGCAACACGTTTTATCGGTGCAAATGTTAGTTTCAGCGAAGTAAATCAGAGTTAATTTGTGTAGAATGTCGTTGTCTTAGATTATTTTTTTTATTATATAATGATGTACTATTTTTAGAGCACATGGAACGTATTAAAATCATTCACAACAAACACGCACGCTCATGATATATATATTGTTTTAATTATGCTTCTCTACTGTGGAAGTTAGCCTACTGGTAATACCGTACCAGACAATGCTGACAGGCTGACAGTTGCTCTTCATATCAATCAAAGAAAATGTGTAATATCAACTATCTGAATAGGGAAACTTTACTGCCTTATTTACAAGATAAGGTTTATACTATTTATGTTAAAAGAGAGAGATGGTGTGGAATGACATTAGTAGACGAATAACTTTGAGTGGCGTTTATAAAAGTAGGAAAGATCACAATATGAAGATAAAGTTGGAATTCAAGAGGACAAACTGGGGCAAATATTCATTCATAATAAGGTTTAGGGATTGGAATAACTTACCAAGGGAGATGTTCAGTAAATTTCCAATTTATCTGAAGTCATTTAGGAAAAGGCTAGGAAAACAACAGATAGGGAATTTGCCACCTGGGCGACTGCCCTAAATGCAGATCAGTATTTATTGATTGACTAGCTGATGTACCCGTGCTTCGCTACGGGATTCTCAGAAAGACTGACTTTGTGGTTGTCCTAACCTGAAATCAACATAGGTCATTACAAAAACATAAGTATGAATGTAGCAATTAAAAGCAATGCTATCATTTAAAATACTCGATCAAATGGAAAGCCGCACGTTTTATCACTTTTAACGAACAGTGCTGCGGTTAGATTGCGGTGCCAATCTAATAGTCCAAAGTTCCAGAGCTGGGATGACCAGGCCGCAGATTGCCATGAACACTCATCTGCCATTATTCCGCTAAATATGCACACTTTTCATTCCAATCAGTGCCTCAGAGTAGGGATTGAATAACCCGAATGCTATAATGATCCAGTGTGTTACGTACCAGTAGTATCAGAAAATTTATAAACCAGGGGAATGGCATGCTAAAGAAGAAAGTTATCTAACTCCCCGGCTACTTCCCATCAATATTCAGACAGGCTGTTACACTCTGTACGACTGGGCGAGTTGACCGTGGGGTTATCGGTGCGCAGCTGTGAACTTGTATCCGAGAGATAGTGGATTCGAACCCCATTGTCGGCAGCGCTGAAGATGGTATTCCGTGGTTTCCCAATTTCACACCAGGCAAATGCTGGGCCTGTACCTTAATTAAGGCCTAAGGCAGTCCTAGCCCTTTCCTATCCCATCGTCGCCATAAAACCTATCTATGTCGGTGCAACGTAAATCAAATAAAAAATACTCTGTACGCAGCAGTAATCCTATCTACCAGAGATGAGGGGCGACAGAAGACACAAAGCACATCACGACAAACAATGGTCAATGTAATGTTATTGTTGATCAATGTTATGAGCTTTCTATGTGTAGGCCTTCACATTTAGTTTTCTTTTGACTCTGTGATTTGTAAAATATTTTATACCATAAACTGTTTCTTATTCTCCGACTTTACATACCGATTTTCATTAAATACTGTTTACCCATTTTCTCGTTACTCGGCGCTGATATGGACTTAGTAACAAAAATCCAAATTCATGAATACCTTTGTGATCATAGCTAGTACGGTAACAATGTACTCGTATAAGACATGAATAATAGGAAATTTAATACTTTATAACCTTAGTTATGTAGCATTCATCGATTACACCTCTAATAAGAAATATTTGAGAATTACATTTTAGGCTTTCCCCTAAACTACCATTTCACTCAGCGTGAATAAAATAATTTACAGCCTAGACTATAGCGACTTATTTCCTGACTTTGCATACCGATTTTCATCAAGATAGGACTACTAATAACAAAAATATTTGAGAATTAAATTTTAGGCCTTCCCCTAAACTACAATTTTTCTCAGAGTGAATACAATTATTGATAGCCTAGATTGTATCAACTTATTCCCCAACTTTTCATACCCATTTTCTTTAAAATACGACCACTAATAACATAAATAGTTGAGAATTCAATTTTAGGCCTTCCCCTAAACTACCATTTCACTCAGCGTGAGTAAAATGATTTATAGCCTAGATTGTAAAGGCTTATCTCCCGACTTCACATACCAATTTTCATTAGACCACTAATAACATAAATAGTTGAGAATTCAATTTTAGGCCTTCCTCTAAACTACCATTTCACTCAGGGTGAGCAAAATGATTTATAGCCTAGATTGTAGAGGCTCATCCCCCGACTTCACATACCGATTTTCATTAAATTCTCTTCAACCGTTTTCTCGTGATGCGTGTACATACATACAGACAGATAGAAATTACGGAAAAGTAAAAAATGCATTTTCTTGTTACTATGGACATGACCGATACAGAAATACCATTATTTTCAAATTCTGAGCAATGTACAGACAAAACTCTTATTTTATATATATAGATTGATAGATTGATTGAAGGTAAAAAAAATAAGGACTTGTATTCAGTAATTACAAAATAGGCTACATTAAATGTCAAAAATGCATAAATAAAGCTACAGCAAAATTTCTGTTTTTATAAGTGTATTAAGCTTATATTTTGCATCCTGTGTCTCATTTCTAAAGACCTCAAGGTGCTACCTATACACCGTAGCAGCCTATTTGCATTAACTAAATCATTTGCAGTGGCAGCCGGTGACAGTTTGGCTGTTGGTGACAACAGCAATAGTAATAAGTTAATACCGGTAATAATAATAAAAATGGTTCTTAGCGATTGACTTTCCACACACTGCACATCTCTCAGTTAAGTGACACTCCTTCACGTTCCAGTCATTTCCCAAGTTGAGAAAATACAAAATAAGTTTGCACTATTGTACCTGGTGTTTACTGTAGGCTACTAAATTAACCAATTATCTTGTTCATATGATGTACACATGCACAGGTCTTAACTAATTTTTTTTTTCTATTTGCTGTACGTCGCACCGACACAGATAGGTCTTTTTTTTTTTTTTTTTTTTTTTGCTAGGGGCTTTACGTCGCACCGACACAGATAGGCCTTATGGCGACGATGGGATAGGAAAGGTCTAGGAGTTGGAAGGAAGCGGCCGTGGCCTTAATTAAGGTACAGCCCCAGCATTTGCCTGGTGTGAAAATGAAAAACCACGGAAAACCATCTTCAGGGCTGCCGATAGTGGGATTCGAACCTACTATCTCCCGGATGCAAGCTCACAGCCGCGCGCCTCTTCGCGCACGGCCAACTCGCCCGGTACAGATAGGTCTTATGGCGACGATGGGATAGGAAAGGCCTAGGAATGGGAAGTAAGTGGCCGTGGCCTTAATTAAGGTACAGTGGGAAACCACGGAAAACCATCTTCAGGGCAGCCAACAATGGGGTTCGAACCCACTATCTCCCGGATGCAAGCTCACAGCTGCGCGCTCCTAACCGCACGGCCAACTCACCTGGTTAACTTGAAAATGAACATAGGCCTACTGCATTTCAAGTTAACACGTCAATTAACTTATTGTTAAAGTTGCCTATATCATTAACATAGGCTCTTTTACAAGGTAATATACCTACACCTATGAATTTGACCAATTTTGGTGTCTGAGGGGTCCGTATTGACTAAGTAGTTTATATAGTTTATTGACAGGGCATACTATACAACTAAACATGGTATTTTTAATACCAAACAGCATCAGTCTTTCTTCTCTCATAGTATTTTTAAGGGAAGTTTTAATTCTTTCCATGGAGAAACACCTCTCTGCTTCCGATGTTGACATTGCTATGGTTATCAACAACTTAGAAGTTTGACTGTCTGTTTAAAGGTATCACACTATTCATCATCTGTAATGAGCATTAAGAAAGATATTGCACCAGAAACTTTCCTCAATTCGGGCCTTGCATAGCAATTTGAAGTTCGTTTTTCAATTTACTTTCTTCCAAGAATGGATATTTCTTAATCATTTCACTTCTGTATCCTGCCATCACTGATTTTTATCTTGACCATTGCAGTTGACTTTCTTTCTAGAAATGTTCTTTTAGAAGTTTAGAGTTCAAACATAATTAAGGCTAATGGCTCTATATATTAACAACCTTATAGCTGGAATTTATTAAATTCCTTTATTTTGTATGTTATTTATCCATTTCAGTGCTAATGTTATACAATTTACTTTCCAGACATCTTCTATGTATATGCTGATAAGATCTCCACAATGCAGGGCCCTATACTGCACTGTCATTGGAGTACTTTCGGTACTCTTGTTTCTTTGTAGCTTCTTTCCTATGAAAAAACATGATGTCTCTGCAGCAACAAAAGATGATCTTCCAACATCAATTAGGAATCTGAGGTAATCGTATTCTGTTAAATATTCTTGTCGCTGGCACAGTATGATGATAGGCATTTAAAATACAGTACATTATGAAACTTATATGGTAAATTATTGTTTCTTTGTTTAGAGATTTCTTTCTGAATGGTAATAGTTACTAGACTGAAGACTGATATATGTAGAATAAAAATTCTAAATTAGCATAAAGCCAAAATATTTATTTGAAAATAATACAGAAAATTGCATACCTTTCATGATTTGTGACATATTGTTTAATGCAAAGAACATTTGGATATTATCATCATGATTATTCCATCCCCGGCCGGTAGCCTTGGAATTCTAGTGGTACACTTGCTTCCATCTTCTAACACCCTTGTAAGCTGTTAACAGCATGTGCCTAGGCTTCTAGTAGCTTTTTGTTGCCAAGCCGGCCCTTGATCACTTATTTCCCCTCTTCTGCAGAAAGGCATCTGTTTATGGCTGCAGTTTAAAAAATCAGGCTAAATATTAAAATGAAAATTTAAAATTAATATACAGCCTTTGTGGTCTAGTGGTCAGCATGGTGCTTCTGAACCTAAAGGTCTCGAATTCTATTCCCGCCCAGGGAGATAATTTTTCTTGGAACAGGATCATTCTCTACCCTTCCTAGAGTCAGACTGCGAGAGTAAATGTGAGTGTGTTTCAAAGTCAGTAAAAAGAAAGTAAAAGTTATGAAAGAAACCTACTATTTGACTTGAAACAACCAAGCATTTCAGAAGTTGAAGGGGTTTAAATGAATAAATAATTAATTTTGTCCCACAGGAGTCATTTTACATGCTGGTAAATCTACCGATACAAGGCTGACATGTTTAAACACCTCACATACCACTGGACTGATCCGAGATTGAGCTCAGAAGGCCAGTGCTCTACCACTTGAGCTACTCGGCCTGGCTTTTCTATCTGAACAACCATAGAAGGATGTGCAAGCAATACAGTAATAATAGGAATAATAGGATGCCTAATCCCATAATGAGTGTATCATAATTAAAATTGCTAATAGTATACTTGCTCTGCCTTCCATAGAACTCGGAGATTGCATACCGTACCAGTTCTTTCACAAAGTAAGGTAAGGATAGGCAGGCAAGACTTCATCCTGGCCTCTCCTTCTAACCTTTCATTCCATTACTAACGTCTTCTCCCCTGCCTTCTATATTTTACTAATTCTTTTGGAAGTATTTAATAGCCTGTAGTCACCTCTTACAACATTTTTGTCATTGCCTAAAGAATTTTCTCTTAATCACCACTTTTACATCATAAAGCTTTGCTGATGTTAAGTAACTTTCCAGGTTGAATGTGAGCCATTTATATGAGCCAACTGTAAGTAGACTTATCATCATTGTCATTGATGCTCTTCGCCATGACTTTGTTGCTGATGCTGGAAGGATCGACAGCATGCCATACACAGCGTCTCTGATAGAGATGGGTAAGGCATGCCTCCTAACTGCCAGAGCCAATCCTCCTACTGTCACCATGCCAAGAATAAAGGTAAGAGACTTCTTCACTCACCGTACAGTCATTCAGAGTATAAACCAGACATCATCAGCTGCTTTCACCATTGTGCTCTGTTTCCTCACACACAACACCAACCCACACCTTTGATGCCAGCATAGGAAGTGGGTCAGGCAATGATGGATTTTAGATATAAGGGGCTCATAACGATATTTTGTATTCATACATGATGGGTTTTTTACTCATACAGTTGAACAAAATAAGGCAGGACAGTTCATATTCAAAGCAAAGAAATTAATTTTGTTTAGAATCACTCCACCAGTGAGACCATTGTGGTAGGCATCCATCCATTCAAAAGACCTGCACTAGGCCTCTCCGGGGGTCATATGCCATTATCATTATAGTGCAGAGGCTTTACATACTCTGTAGTGTGTAAAATACAATGCAATATTTATAGTTTTTCTTTGTGGTGAAGATCACTTTCTTTTGTTCTGAACGAGTCTTTCAAAATTTAGAACCACGTTCTCTGTATTCAGTGCCTCAGCACTGATTTCAAGTTTTTATCCAACGACCCGCATCTTTAACATGATTTTCTCATGGTCATTAGTAAAAACAGCTCTTCACACTGATAAACAGATCTAAATGTACAGTTATTCTTTCAGTAAGTCTGTGTGCGGTACAAAGAGTAGTGTTGATGCAAATTGAATATTTTACCATGTTCAAAAAATTTTGGAATGCAAGTACTTCATCATATTGTTAAATTGAGTAAAAGGAAATGTTTTGTCCGATTCAGGATTGAATATTGTTATCGAAGGTGTATTCTGTTTTGACAGTTGAGAGAGACCAGCTATAGTGTGCACACCAGCAGTCTGCAATCCTCCACTATCATAGTAGTTGACCTTCCCTGTATTGGTAAATTTCTATCTAGTCTGGCAAATATAACTTCCAACTTGAAAGTTCATTGATCAGCTTGCACCAGAAGGCTGTTCACAACTGGAATGATTTAGAGTAATCTTCGATTTAAATCGACCTATCAAATTAGTTCCTCTTGGTTGGCAACTCGGCATTTACTAAAATAATTAGAAATACCGAGTGCAGTTACCATTTTGACATGTTGACCACAAATAAAATAGCGTAATCAATTTTTCCATAAACATGTCAGCCCAAAAAGAGACAACTGGACTGTGCATAATTGCCGAAGAAGGTAAGATCATGATGTTTTGTCTAGTACCACTGAGAGTAGGCCTACCCCTTAAAAAATTATTTAGAAAAAAAAGCACTGTACTTAACCTTAATACACAATTGATTTGATCATGTATTGAGTTGTCTAAATCAATTAAGAAACTATTTTAAAAGTTTTGTCAACAATACTATACATTATTACATTATAGTCATGGATGAAATTCATAAGACCATTAAGCAGAGATTGGCCAAAAAACAACCTTGTTTGCAGATGATACGGTGAAATGGCGTGAGCATCAAATGGAGCATCGAATAGAACCAAGAGATAGAAAAATGTGGGATGAAAGTAAGCACAGAGAAGAGTAAAACAATAGTGATGACAAAGGAAAGGAAGGGGAAAAAAAACTGAATGAACAATTTCTGGAAGTGGTCAAAAATTTCAAGTTCTTGAGAAGCGTGATCATAGAAGATGGAAAGATAGCCAAGAAAATAGTTAAAAAAGTAAAACTACAACAAGTGAACAGCTTTTACCACAGTGTAAGGGGTATTCTGTGGGACTGAGACGTTCCAAAGCAATGTAAACAAGTTTTCATATTCAACTTATTATGAACCCTTCTATCCCTGTCAGTAAAGAAACTTTTTTTTTTCACTAATGTGATTGACCTGACTTTACTTTGTTTGCTGCTCGTTGCACCGTTCTCAGTACACTCTTGAAATATTGATACTTAATAATTTCAGGAGAACTGTCATTTCTGAGATACAGCATCCAGTTTGTCTTCTTGTTACCTATTCTCAGTATGGTTTGATGCCTAACTGGTTGTTACACAGTAATAACTAAACGTATGTTTATATGGTCCACCTTTTCAATACTATGCCATGCAATGTTTACATTACATTTTAATCCTGGTTGTAACTAGTTTCGGCCTTGACTGACCATCATCAGCCATAATATAAAACTGTACAAATACATCAAATGACTAAAACAAATACACAAACACAAATTACATTAAAAGGTAATAAAAGAATGAACTATGTGCACAACACGTCAAATGTGAAATTAAAATAAGACTCTAAAGTCCTTGGATGCGTTGCATCACGTTAAAATGTTGGTGTTCCTTGTGTTAAAATATTCTTGATAGAGATTGTCAAAAATGGCACACGAAGATATAGTTAATGGCTGGCAGTTCATAGAATGCAGTTGGTAGAAATTCGCAATTCAATGCAGTGTTCATGAAGTTGACCTAAATAAATGATAGTCAAATTAAAGAACTAAAGGAGAGAGAGTGCTAATCAAATGGCATAAGTGATATGAGACTCACCTTGTATTAACGGCATGTGGTGCGTGGCCTAATGTGTGCCTCACTGATGGGGAGGAGTTGAGATTGGATCATGAGATTCAAAGGGAACATGAAAGGGGTGGGGCAAGGAGTGAGGAAAAGAGGGGACGGGGAAAGGGAAGGGGTTTTAAGGCGGGGCCGAAGGATGTGGGAAAACAGGTGGCTGCTGACAGGAGGTGCTATGAATAGAATGAAAAATTGAATTATCACTTTTTGGTTTAACATTTTTTAAAATAGGAATTAGAAGGTCAAACAGGATATTTGGCTTTTCAGAAATGTCATTAAGATTATAATTTGGGTTAAAATCTATATATATATGAAATGAGAGTTTTGTCTGTACATTACTCAGCATTTGAAAAGAATGGTATTTTTGTGTCGCACGTGTCCACAGTAACAAGGAAATGCACTTTTTAATTTTCCGTCATGTCTGTATGTATGTATGTACATGCATCATCAGAAAATGGCTGAAGAGAATTTAATGAAAATCGGTAAGTAAAGTCAGGGAATGATCCACTACAGTCTAGGCTATAAACAATTTTATATTCACGCTGAGTAAAATGGTAGTTCAGGGGAAGGCCTAAAATGTAATTCTCAAATATTTACATTATTATTGGTAATATCGATAAATACTACACAACTAAAGTTACATAGAATTAAATTTCCTATCATTTGTGTCTTATAAATTTTTACCGTACCGGCTATGATAACAGAGATATTCATGAATTTATATTTTTGTTGCAAAGTCCACATCAATTGTTACAATTCTTGTTTTATTTTCCACCTAATTCAATACATAAAAATGTTTATTATCTCAAGAAGGGCATTTTATTACAATACAACACTAACAGGGACATGTTTCACTTGCTTTATCGAGCGTCTTCAGCTTCATTTGAACAAATATGGTGGTCATGCAACAAATTACTGTAGTGTACTGTACAGTAGTATACGAGTAATTTAGAATTTAGTGTGCTTATTTTATTATTGTAAAATATTTGTGTAGTATTGGTGTACTAGAGGTATCCGCAGAAACTCTTACAAAAATTCTTTTGTTGTAATTAGGATAGGCTTAATTGCAGTTTGGAATTGTGTAGTTCTTGTGTATTACTTTCGATATTCAGTAATTAACAGCAGTTTTTATCCTGTTAGGGGTTGTAGGATTAAAAAAATAGAGTATGACTAAGTAGTATTGTAGTGTAGTCGTATATTAATTACCGTATTGTTGTGTGATCTTTGAGTACTATCCCAGACAATATATCCCTCCATTCTTTTATTTTTTGCAAATAAGTTTTTATTTTCATTTATTTTCCCGTAAGAATGGCTAAGGAGCGCGAGTGTACGAACTGTGGGTGTGGCGAGGCATTGAGGGGTATGAGGGAGGAGTTGGAGAGTTTGAGGGAGATAATTAGGATTCTCACAGAAGACAGGAAGGAAGATAGGACTCCCTCAAACAATGTACAGGTTATAGTAGGTATACAAGAGGGAGGGGGAGTTGTAGAAGACAGGTGGTCTAATGTTCTAAGGGGAAGGAGATTGCAGGCTAAGGGCTTTATACAGGATCAGAATTCAGGACAGGTGTCTGTGCGAAATCGGTACAAGTCACTCCAGGTAGAACAACAGAGGGAAGATGAGGGACAGGGAACTGTTGCTGAGATGTGTGGAAGTAGGAGGAAGGGAAAGTGTAGGAAAAGGAAATGTAGAGTAGAGGATAGGAAAAGACAGGTGGAACAGGGTCATGGGAAGGAGAAAAGGGAGGAGGAAGTAGCTTCTGCAGCTATCAGGGAAGATAGGGCTGACCAGGAGGGGAGGGGATCAAATGAGGTGGGTAGGGTTGAGGCTCTGGTCATGGGGGATTCCATCGTTAGACACGTGGGGAAAGTGTGTGGAGGAAAGGGAACCAGGGTAGAATGTTATCCAGGAATTAGGTTGAGGCAGATGTTGAGGAAAGTAGAAGAGAGAGAGGAGGGGAAGGAGAAGGTGGTAGTGTTTCACGTTGGTACCAACAACGTAAGGCAAGCTGATATAAGTACCAACATAGTTGGAGACGTGTGGGATCTGGTAAATGCATCACGGGTGAAGTTTAAGAACGCAGAGATTGTTATTAGTGGAATACTGTGTAGGAGGGATACTGACTGGAAGGTGATTGGGGATTTAAATGAGACTATGGAGTGGGTATGTGGGAAACTGGGAGTGAAATTGCTAGATCCTAATGGGTGGGTAGGAGATAGGGATCTGCGCTAAGATGGCCTTCACTTAAACCGCAGTGGTATGTATAAGTTAGGAAATTTGTTTGGAAGGGTAATAGGGAGGTACATTCAGGGAAACAGGGTGGCCTAGGGAGCGGTGATAAAGGAACAGGGAACTGGAAATCAAGTAGGGATGACATAAAATTGTTAGTGTTGAACTGTAGAAGTATTGTAAAGAAAGGAATAGAATTAAGTAATTTAATAGATATATATTTACCAGATATTGTAATAGGAGTTGAATCATGGCTGAGAAATGATATAATGGATGCAGAAATTTTCTCGCCGCACTGGAGTGTGTATCGTAGAGATAGGATAGGAATGGTGGGAGGGGGAGTATTCATTCTGGTGAAAGAAGAATTTGTAAGCTAAGAAAAAGTTAAAGATGAGACACATGAAATTCTAGGTGTAAGGCTCATTTCTAAAGATAATAGGCAACTTGATATATTTGGAGTGTACAGACCGGGAAAGGGTAACACTGACGCAGATTCGGAATTATTTGATAGGATAGTCGGCTATGTGGGAAACGACATGGAAAGAAATGTGATTGTAGCGGGAGATCTGAATTTGCCAGATGTCAATTGGGAAGGAAATGCGAACGACAGGAAGCATGACCAACAAATGGCAAATAAGTTAATATGGGAAGGACAGCTGATTCAGAAAGTGATGGAACCAACCAGAGGGAAAAATATCCTGGATGTGGTGCTGATAAAACCAGATGAGCTCTATAGGGAAACTGAAGTAATAGATGGTATTAGTGATCATGGAGCTGTTTTTGTGGGATTTAAAAATAAATGTGATAGAAAGGAAGGTCTTAAATGTAGGACTGTTAGACAGTACCATATGGCTGATAAAGCAGGCATGAGGCAGGTTCTAAAAAGTAACTATGATCGGTGGAAAACGGTAAATGAAAATGCAAACAGACTCTGGGATGGGTTTAAAGAAATTGTTGAGGAATGCAAAAACAGGTGTGTACCTTTAAGGGAGGTAAGGAATGGTAAAGACCCACCTTATTATAATAGAGAAATAAAGAGACTAAGAAGGAGGTGCAGACTGGAAAGAAATAGAGTTAGAAATGGCTGTGGAAGTAAGGAGAAATTGAAGGAACTTACTAGAAAATTGAATCTAGCAAAGAAGGCAGCTAAGGATAACATGATGGCAAGCATAATTGGCAGTCATACAAATTTTAGTGAAAAATGGAAGGGTATGTATAGGTATTTTAAGGCAGAAACAGGTTCCAAGAAGGACATTCTAGGAATAATTAATGAACAAGGAGAGTGTGTATGTGAGGATCTTCAAAAGACAGAAGTCAGTCAGCAGTATGTAAAGATTGTTGGTTACAAGAAAAATTTCAAGATAGAGGAGGAGACTAAGGCCAATGAAGTATTAAAATTTACATATGATAACAATGACATTTACAATAAGATTCAAAAGTTGAAAACTAGAAAAGCGGCTGGAATTGATCAGATTTCTGGGGATATACTAAAGACAATGGGTTGGGATATAGTACCATATCTGAGGTACTTATTTGATTATTGTTTGGTCGGGGGAGCTATACCAGATGAATGGAGAGTTGCTATAGTAGCCCCTGTGTATAAAGGAAAGGGTGATAGACATAAAGCTGAAAATTACAGGCCAGTAAGTTTGACATGCATTGTATGTAAGCTTTCGGAAGGCATTCTTTCTGATTATATTAGACATGTTTGTGAAATTAATAACTAGTTCGATATAGGGCAGTTCGGTTTTAAGAAAGGTTATTCCACTGAAGCTCAACTTGTAGGATTCCAGCAAGATATAGCAGATATCTTGGATTCTGGAGGTCAAATGGACTGTATCGCGATTGACCTGTCTAAAGCATTTGATATTGTGGATCATGGGAGACTACTGGCAAAAATGAGTGCAATTGGACTAGACAAAAGAGTGACTGAATGGGTTGCTATATTTCTAGAAAATAGATCTCAGAGAATTAGAGTAGGTGAAGCTTTATCTGACCCTGTAATAATTAAGAGGGGAATTCCTCAAGGCAGTATTATCGGACCTATATATTTTCTTATATATATAAATGATATGACTAAAGGAGTGGAATCGGAGGTAAGGCTTTTCACGGATGGTGTTAATCTCTATAGAGTGATAAATAAGTTACAACATTGTGAACAACTGCAACGTGACCTCGAAAATGTTGTGAGATGGACAGCAGGCTATGGTATGTTGATAAACGGGGTTAAAAGTCAGGTTGTGAGTTTCACAAATAGGAAAAGTCCTCTCAGTTTTAATTACTGCATTGATGGGGTGAAAGTTCCTTTTGGGGATCATTTGAAGTATCTAGGTGTTAATATAAGGAAAGATCTTCATTGGTGTAATCACATAAATATGATTGTAAATAAAGGGTACAGATCTCTGTGCATGGTTATGAGGGTGTTTAGGGGTTGTAGTAAGGATGTAAAGGAGAGGGCATATAAGTCTGTGGTAAGACCCCAACTAGAGTATGGTTCCAGTGTATGGGACCCTCACCAGGATTACCTGATTCAAGAACTGGAGAAAATCCAAAGAAAAGCAGCTCGATTTGTTCTGGGTGATTTCCAACAAAAGAGTAGCGTTACAAAAATGTTGCAAAGTTTGTGTTGGGAAGAATTGAGAGAAAGAAGAAGAGCTGCTCGACTAAGTGGGATGTATGTCTCAAATATTATTACAATATTTGAGACATACGTCAACTTCAATACGGAACCAAAATGAGAATAGTCACTTGTAAGTGGGATGTTCCAAGCTGTCAGCGGAGAGATGGCGTGGAATGACATTAGTAGACGAATGTCCGACTCGTTGGCTGAACGGTCAGCGTACTGGCCTTCGGTTCAGAGGGTCCCGGGTTCGATTCCCGGCCGGGTCGGGGATTTTAACCTTCATTGGTTAATTCCAATGGCCTGGGGGCTGGGTGTTTGTGCTGTCCCCAACATTCCTGCAACTCATACACCACACATAACACTATCCTCCACCACAATAACACGCAGTTACCTACACACGGCAGATGCCGCCCACCCTCATCGGAGGGTCTGCCTTACAAGGGTTGCACTCGGCTAGAAATAGCCACACGAAATTATGGTAGACGAATAAGTTTGAGTGGCGTTTATAAAAGTAGGAAAGATCACAATATGAAGATGAAGTTGGAATTCAAGAGGACAAACTGGGGCAAATACACTAGAAGTCCGTTATAGCGAGAATTCACAATAGCGTAAAATTTACTCGCTATAACGGATTGTCGTTATATCCGGTTTTTTGTATTAAAGTCGAAACCCCCCGCCCCCATGTACATTAAAATCTGTATGAAACGGCAATCAGTTTGTTCAAAACTTGCATTTCGGCAGATGATATCTACACTACGGCTTACTGTTTTGTTATTTTTCGTAATCCGATACTTCGTGAAAGTATGTTTAATTTCATTTTGAAAAAAAATATAGTACCGTATTTCTCCGAATCCAAGATGAACCCCACTTTTTCCTTCAAGAAATTTAAATCAGGCTCAAAAAGAACTTTGTAAAATCATATGAATGCCTTGTTGTACAGTAGGCCTACGCATTTTTAGACGCCGAGCATTGACTGTCGTCACGCCGTATCTTTTTTTTTTTTTTTTTTGCGGGTGCACAATTATTCTTCCTTTTGCGCGGGTTTAAGGACCATTAACTTAACATTGGCGTCATAATACCGAAGAGAACCCGCTGAAAATGTTCCGGCAATACCTATTCCATGCGTCTCTACAATACAATGATCCATCAGGAAATTATTCTTGCTGTCTATAAAACTGTTATTTTTATGCAGCGTCAGATATAACCGGCTACCGCTACACGCACGTCTCGCTTGCCGGGTTCGGCCAAATTCAGCGGCTAGCGCGATATATAGGCGTAATCGCGGACGTTGAAAGTCAACGAACGAGTTTATATCGCCACGGTATGGCCATTTCGCCCTTGCGTTTTTCTCGCTTGCCGGGTTCGGCCAAATTCAGTGGCTCACAATTTCATCTTCGACTTCTTTAAAGCGTCCTTGCTGCGGACCACTGAATGCATTTTTTGTACAGTACACGTTAGGCCTATGCCGTATTTTCTTGCGGCTGCACAATTATTCTACATTTCCGAGTGTTTAATAATCATTAACTTAAAATTGGCATCATAATATCGACTAGAACCCATTGAAAATTTGCCGGCAATACCTTTTTCACGTATCTTTACAATACGACTATCCATCACGAAAATATTCCTGCTGTCTATAAACATTAATTTTACTATGCGTCGAGTACAATAGACACGTTATAACTCTGCCACTGAGTAGCCATGACTTTTCTAAGAATTCGAAGGGTCGCATGTTTTGATGCCATTCTGCAGATTTGACAAACACTCGGGCACTGTACAACCGGTTGTCGCGGCTAGCGATGTATAGTAAAGAGGCGGTCGTTTATTGTCAACGAGTTATGTGCGCGTGTGAAAAGAAGCATCATGGATACCGGTACCGCGGTAGTTGTCAGTGGTATCCATTAACTTACTGTTAGACGCGAGAGATATGAAATATCCTCTGAAATCAGTGATGTACTCTGCCATATCTTGAGGTGTATCACATTCTTACTTAATTTCCGCAATAGCATTAAAATTAAGATATCGTCTACTTCAGTCTTTACTTTTAACGAGTTAACAGCTGCTATCGGTCACGCTATTTATGCATTTATTACGAAAACGTGTTATCCTCTTTCATTTCGAATTTTCTTTAGAGAACAACAGTCTATGGGTATTATTAATCAACTCCAACATCGCCTTTGAATGTCAATGAGAGAGCTCGCAAATGCACAAAGTGAGAAAACTATACCGTACCGAAGATTATTGATCGCATTTTGTTGCAAACGTTTGTTTTCTTATTCAAACAGCGTCACGTATCCTAACTTAACCGTACTATATGTATGATGAAAACACACTTCAAGCGCCAGTAGAGAAATGATAAATTTCTCGCTATACATTTTCATAATAGCCTTTCCGTAATTTAACCAGACGCGACAAAATATAAACTAACCTCTGAAATCAATTAAGC
The DNA here is from genome assembly GCF_040414725.1 of Anabrus simplex. Taxonomy (NCBI): domain Eukaryota; kingdom Metazoa; phylum Arthropoda; class Insecta; order Orthoptera; family Tettigoniidae; genus Anabrus; species Anabrus simplex. The sequence goes on from NC_090268.1 coordinate 406,649,563, forward strand.
ACTCTGCCATATCTCGAGGTGTATCCCATTCTTACTTAATTGCGGTATTTGGCCTCAAAAGTAAGCGGTCGTTTAGTCAGCCCTAATTTTTAACGAGTTAACAACCGTTATCGGACACGTTATTTACGCATTTATTACGAAAATATGTTTTCTTTCATTTCGAATTTTCTTTACGGAACACCTGTCGATGGGTATTACTAATGGACTCCGACATCGCCTTCGAATGTCGACGAGAGAAATCGCTAGTGCACATACTGAGGAAACGATGCCGAAGGTAATCGATCGCATGCAATATCATCGCTGGGATGCATAAATATCGGTAACGGAAAAATCGCGCGCGCTTTATCGCTCGTAATAACGGATGTGTCACTGACAGGTTTCTCGCTGTAACCGAAGGACGATACACAGTTTAATATAGGAATTTCGAAGGGACAGAAAAGGTCGTCGCTATAACGGAGTTCTCGTTATATGCCGTACTCGCTATAGCGGACTTCTACTGTCATTTATAGGAAGGGGAGTTAGGGATTGGAATAACTTACCAAGGGAGACGTTCAATAAATTTCCAATTTCTTTGAAATCATTTAGGAAAAGGCTAGGAAAACAACAGATAGGGAATCTGCCACCTGGGCGACTGCCCTAAATGCAGATCAGTATTGATTGATTGATTGATTGATTGATTGATTGATTGATTGATTGATTGATCTTTGCCATACGACAGGTGATCTCATAAGGCTTCAGATTTCTTCTACCAGAATAGCTCAATTTGAAAGTATTCCTATTTGTTCAAATGAGGCTGAAGATGCTTGATATAACAAGTGAAACATGTCCCTGTTATTGCTGTGTTGTAATAAAATGTCCTTCTAGAGACAAACATGTTTATGTATTGAATTAGATGGAAAATAAAACAAGAATTGTTACAATTAGTATTAAGTTCACAATGGGTAAAAAACATGAAAATAGTCTTATGCAAAGTCCACATCAATGCCGAGCCACAAGTAACTGGGTAAACAGAATGTAATGAAAATCGGTTTGTATAGGTGGGGAATAAGAAACTACAGTCTAGGCTATAAATAAGTTTATTCACCCCAAACTAAATGGTAGTCTAGGGGAAGGTGCCTAAAATCGGTTTGTATAGGTGGGGAATAAGAAACTACAGTCTAGGCTATAAATAAGTTTATTCACCCCAAACTAAATGGTAGTCTAGGGGAAGGTGCCTAAAATTTAATTTTGAGATACCCATGTTATTGGTCTTATAAAAAAGACTACATAGCAAAAGTTATAGAGAGTACAATTTCCATTCATTTATGTTTTATTCAGTTTAACTGTACTGACTATGATAAGAGTGATATTTCAGTAGTACAATTTACGAACTTCATCATATAGATCCGTATTGATACAGTTAAAACTAAGAAACAATGTTAGGTTTTGGTCCACCCAATCAATACACATCACTTTACAAGTGAAAAACTGTTTAATTATAAAACATATTAAATATCAGGGACATGTTTCGACTCTATTTGAGATTTCATCAGCCATGAATTTGCGTGGTAGATTACAAAACTCATTGTTCAGAAATTGAAACAAATGGAAGAACCCAATGCCTTTTTAGGATTATTTGAGAAACACAAAAGATATATAAATCTATATACATTATTTGCACAAAATGACCCCACTTCTTGCAAAAACTTTTGTTGTCTTCAATGTTAAAATTGAAATATAACTTGAAATGTGACATACCTGCCATGACGTTTCGTACGGAACACCATGTCCATTGTTGCTGTCCGTATTTAAAACGGAAGTTCCTTTATGAACTGTTGAGAAAACACTGGAGAACAAATATACACATATTTAATGAGGTAGTTTAACACTTCTTGCAAACAATCTTTCTGCAATGTTAAATATGAATGACCTTACTTGAAAATGTTGCAAGCATTTGTTGGAATCTGGTAATTTTAGTGTGTTAAATATGAATGACCTTACTTGAAAATGTTGCAAGCATTTGTTGGAATCTGGTAATTTTAGTGTGTTGACTGGAGAGTTTGAAATTCTGACCTTGGAAATAGGACTGGTACAAATCCACATCAGAACATTTAAAAACTTTAACTTGTAAGGAATACTTTCAAATTGAGCTATTTTGCTAGAAGAAATCTGAAGCCTTATGAGATCGCCTGTCGTACGGCAAAGATCAGTGCTGCATGACCACCATATTCGTTACGCAGCAGTGTTTTCTCAACAGTTCATAAAGGAACTTCCGTTTTAAGTAGAGACAGCAACACTGGACATTATATTCCATATGAGACGTTATGGCAAGCATGTCACATTTCAAGTTATATTTCAATTTTAACATTGAAGACAACAAAAGTTTTTGCAAGAAGTGAGGTCATTTTTGCAAATAATGTATATATATTTATATATCTTTTGCGTTTCTCAAATAATCCTTTAAAAAGGCATTGGGTTCTTTCATTTGTTGCAGTTTCTGAACAATGAGTTCTGTAATCTACCACGTGAATTTATGGCTGATGAAGTCTCAAATAGAGACGAAACATGTCCCTAATATTTAATATGCTTTTTAATTAAATAGTTTTTCACTTGTAAAGTGATGTGTGTTGATTGGGTGGACCAAAACCTAACATTGTTTCTTAGTGATATTTCAGTGTCGGAAGAAAACTACATGTAAGGCTTACAATATCGAAAGCTCATATAATTAATCAACAATAACATTACATTGACCATTGTTGTTGTGATGTTATTTGCTTCTTCTGCTGCCACTCATCTCTGATACAGTAATATACAATACAATCAATACTGATCTGCATTTAGGGCAGTTGCCCAGGTGGCAGATTCCCTATCTGTTGCTTTCCTAGCCTTTTCCTAAATGATTTCAAAGAAATTGGAAATTTATTGAACATCTCCCTTGGTAAGTTATTCCAGTCCCTAACTCCCCTTCCTATAAATGAATATTTGCCCCAGTTTGTCCTCTTGAATTCCAACTTTATCTTCATATTGTGATCTTTCCTACTTTTATAAACGCCATTCAAACTTATTCGTCTACTAATGTCATTCCACGCCATCTCTCCGCTGACAGCTCGGAACATACCACTGATTACAAGTAACAACTCTCATTATTGTTCCGTATTGAAGATGACGTTAGGCATAGATATCAAGGATAATTTAATAAAAAACCACCTATTCAATACTTTCCATTGAATACGGAACAATAATGAGAGTTGTTACTTGTAATTTGGTAGCCAACCAGGCAAAATACCGTTTAAATAGGTACTTCAACCTTAAGGTCAAGATTTGTAAACTAACTAAAGACATAGCCTTTCTAAAACAGTGTCTAGAACTAAAATTGATCCCAAAATTTTTGAAACCTACACAGCGAAAAAACTTATCTAACCAAAGTTTGATTAGAGTTCAAAACAAGGTCAACGACATTTTTATAATGGAAAGTATTGAATAGGTGGTTTTTTATTAAATTATCCTTGATATCTATGCCTAACATACCACTGAGTCGAGCAGCTCTTCTTCTTTCTCTCAATTCTTCCCAACCCAAACATTGCAACATTTTTGTAACGCTACTCTTTTGTCGGAAATCACCCAGAACAAATCGAGCTGCTTTTCTTTGGATTTTTTCCAGTTCTTGAATCAGGTAATCCTGGTGAGGGTCCCATACACTGGAACCATACTCTAGTTGGGGTCTTACCAGAGACTTATATGCCCTCTCCTTTACATCCTTACTACAACCCCTAAACACCCTCATAACTATGCACAGAGATCTATACCCTTTATTTACAATCCCATTTATGTGATTACCCCAATGAAGATCTTTCCTTATATTAACACCTAGATACTTACAGTGATCCCCAAAAGGAACTTTCACCCCATCAACGTAGTAATTAAAACTGAGAGGACTTTTCCTATTTGTGAAACTCACAACCTGACTTTTAACCCCGTTTATCAACATACCATAGCATGCTGTCCATCTCACAACATTTTCGAGGTCACGTTGCAGTTGCTCACAATCTTGTAACTTATTTATCACTCTATAGAGAATAACATCATCTTCAAAAAGCCTTACCTCCGATTCCACTCCTTTACACATATCATTTATATATATAAGAAAACATAAAGGTCCGATAATACTGCCTTGAGGAATTCCCCTCTTAATTATTACAGGGTCAGATAAAGCTTCACCTACTCTAATTCTCTGAGATCTATTTTCTAGAAATATAGCAACCCATTCAGTCACTCTTTTGTCTAGTCCAATTGCATTCATTTTTGCCAGTAGTCTCCCATGATCCACAATATCAAATGCTTTAGACAGGTCAATCGCGATACATGGGATTAATGCTGCATAATGAGTATAACAGCCCGCCTGAATATTGGCGGGAAATATCTGGGCAGGTAGATAAATTTATTATTTAGCATGCCATTCCTCTGGTTCATACATTTTCCAATACTGCTGATACACACTGATCCGTCATAGCATACCAGCTATTTGATCTCTACTCTGAAGCGCTGATTGGAATGAGCAGTGTGTACACTTAACGGCTGTCTACGGCTTGGTCATTCTAGCTCTGGAACCTTGGACTGTTAGATTGGCAGCATAGTACTGTTCGTAAGAGTGAGAAAATGTGTGGTTATTTCATTTCATCAAGTATTTCATATGATATCATTGCTTTTAATCGCAACATTTCTACTGATCTCATTGTACTGACCTGTGTTGATTTTAATTGGGAAAGACACTAAGACAGTATTTTTGTGGATGTCAAAATATAGGTGCAGAGTGAGAGTTTACCATTATAATGACGATTCTCCAACTTGATTGTGACTGATGGTAGGCAAGAAGGCCTACCTTTACAATGAAAATTCCCTAACCCAGTCTTCACACGAAAATAGACGTATGGTGGTCGCGTTTCTGGGGTAACATTAAGGGTATGCATACATACATACATACATACATATAGTATGCGCACTTTTTAGTGATAGATTCTTGTACTCGTTGGAGAAGTAAGAAGAGTTCCGTTAATACTGCCAACTGAATGGAAATGAAATCTGAATTGAATCGATAATATGATCGATCGATATGAATTTTATAAACCTTTATTTTAAGCAAACAGCTGTGTCACACACACAATATATAATACTATATAACATTTCCCGTTGCGAAACGTGTTCCTAGCACGAATTCTATAGTTTGGCTTTGCTGTGTAAACAACAACAGTACGAGTACTTAAAGTGTACGCCAGATGTCGCACAGTGATGATAAGCGATTCTTAGTTTGTGTTTCAAAGGTTGCCAATACGAATCTCGAAGATAACCGAAGTCGACCACTTCAGCACTAGGGTGTAAATCTATCACTAAAAAGTCCGCAGCTAGTACATACATACATACATACATACATACATACATACATACATACATACTGTACCAGGAAAGCCTAGGTCCTGGACCATATCAATCGAAAGAAACGTTATTCCAGCATAAAAGATCCGACCGACATACGAACATCTAAGTAAAGAATGTTCCAGTATGTGCCAGACTCCACGAGTGCACTAGGCGGAGTCAAGTGACGTCACCTGTCGTTCGAAGCTCACCTCCCCTAGAGATATTTCTCAAAAAGAATTTTCTTTTCGCAAGCTTTTCAACACCTTAACCAATTTCAACGGGACAAACGCTGAATTGTAGCGGACGTCATAAAAGTTAATCCCTGTGAATTTCGAATTAATCCATCCCATAGTTGTTGAGTTATAATAGTTTAAAGTTTAAGAAGGTTACGCACTCACGGTCACATGACCAAGAGAAACACCCCTCCCAGCGCCAGCATATATATGTCAAGGCTAACAGGCAGAGCAGCGCAGTACAAGGACGAGTATTCAGATGTGTGTGAGTGAGACAGAGGAGAGACCGACCCGCGTACAGTATGTTCGCGCAGTCACGGTGAAAGTACTTGCCGTCGCATTTCCGGAACACGAAGTTATATCGCCGACAGAATTATAAAAGACGTCGCACTGTATTTCGTACGTCGCGTCGCGACTACAGTCTAATTCTAAAGACATTTGAGAATATAATACGAGTGAACTTATTGAAGTGCAAATACCAAATATTTAATGTTCACAGAATATATACCTAACGTGTAGACTTAGGTTACTTCATATGATATTGAACTTCTACAGAAACTAATGTGTAGAATCACCAGAACTCGTTTCTTTTCGAGTATTGAACTGTATTTCTTTATTCATGCCATATTAGTATACGACTTACAGTAGTAATCTGGGTGAATACTAAGAACTTTTTCTGAGGTAATATGACGTTATAATAACAAGATAATCAGAAAATAATCCTTAGTGACTTAATGACTGTGTTCAAAGACTGTGATTATAGACTATGATTTGCCGTTTCAAGTGCGAACTGTGTAATTATGGACGTTTCAGTAACGACTTTAAATAGTATTTCATACAGGGAGGACTGTGATTCTTCATTTAACGTCTTGAAGTTCAATTACGCCATAAATTGTGTTCAACAGTAAATGACAGTGTCAGTGATAACTACTCGCACTAAGTGAATTTTTCGTGTGCGAAAAATCACCTTAACAAGCTGCAATTCTACATGATCCAGTTCCAGCCATCATCACCTCATCGGGAACGTCAACATGGTGTGTTAAGTGAACATCGCCGATCCTGATTCTACACGGAACATTCCAGATGTCCATCTTTCAACATTTGTAGCAACATTTCTTTCATTAAGTGAGTAGTAACAAACTGACTAAAATTTTCTCATTAATTTTGAACAGTGGAAACTTCAGTGCCGCGTGTGAACAAATATTTCAGAGTTCTCATAGTTCCTCAGAAGTGATTAATTTAATTTCAAATTTCATTTTCAAATCTCATAGAAAGACTTTAGGCTTTTCAAGTGTGCTATATATCAAGGTTTACAAAACTGAAAACTTTTAACAGAAATTTAATTTCTCATATCAATTTGCAATTACAAGTGTGTGCTTATGTTTAGAAAGACTTTAGGTGGAAATTCAATACCTCATATTCTCACATATGAAAGACTTTGGAATCAGTGATAATTATTTAATTTTCATGAACAGAATTCAGAAAGATTACGTTCAAACTTTTAATTTCAATGCCAGATTTGAGTCCAATAATCATATTGCAGGGTGAAGAATTAATAAATTGTTCAAAACAATTTTTTAACCATCTATTATTCGCTCTGCGAGTCTATCCTACTCTGTATCGGCTCCAAAACCAAGTTCCACTCCCTGAGGTCCTACTCATGCCTTTTACCCACAAAATTTTCCTGGTACAATACATTATCATTATAGACTGTTACACCTTTCAGCGTTCAGTCTGCAAGCCTCTGAGAATTTACTAAACGTTGCCACAGTCCTCGATTTGTAACTAGTGTTGTGGCCTCATTTAGTTCTACACCTCTTATCTTTAAATCGTTAGAAACCGAGTCTAACCATCGTCGTCTCGGTCTCCCTCTACTTCTCTTACCCTCCATAGCAGAATCCATTATTCTCCTAGGTAACCTATCCTCCTCCATTCGCCTCACATGACCCCACCACCGAAGCCGGTTTATGCGTACATTCCTAAATTAGCCTTTATCTCCTCATTCCGAGTACCCTCCTGCCATTGTTCCCACCTGTTTGTACCAACAATCATTCTTGCTACTTTCATGTCTGTTACTTCTAACTTATAAGATATCCTGAGTCCACCCAGCTATCACTCCCGTAAAGCAAAGTTGGTCTGAAAACAGACCGATGTAAAGATAGTTTCGTCAGGGAGCTGACTTCCTTCTTACAGAATACTGCTGATCGCAACTGCGAGCTCACTGCATTAGCTTTACTACACCTTGATTCAATCTCACTTAACATATTACCATCCTGGGAGAACACACAACCTAAATACTTGAAATTATCGACCTGTTCTAGCTTTGTATCACCAATCTGACATTCAATTCTGTTGAATTTCTTACCTACTGACATCAATTTAGTCTTCGAGAGGCTAATTTTCATACCATACTCATTGCACCTATTTTCAAGTTCCAAGATATTAGACTGTAGGCTTTCGGCACAGTCTGCCATTAACACCAAGTCGTCAGCATAGGCCAAACTGCTTATTACATTTCCACCTAACTGAATCCCTCCCTGCTATTTTATACCTTTCAGCAGATGATCCATGTAAACCACGAACAGCAAAAGGTGAAAGATTACAGTCTTGTCTAACCCCTGTAAGTACCCTTAACCAAGAACTCATTCTACCATCAATTGTCACTGAAGCCCAATTGTCAACATAAATGTTTTGATTGATTTTAATAATCTACCTTTAATTCCATAGTCCCCCAGTATAGTGAACATCTTTTCCCTCGGTACCCTGTCATATGCTTTCTCTAGATCTACGAAACATAAACACAACTGTCTGTTCCTCTCGTAGCATTTTTCAATTACCTGGCGCATACTGAAAATCTGATCCTGACAGCCTCTCTGTGGTCTGAAACCACACTGGTTTTCATCCAACTTCCTCTCAACAACTGATCGCACCCTCCCTTCCAAGATACCAGTGAATACTTTGCCTGGTATACTAATCAATGAGATACCTCAATAGTTGTTGCAATCCTTCCTGTTCCCTTGCTTATAGATAGGTGCAATTACTGCTTTTGTCCAATCTGAAGGTACCGTACCAACACTCCACGCTAATTTTACTACTCTATGAAGCCATTTCATCCCTGCCTTCCCACTATACTTCACCATTTCAGGTCTAATTTCATCTATTCCTGCTGCCTTATGACAATGGAGTTTATTTACCATCCTTTCCACTTCCTCAAGCATAATTTCACCAACATAATTTTCTTCCTCCCCATGAGCTTGGCTGTTTGCAACACCACCAGGATGATTTCCTTTTACATTGAGAAGATGTTCAAAATATTCCCTTCACCTCTCCAGTGATTCCCTGGGATCTATTATGAGTTCACCTGAATGACTCAAAACAATGTTCATTTCCTTTTTCCCTCCCTTCCTAAGATTCTTTATTACTGTCCAGAAAGGTTTCCCTGCTGCTTGACCTAGCCTTTCCAGGTTATTACCAAAATCTTCCCATGACTTCTTTTTGGATTCAACAACTATTTGTTTCGCTCTGTTTCTTTCATCTATGTACAAATCCCTGTCTGCCTCAGCCCTTGTTTCGAGCCATTTCTGATAAGCCTTCTTTTTACGTTTACAGGCTTCATCATTCCACCAAGATGTTCACCTTTTCCCATCTTTACACACAGTTGTTCCGAGGCATTCCCTTGCTGTTTCTACTACAGCATCCCTGTATGCCACCCATTCACTTTCTATATCCTGAACCTGCTTAGTGTCCACTGTTCGAAATTTCTCACCTATCATATCCATGTACTTCTGTCTAATTTCCTCGTTCTGGAGATTTTCTACCCTTATTCGTTTGTAGACAGATTTCACTTTCTCTACCCTAGGCCTAGAGATACTTAGTTCACTATAGATCAGATAGTTTTCTGTATCATCGAAAAATCTGCGAAAAACTTGTACATTCCTAACGGATTTCCTGAATTCGAAGTCGGTTAAGAAATAGTCTATTATGGATCTGGTACCCCTAGCCTCCCATGTGTAGCGGTGAATAGCCTTATGCTTGAAGAATGTATTCGTAACAGCTAAACCCATACTAGCACAGAAGTCCAGCAAACGCTTCCCATTCCCATTAGCTTCCATATCTTCCCCACGTTTACCAATCACCCTTTCGTATCCTTCAGTTCTATTCCCAACTCTCGCATTGAAATCGCCCATTAGCACTATTCTATCCTTGCTGTTGACCCTGACCACGATGTCACTCAATGCTTAATAAAACTTGTCAACTTCATCCTCATCTGCACTCTCACATGGTGAATACACGGACACAATTCTTGTCCTAATTCCTCCAACTGACAAATCTACCCACATCATTCACTCATTTTTGTGCCTAACAGAAACTATGTTGTGTGCAATGGTATTCCTGATAAAGAGCCCTACCCCAGACTCTGCCCTTCCCTTTCTAACACTCGTCAAGTACACTTTATAATATCCTATCTCTTCCTCATTATCTCCCCTTACCCAAATATCACTTACTCCTAGCACATCCAGATGCATCCTCTTTGCTGACTCAGCCAGTTCTACTTTCTTTTTTTCCATAAGCCCCATTAATATTGATAGTTCCCCATCGAATTCCATTTCATTCGCCAAGTTGTTTCCGAGGAGTCCCTCGCCTGTCAAATGGGAGTAGAACTCCATTACTCCCATAGGTCCGAGGCTTGCTTAAAATGTCTGAGCTCGGTAAATTCATGAAGCAGGATGCTACCCTACTTGCACGTAGTCCAAGTGAGGATCTCTCCTAACGGGTTATGGACCACCGGTGAATTGTATAGTCCTAGTCGCCTGAGCACAAGGAGGGCAATGACTCAGAATATGTCCTCGATGCCCACTCCCATTCCATAGCAACTGGTATCCCGAATCTCAGGACCACTTATTAGGCCACTCAGCCGTTGCCCATGGTTCATGAATTAGGACGTGACTACAGTAACCCACAAACATGAACCATGCAATGTATGCAATGTAATACAATCTTACTCACAACGTGCACACTACCTAACATAGAATTCTATATACAATGTAGAATTCTGTAGCGAAGCACGGGTACATCAGCTAGAAAGGAAGGTGTTAAATTGTGAGCAATACACTGTTTGAGAAATTCGATGTCTTTGCTCAATTTGGCTATTTTCTTAAGGGCAATTTTAAAAGACATTGTTCTTCTTTTCAAATTACAAAGATCCAAATTAGAACAAATAAGATTTGGCTAAAAGAGGAGATTAGATGTTTATACAAGAAAAAAATCCTTTTTATACCATAGATTATATGCGACTCACCTCGAAACTACAAGTTTACTTTCGTATGCTCACTGGAATATATTTCAAACTCAAGTTGACAGTAGATTATTTATTGTATTATCTAAGAAACAACAAACCCTAGAGAAGAAGTTGCACATGTTAATGAACTCCAAAGTCAACAACAGCTATGTTAAAAACCCCCAGCAAAATCACTAACATGCCCAACCAATTTCACCCTCTGGTCATAAATTTGTCCAAGGTATCATTGAATGGTGATGAAAGTTCCATTTTAGCCAGGGGTCCTAAACACAATTGGCCTAACTTTAACACTCAATATAGCCATTACTATGACAGTAGAACCCAAATTAGCCATTAGCAAATTGCCAGTAGAAAAGCAGGATCAAGTAAGAATTGAAGTAAAAAGAAAATTGAACAATATTCTTAACCCAAAGAAACAATATTAACTCCCCTAATTCACCCCTTACTGCTCAGAACAGCAATAGCTACAAGGATTGGATTCTTGTACAGAAACAAATACATGCTCTCAAAAAGAAGATTAATGATAATAATCTTATCATTATGAAAACAGGTAAGGGTAACACTACCACTATAATGGATAAAAATGAATATATAAACAAAACAGATAAAATTTTCACAGATAGCTCATTTTCTACAGTAAAGAAGGATCCTACCCCGAGAATCCAACGTCAACTTCAGCAGACCCTTAAGAAAACTTCATACTTATTGACAGATCAAGAAAAACTGAATTAATTAGTATGAATCCAGGTCCACCCATCACCAAAGCCCTCCCCAAGATACACAAGGCCAGCGTTCCCATTTGCCCGTACATTAACTATAGACCAAACCCATTATATAAAGCATTACAATTCATTCAAAGGTTTTTAAGAAGAAACTACCAATTCTTGTCTAAAAAATCCATTAAAACACTAAAGAATTGGTCGATAAATTAAAAATGTTTAATATTCAATCCAATCATTCTTTTCATTTGACTTTGTAAACATGTATCCTAGTGTACAAATTTCCAAAGTTTACCCCATCATTCAAAACAATTTAAGTAAATACAACAGTCTAAGTGTATTAGAAATACAGGATTTCATGTCTATCCTCAAATTAGTTAAAAACAACAATTATTTCACTTTTGATTACATCATTTATCAACAACAAGGTTTGGCTATGGGATTGCTGGCCTTGGGTATCTTGGCTGAGATTTACATGGATTTTTTGGAACATACCACAATTGATAATAATAATAACTTTGACAACATCCTTTTCTGGGCAAGATACGTAGATGACACAATAGTAATTATGAATGGTAGCATATAGCATCTTTTAAAGTTTTGTGGCATATTTTGAACAAAATCTCATAACGACATATTTTTGGTCATTTTCATTTGAATTTCATTTTATAAACATCAGAGTAAGCTCTAGAAATTATTTTTCAGGATAGACTGGAAAATACTTCTACTGAAGAACTCTTGAAATGTAGTGTATGGCATGTTTCTAGCTGATAAGGGTTATTGTTTGCTGGTTGGGTCAATTCCTGGAAACCGGGCTATTGTTTGCACCGAAGCAGGGGCAGTTCTGCAAGTTATGTGACATTGTTTATATCTCTCTCTCATTCGCCCTTCCCTGTTCCTCCTTCATCACACTGAATGACCTTGGTTATTGAGGGAGCTTCAGTCATTCAGTTGCTTTTAATATGCCCTAAAATGAAAGTCTCAGTTAGTGAGAAGTTGCAGAGTTTTGTTCGCAGGTTCAGTAAAAACATATTTGGTACGGATGGAGTGATATTATTTTGTAATTGCGTGAGCAGGCAAAAGTTCAGTAGCATCCAGGGCATGTATAAAAATTAGAAAACATGTTGGAAAAGAATAGCAGACTTTTATACCTGCATGGATTAAGTGGCATTCTTTGTAGAAACCCTTCATCTGCACATTTCTGGGAATTTTCTTCAAGTGATTTAACTCTATGCAAGTATGCTCCCATTACATCAAGTGATGTCACAAGAAGTTTTTCTTGCTCAGAGACAACAGGAGAGGATTCTCATTCAACAGTCTTAAGATGCACGTGGTCATAAATTGCAACAGTCCTGATAATGGAGACTAGAAAGCTTCATAACACATATTTTGTGTATAATGAAAAATTGGTTGAATATTAAACAGTGAAAGTAACTGTAGTGTTTAAGTCCTCCACAGAGTCCGTCCTTGGCTATGAGTAACCTTAATGAGTTCATGAATTATTCAGCAATTATAGTTCTTTTTTGGTTAAAGATTTTGAAGAATTCAAACTATTTTAACTCTACATTAATTGCAGCTTGTAGCAATTGCAATAAAAGTGTTTCTTTATGTAATGTATATGCTACCGGGCGAGTTGGCCATGCGGTTAGGTGCGCGCAGCTGTGAGCTTGCATCCAGGGCTGTACCCTAATTAAGGCCACGGCCGCTTCCTTCCAAATCCTAGCCCTTTCCTATCCCATTGTCGCCATGAGACCTATCTGTGTTGGTGCAATGTAAAGCCAATAGCAAAAAAAAAAAAAAAAAAATGTATATGCTATTCGTTAAGATGTAATTTAAATTTTATAGGTCATATTTTTATATTTTTAGGTCATAAATGCAAACATATTTCATACATTTTTAGGTCATAGAAATCCGCCCCTTGCTCTTAACTAACCTCATTCAAATCTAGACATATATAGTATATGGTAGGAAGATAGGAATATGAAAAGGAATAATAAAAAAAAAATATTAATGTTATTTGCTTTACATCCCACTAACTATTTTTATGGTTTTCGAAGAAGCCGAGGTGCCGGAATTTTGTCCTGCAGAAGTTCTTATATGTGACAGTAAATCTACCAACACGAGGCTGACATATTTGAGCACCTTCAAATACGACCGGACTGAGCCGGGATCGAACCTGCCGAGTTGGAGTCAGAAGGCCAGCGCCTCAACTGTCTGAGCCACTCAGCCCGGCAGAAAAGAATACATAATAAGATAAACCACAGTCGAGCTCAAGCAACGAAGGGAGGTGGACGTGCAGAGCAGTTAGTGAGAGAGATGGGTATCTCCTTGGCGCAATATTGAGCAGTTATTGGAGGTTGGCAGAGATGCAGGAGTATGAAAATGATAGGAAGAACGAAAAGCAAAGGATTCCTGGAAAAGAAGATGGTTGTGGCAACGGTAGCAGTGGTGGTGGCAATTTTACTAATTATTGGGGGCGTGGAACTGAACCCAGGCGTCGGTCCACGAGGAAACATTGGTTTGATGGAAGTCAAGGCTATTAAAGAGATTGTGAAGGAGGCGTGTCCAATAGCCCAAGTAAAGGAGCTAATGAAGGAGCAGTCGATGGAAATTAAGGATATGAGGAGGTCCCTGGAGGAGAAAATGGAGAAGTTGAGACTGAAGACGGAAGATCATGCGGGGAACACCGTGGGTTGTCTTTACTTGCGAGTAGTACCACTATGTTAGGTACACAGTTGGTTTGTGATTAGTAGCAGCAGAGAGTGGTTCACTGTGGGTTTCCAGTACCCGTGATTAGTACCATTGTGAGAAATACCACGGGTCTGGGCATTACCTGTGATCATAGGTCTTTTCTGCTCTGATGGTGGGCAGCCTACATGCTGTCGGGGGGAGTGGGGAGCAGGCAGTATGTCACTGCCCAATCAGACAAAAGATCGCCTAGCGGTGGCGCTGAGAACTCCTCAGTCGCCCGGGGAGTTTGCCGCGCTCACTTCACTCTACGAACTGCTGTGTTGCCGAGTAGTCTTACAGTGTGCGAGTGGGTATTACATAGAGCTTGTTTGACGAGAATATTTTAGGATTATTCTTGTTTTATGAGTAATTCTTGCCGCGTCCTTTGCTGCATTCTTCGATTAGCGTGTTTGTGGCATGTGATATGACGTTAGTTTGTTTCTATTCTATTGTTTCTAGCCTATTTGTGTTGCTCTATGTTGTTGTTGTTGTTGTTGTTGTTGTTGTTGTTGTATGTAATAACTGCACTATGTATCTTACAATGGCAAAGAAGAAGGAGGTAAGGAGCCAGGGTAAAAAAATGATCAGCAATGTTCATGAATATTTTCAAAAGGAAGCAGAAAATAATGGCCCTTTAGTGAGTGTGTATAAAGTGGAGCGGAGAGTGTCGAAAGCTTGTCATGTTAGTACGCGAACTGTTCAGCATATAGTAAAGGAAGGTAAAGACAGTGCCCACTCATCTGGTTCCATCTCATTTCAATCACCGCGCAAACGAATCAAAAGGAATTGTATAATGAAGGCAATCAATGGATTCCATAAATATGTGATAAGAAGAACTCTCCTCAGTTATTACGTAAAGGGTGAATACCCGACACTGAACAAGTTACTTGGAGATTTAGAAAGAGATATAAAATGTAAATGGGTAGTTACCTCATTGTGGAGGATACTAAAGTCTATGGGGCTCAAGTTTTTAAAAAAGCAACAGCGGGAGAAGATTTTTAATAGATTGAGCCGATATAGTAACAGCAGAGTACCCTTAACGTTTTGGAGAAAATGCATTTTCTGAGGAATAAGGACCCTTCGTCCTATATATTTTATTTAGATGAGACTTACATTCATCAGAATTACGCTCCAATGAAAATCTGGCAAGATAAAGGTGGTACAGGAGGTTTAAAAATGGAGAAAGGTGGATGAATTATTGTTTGTCACGTAGGTTCCAGTCACACTGATTTTCTACAGGAATGTAAATTTGTTTTCAGGCCAAAGATGAAATCGCCTAGTGATGACTACCACACTGATATGAACGGTATGGTTTTTAAAGAGTGGTTTTTGAAGTTTTTAGACGCTCTTGACATAGTGGTTGTAATGGACAATGCCAGCTACCATTCGGTACAGCTAGAACGAATCCCGACAAAGAACACACGAAAAGCTGATATTATATCGTGGTTGTCTGCTAGGAATATTTCTCATGTCAGGAATCACACCAGAGTCAAACTGTTGTCTCCTGTGAAACTAGTCAAGCCAAATGCAAAAATGTATGAAATTGATACACTTGCTGACAGAAGGGGTCATACGGTTGTTTGCTTGCCACCCCATCACTGTTAACACAAAATGTTTGGGGAAACATTAAAATTGCTGTAGGGAAAAGGAACAAAACATTCAAAATAGCTGACGACCATTCTTTAATGGAAGAGGAGCTGGATAAAGTAACCGAACAGGAGTGGAAGGCTTGTGTCAAATGCTGAAAAATTTCAAGAGGACGATTAAAAAAGAGAGATGGTTATGGACACAGTCATGGATGATATCATCCTAAATTTGCGAGACAACGGCCACAGTGAGGAGTCGAGTGACGAGGATATTTCCGTTGACAGCTCTGGTGACGATGACGAGTGTCGGAGTGCCGTAACACGGATACTTCTGCTGGAATAAGGTAAGGTGAAGTAAGAAAATATGAAAATGTGTTGTGTAACTCTGTACTTTTGGACGAATTGTTTTTTCGGTCTAATGTCAATGCATGATGCATTATTAATTAACTCTTATCATACTACATCAAAGATATAATAAAAATAAAACTCATCCACGGGCCATACTCGAACTATAACATACAAAGCTCTATAGTTCATACTTATGTGGATTTCAACACAACTTTAACGCGCGCGCGGGCACTCCTGGCAACGTTGTAGTAGTGGCCTTTGTCTCTTTCCCTTAATGGCCTCTCGCGTCGTGCTGGATTGGTCAGCCCTATACTCCCCGCTTCCCCTGAGAGCACGTAGGCCGCTCGCCATCAGAGCAGAAAAGACCTATAGTACCACTATATGAGCGACACTGTGGGTTTGCGTTGCCTGTGATTAGTGCCCACTATATGAGGAACAAAACAGAAATACCGGCGCCCATGATTAGTACACCTAGGTGAAGAACACCATGGGTTTGTGTTGCCTGTGAGTGGCGCCATTATGTGAGAAACAGACTGCATTTCCTGTGCAACGTACAATACTTGTGAGTAGTACCATAATGTGTAGAACACCTTGAGTTTACACTACTTTTGATTAGTACCGCAACATGACAGATACCATTGTTCTACTTTACTAGCGATAAGTACCATTATGAGGGGCCGTTGACCTAGATTTTGGACCCCTTTAGAGAACAAGCATCCTCGATTCAGGATAGTGATTTATAAACAGTCCCTTGATAAGTAATACTATTGTTTATGATAGTTTTTAGGTCGGATCCACTGATTGTTTTAAATTCATATACATCCATTCATTCTTCATTGCATTTTTTATTTTGATCAGTGGATGATTTTGAACTTTTTAATTGTCATTACATTTTGTACTATTAGTGACCGATGACCTAGATGTTAGGCCCCTTTAAACAACAAGCATCATCATCATCATGCCAGGCAAATGCTGGAGCTGTACCTTAATTAAGGTCATGGCTGCTTGCTTCTCAGTCCTAGCTCTTTCCTATCCCATCATTGCTGAAAGCCTATTACAGTTAGCACAATGTTTAACCACTAGCAAAAAAAAAAAAAAAAAAAAAAAAAAATGTACACGGAAGGAGAAAAGAATCCCAACAGATCAGTGAAAAGGAAAAAGTCAAGGTTTATTAAAAAGGAGCACATAATAGGATAACGGAAATCTCCTCGTCATCATAGACTACTGTCTTCACATACCTCTTTTCAAAAATCCCTTTACTTCTATGACACTTAATTTCCCTTTTCCTCCCTTGACTCTCTTTTCAAGTCCTAAATCTTGCATTCTTAAAGTGTTACGAAAGAATATTCAGTTCTGTTTTTGAGATACGAGGGGGAATCAAATATAAAGAGGATTTTTTAAATTTAAATTCATTTATTGAAAAACACCAGGCAATTACAATTTATTTTTCCACATAGTTTTCTGCTTTGGAAATGCATTTGTCCCAGCATGTGGGCATCTTTTTGATACCCTCGTCATAAAAAGAACAGGCTCGTATCACCAGCCAGTTGCACATAAAGTCTTCCACACTCTCGTCATCTTCTAATCGTTGCCCTCCTAGAGCTTCTTTAAGCGGTCCGAACAAATGGAAATCGCAGGGCGATAAGTCCGGACTGTAAGGAGGATGATCAAGTGTGGTCCAGTGAATTTCCTGTAGCTTGGAGACAGTTAGAGCTGCAGTATGGGGCCGTGCATTGTCATGGAGGAGGATGACTTGTCGAATCGGTTGGTCTTGTCTTTTACGGCGATACGCAACTCTCGCCTTGTTCAACAGCTTGCAGTAGTAAGCAGCATTGATTGTGCATCGCTCATGCCCGTCGATCTTCGTCAGTAATGTCTTTAACCGCACAAATGTTTTCGTCTGTAATGCTGGTCCGAGGACAGTGATCGTGTTGCTGATTTTCCACAAGTTCTCGTCCTTCCTTGAACTTTTTATGCCAGGCGAACACACGCATCCTTGACAATGTTTGATCACTGCACTGTGCAGTCTCTGGCAAATTTCCACACCTGTATCTCCTTCACGAGCACAAAATTTTATAATTATGCATTGCATAGTGGAAGGGTGTACCTGTTGCTCCGACATCGTGAGCGTTACTGGTGAAACAACGAGAAATATCTAACAGCATGCTCTCCCTATTCGTAACGGTCCCACCTAAGCATAGCAGAAGCGTGGGGCCAGTCCTACCAACTGTTGATGTTCAGGAAGAAAAATTCTGTTTATATTTGATCGACCTTCATTTGACCATCAGTATGTTCATGTATCATCAAAACTACGATGAAGTTATTTTCCAAAGTATTAACAAATCGATCGTACCTCTATTGTTATACCTTAATGTACATTTTAACCTGTGTTTTTTGTTCTAGGCTCTAACAACTGGCACTGTCCCCAATTTTATTGATGTTGCCCTGAACTTTGGCAGTTCTCGGATATTAGAAGATAATATAATTCTTCAAGCTGAAAGCCATGGCTTAAATGTTGTATTTTATGGAGATGATACATGGCTGAAACTTTTCCCAAACAGCTTCATCAGAAAAGAAGGAACTACATCATTCTTTGTTTCTGATTTTTATGAGGTTCGTACTATTTGAGCATATTTGTAATAATTAAAGCCAATATTTCCATGCAAATCCATGTTTTTATATAAGCTGGTTACATTTCTTGAACATTCATTTCATGACTTATCAATTGCAAATGACTATACCTTTTCTGTGTATGTTTAGATGTTTTATTCTCATGCACAGTAGCAACAGTTGGGAATCAAAAGTGGGGAGGGGGGTGTACAGAAAACAAAAAGTACCTGGGGGGGGGTTGTATATACATCAAAACTGAAAGAAGAAAAAAAAGCTACAAATTAATGAGTGGTAGGGTATATTGTGTCCTATAATGCCTTCATCATTGTCAAGCCATTGCTGAGATCTGACCAAGTACATTATAGTGAACAATACACGCACCGCCAGGTGAATCACTATGGCACATAGCTTACCTTGCATGACTGTCCTCTTCATCAGCTCTGGCCGCAACAGCAGTATCAGGGGATACTGGGTACCATAAGGGTCAACGTGACAAATAAAATATGAATGAAGAGGAGTAAAAAAAATGTGCAAGGTGTGAACTAACTCTAGCTGAAATAACTATCACTGAGCTGCAAATTCATTATCACAAACAATTTATTACAATAATATTACTTTGTTATAAACCAAATCCTCTATAATAATTACACAATGGACATAATTGTCGTAAAAAAAAATCAAATGCGTTCTTGAAGTGAAGAGGCACCACGCCTGGGGTTAACGTCCCTGTGGAGGAGATTTCTCACCTCGTGGAAACACCTGACACTGCAACAGCCAGCACAATGGCTCCGTCAAAAGAAAATAAATTGAATCACAAGCCTGATAATGGCCAAATCATATTTACATGGAACATAACGTACTCCTAACGTGAATCTATGCCACAGTACTCGCCATAATATAAGCTCTAAACTACACATGCAATAAACCCAAAAGCGTCAGGGAATCGAACACGAGACTACTCTCATATCCAACAATGATCTGACTTCACATCTGATGAGAACACATAATTACACTGTGCAGATATATATGAATGGTTACGCACACATCTAAATGACACACACCTAATCATGTAGGAGATTTTATCCTGCAGACAGCAGTATTTAAACAAATAAAAAGGTCACTGCTCTTCGTTCTCCCTTGACAAAAACCGTGTTCTGCCCCCAAGAGCAGACTTTCGTGTACTGACGTCAGAATGACCTACATTTAGTCTTCAACACCCTCGGCTTTTGTATGAGAGGAGGAGCCATGTCTCTGTCCCATAAATCTTTCACTCGGTTGACAACTAGTACACAGAACCAAGGGTCAACACTCCCCTCGTTCAGACCATTACTCTACTCTTCCATTTTTGCCCTTTTATTATATAATAACTATTACATGCCAACACATTCCTTAGATTTCAAATTCACTGTTCTAGTCCAGTTAAGACTCAAATACAATTGGCCCATTCATTACTTCACCCTGGTACTTTTACTAACACCCTCACGTAAATACAGCCTAGTGCTCTGACTGGCACTCACATTTTCAAATTACCACGTAATCCTTATTCATCATGCTACTCATGGGCCTTATGTCTAGACTAGGGCATTATGGACATATTCCTCAGTTATTCTGGGCTTCACAAGACATGACCTGTTCCCCTTAATATGCTAGTCCGAATGCATTAAAGAAGTATAGAAGATCTTATGCCATTCTTCTTCTCACCAACTAACCTTACATTCTACCATGCTCATGCATTAAGCTAATACCTAAATAATCTGCCCTGGCAATATTCAAATGAGACCGCTCAAGTCTCAGATAAATGAAAGTACGTGACCTTAACTTCCCGATATTAAAACACTGGATCCACACAATTATGACACTAACAAAAAAATAAAAGAGAACAACAACATGCAAGCATTAACTAACCTTCTAAGCTTGAGTCCTGGGCATAAGCTCTGTTTACACTTGTGCCCTCAGACACCTAATCTTTACATATTGGCAGAAGGCCAAATTTATCTATGACGGACCTATCATCCTGCGAGTTGTTGCATGCTAAAAAATAGAAAGTTCTGACCTGTGTCGTGTGATATCATACTGAACAGTTCCCCTATGGACGTGGTTAACTTAAGCCATCATGTTGACGTTGTGGACAGGTGACAGCAATTGTAGTTTGATGATTGGTGACATCCTGGTCCGCTGTGACGTTCAGCTGCAACTCGTTCAGATGACTTGATTGCCGCCTCCTTGATGTGGTCGTCATGCTGACCGGATGACGCTGATGGTCCACGTTCGCACCTCGATGCCGTGAAGGATGTCTGGCAGCGCCGCTCCAAATTACTGCCTCAACGTAATAGATGAGCAGCGTCCAGTTGACACGTGACGTAAGGTAAACTGAAAGGAAAGCCATATTACAACATGTTCCCACTTCGAGGCCTAGCTCTCTCCACTAGCCTTTCTTTTAATCTCGTAATGTCAGGACTCGTCTTAGCATTGTCTTTCTAATACAATCACACCATTCTCGGTAAGAATTTACTTTACTTAAAACCGCTATTTATACTGACTGGATTGAATCGACAAGCATCTTCTGAGCCTACGCTAGCATATAATATAAGTTCAGACAATATTAGCATCAGATTTTGCTATGCGACTTTACGACGGAGTTTACTATCAGAGAAATATTTTCACAGAAAATTAGGCCACTCTTTGCTGTATAAAGTTCTTATCTATATTACAAATGTTTATTACTTACAAGTCCCAAGTACAAGGTGGACTCTGAATGCGCTGCTTGTGGACAAAGGTAGTCTTCCCCTCGCTGAGCCGCTGCGTGACATACACCTAGTTGACAGCGATACACACAGTAAAATGACTCTCGCACTCTCGGCGGTCGTATATATTAGCGATTGCGCACCCACGCTATGGAGCTTGACATAGGTGGGCCCTTGTGAGCGTGCCCACGAAAATCATTCTCCCACGGTATGCCGCGTAATTATACATTCCTAATTGTGCTTACAAATAGTGTCATGTAGCATATCAAAATTTTCAGAAAAATATGCCAAATGCAATTTTGATATTCACTGCTTTATATTCTTCTTGTGGTTGGAGATATTTAATAAATTCATTTCCCTCCAATATAAAATCCCCTGCGGCTTTCCACTGAGTTGCTCGCGTCCCACGCTATCTTCAAGAGGTTCGCTTGGGATAATAAATTTCAATAAGCATCTTGGGGAACTTCAGCTCGCTTCTGACGCCAAGTTCTTCTGGAAAGCGCGCAATGTTAGATAATGTTGCACAATACAATGCCACCCAGTGTCCTTTCTTTGTGGTCTCACATACTCATCATAATTATCATTGAATCAGCACATTCTGACCATGAACAGAATGGTTCAATATATTGATAAAAACATAGAGATCAAACATCAGGCTTGTTTCATCAATGCTGCATATTTTTCTTCTGTCAATGACTTGTAAAAGTTGAGAATGTCTTAGGATATTCAAGGGGGTCCTGCTTTAGACGGACGTATTGTTTCCATTACATGGTGCAGTGCATGGACTAAACACAATGTGTATAACTTATGCAGCTGGATCATGGACTACAACAAAACGTGAGGAGAGTAGAATACAGGCAGCGGAGATGAAATTCCTAAGAGGTATCAACGGCAAGACCAGAAAGGATATAATTAGTAATGAAGAGATAAGGAAAAGGACAGGAATCTTGAAACTTCGAGACAGAATAGAAACAACAAAGCTAAAGTGTTATGGGCATATAATGAGAATGGGAGGAGAGAGAGTGGCGAAGAAAGTTTTTCAGAGAAGTTAACAGGAAAGAGACCATGAGGAAGACCCTGAAAGAGATGGACAGACTCAGTGTGGGAGTGCATAGATAAGAGGGGAGGAAAACCAGACGATGTACTTAAAAAAAAGGAGAAGAGAGGTGGAGAGACGGGCAGCGATGGAGGTCCTTGATTCACAACCTGACCTGGGAAGCTGGAAACGGGAAATGAAGATGATGATGTGTATAACGTTAGTGTAAAATATTGTTTTCCCAGTCTTCACCATGTATGGTGCTGTATCAGATAACAGTAAGAATACCCTTTCCTTATTTAAAATATCAGAAGACTGTTATTTTAAAACACAATGAACAACATTTTAATGATTATTTAAGTTAATATAGATAAGGAATTTTACTAAATTAATTTTCAGGTGTTCAAATAGCATTCAAAGCATCCTTAAAAAGTTAGAACATTAAGGTTAACTTTCGTGAATGAATTTATGATTACAAAATTAAACATGAAGACCACTAATACAAAATGCACTTAATTTTCATGGTTCAAGAAAAAAGTGAAGCCACAACAAGACTTTAGTGGAATATGTCCCTTGAATACTCACAGTTCATATTTAAAAAAAAGAAAAGGTAAAGAAGAATGATCAACACATAAGAATAAAAGAGCGTTGACGTCGCAAATCTAGTTTCCATCCATGGAACACGGCCTGCGTCTGAATGGAGGCATGATGAAAACCTCATTCAGAAAGGAAGAGGTGAATTTTACCTTGCATTGTAACCACACATCAATGTTTTCTCTCCAATGGATAATCGTGTAGAGGGAAGGCCAGCAGAAGTATTGATGCAAGAGTTAAATAACATGCATGTGTGCAAATATTGCACATTACATATCTTGGTTATGGAAATTCTAAGTTCCCATGGAGGGAGTTAGATGTTTTTCACCTGCATACAGCCCAGCATCAGTGGGTAGGGTCTGACACATCCCACTCTGAAGAGTCTAGTGTCAGACCTAAGACGAAATGCTGGTTAATAGAGCAAACACCTGAAAAGCCATACATCTAATTTTTGATCTGATATCTTGGTTATGCGCTGCGACACATATTACTTATTGGAAGATGAAACTTATTAATATTGAGGTCGCAACCCAGGCTTGATGTAGTGGTCTATCACATAAGGGCACCAAGTGTAAGAAAATGTGCCTTTTAAACAATTTAACTTAAAACTGAAGTGACTTAACTGCACTTTGTTACTGCTGACTGAAGTGGACTTGCAACAATGAGCTGCCTGTTTTTGCTATCTTCTGCCATAAAGATGTCCAAAAACTGCCTGTTATTCCTGAAGTACTATCTGATCATTCATTTTGGGGAAGTGATGTATGTATAGTCTTACTAGTTTTCATGTCTTGCTGAAACCATTTATTATAACCACTAGAAGCTGAACTCGAGAATGCATGATAGGAAAATACAGTAGCTTCAGTTTAGGCGAACCAGAGTTTGGGTGACTGTGGTCTAAACTATGACAGTGTGAATACTGGTTTAGAAATAATAGCTTGTGGCTATGTTGTAGTCTAATATTTGGAAATGCAGTTATAATTGAAAAAGCAAATCATCATCATCATCGTTTCCCAACTCCAGTTTCGCAGGTGTGGTGTATGATCCCCTTTCATTTTGTTCGGTCCATGAACCATTCTTCGTTCACAATCCGCTCTCCTCTACATCCTTCTTCACTAAGTCTGTCCATTTTGCTCTAGGTCTGCCTGCTGGTCTCTTTCCCCTTATTTCTCTTTCATACTCATTTCTTGCAGACCTATTGGCACTCATTCTTTTCAAATGACCAAACCACTTCAGTCTTGCCTTTTGGATCTTCTGGAGTACCATAAGGAGTGTTCTAGTCCTACGTCTTCTCTGACTTTTTCATTCCTGATTTTATCCCTCCTGGTCTTCTGGATCATTGTGCATAGGAACTTCATTTCTGCTGCTTGGAGTTTTGAGTTGTCCTTTCTTGTTAATGCAGCAGTTTTCAGGCTGTATGTGAGGATAGAGGTGTAGTATGATTTATACGGTGTCATCTTGGTTTTGAGTGGTACTTGTTTATCCCATAGTAGCTGTCTCACTTGGAGGTAAAAATGTATTGCTTTGCTGATTCGAGTGTTTACTTCATATCTAGTTAAGTTATCCTTGGACATTATACTACTCAAGTATTTAAATTCTGTGACACTGTCTGGCTTAGTGCCATTTAGCATGATTTCTGGCTGATTGTTACCCTTCCGTACCTTCAACACCACCGTTTTAGCCTTGTTGATGTTTAATCCATATCTCTCAAAATCCTGACTTCACCTCTGCAGCCTCTCTTCCACATCTTTCTCTGAGAAAATTAAAAAAGCAAATAAACATATAAAATATAAGGCTTTAATGACTTCTGATAGCATTAATTAAATCTTATACTGACATGATCCTTTCATAGTACAGATATTCTTGAAAGCACCTGATTGTGTTACTGCATACAGAGTTAGCCTTCCAGATTTAGCTTTACCACCACAGCCTGTTCTAACCAGATGAGATACCTGGCTAAATGCTGCCACTTTTTACTGTGATAATGTCGGTGCAGTTCATTTTATAAAATGTTATGTAAATTGGTAGGCTGGATGGTAAATTTATGCATTTTTATTGAATTTATCATCTACGTACTTCTTCATTGATATTGATTAGGTGGAATATCACTTAATTGAGTCTGACTCCTTTTGGCTGAATGGTCATTGTCGAAGCCTTGGTTCAGAGGGTCGCGGGTTCGATTGCTGGATTGGTTGGACATTTTAATCGTGTCTGATTAATTCTTCTGGCTTGGGGACTGGGTGTTTGTGTGTGTCCCAACACTCTCCTCTTTATATTCACACAACACATCACATTACCAACCACCATAGAAACATGCAATAGTGATTACAACCCTCCATATGGGGTTAGTGTCCAGAATCTCATCCGGCTTTCTTAATGGCAGTAATGGTGAAAAATTGCTTTTGATCTGTTTCAGGTTGACAATAATGTGACACGCCACTTATCTAAGGAGTTAATGTCCTCTGACTGGCACATAATGATCCTTCACTACCTTGGTTTGGACCACATTGGTCACATTGAAGGCCCAAAGGGTTCACATATACAACCTAAGTTACAGGAAATGGATTCAGTTATTAAATGGCTCCATCAAGAACTTATGAATGTAAGTTCAAATATCATTTATAGCATCATTTAGAAATAATGGTTTGTGGCTATGTTGTAGTCTAATATTTGGAAGTGCAGTTATAATTGATGATACTAAACAAAAGTGTTAACAGTATAACACAATGTCCAATTTGTTCTTTGGTAGAAGTATAAGAATATTGTGCACGGTAGTAAATGAACTTGTATACGTTTTTGTTAATCTTTTCTCATTAAATATTGAATTCTAGTATATTTTCTTCTGGACATTGATAGTTAATAGCTATAATTGAAGAGTTCCCTGTAAGCTAACTAGTGCCTTTGAGCATTAGGACATAAACCAGTTTTAACATGGTTATAGTTTGGATGAAACTTTTATGGTGTTCAAGTTTTCTCATCATTAATCTCTCTGCTGTGGACATTAATACCTTGTGGATAAATCATTTTTAGTGTCACTGCCATGTACAAAATATGTAAAAATAATCATCGCAATAGAACCAGCTTGTGGGTTGTTAGACCGCACACGTGTGCGCGTGCGTTTCACTCGGAATGTGCTGTTTGAGCTCATTTGATGGACTATAGATATTGACGACTCTGATACTGCTAAAGGAGATATTTTATTGTATAGCCGGTGTTACATTCTTAAAGTTAGTTAAACATACCTAATCCATTCTAGAAAATGCAGGCAGAGTATACATTCTTATTTAGCAGAAGAAAAATCCATTATATGAGTAATAAGCGTTATCCAACAAACATGTTTTTATTAATTCAGATACTTAACCCAGGAACGCCAGAGGTTCACATATTAGAGAAGATTTAAATGCCATTTTTCCAAAAATTGGAAGGCTGGTTTCTAAATGAGGGCCTGGTACTGTACGGTACCACATGGTGCTTGCCATACCTTTTGGATGAAACATCAAAATTGTTACCTCGTTAGAATACCATGAAATTTAATGCTTAATATTGTTACAGAATATTACTTAATAATTACTTATTAATAAACAAAAGAACAAACAGTATTTATAGGTTCATTTGTGACATCCCTTTCGGAATTACAAAATATCATTAGCACAGACGTGACATCTCTTTAGGAAATAGGAATAATACTACTATATACTTCAGTTGTTTAGTTGTGACATATCTTTAGGAAATAGGAATAATACTTCTATATACTTCAGTTGTTTAGTCGCCTCTTTCCAATTTTTACTAGTTTGGAGTGGCAAAAAGTAGTAGTTTACACAGGCGCCGACATTAACCTTGATGCATTTCGTGCGGCCACGAGATTTGCATCCAGCGGCTGTACAGTGCCTGCATTGTTTTGTTGCACCGATATAATGATGTAGGTAATTTAATATCAAAGTGTCAGATACTCAAAAAAGAAAAGAAGTGTGAACAACTGTATTTATTTCTCTTCAAAATACCACCCAAATAATAAATATAAATAAATATTTTGCACCTTCCTAATTCTGATGGTGGCATTTGCACATAGCCACTTAGAAGTAAAATGGCGACAAATATTTTCATTCCTTCGGGGTTACTTTAGGATCTTCTTCATTTAAAAAAAGTGTATACTTGCTGGCTTCAGAACACAAGAAATTCACAATTTAATTGTCAAAATACAAAAATACAAATCAAATTAAATATTTCGGTCTGCATCATATTTCTAAAAGTGGAAAATTTCGCACTAGAGAAGTGGACTGTTGTCATACGCTATCCAGATAGCAGGTGGATGAGGTGATGTTTTCACTCTTTTCGTGGGCCATGAATTATTATAAGACATGTCCAACTCCATGGCTAATTGGTTAGCGTGCTGGCCTTTGGTCACAGGGGTCCCGGGTTCAATTCCCGGCAGGGTCGGAAATTTTAACCATAATTGGTTATTTCCCCTGGCAGGTCGCCTATGGACATCAAATCAGAAGACTTGCACCAGGCCTCTCTGGAGGCCACACACCATTGTTTATTATTGGACATGGATTCTCTACTCCTGTGTGGAATTTGCTGCTTCAGCACTAATTCAGATGGTGCTCAGAGTTCACCTCCCGTAAGGTTATCTGCGAGCCCCCCTTCATCTTCCTTAGCTGGATCTTCATGGGATAATACATTATATTCCAGTGGTTCAATGTATATAGCTTCAGCATCAGTATCCTCTTCTTCAGTAACATGTAGAACCTCCACAAACCCCAAGCCACTCAAATGAATTTCACGCATCAGTAGACTTGATACAGCGTGCTCTCCACAAGTGTTATTAAGTGGATTTTTTTGGGCATAAAATATACAATTATACAATTGAATGACACATCATCATCATCATCATATTCATCGTACAGTTCCAGTTTCCCGGGTACTCTTAATGAGCCTCTTCCACTTCTTCCTGTCCATATACAACTTGTTATGGAGAATATCATCCACTGTCCATCCTCTGGTAACTAGATCAATCTTGATCATGTCCATCCATCAGGTTTTAGGTCTTCCTGCAGGTCTTTTTCCCTCCACCTGTCTTTCCAAATTTATTCCTGCTGTTCTTGTAAGCTCAACCCTCATCACACGCCCGTACCACTGTAGTCTGGATGTGCTGATTCGGTCTAATAGGGATGTCTTTATTCTGGCTTCTTTCCTCACCTCTTCATTTCTTAAATTGTCCATCTTGGTCTTCTGGATGGTGGCTCTAAGAAATTTCATTTCTGATGCTTGCAGTCTAGATGAATCTCTTTTTGTGAGGGTGCGCGTTTCAATACCATAGGTCAGTACTGGCATGAAATAGCTGTTAAACATCGCCAGTTTGGCCGGTTTTGGAATCATGGCATCCCATAAAAGTGTTTTTACTTGTTGGTAGAAATCTGACAGAATTCTATCATCTTTCTGGTAGAATGACACATATAAATCATCATTTGAAACTACAGAATGAATTGTTTCTTTAGAATTACCCATAGAAGCAAGGAGGAGAAAAGGAACAGAAAGGTACGGTAAGCGCCATGCGGTACTGTACTGTACCAATGGAATAATTTGTGCCATAACAGCAAACACGGAAATGCTGACCAAGTCATGGACTGATATTTCAAGATAATAAACCACGCAATACAAAATTTTATTGTCAAAATTTATAAGCAAAATAAAGCAACTTACCTTAGATGGGGACTCACTTTTATTCCTCTTGGCACGATCTCAAATTCCAAGCAGTTGTAACCACAAACAAACACTCAAATAAAATCCTCTGTTGATTTCAGGCATTGTAGGGTGTGTCACTTTGACAATGTTAAGTGGAGTTGCCAGATTTATGTCGCGAGTAATGATCGGGACCGCAACTGGTGGAGAAGCCTCGTTTGCTGACCCATCGCTTAAGATGGAACGATGTGGGATATGTATGTATGTATGTAATGATCGGTATGAGAAAATCTGAAGTAAGGCCTACTGGTACTATACGATACTGCATGGCGTTGCTGGGTTAATAAACTGAGTGCTAGGCAGTGATGATCACATTGTTTTGTCCCTTGAAAAAAACATTCACAACCTTTAAAATTGTTGTGAAGTATTAAACACATATCTTCAGAAAAATGGACCAACTATATTGATATTACATTATATTTTGCATACCAGATTTCTTTGCCTTGAAGCACGAGGAAAAACACACAATGCATAGTAAAAGGACCTTTAATTCTCAATATTGGAAATGGAACTTGTATCTTATGCAGATTACCATACATTATTTTGTAATTGGATGTACAAGTAACCTTGCCATTAAATTAATATATTGAGAAGTTCTAGGTTATATGTCTTGATTACTCAAAATATTTATTAACTGGCAGTGAATTTTTTTCTAAAAAGAGAGGTCTTTTACCAGTATATCAATTTACTTACTAGCAGTGCTGGAATTTGAGGTAGGCTGTTTAGGCTGCAGCGTAGGGCCTGCACCATTAAGAAAAAAGAAATAATAAAAAATACATTTGTTCATAGTTAACAATATTATAATCTTGAATACACAAAATCAATCTTTAGTTGGTACATATAATAGAATTCTACATTTTAAGAATTGTCAGCATAAAGGCTTTCCGTTCAGGGAGCCAGGTTTGATTCCTGGCTGGACCAGAATATTTAGCCAGGCCTCATTTATCCAGCTGTGTTGGTGACTGAGTGTTTATGTTCATCTGAAATATATATGGTAAGTAAATTTCATCACGTCACTTCACAATTATCAAAAAGAAAATACACTTGATGGCAAAAAAGAAAAAATGCGAGACACTATGTATTTTAGATAAAATTTAATGTTAGTCCATTTGAAACCTTGTATAAATTATATGTTATGACATTTCAACAATATGGCAATGTATCTAAGTTAATTAGCCCATTTGAGAAGTTTCAGCGCAATACTTGATAAACATTACTGATCGTGGCAATCACAACATTAATACTGCCGTTTTCCACCTTTTGACAAGAATAACCACATACAGCTGTCTTGAGGTTTATTGCTGTTAATTCTCATGCTGTTTTATTTTTGTGGACATGACGGCTTGTCTACAAAAGTTAGTCTCGCTTCTAAGTCAGGTCATAATGGCTCTTTCACCTGAAAACTCAGCAATGGCCGTAGCGTTAGTGGAGGATGGGTGCAGTATATGCTATGTAGCAGACCTTATGAGCACATCTAGTTCTAACGTGTACAGAGCTGTTAAAAGGTACAGAGTGGACTACATCTACACCAGGAGGCCTGGTTCTGGTCATAGGAGAAGCCCTACTGAGTGCGATGATCGCTTTCTCATAATGTAAGTTCTTTGTAATCGACACACAACAGTTGTGGAGGCCAGAAATAGTTTGCAGCAAGTACGGGGCACGAACATTGGCCAAAGGACAGTAAGAACGAGGTTGTGTAAAGTGGATTTAAAGTCCAAGAGGCCTGACACAGGACCTCTGCTTACACGTGAGCACCGCACCTCTCAGATGCAATTCGCCAACGCCCATCGAAACTGGACTGTGAAGCAGTTGAGCTCAGTGCTGGTCACAGATGAATCCAGATTCTGTCTGAGGACACCGGATGGAAGGGAGAGAGTATGGAGAAGGTCGGGGGAAAGGTATTGACTTTCTCTGCAAGGACTCCGGTCAATCAAAACTCTGTAATGGTCTGGGCTGGGATTACCACTGATGCGTTCATAGAGCTTGTGTTTGTCAAGAATGGAAGTCTGACAGCCCACCGATACATTGAGGAGATTTTAGTGGATCATGTGGTACCTTTTGCACCTGTCATTGGCGAGAATTTTATCGTGATGCATGACAATGCTCGCCCACACGTTGCCGTTTGTGTACATAAGTACCTGGGTGAAGTCAGAATTGAGTGCATGGTGTGTCCTGCTTGTAGTTCCAACCTAAACTCGATAGAGCATATCTGCGATATGCTTGGGAGACATGCTAGGAATTGTTCCCCTGACTGTTGTGATTGTCCGATCAACAATCTTTATCAATTATTGCGCCAAAACTTCTCAAATGGGCTAATTAATTTATTATACATTGCCATATTGTTGTAATTTGTTTGTTTGTTTATTTGTTTGTATGTTTGTTGGTTTGTTTGTTTGTTTGGTTTGTTTATTTATTTATTTATTTATTTATTTATTTATTTATTTATTTATTTATTTATTTATTTATTTATTTATTTATTTATTTATTTAATTAATTTACATTTACTTATATGTTTGTTTGTTTGTTTGTTTGTTTGTTTGTTTGTTTGTTTGTATGCCGGTGAGTGTAGTTAGTATATATCATATAAACATGACTTTCATTAACAAGTATCAAAAATACAAATTGAGGTTGGCTGCTTGGTCAAACAAGATTGCAAACCAAAATGTTGAAAATAAATTAATTTAGAAAGTGATATTTTAAGGAAGATATCTTTTGAGGATATCATTACCTCATTTGCTGATATAGAAATGTAGAAAAGTTTCTTTAATTCAAGATATGCGTAGTATCAAGTCAGTAAAGGATTCTTAATGTTTAATCTTGAATATCACAGTATGTATATCACAGAGTTTCAATCTATAATACATGTAATAAATAATGTTTTTTCCTCATTGTACTAAAAGCAAATTATTATTTCCTCCACATCTTCTTCTTTCGTTGTTATACCCATTCAAAGAGAGTGTTTGAACTTGTTCTTTGGCCCAATCAATCGATTAGGTGGAAACATTTTTCATATATTGATTAGATTACATTTTCGATACGGCAATGAAGTGGATAGTTTGTAATAAGGCCTGATGGTTTTCGCCTTCTTATCCTCCCAAAATCTCTTCATGAATGCACGGTGTTGCATCTTGCGATCAGTGGACCACTTCCTACCAGTTTTCTTTTTAGATTTCTCCACGAATTTTTGCTTTGCTACTATTGTGCTAAAAGCTCTATGATCTTCTATGATGTTGTCCATGTTATTTATTTCTTGGAGGCCGGCCTTAGTTTCTTCTAGCCAGTTTATTTTGACCTTCTTTGAGTTGATAACCTTAAATAATCTTTTGGTGAGTCTGTCACTGTCCATTCTATAGATATGGCCATAGAATTTCAGGCATCTTCTTGCGTACGGCATCAGTGAACCTGTCAGTTAATGAGTAGAGGTCCACTGTTCACTTAATCCACATTCCATTTTCTCTCATGGAACCATAAATTTTCTGGATAATTTTCCTTTCTTACTTTTCAATTTCTATAATTTTAGTGTGATCTCCAAGGGATATGGTTTCTGAGGTGTATAAAGCTTCTGGCAAAACAACTGTCTTCTAATGTCATAATTTTGCATTATGCAATATGATTCTCTTGTTGTAGTAATTCTACATTAGTCTGTACTTGTTATGGAGTTTAGTGGCTCTTTCTATGTTGGTCCTACTGTCTAGTCCCGATGGTAGTATGATTTCTCCAAGGTATTTGAAGGAGGACACTTGTGAAATTGTGCCGTTTTCCGTATCTAGTGGAGTTTTTTTTGCTATGTTGATGTAGATTTTCCATGAAACTTTTTTTTTCTATGATATCTGGAGGCATGCCCTTGATGCTGTATTGTGTAATCTCTATACAGCATATCTGATTTCATCTCTGGTCTTAGTTAATGATTGCTAGGTCATCAGCAAAGGCTAAAACATTTCACCGTGACTTTACTTCCCAAGTACACCTTTGATGTCCCTTTCCCATTCTCTAATAACTTTGTCTAGAACCAAGTTAAACAGAATAGAGGAGATGCTGTCACCTTGATGAACGTCCGTACATATTTCAAAAGGCTCAGAAATTTCCCCAAGGAATTTCACTCTAGAAGTCGTATTCGTGAGAGGTTGCTGGATTAGTTCTCTGGTCTTCCTGCCCACTCTGAGTTCTTCTAGAGTATCAAAAATGGTCTGTCTGTCCGCAGAATCTTATGCTTTCTTAACATCCACAAAAGTGATGATCATGCTGGTAGCTCGATGGATCCTTAATATTGTCTTCAAATTCCATATTCATTCAGCACATGATCAACCTTTCCTGAAACCCGCTTTGTACTCGCCAGTCAGGTGATCTGTCTGTTTCTCTAAATGGTTTAAATGAGCTTTAGAAGGAATTTTATGTGATCAATAGTAGGGATACGCCTCTGTAGTTGTTTGGATCCGTCTTGTTGCCATTTTTGTACAATGGGTGTATTAATGCCCACTTCCAGTCCTGTGGGATCATTTCAGTTTCCCAGATTTCTATTAAGATTGCATGAATTCTGCTTGCGAGGTCATCTTCTAGCTTCCACATCTCTGCAGTGATGCCATCCTCTCCAGGGACTTTATTATTTTTAAGTGATCGGATGTTCCTGTATTGTTGAGGGTTGTGAATCAGGGTTCGGCATGGTCTTTCGAAGTTCAGTCGTTCTTTTGGAGGATCACAGTTGAGGCGGTTTCGGAAGTAGTCAGCTAGAATTGTGCAGATCTTTTTCGTATTCATTTCTAACGTTCCATCTGCTCAATAAAGATGGTGGTTGATAACTGAATAAATTCTCACGGAAGGTCGTGTAAAAATTCCTAGTGTTGTTTTTGAGGAATTCTTGCTCAATTTCTGTGAGTCTGTTTTTGTCATACACTCGTTTCTCCCAGTGGATTATTTTTGAGGTCATTTTCTGCACCTTTTTTCAATTGTTTAATGTCCATTCTGCTGATTCCACGCTTTCATCCGATCATTAAAGGCTTTATCACAGGTCGTGTTCCATGTTTTCGTTTCCTCAGAGGCTGTCCTGACTTCAGGGCTGATGTTTGAAGTGTTTTACATAGGTCTGATCAGCCCTTGGGATCCTGCTCTCGTATGTCTTGTGAGAAGGTGCTGATGTTCTGTTTAAGGCATTCTGGGTCAACTCTTTGAGAACTATTGTGTTTAGGTCTGAATCGTTGGAATCTCACTTTGATTTCTGATGGATGATACAACTCCCTTCCGTACTCTGACATTTTGGATCTCGCACAGATTTTTTCTGGAGACTATAATGTGATCAATCTTGAATTCCCCTAATAATGGGTTCGAAGATTTCCAAGTTTTCTGTTTGTGTGGAGGTCTCACAAAATTCATAGACTTGAGTTACAAAATGGAAGTTTTACAAAAGTCATTCTCCATTCTTATTTGTCCTTCGATGTGCCGAGTGATGGCCTACAATCCATGTATGTTTCCTCTCTCTGCCAATCTGTGCATTAAAATCACTTACTAAAATGTTCACGTGATGTTTTGGAATCTTGCTAGTGGTTTCTTCTAAGAGTTCCCAGAAGGCTTCAACTTTCTGTGGGTTTTTCTTGTAGGCCTATTTCTTCCTTATCATTATAATATACCGTATTCATACGTACACAGACAAACCAAATAATTTACAAACCTAAACTGATTGATAAGCTGTTCACAGTTACTTAAAGTATCCATGAACTGGTTTCATCTTCTGATGGAACTTCATCTTCACTCTGTTGTGTTTCATCCTCGTCTGGAGATAACGATCATTCTGTGTCGGAATGATTCCCGCTGAGTGAATGATCACTTTGTCTGCTGCCTGAATCATCTAAGGAGATGTTTTGTAATAATAATAATAATAATAATAATAATAATAATAATAATAATAATAATAATAATAATAATAATAATAATAATAATAATAATAACAATAATAAAAAATAATAATAATGTTATTGGCTTTAAGTCCCACTAACTACTTTTATGGTTTTTGGAGACACCAAGGTGCCAGAATTTAGTCCCATGGGAGTTCTTTTACATGCCAGTAAATCTACTGACATGAGGCTGACATATTTGAACACCTTCAAATACCACCGGGTTGAGCCAGGTTTGAACCTGCCAAGTTGGGGTCAGAAGGCCAGCGCATCAACCATCTGACCCATGCAGCATGCTTTGTCGCTCAGCTAAGATCTGTTCTTTACTTCATAGTATATAATTTCTTTTGCTTGTATTGGCACAAAAAAATCTCAATCAAAACTGCTCTCACACTCACACTACAATCAACAAACAGCTCACCAAGCATTATTAGAGTGAGACTTTGTACGTATTATCGGTTGCAACTAACTTCCAAGTATTTATTATTACTCTGTACATTGTATTGATAACGAGTTATCTAATAATAAAGTCCAGAATACACTTAAAATCCAGATATAATTGTATTTTAAAATTGAGGAAAGAAATGAAAAATTAGTATGAAGCTATTATGGAGGAAAGTGAACAAAGTCAAGGAGTATGAATAATATCAGTGCCTACAAGGAAACAAAATGTGTTAAAGGCTATTTCAACCCCTGCTGCCTTTATAGTGTTAACATCATATCAGTGGTTAACATTAGAGGGTAAAACTTATGTGAAGTATAGGTTACAAATCCAATATGGCGGCTCAGATGAGCTTGCCAACATCACATTATACAAAGCTACTGAATAGCATGAACAATGATGAAAAAATAGTTTACAGCTTCAAAATAGTGAACTGGACAAGACCATTGGTCTGGCTGGGTTGACATATGGTCCAGATAGGTTAGGTCCGGATAGTGACAAGACCATTTGGTTGGGGGCAGGCAACCCTTGTCCCGCTTCTCTACAGTGTCGGACAAGGTGGGGTGAATTTGTCATAGTGGGTTTTTATGAATGGATGCCCTTCCTGACGTCAACCTCATCAGAGGAGTTAATGAGATTAAATGAATGACGTGATATATGATAGTAGGAATGAAGAGGGTGAAACCCAGTGCCGGCACATAGCCTACTCTTGTTGAAGAACACTAAGGGGTCTGCTTAGGGCTCAATTTCTCCATCCGATGGACAAATCACCACCAACAGTGGCATATAACCTCACTCTATATGGGCACTGTGGAGAAGTTTTGAACTTAATTCAGGCTTTTCGTACGCAACCTAGTGATTATAAATTGTATACCACCACCTCCCCTACCTTGCCGGCCAACATTCTGATGGTGAAAATTTTTTTGACCAACAGGACTCGAACTGGCTAACAACGGTGTCAGACCATTTAGACTTGAGTGCTTTAACAATCGTGGCCACAAGGTGGGCCTCTTTAAGTTATATACACCAAGCGAGTGGCTGCACGGTTTGGGTCACGTAGTTTTCAGTTTGCATTCAGGAGATAGTGAATTCAGACTACACTGTCAGCAGCCCTGAAGAAGATTTTCCATGGCTTCCCGTTTTCACACCAGGCAAATGCTGAGTTGATGCCTTAAATAAGGCCATGCTCACTTCCTTCCCACTCCTAGGCCTTTCTTATCCCATTGTCACCATAAGACCTATCTGTGTCGGTGCAACATGCTGTAAAACACGTTGTAAAAAGTTAAATACGAAAATAAAAGTCTATAACTGTAAGAAAGTATGTTTATGTTGAATGGCTGTTTTTGGGAAGTTTCATCAACACTGAGTGACTGTTGTATTTTATCACTAGATCAAATTATACATAAAAAGCCAGTTTGATGTAGAAGTAGAGGGTTGGAGAATAGGAGAAAATCATAACAGAGGAAATGGCATGTGTATTAAATTGATAAAATGTTTGAATCACTGTTTGCTTATATGTTTTTTCTCTTGGCTGAGATATCAGTCAGTTAACGACCCATAATACATTACAGACCCAGTCCTCTATAAAATGGCACAGTTTATTTAGAAATTCTTTAGACAACATTACAAATTCACAGCTAACAAGTCAATCAGGAATACCGTAGACATACATACATACATTATCATTATAGACTGTTATGCCTTTCAGCGTTCAGTCTGCAAGCCTCTGAGAATTTACTAAACGTCGCCACAATCCTCGATTTGCAACTAGTGTTGTGGCCTCATTTAGTTCTATACCTCTTATCTTTAAATCGTTAGAAACAGAGTCTAACCATCGTCGTCTTGGTCTCCCTCTACTTCTCTTACCCTCCATAACACAGTCCATTATTCTCCTGGGTAACTTATCCTCCTCCATTCGCCTCACATGACCCCACCACCGAAGCCGGTTTATGCGTACAGCTTCATCCATCGAGTTCATTCCTAAATTAGCCTTTATCTCCTCATTCCGAGTTCCCTCCTGCCATTGTTCCCACCTGTTTGTACCAGCAATCATTCTTGCTACTTTTATGTCTGTTACTTCTAACTTATGAATAAGATATCCTGAGTCCACCCAGCTTTCGCTCCCATAAAGCAAAGTTGGTCTGAAAACAGACCGATGTAAAGATAGTTTCGTCTGGGAGCTGACTTCCTTCTTACAGAATACTGCTGATCGCAACTGCGAGCTCACTGCATTAGCTTTGCTACACCTTGATTCAATCTCACTTACTATATTACCATCCTGGGAAAACACACAACCTAAATACTTGAAATTATCGACCTGTTCTAGCTTTGTATCACTACCGTAGAATTGGTTAATAAATTGAGCGGCTTTAAATTACAGCCACATCATACAATACATTCATTTGACATTGCTAATATGTTTCCAAGCATAAAAACTAGTAAGCTACTACCGGTCATCAATAAAAATTTCAAGACTCACAATCACATATGCAGATTGGAAATACAAGATTTTATGGACATATTGAAGTTGCTAATTGATAATAATTACTTCGTCTTCGACAAAGTAATTTGTAAGCAAGAGGGGTTAGCAATGGGCTCCCCGGCCTCGGGGATACTAGCTGAAATTTACTTGGATTTTTTAGAGGAAACTGTAATAGATAATGGAAACAATTTCAATAATATACATTATTGGTCTAGGTACATAGATGATACATTTGTAGTGCTGGATGAGCGGGTAACGCTAGTAGATTACAAGTAACAACTCTATGCCTAACGCTAGTAGATCGAGCCTTTAGGATCCCAATGTCAAAAGCTGATTTGAACAAGGAAATGAGCACCATACGCTCTATATCTTATGCTAACAGCTATGAAAGAGCTTTCATCAAACGTATAATTAATAAGATTATACATCGTCTGCAAACTACGCTATGTAAAAACAAACCTAGTCATAATTCTTACTCAACTTTCACATTTAATAATAATATTTATATGGTCACTAATATTTTTAATAAGAATAAAGTTACGGTATCCTTTCGTACTGATAATAGGAGTACTGTTGTGTTACATAATTCAGCCTCTGTAAATAAATCCAATCCTTATCTCAAGTCAGGAGTATATAGGTTTCAGTGTAACGACTGTGGCTGCGCCTATCTCGTACAAACAGGGTGCAACTTCAAGACAAGATATGCTGAACATGTTAATGCCGTGAGGATTCTCCGCGGTAGGACAACATGTTCATGAACTAAAACACAATTTCACAAGTATAGAGCAAGACATTCAGATACTAGAGACTTTAAGTAAAAGCACGACCCGAGCTCGATAGCTGCAGTCACTTAAGTGTGGCCAGTGTCCAGTATTCAGGAGATAGTCGGTTCAAACCCCACTGTCGGCAGCCCTGAATTCCTTCCCACTCCTAGCATCTTCCTGTCCCATTGTCGCCATAAGACCTATCTGTGTCGGTGCGACGTAAAGCAGCTTGCAAAAAAAAAAATAAATTAAAAACACGTTATTGGATGCTACTGAATTCTGTTATATCCACTTAGACCAGTATTTCAATTCAAATCTTAATCTAAACGATATATCCGAGAGACCAAAAGTTAACAAGTTTTCTCAATATTCGTTTTGTCGGCCAAACCCCCCCAGATCCCCTCCACATGTCCTTCTTCTGCTTACCCTATTGCCCCTCCTTTGTCCCGTCCAGGTATGCTTACTTGGCTCAAGCTGTTCATTGCTCATTGTACTTCCTTTGCACTACATTAGTCTACGGCCATTTGGGGTGAGTCTTATAAACACTTATATTATTGAGTAGGGCCTTATAACTTTCTGCTTAGAATTATTATTAGCGTTTTTTATTATTCACAGGTTCCACATTTGAACTGGGAAATGCAGTTCCTGTTTACATCTTAAGAATCTTTTTATATGTTTCCACCTCAAAGTCCTTTAGACATAGAAGAATATCGTCAAGCTTAAATCTTATTCAGCTGTTTTTATTCATGTTTATTTTAAGAAGGCTCCACGTGAGAAACACAGTTTAAGGACTACGATTGAATTAATATACAAAATGTTTTGAAATACGAGCCATTTTATTATTGTAGATTGCAAACCAAATAATTTGAACTCAGTACCGGTACTGTATTTTCACAAGGACATGAATCATCTTGAGAATTGTTACTCAATATACAGTATATTTGACTTGCAAGTCATAGGGTTTTTAACTTGTGTAAATAGGTTAATATTTATCATGAGATTTATATAATTGCCTGTTTTCCAAGTTCTTTATACAGTTGAGGATGATTCAAAAATGCATCGAAACTAGAAATGAATAAATTTAGAATGTTGTGATTACATCTAGATAACATTATTATTGTATTGAATAGGTGGACCCTAAAAAGTTTAATCATTGTAATCTCAGTACAAAATGGACAAAAAATGAAATTTCTTATGTTAACTTATGACCATCACAGCTAGCTGATGAACCATACTCTGCCATTCATCTGTATCCAAAGCCTCCTCTGTGGTTACTTGGAGAGAACTCTGTAATAGACCATTCACCATGTCAAACCGTCGTATTAGTACTCATCCTCGTGGTCTGGTTGCTTGGACTTTGCCATCAACAGTAAACTTTTGAAGGCTACTTTCTCAGCGCATTCTTCTTCTGCTTCTTCTTTGTTTCCTGTTTCCAGTCTTCTGGGTCAGGTGTGAATCAAGGACCTCCACAGTTTTCTATCTCCTCACCACTCCCTCCCTTCCTTCTTCCAATATTTCTTCTACTTTTACTCCTCTTTTCTCTATACTCTCCTTCACCATATTCATCCACCTCTTTCTGGGCCTTCCCTGTTGTCTTCCTCCTAGTATTTTCTCTGTAAATATTCACTTTGAAATGCTATCCTCTTCCATTCTCATCATATGTCCATACCATTTTAGCTTACTGGACTCTATCTTGTCTTGCAGTTTAGGGAATCCAATTCTCTTTCTGATGACTATGTTTCTGATTTTATCCCTTCACGTCTTCCTATTTATTCCTCTAAGGCATTTCATTTTGGCTGCTTGGATTATGCTTTCTTCATATTTTGTTGTTGTCCATGCGCCTGCTGCATATATCAAAATTGATGTGTAATACATAGAGAACAGAATTTTCTTGCATTTCTCTGGGACGTCCCAGTTCCACATGATACCTCTCATACATTGCTAAAACCCGTTGGCTTGTTGTATTCTCTTTCCAATTTCTTAATTTATTTTCCCATCTTCTCCAAGTATACTCTCCAAATATTTGAAGCTTTACACAACTTGTAATAGTCTTCCATTTACTTCAGTATTATTTTATTATTGAAAAATGCGCACATGCCGTGCAGAATACCATTACATTACATACACATTACTTTTCTTTGCTATAAGCTACGATGGATTTCTTTCTATTCCTGCATTTTACAATATGGTATCTATCACAGTATTCCAAGCACAACTCACACACACATTCGTCATTTGGTTCGTGAAATAATTTGTTGCAGCACACCTTGTGGTGGAAACCATGGATCGCCAATCTCGTCGTCACGTGTCGCATATCATGATTAGCTTCCATCCAGGTCCTGTCTTGCATAGCAGATGTTGCATAGAAGTCCTCTGGTATGTTGTTTTTCTTCTCATGCAGATCTTGTATAAGCTGTTTGAAGCTGGTACTAGCTTGAAGTATGAGCTTGCATCTCAGATCCTCTATTAAGAAGGTCTCCCTGGTAAGCTCATACACTAGCCTCGATCTTGCATTCTGCGGGACTCCTAAAATTCTCTTCAGGTATCTAGCCTTTACTCGCTCCAATTCTTCCAGCTGTTTGTACGTGAGGTATTCTGCCACTAATTCTAGGCCATACGTCAGAACAGGTAGTATCTTTAACCTAAACAAGTCCATAGCTGTGCTGATCGATAGTTGTGTGATGTTCCTGATTTCATTCATAGCTCTAGTGGCCGCCACTGCTCTAGATCTTATATGTAAACTGAAACTCTTTCCCGTTGTTTGAATTGTGATACCTAGATATT
The DNA here is from genome assembly GCF_040414725.1 of Anabrus simplex. NCBI lineage: Eukaryota > Metazoa > Arthropoda > Insecta > Orthoptera > Tettigoniidae > Anabrus > Anabrus simplex. The sequence continues at coordinate 406,690,949 of NC_090268.1, forward strand.
TAAAATTGTTAGCCCTCTTGAGTAGTTTGCCATTGCATTTGATGTTCTCTGCTTCAGTGAGTCTTCCTCCTTTCCTAAATACTACCAATTCCATCTTCTCTTCGTTTATCTGGATGTCGTTTCTCTCTGCCCATTCACATAGTGTGTTTAGCGATACTTGCAGTTTATCTATATCTTCAATATTCCCTCTTCCTTCTCTATTACCTCTCGTCATCAAACCAAACCAAACCCCATGGCACTACAGCCCTCGAAGGGCCTTGGCCTGCCAAGCGACCGCTGCTTAGCCCGAAGGCCTGCAGATTACAAGGTGTCATGTCCTCTCGGCTGTTATTCTTGGCTTTCTAGCCCGGGCCCGCTATCTCACCATCAGATAGCTCCTCAATTCTAATTACGTAGGCTGAGTGGACCTCGAACCAGCCCTCAGGTCCAGGTAAAAATCCCTGACCTGGCCAGGAATTGAACCCGGGGCCTCCAGGTAAGAGGCAGGCACGCTACCCCTACACCACGGGGCCGGCTACCTCTTGTCATCATTACTGTCTTAGTCTTCTCCACACTCATTTTCATTCCATATTCCCTTATCTCCTGATTCCATACAGTAACTTGTTCATGTACTTCCATTTCAGCACATTATTTGTCGAAAATAGGCGTATGATCTGCTGTGGGAGACTACAACAGACTAAGTTTTATCTGAGGTTGGTTTTCTGTCGATTTAGACATAATCAAATTTCCATGCTTGTTTCCTCCACACTCTTGATCAGTGCTGTCAACTCCTCTTCATATGATGCTATCAAGGTGGTGTCTTCAATAAACCTCAGGTTGTTGATCGTGAATCCTCCAATGGAACATCCTTTGTCCCAGTCATCTAGTGTAGTTTTCATCGCATATTCACCATAGAGATTGAAAAGTAGTGGTGATAAGATATCTTTTTGTTGGACTCCAGCCTTCACTTGAAACTATTCAAACTGTTTGTTTTGAATCTTCACAGTGACTGAATTTTCCGTATGGAGAGACTTAAGGAACTCAATCAGATGGAGTGGCAAACCCATGTCATCCAAAATTGGTCTTTTGGTAGTCAGTAATGCACAGATATCCCACCTGGTGGCCATAGTTGTTATGGCATTGAAGTCTATATGGTCTGACACCATGGTTAGCTGGTTTGTGGTCAAAAACAATTTCACTATCAGAATGTTCGCTGGTAGGGGAAGTGGTGGTATACAGTTTCTCGACAGGAGTAGGCTACGAGCTGACACCAGGTTTCACCCTCTCCCTACCTCATTCTCATCATCCCACATCCAGACACGCAGGTCGTATGGACATCAAATAGAAAGAGCTGGGCTAGGTGAGCCGAACATGTCCTCGGACACTCCCGGCTCTAAAAGCCATATGATAAATAAACTGGAACATTGATTTCCGTAACCTTTTCATGATCTGTTTTAGACTTAAGGTCTGTTCCTCCGTGGCTTTTCTTTTTATGAATGCTGTCTGGACTTCGGGAATTTTATACTCTAAGAATTCTTACATGAGATTTTCAGCAGCTTTTCAATTCCAACATCACCTGTACTTTCAACACCTCTGCACTTATTCCATCAGGCCCACATGCTTATCCAGTTCTCAACATTTTCGAAGCCATTTCTACTTTACTGGCATGTGAAATCAAAGCAATTAAGCAATCATTTTCATATTTTTTCCTTGATCCTATCCTACCGATTGGGATGAAGGTGGATTGTACCCATTGCTTGGCAGATTTTCAGCAGCTTTTCAATTCCAACATCACCTGTACCTTTCAACACCTCTGCACTTATTCCATCAGACCCACACGCTTATCCAGTTCTCAGCATTTTCAAAGCCATTTCTACTTTGTCTTGGAGGACGCCAGGTTCAAGATCTGACGGTTTTTTCTATCTTCATTTGGTTTTATACATTGCATTGTTCACTGTAGAGATCCTAACAGTACAATCTCCATGTCTCTAAAACATTCTCCATATCCACAACATCGTCACCTTGAGGGTTCTGTTTATCCAGGAATGTGGCTTGAATTCTCGAGTGATTATTCTAATTCTTTTCTTGTTCTAATTGTAATTGAATCCCTTCACTAGCTATATAAATGGAAACTTGTTCTTAACTCTGTAACTGTACTCTATTACTGCCAATCTAACTGATGAGCCCAAATGGCACGCCTGGGCAAAATTCTGCCAATGCACACGGCCTAACCACCAAAGAACTGGTTCTATTTTCGTGATTTTCATTATCTGTTTCAGTAAGAATACGTGTTCTTTTTGTTTTGCAGAGTAATTATTCAGCCCCACCAGCCATAGTAATATGTGGTGATCATGGTATGAAAGACTCAGGAGGTCACGGCGGAGCTTCTTTAGCTGAGATCCTTGTTCCTTTTGTTGTGACTGGCCATAGCTGTCCAGGGTTAAGGTAAGGAAACAATGACTGTCATTAAGATTCTGTTCTATCTAAACCATGGTTGCATTGTGCCCAGACTTACTTGCAAACAGATCATGTTGTATGCTAAATATATGGGAAACTGTGTTACCATGCTGTCTTTCTTAGTTCCAACATAAATGTCATGTAAATGTTACAATATGAGAGAGTCCATGTATTTGCTATAAAACAGCCATGTGGTATCAATTAAGTCTAATGGGCAATGAATACATCTGATCACGGGCAGGTACCCAGTGCTGAATAAGCTCCCCCTGCAAACATCAGATTTTCCACATTCCTGTCCATAGTCAATCAATCAATCAATCAATCAATCAGTCAGTCAGTCAGTCAGTCAGTCAGTCAGTCAGTCAGTCAGTCAGTCAGTCAGTCAGTCAGTCAGTCAGTCAGTCAGTCAGTCAGTCAGTCAGTCAGTCAGTCAGTCAGTCAGTCAGTCAGTCAGTCAGTCAGTCAGTCAGTCAGTCAGTCAGTCAGTCAGTCAGTCAGTCAGTCAGTCAGTCAGTCAGTCAGTCAGTCAGTCAGTCAGTCAGTCAGTCAGTCAGTCAGTCAGTCAGTCAGTCAGTCAGTCAGTCAGTCAGTCAGTCAGTCAGTCAGTCAGTCAGTCAGTCAGTCAGTCAGTCAGTCAGTCAGTCAGTCAGTCAGTCAGTCAGTCAGTCAGTCAGTCAGTCAGTCAGTCAGTCAGTCAGTCAGTCAGTCAGTCAGTCAGTCAGTCAGTCAGTCAGTCAGTCAGTCAGTCAGTCAGTCAGTCAGTCAGTCAGTCAGTCAGTCAGTCAGTCAGTCAGTCAGTCAGTCAGTCAGTCAGTCAGTCAGTCAGTCAGTCAGTCAGTCAGTCAGTCAGTCAGTCAGTCAGTCAGTCAGTCAGTCAGTCAGTCAGTCAGTCAGTCAGTCAGTCAGTCAGTCAGTCAGTCAGTCAGTCAGTCAGTCAGTCAGTCAGTCAGTCAGTCAGTCAGTCAGTCAGTCAGTCAGTCAGTCAGTCAGTCAGTCAGTCAGTCAGTCAGTCAGTCAGTCAGTCAGTCAGTCAGTCAGTCAGTCAGTCAGTCAGTCAGTCAGTCAGTCAGTCAGTCAGTCAGTCAGTCAGTCAGTCAGTCAGTCAGTCAGTCAGTCAGTCAGTCAGTCAGTCAGTCAGTCAGTCAGTCAGTCAGTCAGTCAGTCAGTCAGTCAGTCAGTCAGTCAGTCAGTCAGTCAGTCAGTCAGTCAGTCAGTCAGTCAGTCAGTCAGTCAGTCAGTCAGTCAGTCAGTCAGTCAGTCAGTCAGTCAGTCAGTCAGTCAGTCAGTCAGTCAGTCAACATTGATCTGCATTTAGGGCAGTCACCCAGGTGGCAGATTCCCTTTTTGTTTTCCTAGCCTTTTCTTAAATAATTGCAAAGAATTTGGAAATTTATTGAACATCTCCCTTGGTAAATTATTCCAATCCCTAATTCTCCTACCTATAAACAAATATTTGCCCCAACTTGTTCTCTTGAATTCCAACTTTATCTTCATATTGTGATCTTTCCTACTTTTAAAAACACCACTCACACTTATTCATCTACATATGTAATTCCATGCCTTCTCTCCACTGTCAGCTGGAAACATACCACTTATTGCAAGAAATCAGCTTCATTTCCTGTATCAAATCTTATTTATATTAAATCAGTTAAAGTAAACTTCCACCTGTTTGATACTACATAGAAGTAATCCTGGTGAGGGTCCCATACACTCGAACCATACTCTAGTCTCTTACCAGAGACTTATATGCCCTCTCCTTTACATCCTTACTACAACCCATAAATACCCTCATAATCTGTACCCCTTATTTACAATCCCATTTATGTGATTACCCCAACAAAGATCTTTCATAGTCTTGAATATTGTAGGTTAAAACAGTTGTTTACCCATCGTTAGTCCAATGCTTAATTATTTATTACACAGTATAGTATTAACCAGGGTGGCATACAAAAATGTAGCTCGGGATTAGTATAGAGTAAATGTTCTATTTCCGATTAGCAGCAGTGTGGTATGCTGTGATCTTAATGTGATAGATGCCTAATGCTGACTTAAGACACTTGATAAGTTTACTTTTGAACTGTCATCCATGATCTGTTGTGATAATATGAGGTACCCCAAAATGGGATATCCATGCACATAAGATTGCTGATGAGACTGTTTCTGCTGTATTATCAGATAGTGGTACGGCCCCAGGCTAGCTTTGAACCCCGTGATGCTTAGTACCTTGGCTATAGCTAAACCTTTCATTTGGCACATTTCACTTGTAACTGCATATCCATATTCTCTTATCTACATAATCACACAACATTTTGTCCACATAATGCCTGGCAATTAATATTTGTTCCTCAAAGTTGCATTTTGTTTCTTTGCCAGTCAAGAATATAACTTTCTATGATGTTATACTTTCTGCTGCTGTTTGGTTTGCAATGTTCTAAGCTTTTGTGGACGAATGATTACAAGAACTTGAAGCAATACTTAACATGTGGTTCACACTCCATTTGTAATGTTGTAATGTGCTACTGATGCCACACACACCGAGGCTGGACAATGCTATATTGTAGTATACAGTAGCGGGATCCATTGCAAACATAATATTGTTTAAGGTGAAGCGATACAACCTGATTTCAAATAATGTGTGCACCCCAGTTTTTCTTTCGTAAATTGTGGATTCAAGATTTCTTAATCACAATGGATTAGGCTTCCAGAAAAGAACCAGCATCACTCAACAGCTTCTAGGTGATTTTAAAGAAAGTGTGGTGAAATTGCATCGCTAGTAATAAATTTGCATCAAGAACATATGTACTGTCACAAATTGGTAACAGGGATTAAACACCGGTCTATTTTGACATTCCACTTGACAACACTGTAAGGAACGATTGATGATTGTTAGAAGATAGGAATAACCATGTGATGTTGAAAAAGGCCCAACCACTTCGCGATTGATATAACTGAATGTAGAGGTTATTTATAGATAACTAGCTGATGTACCCGTGCTTCGCTACAGAATTCTACAATGTATACAAAATTCTAGGTTAGATAGTGTACATGTTGTGAGCAAGATTCTATTAAATTGCGCAGCTCTTAACGTTACCCTAGAAACGCGATGAGCAAGCCACCAAACGTATTTTCTCATATGAAGACTGGGTTAGGTAATTTTCATTGTAATGGTTGGCCCGCTTGCCTACCATCAGTCACAATCAGGTTCAGGAGTTTTCATTATAATAGCAGACACTCGTTCTCCACCTGCCTTTTTAAATCATCAGAAAGACTGTGTTAGTGGTTTTCCCAACTTAAATGAACATAGGTCATTACAATAACGCCAGTAGGAATGGTGCGATTAACAACAGTGCTTTCTTATGAAATACTCGATCAAATGAAAAACCACACATTTTCTCACTTTTAACAAACAGTACTACGCTGCCGATATAACAGTCAAAGTTCCAGAGCTGGAATGACCAAGCCGCAGACAACCGTGATCCGTGAACACTCTTCGTCTTTATTCGGCGGGAGGAGGGGTTGTAATAGTGGAGAGTCCCAGGGCAAAAGATGTGCTCTTTTATTAATATGTTTCCTAGGAGTACCCGATGAGTCGGAAAATGTCATTTCACTACACTGGCAGTAATATATAAGTAATAATAATAATAACGTAAATGTTTCCACCTTTTCAATACAATATATTCACAAAATTACAAAATTATACGGTACTAGTTTCGACCCATCTAGGGGTCATCATCAGCCGTATTGGAGCAAAGATCATTTGTGGCGAAATCCTAAGACAATATTATTTTAAAGAATAACAAGTGAAATGAGATGTTATGATAATAGTTAATAATACAAGGAATATACATACTAAGAGGTTTTTAACAAAGAATAAAGTATAAATGGGGTGTTGTAAAAATTATAATCATGGAAATCAGTAAGTTCTTGTATTGAAATGAAATATGGCTTAGGAAGAGGGCTTAAGGTGGGGCTGAAGGGTGCGGGAGAAAGTGTAAATGTCTTGGAAAAGTACCTTTGATTAAATTTAGGATTGAGTTTAGGTTGGCTGCATTATTGTTTCTGAGGAAAGTGATAAATAGATCGAAGAGTATGTTGGGTTTCTCTGAGATTTCATTGAGATTGTGACTGGCATTAAAGTATTGGTCTAGGTGTATGTAGTAATTTTCCATTATGTTCAGTAAAGGGCCCTTGTTTGCTAATACGAGGATGTCCATGTCTTGTTCAATATTGGTGAAATTATGATTATAATCTTGCATGTGTTGGCCGATGGCTGAAAACTTGTTGTATTTTATTGTGTTAGTGTGCTCGTGGTATCTGATAATGAAGTTTCTCCCGGTTTGCCCGATGTAGGTTTTTTTACAGGTGGTACATTTGATCCTATAAACTCCTGATTTTAAAAAACTGCTGGTCTTGTTGATGTGTGAAGTATTGTATAAAACATTCATGTTCTTATTGTTGGTTTTGAAGGCTATTTTAACGCCTTGTTTCTTAAAGATGTTGGTTAACTTGTAGATATCATTGTTGAACGTGAAGGTGGAAAATGTTAGAGGTTTGGTTATTTCTTTTTTGAGGGTAGTTTTTGGGCGATGTTTGTGTTTATTGATTATCCTTTCTATAAAATGATTGCTGAAGCCGTTGAATTTTGCGATTCCGCGGATTGTGTTGAGTTCGTTTTTTAGATCTTTATTGGACATAGGTATGCTGAAGGCTCGGTGAACTAGGCTGTTGTATGTGGCTCGTTTGTGGGACTGGGGGTGCACTGAATCTTGGCGAATGGTGGAGGCTGTTTGAGTGGGTTTTCTGAAAATTTTATAACTGAAAGAATCTGAGTTTCTAGTGATGGTTAAATCTAGAAAGTTGATTTTTTGATTTGATTCGGATTCTAGTGTGAATTTGATATGAGGATCAATATTGTTGAGACTTAAGAGGGTGGTGGGTGCGTTAATTGATTTCTCATTCATGATTACAAAGACATCGTCGACATATCTGGCCCAAAAGAGAATGTTTTCGAATTCGTTGTCAATTTTGGTGTATTCGAGGAAGTCCAGGTATATTTCTGCTAAGATGCCTGAGGCCGGTGACCCCATTGCCAAACCATTTTGTTGATATATGACATTGTCAAAAGTGAAGAAGTTATTGTCGATGATAAGTTTTAATATTGTGATAAAGTCTTGTATCTCTAGTTTGCTTAAGTGGCTGTTTTTTAAATTGTTTATAATTATTATTATTATTATTACTTATATATTATTCTCAGTTCAATACGGACCAAAAACATGAAATTCATAACCATCAATCTACACTGGCAGTGAAAAAATCTATCCGACTTGCAGGCAAATTTTCCCTTCAAGCCAGAGGAGAAACCCCTTCTTCACTGCTAATTTGGAATAAAATGAATATAGAATTTAATAAAAGTGAAGAGGAATAAGCTTTTCTTAAGAAAAGGCTCTTTTCAGAGTTGAATTTTAAGTTATTTAGTGAATTGTCGTGCTATAATTTGGAATAGGTCTGCATTGTAATTCTAAGACCAGGTCATACTACTACTACTACTACTACTACTACTACTACTACTACTACTACTACTACTACTACTACTACTACTACTACTACTACTACTACTACTACTACTACTACTACTACTACTACTACTACTACTACTACTACTACTACTACTACTACTACTACTACTACTACTACTACTACTACTACTACTACTACTACTACTACTACTACTACTACTACTACTACTACTACTACTACTACTACTACTACTACTACTACTACTACTACTACTACTACTACTACTACTACTACTACTACTACTACTACTACTACTACTACTACTACTACTACTACTACTACTACTACTACTACTACTACTACTACTACTACTACTACTACTACTACTACTACTACTACTACTACTACTACTACTACTACTACTACTACTACTACTACTACTACTACTACTACTACTACTACTACTACTACTACTACTACTACTAGAGCTTCTGCCTTACTTGTGCACACTGCTCATTCAAAACAGCGCATCAGAGTAGGGATCGAATAGCTGGAATACTATGATTAACCAGTGTGTTACATACCAGCAGTATCAGAAAATGTATGAACCAGAGGAATAGCATGCTAAAGGAGAAAGTTTTCTAGCTCCCCATTTATTTCCTGCCAATATTCAGTTAGGCTGTTATACTCGGTCCGCAGCAGTAATGCCATTTATCGGAGTTGGCTGGCAGCATAAGAGACAAAGGACATCACAACAAACATGGTCAATGTAATGTTGTTGTTGATCAATGTTATGCGCTTTCGATATTGTAGGCCTTCACATTTAGTTTTCTTCACACTCTGAAATACCACTCTTATCATAGTCAGTACGGTAAAACTGAATAAAACATAAATGGTCGGAACTGTATTCTCTATAACTTTTGCTATGTAGTACTTTTCGATAGGACCACTAACCTAGGTGTTTAATAATTAAATTTTAGGCACCTTCCCCTAAACTACAGTTTCATCCAAAGTGAATAAAATTGTTTATAGCTCAGACTGTATTTTCTTATTCCCTGACTATATATACCGATTTTCATTAAATTCTGTTAACCCATTTTCACATGGCTTGGCATTGATATGGACTCAGCAACAAAAATACAAATTCATGAATATCTGTGCTATCATAGCCGGTACAGTAAATTGTATAAGACATAAATGATCAGAAATTTAATTCTATATAACTTAAGTTATGTAGTATTTATCGATAGGACCACTAATATAAATATTTGAGAATTACATTTTTAGACCTTCGCCTAAACTACCATTTCACTCAGCGTGAATAAAATGACTTATAGCCTAGATTGTAGTGGTTCATCCCCCCGACTTTACATTCCAATTTTCATTAAATTCTCTTCAGTAGTTTTCTCGTGATACGTGTACATACATACATACAGACAGACAGACAGACAGACAGACAGACAGACAGACAGACAGACAGACAGACAGACAGACAGACAGACAGACAGACAGACAGACAGACAGACAGACAGACAGACAGACAGACAGACAGACAGACAGACAGAAATTACGGAAAAGTAAAATATGGATTTCCTTGTTACTGTGGACATGATCGATACAGAAATACCATTATTTTCAAATTCTGAGCAATGTACAGACAAAACTTTTATTTTATATATATAGATGTCCTACTGTATTGCTAATGTGTCTCCAAACTTTAGTTCTATGGCATGGGAAGTCTCTGGTAAGACCCCAACTAGAGTATGGTTCCAGTGTATGGGACCCTCACCAGGATTACATGATTCAAGAACTGTAAAAATCCAGAGAAAAGAAGCTTGATTTGTTCTGGGTGATTTCCGACAAAAGAGTAGGTAGTGTTACAAAAATGTTCCAAAGTTTGGGCTGGGAAGACTTGGGAGAAGAAGACGAGCTGCTCGACTAAGTGTAATTTCCGAGCTGTCAGTGGAGAGATGAGAGAGATGGCATGGAATGACATTAGGAGACGAATAAGTTTGAGTGGTGTCTTTAAAAGTAGGAAAGATCACAATATGAAGATAAGGTTGGAATTCAAGAGGACAAATTGGGGCAAATATTCGTTTATAGAAATGGGAGTTAGGGACTGGAATAACTTACCAAGGGAGATGTCTGGCTCCATGGCTAAATGGTTAGGGTGCTGGCCTTTGGTCACAGGGGTCCTGGGTTCAATTTCTGGCAGGGTCGGGAATTTTATCCATCATTGGTTAATTTCGCTGGCACGGGGACTGGGCGCATGTGTCGTCTTCATCATCATTTCATCCTCATCACGATGCGCAGGTCACCTACGGGTGTCAAATCAAAAGACCTGCTACCTGTCAAGTCGAACATGTCCTCGGACACTCCCGGCACTAAAAGCCATATGCCATTTCATTTTACCAAGGGAGATGTTTCAATAAATTTCCAATTTCTTTGAAATCATTTAAGAAAAGGCTAGGAAAACAACAGATAGCAAATCTGCCATCTGGGCAACTGCCCTAAATGCAGATCAGTATTGATTGATTTGATAAATGCTGTTGCACAATTTTTGGTGTCTTTCTTGACTAATTGAAGCAACAAGTGTTGTCAGGGTGGGACAAGTTGTGGATTGAGTCGAAAATCATTTGCGTATGTTGTTGGGGTATGTATGGTCAATTGTATCCTTGCGATACATCCGACATGCATTCCTTACCATTCAGTAATGTGATTGGGCACAGTTCAAGTGAAGAGGATTGTAGATGATTGTGAAGTTCTTCATCATTTGGTTGGTCCTTTGCAATTTCTTCCATCCTAACTGCGGAATGCATCTCGATGGAAGCAGTTCTGGATCAACAGCCTGTAGGAATCTTCTATCAATTACAGATGTATTGTATACCAGTGGTGAAAATATCTCACTTTATTTCAATACCTCATATTGGACAAATGAATGATATTAAGGTGGTTTTGAGTGGTTAAAAATTGACAGCTTACAAATGGAGTTGACTGAATTTCAAGAAAGCAGAGTATGGGTGAACAAATTCGTACATTCGTGAAAATCGAATGAGCTGTTGATGCTGAATACTCTGTCAAAAAGCCAGAGAACTTCATATTTTCCGTGGAACAGCCTTCCACAAATGTTTTCGGCCATGAAGAAACGTACTACGATGCTACTTACTTTGTTTTGGTCATCGTACGCCTGCGAGCAGCTATTTCCTACAATGAACATTGTGAAGTCCACAGTTAGAAACTGTCTTGGTTCAGACCTAAGTGCTTGTTGTGGGTTATTGAAGACAAGTTGTGAACCTAACATAAACGACATGGATACTAAGATTCAGCAACAAGTTTCACACTAAAGTTGAGAATGGTATTTCACTTAATGTCCCTTGGCAATATTAGTATTTTTGATTTCTATGTCTGATAATACTTAATGACGAAGTGTGTTACAATGGTCGCTTATTATATATCATTTTTACAAATAATATTAGGTATTCTTAAAACTTACATATTTAAAATGTATTTTTGCGGTATTGGCAAAATACGACCATAGAACATGCAATCAAATGTATTATTTTACAAGATATATATGTAAGAACGTATTATGAAACATAATATGGAATTAGGGACAGAATTCTGGGGGGGGGGGAGGATGTAGCCATTCCAAAGAAAATAACAAGTGGCACAGTAGACAGTTGAGAATACACTCACTGACAGAGCAAATGCAACACCAAGAAGGAGTGGTTCGAAAGGGATGAAAGTTGGGGAAAAAACAGAGACGGCACGGACGAATAATTGATGTTTATTTCAAACCGATATGCAGGTTACACAATGCGCACGGCATCGACTCAGTAGGATGTAGGACCACCGCGAGCGGCGATGCACGCAGAAACACGTCGAGGTACAGAGTCAATAAGAGTGCGGATGGTGTCCTGAGGGATGGTTCTCCATTCTCTGTCAACCATTTGCCACAGTTGGTCGTCCGTACGAGGCTGGGGCAGAGTTTGCAAACGGCGTCCAATGAGATCCCACACGTGTTCGATTGGTGAGAGATCCGGAGAGTACGCTGGCCACGGAAGCATCTGTACACCTCGTAGAGCCTGTTGGGAGATGCGAGCAGTGTGTGGGCGGGCATTATCCTGCTGAAAAAGAGCATTGGGCAGCCCCTGAAGGTACGGGAGTGCCACCGGCCGCAGCACATGCTGCATGTAGCGGTGGGCATTTAACGTGCCTTGAATACGCACTAGAGGTGACGTGGAATCATACGCAATAGCGCCCCAAACCATGATGCCGCGTTGTCTAGCGGTAGGGCGCTCCACAGTTACTGCCGGATTTGACCTTTCTCCACGCCGACACCACACTCATCTGCGGTGACTATCACTGACAGAACAGAAGCGTGACTCATCGGAGAACACGACGTTCCGCCATTCCCTCATCCAAGTCGCTCTAGCCCGGCACCATGCCAGGCGTGCACGTCTATGCTGTGGAGTCAATGGTAGTCTTCTGAGCGGACGCCGGGAGTGCAGGCCTCCTTCAACCAATCGACGGGACGGGAAATTGTTCTGGTCGATATTGGAACAGCCAGGGTGTCTTGCACATGCTGAAGAACGGCGGTTGACGTGGCGTGCGGGGCTGCCACCGCTTGGCGGCGGATGCGCCGATCCTCGCGTGCTGACGTCACTCGGGCTGCGCCTGGACCCCTCGCACGTGCCACATGTCCCTGCGCCAACCATCTTCGCCACAGGCGCTGCACCGTGGACACATCCCTATGGGTATCGGCTGCGATTTGACGAAGCGACCAACCTGCCCTTCTCAGCCCGATCACCATACCCCTCGTAAAGTCGTCTGTCTGCTGGAAATGCCTCCGTTGACGGCGGCCTGGCATTCTTAGCTATACACGTGTCCTGTGGCACACGACAACACGTTCTACAATGACTGTCGGCTGAGAAATCACGGTACAAAGTGGGCCATTCGCCAACGCCGTGTCCCAATTATCGTTCGCTACGTGCGCAGCTCAGCAGCGCATTTCACATCATGAGCATACCTCAGTGACGTCAGTCTACCCTGCAATTGGCATAAAGTTCTGACCACTCCTTCTTGGTGTTGCATTTGCTCTGTCAGTCAGTGTAATAACCCAGACTTAAAGTGGCACACTAGTTGGAAAAGGTTCGCCATCCCTGCTCTAGGCCATCCAGCTTAGCCTGAAAATCAAATATTATCTCATTTGGAGTATAATAACAGTTCACGAAAGTATATCTACCAGTGTGGCCCAAACCAAACCATCTCCGCATCCTTGGTCTGATACTGGGCATTTACCAAAATCTGGTATCCAAATTGCAGCTGGCCCAAAATTAACCACGAACCATCCTGGGTGGTCCCTGTCTTGATAATGTACACTAAAAAGAAATATGTCTACTCCTATTTCAAAGTTCATCTGCGTCTAAAGATCATTGGCAATTCTACTCCTGTGCATATTTGCCTGAATAACCTGCATCATTTACTATTAGTTTAGCCTTTTTGAGAGCTTCACGAAACGCTGTGCAGGCTTCTTGAGCCAATAGCATGACTTTGATTAGCTTCGTCAACATTCATGTCTGTGCAATTTATGCATCTTGAATTTGCTTTGCAACCTACCGCCCTATGTCCGGCTTCTCGGCAATTAAAACAAAGTTTGCTTCTATCACCACCTTTGCAGTTTCGTGCATGATGCCCATATGAAAGACATGAAAGCAGTGAGGTACCATAGTCCTTTTTTCAAATTCTACAATCCAACCATCCTATTTTAATTTTAACAATTTCCAAAAGTGTCTGAGCCTCCTTATCTTGTATCTCAACAATAGCAAGTTTTTGCCCTCTGCTGATCAGATTATTAATTGAGACTTTCAGTTCTCCTTCAAAATTCTGAAGAACCTGCCATACAGCTTCCTCTATCTAAAGCAGTGGTATTACTGTCCATGTCCCAAATTTCCAAGGTAGTGCGTTGAGTCAAAGTCTTCATATCACCATACATTCCAAGGACACCTTCCAAATATTTATTAAAATTGTCCTTGTTCTCGTTTTGTGTGGCTTTATTAAACTCGAGAAGAATAGCCCAGGTCTGAGTTTTAAGATTAGATCGAATGCTCACACCACTGTCTTCCGGTTTTATTTTACTCTGAATACCCTTCAAAACATCTGCAAAGGTCTCGCCTTCTGTTGGTTTGATAAGAACAGCATCTGAACGATCCCTTGGTTTTAAATGGGTCCATTTATCTTTCTTTTTTTTCCCCACTATCAATGACCTCCATTCTGCCAGAATCCATCCCATCTATTTATCCTCTTTCATTTCCCTGTTCTTGTTTTTCTTTTAGTGAACCTTTACCGCTTTCTCCTTATCTTTCTCCTCCCCATTTGTTACTAATGGTGTCACAGGCAATTCATTCATATCTGCGGTTGTTTGTTCCTGTTTTAGATTTTCCCTAGCTCTCTTCCAGGATATCCTGCATGCTGCTCCAGCCTCGAGAGCTTTCTCCAATTTTCGTAAGCCATTCTGAATTTCCATCTTAAGATTCTTCAGTGTAATAGCCAGAATGCTTTTCACCAATGCCCTAGCGATCTCAAGATGTTCTTTCTCCTTACGTTGTTCGTCCATTATCATTTCATCACTCCTCCTCCCATTAGGTACTTGTGTTGTATCCTGTGTTCCAAAGTTGGCGCATTCAACTACGTTTGCACTGCTATTTTGACATGAGAGAGAGAGAACTCTACCGGATCTCCCTGAACTTCTGCTTCCGTCATCTTGCAAGAAAGAAATCTAACTGGCCGTGACTGAGCCGCGACGGCGAAGGATCCTGTCTTCGATGTCGTATGTTCCTCGAAAGCAACTTATAACCTATAATCCTGATTGATCAAACACTTACCTACAATTAATTTGTCTACAAGTCGACAAAATTGTTTGATAAATCTGTAAATCAATACTACGGGTACTAGAAGAATATTCTAGCTCAACTTCTAGTTACGCATATCATTAATTACTTATGAATACATCATTAGAAGCACACACAGATATTCACTCATCTTTCCATCATGCAACCAATAATAATAATAATAATAATAATAATAATAATAATAATAATAATAATAATAATAATAATAATAATAATAATGAAAACAATAATAATGGGACGGGTGCACTAGTCTGACAGAAAACTGAAAAACCCTTTTTATACAATTGTTTAAAGTGGTCCAATGAAGGCCAAAAATTTAAATAAATAAATAAATAAATAAATAAATAAATAAATAAATAAATAAATAAATAAATAAATAAATAAATAAATTAATTAATTAATTAATTTAAAAAATTGATAATTAGTAATGATTTTGATTGATATTGTATGATTTTGTATTTTGACAAGCTCCTAAATGGCCCTAAGGAAATCTCTGTTGAGGATGTAGGACAGAAAACAATAGAGGAAGATATCCCAATTACATGGACATAAGTAGAGCAGCTCTCCATAAGATGAGAAGTGGTAAGTCATCAGGAGCTGATGAAGTTATAGCTGACATGATTAAAGCTGCTGGCCAACCGGGAATATATTGGCTGTATAGAGTTCTCAGAACAGTATGGAAGGATAACGAAATACCTGAAGATTGGACAAAAGGGACAATAGTTCCTATCTTTAAGAAAGAGAGTAGAAGGAGAGGCATTACACTCCTATCGCATGGCCTTAAAATGATGGAGAAGATCATTGAAGCCAGAGTATATACTAGAGACTATCTTAGAAGAGGAACAACATGGCTTTAGGGCTGGAAGAAGCACAACAGATCTGATATTTGCTTTGAGGATGTTGGCAGAGAAACACTGGGAAAGAGGAAAAGACCTAATTATTGTGTTTTTGGACCTTGAAAAGGCATATGATAATGTTCCTAGATCAACTATGTGGAAAAGTCTTAGAAAACTTGGTGTACCAGAGTACCTTATCAGGAAGATCCAAACGCTGTATACTAATTGCAAAAGCAGTGTCAGTATTGGAGATGATCACTCTGAATGGTTCAATACAACCAAAGGAGTACCACAGAGAAGTGCCTTATCACCTCTTCTATTCATAGCAGTTATGGATACCATTTTAAAGGAATTAAAAGGAAATGGTAATAAAGATCTCAAGGCTCTGGTGTTTGCAGATGATGTGGCAATATGGGATGAAAAGAGGAGGGAGTGCAAAATAATCTGAATGCATGGTGTAAGAAGTTTGATGATTATGGAATGAAATTGAGCCCATCAAAAACAGTAGCATTGATAATCAGCAGACATAATACAGAATGCAACATAAAATTACAGGATCGCCAAGTTGAAGTAGTACACCAATTCAGATATTTAGGAAGCATAATGGCTAGTAATAATAGAGATGATATAGAAATAACAAACAGAGTAACCAAAGGCTCTAACTTTTACAGTATCGTTAAACACCTACTATGGGATGAGAAGGTCCCACAAAGAACACACAAATGATTCAGGAGATAGTAGGTTCGAATCCCACTGTCGGCAGCCTGAAGATGGTTTTCCGTGGTTTCCCATTTTCACACCAGGCAAATAATGGGGCTGTACCTTAATTAAGGCCACGGCCACTTCCTTCCCACTCCTAGTCCTTTCCTGTCCCATCGTCGCCATAAGACATATCTGTGTAAGTGCGACGTAGAGCCAATAGCAAAAAAAAAAAAAAAACCACAGAGAACAAAAATGATCCTGTACAAGTCATATTTCATTCCTACCCTTACATATTCTATGGAAACATGCACACAAACATCAAAGGATTGAAGTAGGATTCAAGCCTGTGAAACAAAATTTCTTTGAACTGCCCTCCAAAAGACATGACTTGATCATGTGAAAAATGATGAGATCCGATCTAACCTAGGTCTAAATGAATCGATGGAGGAAAGACTTAGGTGATCTAGACTTAACTGGTTTGGGCATATTAAATGAATGAATAGCACAGAATAACAGGTAGAAAACCAGCTCTAAGACCAAGAAGAAGATGGGTGGACTAACTGGCAGAAGACGTGGAGAGAAGAGGATGGAATTGGGAATCTGTCATGGACAACAAAATCTTTTTGAATAGGCAACTTTGGAAGATGCTCATTTTCAAACACCCTACCCAGCTCGCTGGAAGGGCAAACTGATGATGATGATGATGATGATGATGATTATTATTATTATTATTATTATTATTATTATTATTATTATTATTATTATTATTATTATTATTATTATTATTATTATTGGATGGTCTCTTGGGAGGCCAGGTACAGCCCTTTTTCCTTGACACCAATGGGCGACCTGCATGCATGGGTTTGTGGTGGTGATGATGATGATAATGATGATGATGTAGTGAGAGGGTGAAACCTAGTGTCAGCACATAGCCTGCTCCTGATGGATAACACCAAGTGGAGTGCTCAAGGCTTAACGTCTCCATCTAATGGACGAATCACCATCAACAGCATCATATGCCCTCACTCCATGTGAACACTATGGAGGGGTTTGGAATTGAACCCAGGCATTTGGTACGCAATCTAGTGATTAGAACTTGTATATCTCCACCTCTCTTACTCTGCCGGCCAACATTCTAATTCCATCCACCAACGAAACTACCGTACTTGGTTTGTCATAGAAAGACAGGCAGCATGAAATAGAGCCTCCAGCAGTTGCTGCCAAGAGCATGGGATGATTTAGTTTAAAGAATCATCAGGATTTTGAGGTTTTGGTGGTCAGTAGGAGCACTGACTTGCACTTTTCTTTGTCCTATGATGCTATTTAAAATGGCACCATGAAAGAGATGTGCTGAGATGAATATATTGAGGTGTACCAGCACGATGTTAGTTCCTAGTGTGACTGACCTGCTCCGTGATGAACAAGAAGAAGATTGAGATATTGACTTAATTTCATTAATTGCTGTTGTCAATTCTACAGTCTGAGTTTCTATTCGAGAAAGGCAGTCTGCACTGGATCCTGATAAATGATCCATTTTCCTAGATACAGGTGGTTGTACACTTTGTGCACAAATACCTGAGCCTGAAGGTGAAAAGTCTGCAGTTTTATCAGCCATAGCTGATACTGTATTGATATCAATCCCGCTACTAACATTGAACATGCAATAACTAGCTCTCTTTGAATGAAAATTGTGTTTATTAAAGATTTCCAGTTCAGACAATAATTCAGTGACTTCTCTGCCTTCTGTTTATTCAAATTCCTAAATTGTAAATGACTAGCCAAGTTACAAAATCAGAAATTAACCCACTACTGTACATGGTTAAACTTCGTTGTTTTGCATGTTATCACTACAGTTTTAAATTGTGCTTCACTTTGTAAACACCATACCTTAATATTTTTGTGGCAGACTGACAGAATCTTTGTTGCTACACATACTATTTCTGCTTTCTTAGTCATTTGACCATGATTTCTTTCTGCAGTCAACTGGTTTCAAGTTTCTTACATTTCAATTCGCTTGCTGCAATCACGTTGGGAGGTCATCAGTAGAACTTGAGACAGTTGTAATACTATTCCTGAACACTCATATAACTTAACACAGTGTTTTATTTTTGTTAACATTTATGCTTGCAAGGCCCATACTTGTAGAGTGTAAAACAAAAGCTAAAGGTTTCCACCTATTCAATACTGTTTGTTGTAATCTTAAAAAAGTTACATATATTTGTTGAAACTAGTTTCGGTCTTACCAGAGACCATCATCAGTCAAAATCAAAGTTAAGGTAAGACATGAATAAAATTGAAGCAAGCATGAAATTCAATGCAAGACAAGTAAAGATGTGAAAAAACACTCATCACATTCACATATTCTGTGCAAGCTCTCAGCTTTCCTCCAGTTTGAAGAGTGCACCTCACAGAAGACCAGGTGAAACACTAAAATACCAGCACTTGCGGAATCTTCTAGAACTCAGCTCAGCTGAAACAAGTATGAACAGAATGATGTTGATGGGAAAGAATTTAAGATTGTTTTACCGTTGGAGCTGTAGTGGTACGTTCGTTCATCATCAGGCGGCTCATTCAAACCCTCATTATTGTAGAAGACTTCCTCGGGAATCGCTGAGATTTTCTTCTGAAGATGCGGAGCAAAGTTCTCTGCAAAACGTAGAGAGTTTCACCTTGTTTTCTTGACATGGTATAAGCCCAAAAGCCCATATCATGTCTACAATGTTTTATTTTTGTTATTAACTTGTATGAGATTCATCAGCACATGAGCTTGGTTACTATACTTGCTTCAGCTTATCTCAGTAATTTCTGGGGTCGCTGGAGTCACCCAGGCTCATATTTTGGTTTTGGCTGGGGGTTTAAGGCTGGATGCCCTTCCTGATGCCACATGATTTTTAATCTCAACCCAGAAACCGGGACTCAAACCTTAGTCTTCTGGCTGGGAAGCCAATAGCTAAGTTCGTAATATGATGGAAAACTATGGAACATGTAACTTGTGTAAATGAGAAGAGCAGTGCTAACAGTCAGTATCCCATCATAGAGTAATTTAAATTTTAATCTGTATGAGAGGAAAGATAACACTGAGAAATTGCCCCTCTCTCTCTCTCTCTCTCTCTCTCTCTCTCTCTCTCTCTCTCTGAACATCTAGTATGCTGCAGGAAGATTTTCAAACAACTATAAGGATAATGGAAAGAAACAAACAACTGATAAATCAAATTATAATAAAGAAAGATAGAAAAATGATTAAGAACACGTCATAGGATAACCACAACAGGTCAGCACTGGAATAGGAAGCAGCATTTTCTCCTTGTCTTCTCTGCGTGTGGCAACCATTTATTTCCTGCCATCCTCTTCATTTCTTGGTAATTCTGATATCTGATAAACTCCAGGACATTTTTGATCATCTTTTTGCGTGGTCTCCCTTTTCCTTCCATACTGGGAACATTTCATTCCAACATGTTTTTATAAAGCCGTTGTGTCTGAACTTGTGGCCAAAAAGTTTTGTTTTGTTTTCCTCCTCTGGATATTTGGTATGAGATTTCTTTGTTCCTTTACTTCATTGTTTTTTAATGTCAGACTAGTTTTTGTAAGCTGATTTCCAGTGCCTCTAAATTATTATGTTTTATTCTGTCAAGAGCCAGAAGACTAAGGTTTGAATACCGGTTGTTTCTGGGTTGAGATTAAAAATCATGTGGCATCAGGAAGGGCATCCGGCCTTAAACCCCCCAGCCAAAACCAAAATCTGAGCCTGGATGACTCCAGCGACCCCAGAAATTACTGAGATAAGCTGAAGCAAGTATAGTTTCACAACCGTATAGCAATATATTGCAAATAAATGTCTTTAGAAACTGCTTTCTGTCCACACTGAGGGAGTTGTTTACAAATAAAGTTCTTCTTTCTGTGAAAGCTCATTTTGCTATTGCAGTTCATCTGTAACCTAGTTAACAAAATTCAAAAATTTGTCAACTTGGTGCTTTGTGTATTACAATTTTGATGTTGGGTGTTCTTGTTTGTTTTGATCTGCTAACAGTAATAATTTTAGTTTTATATTTATTTACTTATTTATTCAGAGAATAAACACTTCCTCCATAAGGAGGTTGCACATGAAGACAAAGTATACTAAATACATTTATGACAATACAAAAGATTTCTCTGTATGGATAATGAACCTTTCAAGGCTTTGAGGACCACATTTTTCATCGACAATTCTGGTAGTTTGAATTTTGAGCAGAATTCTTCAAAGAACTGAGGAACTTCTCCTCTAGCACCAATCATGAGGCCTGTAACCTCGATGTTAGTCCGTATTCATGTTGGTAGAAGGGGATAGTTGGTTCGTAAATCCTTTTCTTTTCCTTGTGTAGTTCACTGGGCTGGTTGGCAAGCGATTCAAACTGAACCAAAGGATCAATAATATATCCATTTCCAGCGTCTTGCAATGACTGAGCGACAGAGCTTCATATTACATGGTGACTAGCAAGTTGCCGGGTTTCGCCATAGGGACAGTATTCCAACACATGAGGAAGGATTTCTATCTCTTTGTGGCAGTGCCGACAACGGTTATTGTCCTGGGACTTGCCTGGCACGGCTCGAGCAGCTGCGACGTTAGCAGTCATCTTTAGAGTATCACGCCAGTCACTGTAAGGTAGGCCATCATGGTGTGTTATCCAGCTGTTTGCTGAATGGTTTTCTTTGTATACACCTTTTTCCTTTTGAGGAAGCTGACACCATTTTTGGAATTCCTGATCCTGATCTCTCAGTAATTGTCTTATTTTCTTGGAATCCAAAAGACCATTCTTGGAATTTAATAAGCTCACACAAGGTGAAATGTGCAGGAGATGGCTACTTCTCAAAATGTAAGGGTTTCTATTTATTTGTAGGATAAGAAAGGTGCTAATCTGTTGCAGGACAGCTTCCCACTGTGATAAAAAAGTCCTAGACCTTTGAACTTCCAGTGTGTGTATATCATACCGTCAGGTGTGTCGGCAGGTAGCTGGAGGACTTTTTTCAGCATGCATTTTATCATTGATTTTATATTGATATTCAGCTCAAATGTTTTCAACATAGATGAGAATTTATGTAGTATTTTCACCTATTAAGTCATATGGATTTATATTCTTTCTATGGGTGATATTTTCACTATTGTTAATTTTTAAAGCTGAATTATTGTATTTCCTCATTATGATACTGTAGTTCTATATTTGTCCTCTAATGTCTACAGGACTGATGCAGTTGTGGCTCAGATAGACCTAGTGCCAACCTTATCAGTTCTTCTGGGTTTACCAATACCTCGAAGTAATCTTGGTAAGCTAATCCTGGGTCTTCTGAGTCACCTCTCTGAGGAACAGAAATTATATGCTCTATATTATAACACGAAGCAGGTGGCACGCCAGTATGAAAGTAACGTAGTAACAGCTTCACAAGGTTAGTATGTTTGATACCAAACTTAAGTTATTGAGAAATATTTATGTGTACACGCACGCATATTAATGGTGTCCCGACATAAACAGTCAACACTGCCCCACTCCAGTACTGAAAAGGAGGGGAGAGAGTAAAGGGATGGTGTTGAAGGCCACTCCAGTACTGTAAAGGACGGGAAGGGAGTGAACAGGTAGTGCTGAATACACAGTGTGTGTATTCCGGCGTTATACTGTAACATTGTAATAAGATGGCTCCTATCCTATCACAGGTGAATCGAGGACGTATTATTGGCATGTGGGAGGCTCACATGGTCCCCCAAGCAATAGCACAAGCAATACCATGCAATCTTAAGACAGTTTGGAGATGGATAGAAATATGGCAAGAACGAGGTGAAGAAGGATTGGTAGACCCAATATAACGCAGCTACAAAAGAATGAAATGTCGTATGGCTTTTAGTGCCGGGATATCCCAGGACGGGTTCGGCTCGCCAGGTGCAGGTCTTTCTATTTGACGCCCGTAGGCGACCTGTGCATTGTGATGAGGATGAAATGATGATGAAGACAACACATACACCCAGCCCCCGTGTCGTAGGAATTAACCAATTAAGGTTAAAATCCCCGACCCGGCCGGGAATCGAACCCAGGACCCTCTGAACCGAAGGCCAGTATGCTGACCGTTCAGCCAACGAGTCGGACACGCAGCTACAAAATATTCCTAACTAGTATAAAATACTTTCTGGTTGAAAACCTCCTCTACCTCTTAATACTGTAATTATCAGAGTAGGTTACTTTTTAATTTTTTTTAAAGGTTAAATTGCTATTTGTTCAGAGTGTCGACCTATAGAGTTCTTTTGCCCCTACTTGCACAATATATGAACCTGCATGTAATTGGAATTGCGGAAGTGTTGAGTGTTGAATGTGAGAAACGTTGAGGACGACACAAATACACAGTCCCCAGGCCAGGGATATAATCATTTACAATTAAAACCCCCTGACCCGGCCGGGAATCGAACCTGGGGCGGCCGGACGCGTTGCCCCGTACACCGCGGGGCCAGATGAGTAGGTAACCTAATGCTGTACTTCAATACATCCGCCACTGTGCCCATTTCGATCACAACGAAGTCTTGTAGCGGGCTGTCTGCATGCAGTCCATGCAGCAATGCGTTAAGCGAGAAGGTGAGTCATTGTGCCTTCGGCACTACCCCTTCACTCCCTTCCCCCATGTTTTGTACTGGATTGGCCTTCAACACTACCCGTTCACTCTCTCCCCTTCTTTTCAGTACTGGAGTGGGGCAGTGTTGATTGTTTATGTCGGGACACCATTAATGTGCACGTCTGTACCTTAGGTTCAAGGATATCTAATCTTATTGTAAATAGTGATGCAAACCTTTCACAGAAAATTAACAATGACTTTAAAGTCAATGGGCACGAGAAAAGGAAACAAGCAAGTTTAAATTTTTATATAAGCCACTGGCTCTACATTTATAAATGAAATTCACACTACAGGGACATGTTCTTTTTAAAAATCTTTTTGAGTATTTACATGGTGAGTGCCAAGCAAATTTGAAATTTTTCTCTGTGAATCAGAAATACATGTTTACTCTTCTGGCAATTCAGTAGCAATATCCCTCCATGCATTTAATTGAAAGAGCTGATATAGTTCTCTCTATGGATCAGTGGTAGTCAGCTTCCAGATACCAAGATTGTAGGTTCAAACCTTTCAAAGGTAGTCATATTTCTGAAGGGTGGGAAAAAAACCTTTCTACAGTCCATGCTTTACAATGCCAGCATGTAAAAGATCTCTGGTAAATATTTGTTGTTCACCAGACAAAATTATCTGCATATGAGCTAAAATGATATGTGCTTCCTCATCACTAATGAAGTCTTGTCAGAAAACATCTTAGCCATAGGTCACAAAAGGGATTTCCATCAGACCAGTTCCAGCTGGGTGTTAATCTCTGTCACATTTCCTAATAGTTAGCTGGCAAGCTTTTTTAGAAATGTGGATTCTAGTTCAAGTTCCAATTTGGCATCTGTGTCAAAATCAGTAAAGAAAAAAGTAAAGTATAGTATAATGCAGAATGGGAAAAAGATGCAACTTTTTGTGGAATGATTATGTGTCATATACATGCCTATAATTACCAAGGGTCATAGAAGATCTTGCAAGGGATGTGTACAGCTACTTTAATTGTAGTTCTAAACGTACAGGTGAACTGAAAGAACTCCAAAATTTTGTGAAAGTAAAGCCCCATAAATTACTTCACCCTAGTCAGACACACTGGCTTTCTCTACATATTGTTGTATCTAGGCTTCTCCATCATCTGTTTTGGTATTCTTTTCTCCTCAATCTCTTTATTCCTATCAATTCTCTCATTTAGGTCATTTAGGTTTTCTATTCTGATTTCCTTTCTTTTTGTTTTGTTTTGTTTTGTTTTGTTTTGTGATACCTAAAGCCATCTCTTTTCAGCTTTGACTCAGTTAATTTATAACCATTAGGATCTTCAGTCTACCAAAACTAATTTTTTTGAATAAGTTGTATAAACTGCCTGAAAAAAAGAGATTTAATTTTATTTTTGTTTCTTTTTCAGAACTGAAGAACTGAACAGTTAAAAATTTACTTTCAAACATCTGTGTTTGTCTTTCCTGTCATACTTCTGAGGTATTTCATTTCAATGGCTTGAATTCTACTCTCCTCTCCACTTGTCATTGTCCACCCGGCGAATTGTCCATATGGTTAGGTTCACTCAGCTGTGAGCTTGCACCCAGGAGATAGTGGGTTCAAACCCCACTGTCGGCAATCCTAAAGATGTGATACTGTATGGCTTTTGGGCTTATGCCGTGTCAAGAAAATAAGGTGAAATTCTTTACGTTTTGCAGAGAACTGAGCTTTGCGTCAACAGAAGAAATCTCGACTGTCCATGAGAAAGGCTTCTTTCACCTTATTTTCTTGACACAGCATAAGCCCAAAAGCCATACAGTATCATGTCTATAAGTAAGGGCCCTGAAAGCATCAATGGCAACAAAATCCTAAATATCAATCAATCACTACTGATCTGCATTTAGGGCAGTCACCCAGGTGGCAGATTCCCTATCTGTTGTTTTCCTAGCCTTTTCTTAAATGATTGCAAAGAAATTGGAAATTTATTGAACATCTCCCTTGGTAAGTTATTCTAATCTGTAACTCCCCTTCCTATAAACAAATATTTGCCCCAATTTGTCCTCTTGAATTCCAACTTTATCTTCATATTGTTTTCTGTGGTTTCCCCATTTTCATACCATGCAAATGCTGGGGCTGTACCTCAAGCCCTAGCTGCTTCCTTCTCACTCCTAGCCCTTTCCTATCCCATCATTGCCATAAGATCCGCCTGTGTCAGTGCGACGTAAAACAGCTTGTAAAAAAAGTCATTGTCCAGGTCTCAGCCACATAAATCAATATTGGTGCATAATATATTTTATACATTATATCTTTACACTTTCTTAGTACTTCTGTATTTCTGACAAGGTTTCATAATTTTTATGAAGAAATGGGTCAGATTATCCCCATATGACTGTTATGTACAGTTATTTACAAGTACAGTAATTTTAAGTTTTCACTTCGCTCAGTTTACACTCACTAACTCGGCCGGCTACACAGCCCTCAGGCGTGTCGAATTCCTGCACTCGAGCAAGGCCTCTTACAGCACAGTATCATCACAGCACAGTTCAGTCCAAAACTCAGCTCACACACTGCACTGAACTCCATGTAGCCATCTGACTTGCTCCTCACTAAAATGAGGTATATTTTAGGTTTCACCTTTTCAATACAACAATGCTTTGTTGAGCAAATTACATCACAACTTGTTTATATGTGGTACTGGTTTCGACACCATGCCTGTGTCATCATCAACAGATCGATCGATCAAAAAGTGCAAGACATAAGAATCACAAGTCAATATATACACACATAACAAGAAAAATAGGCATTTTGCTTAAAAATGGGTTTGTCCATGATAAGAGTCCACATTAAAGTTAAAACTTTTTGACCATAACATAGCACATTTGACTAAGACATTGTAAATCTTTTTAATCTTGATGTGTGGAGGAACACACATATTGATGCTAAGTCTTGACAAAGCATGGCTGCTTCCTACCAACTCCAGGCCTTTCCTATCCCATCGTCGCCATAAGATCTATCTGAGTTGGTGCAACGCAAAGCCCCTGGCAAAAAGAAAACAAAAAGTATTAAGGTGGCATGTTAAAAATCTTAAAAATAGTGGGTGCTTATTTGTCTTGTTGTGACAAGAATAAAAATTAATCACTAATGTGATATGAAGTGCAGTTTGAATACAGTTGACATTCAACAACGGCTTTAAAATCTACGTTCAGGTACTTCGTGAGGTGGCAAGATATACTTGTTGAGGTCCTTTATGTTCTAGACCAAGTTTCTCAGTTCGATGCGGAGCCGGAGTAACCTAATGAAAGTAAACAAAGCCTGTGATAACTAGGTCTAAGAAAGATGTTTAACACATTGGAGACAGCCTATTTGAATGTAACTACCCTCCAGAAATCACAGGATTTTTAAAGGGGTTTGAAATTTTTTCAATGCTAGGGTAAGCAATGATTATAACAAGTTTTGGAATATTTAGAAAGATCAGATTTTCTTCTACACAAAAATAAGCTTTAATTATCATAATAGTGCAGCAATTTTTAACCGGGCGAGTTGGCCGTGCGCGTAGAGGCGCGCGGCTGTGAGCTTGCATCTGGGAGATAGTAGGTTCGAATCCCACTATCGGCAGCCCTGAAGATGGTTTTCCGTGGTTTCCCATTTTCATACCAGGCAAATGCTGGGGCTGTACCTTAATTAAGGCCACGGCCGCTTCCTTCCAACTCCTAGGCCTTTCCTATCCCATCGTCGCCATAAGACCTATCTGTGTCGGTGCGACGTAAAGCCCCTAGCAAAAAAAAAAAAAAAAAAAAAAAGCAATTTTTAAATAAAAAGTTATGAAAATAGTTTCTACAAATGAAAAAAATCTGACGCAGAGATGGATGCCATTCGGTTAATATTTCAAAATCTGTCTAGTATTGTGGACACACCTACCGAAACACACTAATATTGATTCTAACCTAATTGGTCAATTGGCACCAGTATCCTTGTTTACAACCAGGAATTTGCTTTCCCACTGTTTGTTGTTTGACTATGGGGTTGCGTTGAGTTGCTGAGGTTGTCATCTGTACACGGGAAACACCCACATTTTTAGGAAGCGGTATAAAACAGTATTACAGAACCCACTTCAGAAAGTGGTATAAAACTACGTTACACTTCATACCAATGTGAAATTTGCTCATTATATACATTTTCTTGCCTGAAGCACCAGAATCATCATGTTTACTTATTATGTAATTGTTATCCTCATCCTCATTTTCAGAACTCGTGTCTTCCATAAGAACATCCATTATGGATTCATTGTCGAAATTTCGTACACTTGAATGAGACATGTTAAATATTCACAAGAATTACACAAACAAGCCTGCCTCTCGAACACACACTTTTCCTGTCCGCATGTACTGTATGTACTTTCCCGCTCATTTCCAGCTGAGAGTCAATGATGACACAACCCCAGGTTATGTAAGAACTGGCTGTGTTATCAATACCTTGAAAGAAGAGCTCCCAACTTATGCTCATAACTAGTACATTTTATGCTTATGGAAGCTTTCAACAGTATCCTAGTGAAGTTGCAGCTCACTGAAACGGCAGCTATTTTTTTAGCTACAGTGAAAACTTGCCCTAGATTCTCTGAGCTCCATCAGCAGCAATGAAATAGCGCGCCCGTACTTTCTACAAGCGGCGTCTCCAATGTGTTAAAGGCAAGGGAACAAAATAGAGAAACAAATAATGTGAGACACGCCTTGCTCAGAGTATTGGGGAGCTTGACGTGCAGAGAGGAACTGAACTTTGAGTTGTGTGCGGAAGCAGAGAGGGACACAGGCGGAGTAAGGGTAAAAAGGGAGGAATGAGGGAGAGGGGGAAGAGGGGTATTTAAGGCAGGGCAGAAGGATGAGGCAGTAGGGGTAAATGACGCAAATAGATGTTAATGCACGGCATGAAAGGTCAAGTGTTTAAACATGACCGGTTGAATATTGGTGTTAGACAGTGTCCAAATGATAAATAACGTCTCTGCAATGTGGCAGCCATACTTAGGCATTGTTTAACCGTAGACATCGTTTAAACACCATTTCTCATAAAAGAAAGAAAAGTTCCACCTGATCAATACTTACGGTATTTATTATAACACGTATAATAGGACCGGTTTCGACCTCTTACAAAGTCATCTTCAGCTGTTTTAGAATCTTATATTATTGCATCTTTATATTATGCCTTACTATTTAAGGCCTTACTATTTAAGGCATAATACAAAGATGCAATAATATAAGATTCTAATACAGCTGAAGATGACTTTGTAAGAGGTCGAAACGGGTCCTATTATACGTGTTATAATAAATAAGTATTGATCAGGTGGAACTTTTCTTTCTTTTATGACATTTGGTGACTATCAATACGGAACAAAATGATATTTATCAATCAAGATAAACACCATTTCTGCAATCGGCCCTATATGTTTAAGATATAATACATTAAAATTAGCCATATTCATGATTATGAGTAATGCATTAATCTAAGATGAAAGGTGACAGGATTTGTGTGTTTCACAGGTGGTTTATTGGAATTTGAGGAAGCTGTAAGGTTGCATAAAAAGTGGTTGACATCTCATTTAGCTACTGATCCTGATGAGATTATGACGCTATACACTTCTAGTCTTGAGACCATGAGCTCCAGGCTTGCTGACTCGCTGGTCACATATGACATGTTCTCAATGACAGTAGCCATCTGCATCTTGTGGCAGGTAAGTTGCTTGTTGAAGGTATATAAGGAAATGAGGGTCTCTTTTGCACTTCAGACTACATTTGAAATATGTGAAATCAAGAGCATTGCAGTTTGACTGAAATTTGGTTTCTGACTGGTGTATATCCACTTCATGGCACTTCGGTATCTTCAGGCCATCTGGTTCAGCAGCAGTTGTTGTGGCAAACCAAGACCCTAATGGGTTGTTGTAGCACAGGTATACAGGGTGATTCTAAAATATGTTTACAAACTTTGGGGATGGGTTTCTTACACCAAAACAAGAAAAAAGTTCATATGAACATATCTCTCCAAATCCCTCGTTTTTGCATTATTAATTTATTAACGAAAATTTATGTTGTGTTCAACAACTTTCCAGGTCAAACAAACAATTGCATTTATCTATGCACCCATTCATTCAAGGCTTGACTCATTGTATCCTACGTAGATGGCGATGTGTTGCGATGGAGACTTGTTTACTTTTTTTAATTTATCATTTGTGTACATGTAGTGAGTTACTGAAAGTGTACCTATTAGTTTGTCTTTAACATTTCAATTGTGTACTACAGTGAACATGTATCTTTCAACCATGGCAGGGTATTCGTTTCGTGAGCAGGCAGACATGATTTTTATGTACGAATGGTTATGGACGCGAGGCTACATGGCTGTATCACAGGTTGTTTCCAGACCAAAGACAGCTGAGTCATCCAACCTTTGCTGGTGTTTATCGCCGTGTTGCTGAGACAGGATCCGTAGCACCATAGACAGTTGATCGAGGAAGACCAAGAGTTGCTCGTATGCCTGACCGGGAAGAACACATTCTCCAGTCTGTCGAAGAAGATCCAGGTATTAGCACAAGGCAAGTAGACATGGCATGTGGTACATCTCGAAGTACAGCATGGAGGATACTGCATGAGCAGCTCCTGTACCCATATCATTTTCAATATGTGCAGGTCCTTTCACCCGCTGATCACCCACAACGGGAGAACTTTTGCCGATGGTTTCTTGCACAAACTGCCAATCCATTGTTTGTCTCTTCAGTTTTGTTTACAGATGAGGCAACATTTGGAAGATATGGAATAACAAACTTCCACAGCCAACACACATGGGCAGTTCTTAATCCTGGTGCTACAGTTCAGGCTAGACATCAGTATCAGTTTAGGATTAATGTGTGGGCTAGAATTATAGGTGACTGTCTGGTAGGTCCATATGTTCTCCCAACATGCCTTACAGGTGCTGTCTACTGGGACTTTATTCAGAACACTCTCCCAGACTTGCTAGGAGATGTGCCCTTACAAATAAGAAGAAACATGTGGTTTATCCTTGATGGGGCTGCAGCACATTTTAGTGTCACTGTTCAAGATGCACTGGCTGGTATCTAGCATGACAGATGGATAGATAGAGGAGGACCAGTTCCATGAACTGCATGTTCCCCCAACCTGAATCCTTTGGATTTTTATCTCTGGGGGCACCTTAAACAATTG
Organism: Anabrus simplex; assembly: GCF_040414725.1. Classification (NCBI taxonomy): domain Eukaryota; kingdom Metazoa; phylum Arthropoda; class Insecta; order Orthoptera; family Tettigoniidae; genus Anabrus; species Anabrus simplex. Next base: position 406,721,126 of record NC_090268.1, read on the forward strand.
GTTTGTACACCAGACAATCTGGATGAAGAAACTCTTCTTCGACTTGTGATGGAAGGTTACAAAACCATCCAGCACTACCAGGGAGTATTTGAAAGGGTGCGACAGTCATGATTCGAAGAGTGCATGCGTGTCTAGACACAAGGGGAGGACATTTCAAGCATTTTATATGATTTTGTGTGTTAAACTCTTCCTAACAGGCTGATAATGTCAATGTCAAAAACAGATTAATGTGTCACTTTAAAATGTTTTTTCATTACTGGTAATAACATTTTGAACTTTAATAAATTGGAAACAAAGGATTCTGGGACATATGTTTATATGAACGTTTTTTTTCTTGTTTTGATGTATGGAACCCATCCCCAAAGTTTGTAAAAATAATTTTGAGTCACCCTTTATATCCACTTTTATCTCCATGCTGTGCCTCTTTGCAGAAAATTAGCCTGACTGTCCTTTAAGAAAGAAATTATCAGACACTAGCTTCCTCTGTGAATAGGTGGTAGAGAGTCGGCCACTGGGTCTCAAGATTGCAGGTTCAAGCCCGGCAAAGGTAGTCCAATTTGTAAAGGATGGAAAAAAAAAGTCCTTTCAATACCCTATTTGGAGTATAAAAGATCACCTAACAAAGATTTGGATTGTATGCAGTTTACTTGAGTAAAAGAGAACGTTGAAACTGATAAGGAGCCAGCCTGAACGGTGTCAAATATGTCTAAAACACAGTAGCTGAGGTCATATTAGTATTTAAAGGTGAAGAAATAATGAATTTTATTGTGAATTGGAATGGACACAGCGGGAACATACTCAGATAAGATTCTTCTTCGTTCATAGATTTTTTGTTTTTTTTTCCGCAGGCATTAACATTTCAAGATTGTTCTTGTAAATAATTAGCAACTTGGTTACTTGTAAAGCAAATCAAATTACCTTAGCTTTAATCAACTGGCCACTATATTAGAAAATGAATTAATACAATGATTCAGAGATAATAAAATTCTTAAATAATCACTAAATTAGTTACATCATCTTCTTGCTGGCCTTTTTCCTTATTTAGTGGGGTCAGTACGTGTTGTCAAGTTGGCCCCGTTTTACGACCGGGAACCCTTCCTGATGCCAATCCTATGTGGAGAGATTTTGAATAAGGTACATGTAGAATATTATTGAAATTTCTTACTTGTGTCATAGTTCTTTTGTTTTTTGCCATAGTTTCCATCTTCTTTTTATTCTTCTTCCTCTTCATAACTTTGTCGTTGACATTTCTTTATTGATGATGTCCTGGTTGTGGAGGTCCTGATGCACTTCCTCCAGGGTTAGCAGAACACAGTTGCACTCTCTGTTTGGCAGCTGTTTGTGTTTCAACATCAGTGAAGCAGTTATGTTGTTTGTTGTTGTTGTCATTGTCACCTCATTTGTTGGGCCCAGCTGTTCTTAAGCTTTCCTCTTCTTCATATCCTGGGTAGCTGAAGGTCAAGGGCTATTTTGGCATTATATTAACAAAATATGACTTTGATCGTTTAGCTCTTTGGCTGAACGACTATTGTCCAGACCTTAGGTTCAGAGGATCTCGGGATCAATTCTTGGCTGGGTTAGGGATTTTAGCTGCATATAGTTAATTCCCATGGCTTGAAGGCTGGGTGTTGGTGTACATCTTAATTATTTCCATTCACACTACAGTCAACACACTGGATCAGTGATCTGGACAGCCAGAAACAAGATGAAACAAGACTCTGTTCCCTAATACATCTTGGAAATGTCTTCTGAAATGTTTGTTGCAGGTCATCTTCAGAGCCAGCCATTAAAGCTAAGAATAGCATCCAACTTCAAATTCTTAATAACAGTATCATTTATGAGACTGTTTCCAATCCTTTATCATCAGAATATCATTTAATCAGCTGATATATAATCCTAGGCCTTCTGAGTGACACCTCCCCTACGTCCAAAGAGAAGTCCTCACACACACCAGTTACGTATGTGATAGCTCCACAGAGAGGAAAGGCAAACCTGGTTGGTATGGACAACAACAACAACAACACACAGTAGTGAATACATTGCTCCACATGGTGTAGACATCAGGAAGGACATTATTGAAATTTATTATTGATTTTCTCCATTTTTTTTTTCCCCCCTCGTGCGTGCTGTGTTGCATGTTTCAAATTCAAATATCTATTGTAACGCGTTTCAGCAAATGGTGTGGAACTGCAGTGGGTTGTATAAGAATTTCTTGGAATGTCTAGGCACAAACAATTTATTTATTTATTTATAGTAAAGTAGTATTGTGAGAGAAAATTGAAAAATTTTGAAAATGGATTTTTAGGAAAGTAAATTAATATTATACCTTGTGTATCAGGGTTTATTGAAATTGGAATAAAAATTTTATTTTTCCCGAATTAAAAAGAGCTAACTGAGGAATGCCTTGCATTTCTTGAGGAACTCTGTGAGAATTCCAGTGATGGTGGAGGTTTCAGTGATCCAGAATTCGTGGTTCCCATTGGAAACACATCAGCAGCTCTTCAGAAGAAGGAATGGATTCTGATGCTACCAGTTCATGCCCGGGAACCGATAATCAGCGTAATGCCTGGATAGCAGCCAATCTTTGCACTTTAGAGGAACGAACCGATATTTTTGGCATCAGTTCATGCCCGGCAACCGATAATCAGCGTAATGCCTGGATACCAGCCAATCTTCGCACTTTAGAGGAATGAACCGATATTTTTGGCATCAGTTCATGCCCGGCAACTAGTAATTAGTGTAACGCCCCCACACCAGCCAATATTTGGGCTTGTAATGGTCCTGAGTGGAAAATACTAACTCAAGGAAGTACTGTTAGAGGTAGATTCAGTGTACAAAACATCATGGAGGTCAAGGGAGGACCTCCTCCATATGCAAGGAGACGTATTGGAGGGAATGAGGCTTCATTGTGGCAGAAATCATGCTGAAGCATATTCAGAAGTGCACTATTGAAGAAGCTCAAAGACAATTAGAGTCAGATTTGTGGGACGTTCCTTTGGTAGAATTGAAGCTTTTATTGCTTTAGTGTACAGTACATTAGGAGAGCCATGCAATGTTCTTCATTACATGTGAATGACATGTGGTCAAAGGAATGAAGACCTCCAGTATTTGCTGAAACCATGTCACGTGTTCAGTTAAGCTTATCAATGACAAATTTGCCTTAGCTTCTGAGCTATGGTCTCCTTTTGTTCAGAACTCTCAGCTGTGCTTTACAGCTGGTGAATACTGTACATCACAATTGATGAACAACTCGTACCATGTAAAGCACATTGTAAGTTCGTCTAATGCATGGCAAATATACCTGATAAGTTCCTTTTTTTCTTTTTTTTCTTGGTGTCACAACAGCTTGCAGACTCCCTGCTAACCAAAGGGACGTCTGTCATTGGCACCATGCAACCAAATCACTGAGAACTTCCGCACGTTTGTAAAGACACAATTGGAGAACGCTTTTCGTCAAAGATATTGGTCAGTGGCCAAGCCTCTGTAGTTCAGATGGCAGCACGCCAGTCTCTCACCGCTGGTTCCGTGGTTCAAATCCCGGTTGCTCCATGTGAGATTTGTGCTGGACAAAGCAGAGGCATCAGGTCAGATACATCCTACTACCGTATGCGACAGTGGACGGTACTACCTGCGACTGTCTGGTCGAGGGTTGGGCGGCTGTTGCCATACCTGACAAACTAAGGGAGAACCAATGGCTGTGGGCAGAGGAGTTCACCCTTAGGGGGCTTGTTGAAGCCATTGTGTAGGAAATGACACATAAATTCAACTGGAAGCTGCTGCCTTGCAGATGTGACAGGGGACTGCTAAGGGCTAAGGGAGATAACTCTGACAGAAAATCTTCTCTAACGTTAGGTCTAGCAAGTCAGTTGGAGAGTGACTGCAATCACTTTCAACACTTATACGAACCTCGGATGCAAACAAAGAACTCGGAGTAGACAACAGCACTCGCAGATTCACACCAGGTATAATGGCTTACAGCCTGATGATAGGCAAAGCCTTGCGATTGTGCAACAACCCCAGAGAAGACAACACACTCGAATAGGAACAGTCAGTGTACTGAGTTTGACTGGGAAATGTGAAGAGTTAGTGAGCATCATGGAGAGAAGGAAAATATCAATTTTAGGACTGAGTGAAATTAAATGGAAATATAAAGGGAAGAAAGAGTTGAGGAAAAACTATACCCTCTACTGGAATGGTAACAACAGAGAGATAAATGGACTAGGATTAATATTGTCTAAAGAGTTAGATGGTATTACAGAGATATAGTACATCAATGAGAGGATTATAAAGGCTACAGTTCACCTTGGGAAAGAGAAGCTGACACTGGTGCAAGTGTATGCCCCATAGACAGGTTGCGGTCAAGATGAAAAGAACAAGTTTCTCGAAGACTTAGAAGAGACCAGCAGTGAAGAGAGGGCAATCATCATCGGGGACCTCAACGCACAGTTTGGGCAGACAGGAATGGCTATGAGAAGGTGATGTGATCATATGGCTATGGGAGAAGGAATTCAGAAGGGGAACATCTCCTAGACTTCTGCATAAGAAACTGTTTGGGAGTAAAAACAGTTCGTTCAACAAAAGAGTCAGTCATAAATTTACCTGTTACAGCTGGGATGGAAAGAGCAAGACGGTCATTGACTATGTCATTACAGATAAAGAAAGAAGTAGACTTGTGACTGATGTCAAGGTGATTCCAAGTGAGAACCTCAATAGTGACCACCAGTTATTAGTAGCAGATTTGAAAGACATTATTGTACCAAAGATAACAACCAGGAAATTACCTAAGATTAAGGTGTGGGAACTACAACAGATTGGAAAAAGCACTGACTATCAGGATCGTATAAGAGGACAACTGCCTACAGAAGAAGTGGAGAGTGGTGAGGTAGAGTGGACAAGATTTAAAAACACCTTGACCGAGCTCGATAGCTGCAGTCGCTTAAGTGCGGCCAGTATCCAGTATCAGATCAAAAAATTAGATGTATGGCTTTTCAGGCGTTTGCTCTATTAACCAGCATTTCGTCTTAGGTCTGACACTAGACTCTTCAGAGTGGGATGTGTCAGACCCTACCCACTGATGCTGGGGTGTATGCAGTTGAACTTATCAGAAGCCTTTTATGAGGCACACTCTGATAACTGCATACGGGAGATAAGACTCCACAATGGAATTAATGCCTGCCTAGCAATTCCAAATGGAAATTCTAAGTTCCCATGGAGGGAATTAGATATTTTTCCACCAATAGAGCATATCAGAATCAGATCAAAAGAAAGACAAAATGCTGGTTAATAGAGCAAACGCCTGAAAAGCCATACATCTAATTTTTGATCTGATTTTGATATGCTCTATTGGTGGAAAAATATCTAGTTCCCTCCATGGGAACTTAGAATTTCCATTTCCATCAGTATCCAGTATTCAGGAGATAGTAGGTTCGAACCCCACTGTCGGCAGCCCTGAAAATGGTTTTCCGTGGTTTCCCATTTTCACACCAGGCTGTACCTTAATTAAGGCCACGGCCGCTTCCTTCCCACTCCTAGCCATTTCCTGTCCCATCGTCGCCGTAAGACCTATCTGTGTCGGTGCGACGTAAAACAACTAGCAAAAAAAAAAAACAAAAAAAAAAAACACACCTTGATAAGAGAAGCAATAGAGGTTTGCTGGAGGACAAGTCCAAGAGTAAGGGAAAAAGAGACACCCTGGTGGAAAGAAAGAGTAAGATCCTCAATAAAGGAAAGGAACATAGCACAAAAAGAATGAGATAGAGAGGAATCCAAGCCAGAATTGGTAAGAGACAAGACCTCGAGCAAGTTTACCAGGACAAGAAATTGAGAGTTAAAAGAGTAGTAGAAGAGGAGAAGATAAAATGCTGGGAGAAATTTACTCAAAAACTGAAGGAAGACAGCAGGGGCAATATGAAACTATTGTTCAGAGTGATCAAAAACAAAAGGAATTCAGTTGAAACCATCAAAGCATTTGAGGATCCTAATGGAAACCTGACCAGGAAAGAAGAGTACATCAGAGAGGTTCTGAGGAATCATTTTGATTGCCTACTGAACAGGATAGAAGCAGATCAGAGAACAAAAGAACCAGCTGTTGAAACCTGCACAGGGGAACCTCCCATTACATGGGTGGAAACAGAAGCAGCCCTTAAGAAGATGCCGCAAGGGAAATCCCCAGGAATCGATGAAGTCAGCATGGACATGATTAAAGCAAAACAGGAGTCCAGGGTTTACAGTGGCTACACAGAGTGCTCAATGCAATTTGGAAAGATGGCAAGATACCTACTGATTGGAGCAAGGGTGTCATTATCCCCCTGTTTAAGAAAGGAAATCACAAAAATGCTCCAACTACCAGGGAATAACACTCCTTTCTCATGGGCTTAAGATTCTTGAGAAAATCATAGAAAGCAGATTGTGAGTCATCTTAGAGTCACAGTTTGAAGAGGAATAGTATGGATTCAGGTCTAACAGGTCCCCAACAGACCTAATCTTCAGTGTCCGTATGTTAATGGAAAAGTATTGGGAAAAAGGCAAAGATCTGTTTATGGTTTTCCTTGACATTGAGAAGGCATATGACAGCATTGCAAGAGAGAAGATATGGGAATGCCTGAGAAAAAGGAATGTGCCAGAGGGAGTGGTGAGGAAAGTTCAGATGCTGTACGAGAACTGTACCAGCTGTGTGCGACTGGGTGACGGACATTCATCCTGGTTCAAGACCGAAAGTGGAGTCCAGCAAGGCAGTGCACTATCCCCATTACTATCACCATCATGGATGACATAATGAAGAACATCAAGAAAACCTCTGATGAACTAAATGCAATGGCCTTCGCTGATGATGTTATGATCCGGGGAAAAACTGAGAGGAGGAAGTACAGTCGAGACTCAATGAATGGAAGGTTAAGTTCCAGGAATTCAATCTCAAGATAAGCGAACTCAAAACAGTAGTGATGGCAATAAACAGAGAGGGACGACCAGCGAACATCATGCTAGGAAACCATCCACTAGAAAGCATGGAAAGCTTTACATACCTTGGCAGTGTATTATCTCGAGATACACTAGCCACAAAGGAGGTGGCAAATAGAGTGCAGAAGAGCTCTCACTTTTACTAGCAAGTATGAACACTCCTCTGTGATCCCAAAGTACCAACAAAATCAAAGCTGGTGATGTTCAATCAGTATTTCATACCAGTCTTAACCTATGGTATTGAAACCTGCACCCTCACTAAGAAAGACTCATCAAGGTTGCAGGCATGTTAGATGAAGTTCCTTAGGTCCACAATTCAAAAAACCAAACTGGACAAGTTAAAGAATGATGTGGTTAGGAAGGAAGCTGGGATTGTTACATCACTGTTAGATCGGGTCAGCATGTCCAGACTGAGGTGGTTTGGGCATGTAATGAGGATGGAGTCAACAAGGACAGCATATGTTAACTTGGAGAGACATGTGGCAGGGAAAGGGATGGTGGGAAGACCAAGAACCCACAGGATGGACATCGTAAAGATGGACATTGTAGATTGGGGAAGGACACTGGAGGACATCATTAACAACAGAACGTATCTCAATAAGACAGAATGGAAGAGGCTCACCAACAGTACCTGGGAAACTGGAAATGTAAAAATGATGACGATGAAAGCAGAGGTGGAACAATTTTTTTCCGGGTAGTCCAGTTTTCCCTGTCATCTTTCATTCCAGCAACAGTCTCCAATATCATTTCATTTCATCTCTCAGTCATTAATTATTTCCCCAAAGGAGTATGACAGGCTTTGGCAGCCAGTACATTTCCTATCCCCGCCACTAGATGAGGGCTTCATTCATTCGTTCGTTTGTTTGTTTGTTTGTTCATTCATTCTATTCCATTCCTGACGCAGTTGAAACTGGAAGCAGGCTGTGGATTTTCTTATTGGTGAATGGCCAAACTACTCTTACTGTTTTCTGGTGCAAACAAAGAAAAAATGTTTGTATCCTGAGTACCATGCACAAGCAGGTTGAAGTAGCTGACAGTGACAAAAAGTATCCAGTAACGGTGATAATTTACAGTATAGCGGATATTTGGATGTTCTTGAACACATGAGCTGCTTGTACACAACTTGGTCAGCAGCAAGACGATGACCTGTTTACGTCTTCTACAAAGTACTGGATTTCACAGCTATAAATGCCTCGATTTTATTTTGCACATTTAATTCTTTAGAAAGTTCTCAAAGATGTTTCAGTTAGAACCTCATGCATTAACTAAGAATGCCACACTGTTTGACCCACAGGCCACCAGCAATCTCCTTGCAGTGTGGAGACTACTGGTAAAAAAAATCTTTCCAGTGCTCATTCTGCTGTAACAAAACATAAGATATTTGTTCATCATGTGACAAGTCCACCTGTGGAATTCTGTATTAAGAAGGTTTATTGCAAGAAATGTGTCACTGATAAATAAATCAAGCAGTAACTGATTTGATTGTAAAAAATGTGTCATTAATAATGACAATGGAAAGAATCACCAGCAAACAGGACTGAGGATCTCAGCAGAAAAGACCAAATTCATGACAAACATCAAAGATGGACCAAAATTCCTGGAAACAGAGGTAGGATGGATAGAAAGAGTCGAGAAGTTCAAGTACCTTGGTGAGACGGTACAGGAGAATGGACTAGAAAAAGCTGCAATGCAAGATCATATTTCAAAAATGGAGAGAGCATAAGGCTTGACAAAAAACATCTAGAATAAGAAGTGCTTATCCTGGAATTCCAAATTAAAACATTACAAAACCGTGGTCAAAACAGAATGCCTGTATGCCAGTGAATGCCTGTCTATGAACTACAAGCTGGAGAAGCTAGAGGTCCTGGAAAGAAGAATCCTCAGAAAAATTATGGGAGCTGTCCCAACTGAAAGCGGATGGAAACTTCGGAGCAACAAAGAAGTTTACCAGAAGGTGGAAAGAATCTCAGATACCATGAAGAAATGGAGGCTGGCGTTTCTTGGACATCTGTACAGAATGAATGCAAACAGATATTTGATTACTGTACTTCTGGAGAAAAGAGACCACTACAGCATGGATTAAGGAAATGAAGAAGGATATGGAAAGGTTAAGCATCTTGGAAGACCAGCTGTTAGAAAGGAATACGTTTAGGAACACACTGAAGAATTTGGAAGGTCAATCAATCAATCAATCAATCAATCAATCAATCAATCAATCAATCAATCAATCAATCAATCAATCAATCAATCAATCAATCAATCAATCAATCAATCAATCAATCAATCCATCAATCAATTAATCAATCAATCAGTCAATCAATTGATATCAATAACGAGCAAAGCATGAGACTGCAACGTGCCCAAAATGCATGCATCAGGTATGCATTCGACATACAACCATACGCCCATGTATCCCCATTCTATACACAATTATCTTGGTTACGACTGAATGACAGACGTAGACTCCACGCAACTACTTTGGTGTATCAAGTGCTTTCTCCTTACCTATCCACCAGATTTCGCTACCTTAGTTCCCTGCACCTGTTCAATACCCGGTCAGGCTGTACGCTAGAAATTCCTGTGCATCGAACCGCAACCTACAACAGATCGTTCACTATCACCGCCACGAGCTGGTGGAATGAACTCCCCAATGACATCAGGGAAGCTAAATCTAAGACAAAATTTAAAATCCTTTGCCAGCGTCATCTTTTAAGCACTTCCAGTCTTTCTTGAGTGTGAATGGGATGCATGAATGAGAGTGAATATGGTTGTTTATTGCAATGTGTTCCTGTATATAATTTAGTTATACTTTACTCACCTTAGTTTAGTTAGTGATACTTTAGTTGCTTTAGTTATACTTTAGGTTGTAAAGATTTCATATGTTTAAATTTTATGTAAAATATACATTGTATATACATGAAGTGGTTAAGTGTAAGAAAGGGCCGGGAGCCCTAACTTCGCCACAATAAAGACGCTTTAATAATAATAGTAATAATAATAATAATAATAATAATAATAATAATAATAATAATAATAATAATAATAATAATAATAATCAATCAATCAATCAATCAATCAATCATTCACTACTGATCTGCTTTATGGCAGTCGCCCAGGTGGCATATTTCCCTATCTGTTGTTTTCCTAGCCTTTTCTTAAATGATTGCAAAGAAATTGGAAATTTATTGAACATCTCCCTTCGTAAGTTATTCCAATCCCACAGAAAGAACTGGGAAGACCGGAAGAGCCTGGACAGATGAACAACAGAAGAAGGCCAGCGAACGCATGAAGGAGTATTGGATGCAGAGAAAACTCCACACGAAGAGAAAGAAATGAAGTTGTAGTGTGATCCTTAGTGGTCCATTCGCTTGTTAAAAAAAAAGACAAGCAATAACTTATGTCACAAACCATTTTTCTTGATCTGAAACACAAACATTTTGTGCTATGTAGTTGTAAAGTGTTCTAAAATATTGTGTATGTTGTAAAATGTAATAAAGGAACTGAAATAACATTGAAAATATGATGAAAGCTCATAAATACTGTAAGCATGATGTTTGGGTTCTGTACAATGTGTATTGTACTTTTTCTCACTGTGATCAAAATTACCACTGTCATTATTCTAGGTACTGATAGTTGAAAATAGCTGCCATTCTAATTTTAAGAATTAGTGTTAATTCCTGCAAATCAGAAATAATTCTAATAATATCTCGGCATCATCGCCTGTCACCCGGCGGCCCCGAGTTCGATTCCTGGCTGGGTGAGGGGTTTTTAATTGTAAATGATTAATATCTCTGGCCTGGGGACTGGGTGTTTGTGTCGTCCTTAATGTTCCTTTCTTCACATTCAACACTCTACACTTCCTTCATTCCAATTACACGCAGGTTCATACCACATGGTGCAAGTAGGTGCAAAAGATCTCTATAGGTCGATGCCCCAAACAAATAGCATTAAGAAAAGAAAAAATAATAACTCTTCAACAAATGAAAACAAAAACAAATACTGGGTCACTCCTTTAAACAATATTATAACCAAGAATAATAACCTCATGGTAACTAACAATTATTTAAAACAAATCAACAACAGATACAAATTTTATGCTCCATCTTACACAAGAACATTACAATGATAATACAAACAAACACAAACATATAATGGATTAGGAAAAAATAAAACCTTTAGAAGAATTATATTAAAAGAAATTACAATTATTGATCAAAAAGATATAGTCTAAGGGAGTGAAACTGAACACAGAATGAAAATCTTAATTATGTGTAAAAGGTAAAGGAAAGAGAACTGGAACTAATAGTATGGACCTAGGTTGAAAGTAAGTTACGAGGAGGTTACATTAGTAGAAGGTATAAAGATCATTAAACAAAGAAAATACATTATTAAGTTGAATTCAGATAATATCAAAATACATAGCATTATACTGATACACACCTGAAAACAAAAGGAGCCAGAGAAAAGATCTCTACTGCAAGAAATATAAGCGTGGGTCTGAAATGAAAATTTTAAGTCAGATGGTTGTTAAACTTTAAAAAAGGAAGGACCACACAAAGACAAATTAAAAGAGAGACCTAAAATAGATAATATAGGTACTTGGCCTGTTGTTATCACGATCAAACATGATTTGGAAAGGGAAATATTCCCTTAAACCTGGAGATAGAGAGAAATATTCTCCTCTCGATCATTGCTTCTCACCTTGCAGCTAACAGGAATGACCATGGCAACTCATGAGAACAACCACCAACCATAAGGAGCAGAATTGTGACCAGTCACTATGCTAGCTCAACATTTCATTTCTATTTCATTTCTGTTTGTGCTTAGTAAGAAGCTAGGATACGTCTGAACGTAGTTTAAACATTATTGTAGTGTAGTATAGTAACTTATTAGAAATTAGAGTGCCTATTCTATAAGGTGAGTAGTTTTGTGAATTTCGAACTTTAATGGTAATTTTCTTTTCTGTTTGTGCTTGGTAATAACCTATTGTAATTAGAATACGTCTGAATGTAGTTTAAAATTATTGTAGTGTATTATAGTATCTTACTAGAAAATAGTGTGTTTATTCTATTACTGTGGTTTCTGTGGTATCTGTTGTAACTCTCTTACTAGAATTCTGTTGTTGTAATTAGGGTAGACTTAACTGCAGGTAAGAATTGTGTAATTCTTGTGTATTATTTTCTGTTTCCAGTAATTAATAGCAATTATCATCCTGTTAACATGTTGTAGGAATAAAATATTGTACAATTAAGTAGTGTTGTAGTGTAGGAGTAGCCTATATTAATTAACTTATTGTTGTGTGATCTTTGTGAACTAACCTAAACAATATTTCTTTCCTTTCATTTTTATTTTGCACAGGATAAGTTATCTTATTCTTCCTTTTCTTTTCATTATTTAGTAAGGAATGTCTAAGGAGTGCCAGTGTAGGAACTGTAGGTATGGCCAGGCATTAAGGAGCATGAAGGAGGAGTTGGAGAGCTTGAGGTTGATAATTAGTATTCTCTCAGAGGACAGGAAGGAAAGTAGGCTTCCTTCAAACAATGTACAGGATACAGTAGGTGTAATAGAGGGATGGGAAGGAAAGGGGGGAATGGTAGAAGACAGGTGGTCTAATGTTTTAAGGGGAAGGAGATTGCAGGCTAAGGGCTCCATTCAGGATCAGAATTCAGGACAGGTGTCAGTGAGAAATCGGTACGAGTCACTGCAGGTAGAACAACCGAGGGAAGATGAGGAACAGGGAACTGTTGCCGAGAAGTGTGGAAGTAGGAGAAAGGGAAGAGGTAGGAAAGGGAAATGTGGAGTAGTGGATAGGAAAAGACAGGTGGAACAGGGTCATGGGATGGAGAAAAGGGAGGAGGAAGTAGCTTCTGCAGCTGTCAGGAAAGATAGGACTGACCAGGAGGGGAGGGGATCAAATGAGGTGGGTAGGGTTGAGGCTCTGGTCATGGGGGATTCCAACTTTAGACATCAACTAAACTAAGGTTAAGTTGTAAGTAGGTTCCCACCTTCCAATACTTATCTTGATAGGTGTGCTAGGTACCAACTGATGAGCCCAGCCTAGCACACGAGGGCGAAACGCTGGCAACCAGGAATGAGTTAGCTGGAAAATTTATAATGTCCAATAACGGACCATTTATATTGGTATTATAAATTTACTCGTTCGGAACAAATATTACAGATTCCCAATGGGAATCAACATCTGTATCATCTGATGGCCAAGCAGGCATCAATTTTTAGTAGTGAGACAGAGTGTCTCATAGTGCATTGGCACTGCCAGTGGCTACAATTAGCCTACGCAGTGGCCTCCACGGTATGCACTAGCCATGCGTCTTGGTAGGTGTGCTAGGTACCAACTGATGAGCCCAGCCTAGCACACGAGGGCAAAACGCTGGCAACCAGGAATGAGTTAGCTAGAAAATTTATAATGTCCAATAACGGACCATTTATATTGGTATTATAAACGAGACTTCTCCACCAGTTGCGGTCCCTGAACTTCTCTCCTTCTTCAATGCTTTCCAAAGTATGTCCTCTCTGTTGAATGTCAATCTTCACCATGTCCTTGTACCTGAGTCTTGGTCGCCCTCTTGGTCTTTTGTCTTCAAGTTTTACATCGTACATTTTTTTTGGTAATCTGTTATCACCCATGCGTTGCATATGTCCATACCATCTCAGTCGCTGCACTGTTATTTTGTCCTGCAATCTTACAACTTGAGCCTGCTTGCGGATTTCCTCATTACGGACTCTGTCCCTCCGTGTTTTGCCGATCATGCTATGGACAAATTTCATTTCTGCTGCCTGGATTCTACTAATATCTTTGTTTCTCATGGTCCATGTTTCGCAACCATAGGTCAGGATTGGTACGTAATAAGTTTCATATATGACTCTCTTACATTTTGTTGGTATTTTCTTGTTCCATATTATGTCTTTAACTATTTTGTAAAAGTTGCTACCTGCCTGAATTCTGTGAGAAATTTCCTTATCTATAGAACCAGTATCAGAGATAACACTTCCAAGATATTTGAATTGATGGTTCATCTGTAGCTGTTTCCCCTCCATTTCAATGTGTCCCATTGGTTGCCCGTTCCAGAGAAGCGTCAGCTCCAATTGAATCATCGAAAAACCTCTGACTGACTGACTGACTGACTGACTGACTGACTGACTGACTGACTGACTGTCCGCTCTGTCTGTTCCGATCCCAATTTGAGTTTATCTCTTCATGACCATAACCTCACTTTTCTCTTGGCTGAAGATGAGTCCATATTCTTTAGCAGATTCTGCCCAGGAGTTTATTTGTCCTTGAAGATCTTCTTTAGAGTCTCCCCACAAGCATATATCATCCGCGAACAATATAACTTTCATTTTCTTACCTCCAATGGTTTGGTGAACTTTTCTCTGGATCTCGTTCATCACAGTGATGAAAAGAAGAGGAGACAGAACACCACCCTGTCTTAACCCAGATTTTATATCAAAGGTTTCAGTCATTCCTACAGGTGTTTTGACTTTACTTCGGGTATCTCTTGATCCGGTGTATCATGTCATCCTGTATTCCAATTTTCTTCAGTGCTTCCCACACCTTATCTCTATTCACTGCATCAAATGCTTTCTTGATATCCAGAAAGGCTAACCACAAATCTCGGTTGTGTTCATAGTATTTTTCCATTAACTGACGGACTGTAAAGATTAAATCAGTTGTTGATCTCCCCTTCCTGAATCCATACTGATCTTCGAAGAGGTTCTCTTCAATAAGGGGTCTGATTTTACGCTCTATAATTCTTTCGTAAAGTTTACCAACTTGAGATGTTAAAGTGATGTCTCTATAGTTGGAACATTTCTTTCTGTCTCCTTATGAATTATGATGCCTGTTTTCCAATCGACTGGTATGTCCCCTTCTTTCCAGATCTTACGAAAGAGTCTGTAGATCCAATGTTTTCCAGAAATGTCCATTGCCTTGATCATTTCTCCATTAATTTCATCAGCCCCTGCTGATTTTCCAGTTTTGATGTATTTCCAGGCATATTCTACATCATTCCATGTTAATTCTAACCTGTTGTCAGAGGCAGACTTGCAGGAGGTAGTACCGGTACTGTCTTTTTGTGTAGGCTGCATGCAATTCACATTTAGTAATTCATCAAAGTAAGTCCTCCAAGTCTCTTTGATCTTCTCATCTTCAGTGATCAGATTTTCATTATCATCTCTTAGGTATTTGGAGTGTTCTTTATCTCTTTTTCATCATCCCATATAACATTTTCTTATTACCATTAACATCCTCTTTCAATTCATCACTCCACTTGTTCAACCACTTCTCTCATTCTTCTGTAACAACTTTGTTTGCTTGTTTTTTAGCAACCCTGTATAGTTCCTTATTATGATCAGTCCGGTTCTTGAAATATTTTCTGAACATGTTGTTCTTGTTCAGGACAGCAGTTCTTGTTCTGTCATTCCACCATGGGATTTCCTTCCATCTTCTTGTGTCACTGGTTCGTCCACAAACCTTCTCAATTATCATTACTAGATTTTCTTTCAAATCCTTCCATTCCTCCTCAGCTGTTCTTTCATCTGTCTTTGGTATCACTGATTTGATGTTTTCTTGGAACTCTATTATTCTATCATTGTCCTTCAGCTTCCAGGTCTTGAGTTTCTTTACCTGTGTGGTTCTTACTTCTTTTAACTTGTTAAACTTTAAGTATCCAATGAGGAGTCTATGATCACTTTCCAAGGAAACACTAGGAATCACTTTTACATCTAACAGTCTATTTTGTAGTTGTTTCTCGATCAAAAAGTAATCTATAAGAGATTCACTTTTTCCATCCCATCCATATTTTGTGACCTTATGGCTTTTTGTTTTTGATACCATGAGTTCCCTATTATAAGGTTGTTCCTCAGGCAGAGGTCAAGTAGTCTAGTTCCTTCTGGGTTTCGTGGACCCCATCCATGTGATCCTAGAATACTTTCATATCCATCTCTCACAGTTCCTACTTGAGCATTCATATCCCCTATGATAATTGTTCCATCTCCTCTTATTCTTTCCTCTATGTCTTCTTCAAAATGTTCTTTTTCTTCATCTTCACAACCAGTCTGTGGTGCATAGCACTGAATGATGTTGATGTTCAGGGAAGAATCCAATTTCAGCATTATGTGAAGAATCCGATCAGAAACATATTTTACTTCTACTACATGATCTTTCATTTGATGATCCATAACAACACCAACTCCATTTTTTGCTTGATCTCCACCTGACCAAAATAGATGGTATCCCTCTCTGACTTCCTTTGATCCTTTTCCCTTCCACTTGGTTTCACTGAGTCCCAGTATGTTTATGTTCCTTGTTTTCATTAAGTCTACACATTCCTCTATTTTGCCAGTTAGTGTCAGAATGTTTAGCGTGGCAATTTTGATTTCAGTCTCATATCGAGTTTTGCGTGTTCTCCTCTTTGGTTGTGATGGAGCATTGAGTATTGAACCGTCATTAATATCATTACCAATGAGGGAACTAGAGTCCTTATTCTGGTGATTACAATATTTCCATCCGAGGCCTCGTTTAGTTTTGAAAGCAATTCCAAATTATTCAGAAGCTGGCTTGCTGGGCCTATCACTTCCGAATATTTTTCTGTCAGGGTTATCTCCCTTAGTCTTCAATAGTCCCCTATCAACCTGCAAGGCAGAAGGCCCTGAGTCAGATCTCAGGGATCAGATATTGCCTCTTCCGCCAGATCTGCCGTACCAGTGATTTTCACTTCCGCCTTCACTGCCGTTGAGATCTTCACCCGTATCCCTGGGCATAGGTTCTGTGTTATACCCCACAGGACTGGGTCCCCGACTGAACTCAGCCATCCTATCGCTCCGGCCTACTGAAGTGTAGGGTGCCCACCCCCGCGACGTGGATGCGCCAGACAGGAATTACTCAAGTGGAGGAATAGGGAAGGTGACCCTATCTCCCTTGAGCCGAGTTAATGGTTGTGTGCCATAGCAGCAGTACAAACCTAAAATATCTATAGATGTGCCTGGCCATAGCAGCAGCTCAAACCTAAAACATCTATAGATGTGCTTGGCCATAGCAGCAGTACAAACCTAAA
Source organism: Anabrus simplex (assembly GCF_040414725.1). Lineage (NCBI taxonomy): Eukaryota > Metazoa > Arthropoda > Insecta > Orthoptera > Tettigoniidae > Anabrus > Anabrus simplex. Next base: position 406,738,156 of record NC_090268.1, read on the forward strand.
ACATCTATAGATGTGCTTGGCCATAGCAACAGTACAAACCTAAAACAACTATAGTTGTGCTTGGCCATAGCAGCAGCTCAAACCTAAAACATCTATAGATGTGCTTGGCCATAGCAGCAGTACAAACCTAAAACATCCATAGATGTGCTTGGTCATAGCAGCAGTACAAATGTAAAATATCTATAGTTGTGCTAGGCCATAGCAGCAGCTCAAATCTAAAACATATGTAGTTGTGCTTGGTCATAGCAGTAATACAAACAAAAAATGTCAATAGATGTGCTTGGCCATAGCAGCAGTACAAACCTAAATCATCTATAGTTGTGCTTGGCCATAGCAGCAGATAAACCTAAAACATCTATAGTTGTGCTTGACCATAGCAGCAGCTCAAACCTAAAACATCTATAGATGTGCTTAGCCATAGCAGCAGTACAAACCTAAAATATCTATAGAAGTGCTTGGCCATAGCAGCAGCTCACACCTAAAACATCTATAGATGTGCTTGGCCATAGCAGCAGTACAAACCTAAAACATCTATAGATGTGCTTGGCTATAGCAACAGTACAAACCTAAAACGTCTATAGTTGTGCTTGGTCATAGCAGCAGCTCAAACCTAAAACATCTATAGATGTGCTTGGTCATAGCAGCAGTACAAGCCTAAAACATCTAGAGATGTGCTTGGCCATAGCAGCAGTACAAGCCTAAAACATCTAGAGATATGCTTGGCCATAGCAGCAGTACAAACGTAAAACATCTATAGATGTGCTTGGCCATAGCAACAGAACAAACCTAAAAAAAAAAAAATAGTTGTGCTTGACCATAGCAGCAGCTCAACCTAAAACATCTATAGATGTGCTTGGCCATAGCAGCAGTAAAAACCTAAAACATATATAGTTTTGCTTGGCCATAGCAGCAATACAAACCTAAAACATCTATAGATGTGCTTGGCCATAGCAGCAGTACAAACCTAAGTCATCTATAGTTGTGCTTGGCCATAGCAGCAATACAAAACTAAAACATCTATAGATGTGCTTGGTCATAGCAGTAATACAAACAAAAAATGTCAATAGACGTGCTTGGCCATAGCAACACTACAAACCTAAATCATCTATAGTTGTTCTTGGCCGCAGCAGCAACACAAACCTAAAACATCTATAGATGTGCTTGGCCATAGCAGCAGTACAGACGTAAAACATCTACAGTAGTGTTTGGCCGTAGCAGCACAAACATAAGACATCTATAGTTGTGCTTGGCCGTAGCAGCAGCACAAACCTAAAATATCTATAGTTGTGCTGGCCATAGCAGCAATACAAACCTAAAACATCTATAGTTGTGCTTGGCCATAGCAGCACAAACATAAGACATCTATAGTTGTGCTGGCCATAGCAGCAATACAAACCTAAAACATCTATAGTTGTGCTTGGCCGTAGCAGCAGCACAAACGTAAAACATCTATAGTTGTGCTGGCCATAGCAGCAATACAAACCTAAAACATCTATAGTTGTGCTTGGCCATAGCAGCACAAACATAAGACATCTATAGTTGTGCTTGGCCATAGCAGCAGCAGCACAAACCTAAAATATCTATACTTGTACTTGGCCATAGCAGCAATACAAACCCAAAATGTCAGTAGATGTGCTGGCCATAGCAGCAGCACAAACCTAAAACATCTATAGTTGTGCTTGGCCATAGCAGCAGCACAAACCTAAAACATCTATAGTGCTTGGCCATAGCAGCAGCACAAACCTAAAACATATATAGTTGTGTTTGGCCATAGCAGCAGCACAAACCTAAAACATCTATAGATATGCTTGGCTATGACAGGAGTACGAACTTAACATCCATAGACATTTTTGACAGTCAATGTATTAAACACATATTCTTATATAACTATGGTCCTATTGATAAGGATTTTGAGGATCAACTTTAAACCAGCATAGCCAGGAAGCCTGACAGAAATTGTTGTCTGAGTAATTGTGTATATAAATAGAGAATTGTTGTATAGTTGTGAAATTGAAGAGCTGTTAATTATAATTATACATTCTCTTTTAAAAATAAATGTATTTATTTGTGTTTCAGGTTTGCTACATTTTGCTTTTGACTCCTCAGTCTGTATCGTGGACTCCTACTGTCAAATCTGCTCTTGTGGAAATTGTCCTGCTCTGCATATTGTTCCTAAGTGCCAATGGTCTGTACTGCTCTTACACCAATTGCCAGAGTCTTCTTTGTACAAAGACTGTCTCCTCTGTAATTGTATCTCTATCAGCTGCTTTGAACACTCACATCATAATGAACTTCTATCATCCAAGAGCAGTAAGACAGGTTTGTAAGAATGAATTGACTAATCATCATAATCAGATCATGACCATCATCCTAGTTTGTGAACCATGGGCAATGGCTGAGTGGGCTAGGAAGTGGTCCTCTTGAATAGGATTGGACATCTCAGACATATTTTGATTCATAGTCCTCATTGTACTCAGCAGGCTAGGTCTATCCAATCCCCTTGGATCCTTAAATTATTAGAGTGAATATATTCTCACTGGCACTATGTGTAAGGCTAGCACCCAACAGCACAGAAATTTACGTAACTTGCTCAAAATGTTTTTATCAAGCCTCCGACCTGTGGAAGTGATCAAGTTGCATTTCTATTTAATAATACAGCAAACTCTAGCTTTTACAGGCTAATCACTGGACAAATTCACACAGATAACTGAAAACACGGATAATACGATTTTGTGTATTTTAATGCACAATGAAACATTTAATAACACAGAACATACAATACTGTTTGAAAATGCAATAATGTCAAACAACACACTCAATAACCACTTTTATCAATAAAGTAGGCCAATATAAACGTAACTTCCAATGTCTGTTGTTCGTAAGAGTGAATTCTAAGAGTTTCTGTTTGCTATTTTTAATGTCTCTAACCATCTAAAACACCAATCCCATAATCATTCACATATTTCTTTACTGATTCTCCTTTCTTGAATTTTCAGTTAATTCAAGCTTTTGTTTTAAAGTCAAAGGCACTTTCTTTTGCTTTGTAGCCCTGACTGCTATCACAGAACACCAATAAAGAACAGTACATTGTTCAGTGTTTAGTTCTCGAATAAAGCATGCCGCCTGCACACTTGCAGTCGAGAATGCGCTTGAATTTTAAGCACGCAGTTCACTGGTTTTCAAAATGCCGTAACAAAAGTAAAGGAAATAAAAGTACAAAAACCGGGTAATTCACATTTGTATGATCAGGAGTTTGCTGTAATATTATTTTTTCACATCCCACCAACATTTTTTATGGCTTTCAGTAATGCTGGAACTTTGTCCCACTGGAATTCTTTTATGTATCTGTAAATCTACTAACATGAGGCTGACATATGCACTTTCATTTGACAGATAAGGAACTCATTGGAAACAACTCACCAAATGTAATGGAATTTGATGAAGTGCTATCAACTTTAATAGGGCTTATGGAAGAAAGAAAATAGAAATGGCACAGTCAGAGAAAAAGATGCTTCTGGATGTGTCAGATGATGATTGGGTTAGGAAAGATAACTAGGAAAAGACAGGAGGCTGCAAGGTGTTCTTAACAGGTGTTGAAAAGGGAATATACACTCACCAGCATGAAAACCACACTTCAAATCTTTAAAAACACTGAGATTTATTTTAAGTTCCAGTAACTTTTATGACACTAATCTACTATGTTATGGTAAAATATTGTGGTATGTCTAACATTGAAAATATAATATAATAATTTCTTATAAACTATTTGTTTGAATAAAGCCAGAAATAGAGAAATAACATACGGATTTACACTTAAAGCAAATTTTGAGGAAGCTCATGAAGTTCATTCACCTTTGTTTTGGTTTTCTACACTTCACTTCACAGACTTCCTTTCTCATTCTCAGATGCATATATTACTTCCTCTGCACCAATCACGGCATCCAAACTTTTGGGCATGCTCCTGATTAATGCTGCATTGTCTGCTTGAGAAGTCATCTTCTATTCTTCCAGGAGATGCTGTAGTGCTGATGGACCCTTCTCCCTAGCTGGTCTCTTAGATGCTCAATAGGATTCAAATCGGGGCATTGAGCTGGCCAAACTAAAACATGAATCTCCGCTTCTTCGAAGAACTGTTGCATGCATTTGCAACATGTGGGCATGAATTGTCTGGATTAGTGCGAAACTATCACCAGTAAATGGACTGAAAGGCACAACATGCTGTAGAAGGATTTTCTCCACATACCAATGTGCTGTAAGGCTCCCATGCTCCACGAAGACCAAATCTGTCCTGCCTGTCATATTGATTTCTGCCCACACCATGAGAGAACCCCCTTGAAAAGGCATCCTGGGTGAGAATATGCAAGGGTGATACCTTTCCTCAGGCCTTCTCCAGACCCTTTTCCTACCATCTTCTGATTGCAGACCAAATCACCACTCATCAGTGTACAGCACTTGCCCCATTGTTGTACTGTCCAGCCGCAATATTCCCCTTCGAAATGCAGTCAAGCTGTAGATGCTGTTTGGTGAGTTTGGAGCATTTATGCAGTCTTCTTGATTGAAGATTGTATTCTTCCAGTCTTTTTCTGACATTTCTCTCACTGACCAACCCCTCAAACTTGGTGGAGTCAATTTTTTGCTTCAACGGCAGTGGTGTGTCACTTGAGGAGAACATGAAGCCGTATTAAGTGATCATCTCTTGCCAATGTTGCTTTTCTTGGGCCTGATCTTGGTCTCCTTGAATAACCTCCAGTTTCCCTGTATCTTCTTACGGTTCTGGAAATCTTGGCAAGTGTAGTTCTCAACACTTCTGCAGCGTAATGCATGCTACAACCATGTTCTAAAAAAAAAAAGAAAAAGATGGCGTGTGGCTTTTAGTGCCGGGAGTGTCCGAGGACAAGTTCGGGTCTCCAGGTGCAGGTCCTCAGGCACTTCATCTCTGATGTCAGGCAGTCTTGACGAGTCTCTCTTTGTGAGGGTGCATGTTTCTATACCATAGGCCGAGATTGGAATGAAGTAGTTTCTTGAATATTGCTAATTTTGCTTTTATTTATTTATTTATTTATTTATTTATTTATTTATTTATTTATTTATTTATTTATTTATTAATTAATTATAATCTTACAGCTGATTGCAGAAACGATGACTAGTTTTAAGCCTTAGACAACGTCTAAGTTGCGTATGATGTTCCAGTGCATAAACAATGTTCAGCCAGTGTTTAGCTAGACATCATTTAAAGTTTCAATATTGGTTTGAAAATGGAAATAGAAGTATCTTCCATGCAGCTCTTCACTTGTTGCAAGCAATGAAATTTGTCGGTATGCACGTCAAACGTTAGTCACAATTTACAAGTAACAAGTAACTATTCTCATTTTGTTTCCATATTGAAGTTGACGTATGAATATTTGAGACAAACGTTAGTCAGCTATAATCTTTCTACACATTACTAAAATATGGCTAAGCATGAGTGTGACTTGCCCACAGATGAGAAAATGGAAATGAAATCACATGTTGTCGACACTAAAGTGACACACCACCATACAAGGATGTGTAGCTTTGATTATAGTGTTATTATGCTGAATGCAATCTAAATAGCTTAGGCAAAGAGAAGGTGAAACTATAGCACTGCGTAACCAAATGAGTTGTACGGGCCATATAGATGCAGCTTGAATTCTGGAGATCATAGGTTCGAAACACACCATCAGCAGCTCTTAAGATTGTTTTCTCTACTTTCCCAATTTGTACACCAGGTAAATACTGAGGCTGTTATTATGGCCATGGCTCTTTCTTCCCAGTCCTTGTCTTTTCCTATCTCATAGTTGCCAAAAACTTATCTGAATTAGCTCGACGATTAACCGAGAGGAAGAAAAAGAAAACACACACAATCTACTTTGTAGTGTCAGTATTATTTGTATTTACTTGACAGTAAGTATAACTGAATCCGTCCCGATTGATGTACGCGACAGCACTCTGATGATCGGGACAAGTCATTTTGATATGCAGTCAGGGAAATTATCCCAAATATAATAAAATATATTGGTTGCCAAGAATTGTAGTCAAGTTGACAGTTCCTGGACTCTCCCTTGTGTCATATGTTTCATGGTACAAAACCTCCGATTGTGATTCACTCCTAAAATTTGAGGTTAAACAGTGTTCTTGGCATGTTTAAACATGGTCGTTTGACCATGGGTTTTAGACAGTGTTTAAGTGTTAAATAACGTCTATGCAATGTGGCAGCCATACTTAGGCATTGCTCAACACTAAACATTGTCTAAATACCGTTTCTGTGATCGGCCCTTAATGTCCCAAAGAATAAGTTGGTAGAAGATAAAACTCTTTTGCAGCCTGTTGGTGATCACTCTTGTGGTCTAGCTGTCTCTGGAGACTTGTACTGCTGAGGTAGATGAAACTGTCCACACGCTCCAACTGGTGGTCTGCTAGTTTTATTCTGTTAACCACACTCACCACTAACTTAGTCTTTCTGATCATGAAGTTTAACTCCTGAAACTTGGCCTTCCATGTTTTGAGTCTTGCATGCATTAGTTGTTGGACATAAATTCATACTGAGCCATATTTTTCCTAACTTTGGAGTGTGATCTTGTGCTGCTCTTCACCATCTTATTACATGTTGTATTTGACAACGAACTTGATGCTAATGCTGAACTATGTTAATTGTTCCACTAGGTTTTATGGTACACAAACTTTCACACTGAGATACTTCTGTTAGTCCTGGGTTCAGGGCTGCAGATAGCCAGTCTGGGAGCCACGAGTCTAATTGAAGAGGAGCACCAGGTGTGGTACTTCTTGTGGACCTCACTCAGTTTAATCAGCGTGTACAAGCTCATCACCTCTCCAAGTAGAACCACTGTGGTGTACCAGGCTGTAGCCAACTTGGTCCTCCACAGACTGCTGAGGAAGTGGAATCAGACAGGTGATAAGTGGGCATCACTGCCAGACATTGGAGACTGGCTTGTTCAACCTGAGAACAGCTTCTATCTCTCTATCACGTTATTTGTTGGTTAGTATAACTTTCCTCTAAGCATAGTACAGGGTGTCCCAAAAGTCAGTTTCCTTTACAGATGTTCAAATGTTTGCCGTATTTTCAGTGCATTTCATACAACATACAACAGATTTACTGGTACATGATAGGTAAGATTTATCATCATTAATAACAGCATATGCAATGCTCAGTTTCAGTTCATCTACAGTTGCTGGCAATGAATATACCATTTCCTTCATTTTTTCCCCTAGAGATAAATCAGATGGTGTCAAGTCACTCAAGCATGCTCGTCAATTAACAGTCCCACAACGTGTAAATATGTTAGTCACAAAGTTGTGGACTTCCTATTGAAGTGGGCAGGAGCTCCATCTTGTTATCAGATTAATGAATAAGGTGAAAAATCGGGTGGTTTTGCAGCTGGGGCAATACAGAATGCTGAAGCATCTCTAATTAACCTGTTGAAGTACAGTAATAATTTCTCCAAAAGTGTAGCAGCATATTAGTCTCATCCTGCATGTTCCTTCCCAGATACAAACACCTGGCATATTGAGCTTTTCTTCCAGTACATGGTGGGGATTTATGTCAGACCCATAAACACAACTATGCTGGTTAATATTTCCATTCAGCTTAAAAGTTGCTTTGTCTGTCCATAGTAGCGACCTTGATTTGCTGCATTACAGATTACATATGCCTCGCAGAATGGAGATATCTGTCATAATTACCTTCATGCAATCTTTGATATAACTTTGGATGGTATGGGAACTGACTTTTGGGACACCGCATATTTTAGTTGTAAGAAACTGGAAGTGGGTATCCCTGCCAGACAGTGGATATTGGCCATTTCAATCTGAAAACAGCTTCTCTCTCACCTTATTTATTGATCTGAGAACAGCTTCTATCTCTCTCACTTTATTTATTAGTTGATACCACTTTTCTTTAAACACAATATTTTACTTGTGAAAATATCCTCAGCCCATTTCCAGTCATTCAATCGGGTCAGCAATGGAATGAATGAAACCCCCATCTAGCGGCGCAGACAGGAATTGGGCCGGCTGCCGAAGCCTGTCACACTTCTCTGGGGCATTGATTAATGATTGACAGATGGTATGAAATGATAATGGAGTGTTGCTCGAATGAAAGATGACTGGGAAAACTGGAGGAACCAGAGAAAAACCTAAGAAACTAAAAATGTGGGCTACTCTGAACTACAAATTACCAGCTTAAGTAAAGGAAAGGAACAAGCAAGTGACAAATCAAGCCATAAATAGAAATATACAGGGTGTCTCTTATAAACCCAGACCATCCAGCGGTGTTTCTACTCTCCGAGACCTAAGCAGCTGTATGGGAGGCGCGTACATCGTTCTTGACCTTGCAAGCAGCGTGCACGTGTTCGACAGAGCATCAGTAGCCAGTCTGAATCTCTGCTGTTAACATGGTGAGACGTTATTATTGCAACACCATATTTTTGTATGTAAAAGTTATTTTAAGTACGACTCGGCTTGATGGGTACGCAATGCATTTCCTGGTGAAATGCCACCTTCAAGAGCAAAGATTCATGTAATTATAAATAAATTTGAAACTACTGGCTCAGTGCTCAATAAAACACATGCGTGCACAGGAACAATTTTAATAGAGGAAAGCTAGGTGACATTGGTGCAAATCTTGAATGGTCACCAAATAAATCACTCACAAAATTAGCACAATAAGTAGGAGTTTTGGTTTCTTCTTTATATAAAGCTACAAAGCTGTTACACTTCAAACTGTACAGGTTTACACGGGTCCATTGTTTAAAACCTGCTGATCCATCCACAAGAATAAGATATTGTGACCGGGCGAGTTGGCCGTGCGCGTAGAGGCGCGCGGCTGTGAGCTTGCATCCGGGAGATAGTAGGTTCGAATCCCACTATCGGCGGCCCTGAAGATGGTTTTCTGTGGTTTCCCATTTTCACACCAGGCAAATGCTGGGGCTGTACCTTAATTAAGGCCACGGCCAATTCCTTCCAACTCCTAGGCATTTCCTATCCCATTGTCGCCATAAGACCTATCTGTGTCGGTGCGACGTAAAGCCCCTAGCAAAAAAAAAAAAAAGATATTGTGAGTGGTATCTTGGATCATTGAATGATCGTTTATTCGACCCACAGCTTGTCTTCTTTTCGGATGAGACCTGGTTTTATCTTAATGGTTGTGTGAACAGTCAATACTCTCGCTATTGGTATGCAGAAAGTCCTAATATTGTTTATGAAGTCCCTCATTATGAAGGATGACACTTCCAGCATCTTTTATAAGGAAATATTTCATATAAGATTGTATACACACTTAGAGCAGGGCGGCTGCGCGGGACGTAAGCTGGGCTGAGGTAGCTGCTGTAGTGCAGAGTATAAACACTGTACGCTCTGTCTGGGTTTATAACAGACACCCTGTATTGTATTTCCATAACTTACACTGACCCTGTTCTGTTCCTTCCCTCCTTTTCTGATTTTCCTGTGCTCCTAGTCTTTTGCCACATGTATTCATCTTTATCTTCACAAAGTAAATGGAAAACCTTTGGAGGTTGTGAAAAGCTTCAAATTTTTTAGGAGTAAGCTCGAAGAATACCACACCCGGGAAACTGGAGATGGTTTAGGATGATAGATAGATGCTCGAAGAAGATGGAAAAATAAACAAGGAAATCTAACAAGACAACGGTTTTACCAGTGTGTGAGAGGTAAAGTACAGAATCAGGAAGTCCCAGAGAAATGCAAGAAAATTCTGTACTCCACATATTACACATCAGTTTTGAAATATGCAGTAGCCACATGTACAACAACAACAACAAAACGTGATGAAAGCAGAATTTAAGCAGCTGAGATGAATTTCCTTAGAGTAATGATTGGGAACACGTGAAGGGGTAAGATCAGAAATGTAGAAATAAGAGAGAGAACTGGATTCCAAAAACTGCAAGACAAGATAGAGGTCATTAAACCAAAATGGTATGGACGCATGATGAGAATGGAAGAACCGAGCTCGATAGCTACATTCGCTTTGATATATTCACAAAGATGTGCGCACGTGATGCTGTCAGTTGTGTACCCTAATTTTATTTACAAACTTTATACATATATCACGTACACATCAATAAACGACCATTTTGAGCAGATTGCCTACTACAAAGAAGAAGAATAAGACTTAAACAGATGCATGTCAGCTACCAACTCAACAAAACCAATTCACATACTTGAAGCACTTGGCTAACACGACTTTCACACAAGTCACATCAAAACTCCTGTTAAACAACAACTCATCACCACCATCCAGACATCCTCTTTATATATGTTGCCTAGCCAAGCTTCTAGAAGGATATAACACAACATATTGTCTCGTAAATTCTAGAGTGTCCAATAGCATAGTTACAATGTAAGGACGTTTCTACAACTATCTAGTGCCAAAGATACATTATTCTGGATATTGCAGTGTGTTGCACAATTTTGTAGTTGATTATACATCATATATACAGGTAATAATACATTATATACTATTAATTACGTGTTCTTACATTAACTAAACTCGTATTACAGCACATGTGTCAGGACATAACCTCACAAATAATACGATCGTCCGTACATAACTACGTAAACAATAATAATAATAATAATAATAATAATAATAATAATAATAATAATAATAATAATAATAATAATAATAATAATAATAATAATAATAATAATAATAATTCAAGATCAATATTGGCATTATTTACCCATGGGTTAAAGAATATTGTTTTCAAGGTATATAAGTCTATTACACTTGCGTCAGCTTAAGTACGGCCAGTATCCAGTATTTGGAAGATAGTGGGTTTGAACCCTACTGTTGGCTGCCCTGAATATGGTTTTCCGTGGTTTTCCATTTTCATACCAGGAAAATGCTGTAGCCGTACCTTAATTAAGGCCATGGCCACTTCCTTCCCACTCCTAGCCCTTTCCGGTCCCATTGTCGCCAAAAGACCTATCTGTGTCGGTGCAACGTAAAGCTACTAGTAAAAAAAAAAGAATGGAAGATGATAGTTCCTAAGTGAGTATTTACAGAGAAAATAAAAGACAACAGGGAAGGCCCAGAAAGAGCAATATAGTGAAGGAAAGTATAGAGAAGAGAGGAGTAAAAGTAGAAAGTAAGGGAGTGGATCATTGCCATAAAACCTATCTGTCTTGGTGCGACATAAAGCAACTAGCAAAAAAAAAGTAAGGGAGTTGTAGAGATATAGACAACTGTGGAGGTCCTGGTTTCACAACCCAACCCAGAAGACTGGAAACAGGAAATGAGAAGATTTATCTTTTATCCTTTGATTTCTTCCATTTACCTGTAATTCTCTGCCTTTCTTCTCATTCCACACCTCCCACATCAAGATTGAAAATCTGTCAAGATTGCCACTGAATGATGATGATGATGATGATGATGATTATTATTATTATTATTATTATTATTATTATTATTATTATTATTATTATTATTATTATTATTATTATTAGCGTATTCTCCCAATAATGGAAGACGTTAAGCAGACAACTCAATCAAGCTTTCTTTGGGTTCTTCTTGTTCTTCCAATAGGCTTTCGTTCTCTCTGAGAAGGCTTGTTTACGTTCTTCCGACCATTTCGGTCTGCACTGTTTTTGCTTTGGTTGCTCTGATGTAACTTCCCACTTGTTGACTTTGTGTCTGAAGGTGTCTCTTTCTAAACTGTCTGTTGCACATATGTTTGCGTTTTTGAGGTCCTTTCGAAGTTCGTCCAGCCAAGGTGTTGAATTCTTAAGTGAGCTAACATAATTTAATATTCTTTTCGACAGTCGATTTTCTGGTAATCTTGTGAGGTGTCCAAAGAATTTAATTTGTCTTTTCTTAATGTCAATTTCAATGTTTGAAATTTTTTCTGTTGTTTGATTATTATTATTATTATTATTATTATTATTATTATTATTATTATTATTATCATTATTATTATTATTATTATTATTATTTGCCCCAGAGGAGTGCGACAGCCTTTGGCAGCCAGCACAATTCCTATCCTCGCCACTAGATGGGAGTTTCATTCATACCATTCCTGACCCAGTCAAATGACTGGAAACGTGCTGTAGATTTATTTATTATTATTATTTATTTACATATTTTACGCCCACATTGGAGCACTGAAATCAATACATTTGAGTTAATTTCTTCTTCTTCTTCTCCCAGAACTTTTTCATCCTCTCCGACCTGGAAGCCCTTTGTGTGTCCGATATAGTATATTGTTTCCGTTCAACTGCTTTTAGTTTGAGACTTATGCTTTTGTTCTTCAAAATCCTCTTCTCTTTTCTGTCTTTGATTTGTTGCCGAGTTATACCCAATTCTTCCAAATCGTCCTGAACTTCTTTGAACCAATTATTATTGATTTTATTCTTCAAAAAGTAATCGAATAGTTGTTTCAATATCCTGGTGTCTGCTAATCTTGATATGTGACAGAAAAAGGAAATTCTTCTTTTACGCATTGTAGATATTATTGATTCACATTCACGATAGACAATGTTGTTAGGCAACAATCTCCACTGTCCATCAACTTGGTGTTTTTTTATTAATAATTGTTCTAAGAATTCTTCTCTCAGTTTTCTGTAATTTGTCTGTTGTAGATTTTACATTTAATTTGAATAAAGTTTCACTAGCATAGGTTGCCTCTGGTTTAACTATGGAATTATAGTGTTTCAGCTTAGCGTTTATCGAAAGAGATTTTTTTTTATAGGTTGGCCAGGTAAGTCTTTGTGCTTGTTTAAATTTAGTTGTTCTGTGTTCTATTGCTTCTTTTTCATTTGTGTTCCATGTTATTATTTCCCCAAGATATTTGAATTTCTGAACAATTTTAATCTCTTTATTACTGTTCAGCTGAATAACTGGTAAATCAACTTTAAAAGTTGGCATCATTTCTGTTTTTTCAAATGAAATTTGTAATCCCATTTTTTTAGCTATAATTTCTAGTTGTTCAATTTGAAATTTAGCCTCTTCTATTGTATTTGCAAGTAATGCTAAATCGTCCGCAAAAGCAAGGCAGTTGAGTTTAATATTTCTACCGATCTTGATAGTTGGTTGGCATTTCTTGTTCCATTCACGCATAACCTTCTCCAATGCACAATTAAATAACAATGGTGAAAGTCCGTCTCCTTGTCGAAGTCCAGTTCTTATAGTGAATGATTCTGATAATTCACCTCTAAATTTAACTTTTGCCTTCGTATTTTTAAAAGTCATATTAATGAGGTTAACAAGTTTTTGATGTAAGCCAAATTCTTTAAGGCTTTTTAATAATGAGTCACGATGAATACTGTCGTATGCTTTTTTAAAATCTACAAACGTGATGACCAGACCCTTACTTCGAACTCTTTGGTGCTTCATTATCCATTTTAAACTAATGATTTGATCTGGACAGCTTCTACCTGGTCGAAATCCTCCCTGATATTCTCCAAGTTCTTGGTCGAGTTGTTCTTGGATTCTTGTGTATATAATCTTGGATAAAATCTTGTATGTAATATCAAGTAAGGATATCCCCCGATAATTATTTGGATCGGAGCGATCACCTTTCTTGTGCAGCGGGTGGATTATCGCTGTATTCCATTCCTCAGGAAGCTTCTCCGTGTTCCAAATATCAATGATGTATTTATGTAGGTTTTGAATAGTCTGATCATTAGCATTCTTCCATATTTCTGCTACTATTTGATTCTCTCCTGCTGCTTTGTAGTTTTTAAGTGCATTAATTGCCGTTTTCACTTCATTGTAAACTGGTGGTATAATCTTTTGTAATGGAGTTTTATTTTTTGGGTTAGGATCAAATTCTAAATGTTCCACAGGATCCTCACAATTAAGTAACTCTTTAAAGTATTCTGCAAGAATGTTAGCATTATCCTGATTATTGTGTGCCATTTTACCATTTTTATTTCTTAACATAAGTGTGGGAGGGGTAAATTTAGATTGATATTGCTTGAATGTTTTGTAATAGTCTCTTGTTTTATGCTGATTGAATGTTTCTTCTATAGTGCTAAGCATTTCGTTTTGATAATTCCTTTTAATTGTCCTAATTTCTTTAGCTGTTTGTCTTCTGGCATTAATTAGTTCTTCTCGAGATTTTTCCGTTTTCCTCTGTTGATCATTTATCCATGCCTTGTGTCTTGCTTGAATTGCTTTGTCACATTCCTCGTTCCACCACGCATGTTTCTTTCTCCTTTTGATTGGGGCAATTTCTTCAGCTATGGTTTTAAGTTTGTTGATCATTGTCTCTAATTTGTCATTTAAAGGTGTTTTGGATCTCTCTAAATATATTTTATTATTTATTAAGTAACTGGGATCATAATTTCTCCTTGCTTTGAGATGATTATGTTTGTGTTTCCTTTTTGGTGTTAACTTGATTTTTATTTTTGAGATATAATGATCCGAGTCAATGTCTACCCCACGGAGGACTCTGACATTATAAATTTCTTTATGATAATCTTTATCCATGGCAACATGATCAATCTGAAACTCTCCCAATTTTACGTTAGGGCATTTCCATGTCATAAGTTTATGTGGTCGCCTCATGAATCTGGTGGTTTCCAAAACGAGTCTATGATCTGCACAAAGTTCAATTAATCTTTGGCCATTTTTGTTCGTTAATTTATGAGCTGGCCATTTTCCTACAACTGTGCGATACTTCTTTTCTCTGCCTATTTTAGCATTGAAATCTCCAAGTAAGATTTTTATATGCTCATCAGGGATCTTCGCTAATATGTAATCAAGTTTATTATTATTACACAGGTTGACAAATTTTGACTTTTTATCTGGGGTTTGCATGAAAATATGAGTTTTGGACTAAATAGATTGTGCTGATCATGAATTTGAAGCCTGCTTCTCTACAGCAAGTCAGGTTTTTGCACCATCATCATCATCATCATCATCATCATCAAAATCTGTACCAGTAAAATCGGAAAGCAGTTACACGAAGATGGAGGCAAAATGGAATAATACAATGGTAAAAAAAAAAAAAAAGTAACGTGATACATATATGAATTAGAAGAAGCAAATATGGTGATTTGGTCACTTATCAGGTGGAGTTGTTACTTTCGTTTACTTTTGCCTGTGAATGAACACTTGATGTCCTCCTTTTATGTGTCACTTCTACTTCACGTGTGATACACCAGCAGTAATCTGACTTCATATTTATTCCCCAGCAACCAATTTCTGATGGAATTGTTCACCATGTTCCTCTGATGTGTTGGCCAAATTGTCCTGAAAATTGTGTAGGTGTGACATTAGAAAATGTCGTTTTAGGGAGACCTTGCATCCTAATCATTAAAATGACTGTAGCATATCTTCCACTATTTCCTTGTAATTAGGCTGCTTATTCTGGCCAAGGAAATAATGCACAACATTGTTTAAACTTCTTGAAGCTTGCTGTTCTATTTCCATCATTGTACTTTCAAAGTGTTAATCAGACATCAACTTACATATGTCTGGTCCAACAAATATTCCTTCTTTCAACTTTGTATCTGATAGATTTGGGAATTGGCTTCACAGGTATTGGAAATTTTCCTGTTTTGTTCATTGCTTTCACATACTGCTTCATCAGTCCTAATAATATAAAAAATTTAAAAAATGTGATCTGGATTAACCAAATACTCATTTTGTTCATGTTTCTTTCGTTGTATCCTGCTACTTTTGTCATACAGAAGTAACAGTCATCAACAAGATTCTTCTGTTCGTGCCATACCATGGGAATAGCAAAGTTCAAACAATTCATTTTACCTGCACTTCACTTCCTTAATTGCTCAACGCATGTATGATACACCATGTGTGGAACAAATGACTTATCTTGATATCCAAGCTTGATGCCAGAATAAGCAAAATATGTTTTCTGAACAAATTTGTTATTTGTCAGCATCTTGTACTCATCACATAAGTTCCACATATGTAACAAAATGTATCTGGACTATTCACACACTGCCTTCCAGACATTTTGAATATGGATGAAATAACACCACTCACAACAACACGTGTAAGCACCTTCTTCTAGCTCTCACACTCACACGGCTGTTGATTTCTGCAACAATAACGGAACATCAGCTTTGAAGGTCTTTCTCCCCCTCTACTTCACCATCCTAAAAACAAGCAATGTTGCCTCATTTATATACTGTACACTACATAACATAGATTTTGCAGCAAATAGTAAATGGCCTTCATGAGGTTGGGAGGAGGGGTAGCTGTGCAGAGAAATCTGATATTATTTTCATGTTTAGGGATGCCAAATTAGTAAAGAACACCACTTACTTTCCAATCCTCAGAACCTGCCAGGTGATGACCTGTCTCCTCCGCTGCCACCATTCAACTGAGCCCTCGTCCAGGGGCGCTCCCGGCCTTTATAGCAGGTCGGGATGCGCGTGTAGGGATGCCAGCACATCCCTGGACAGGGCGTCAGCGGGATTGGCTGCGGAGGCGACAGGCCACCACGAGAGGGAGATATCCCTCTCTAATGCTTCCTTTATTAACATAACATACAATGTGATCATATACATGTGAGAGTGCAATACAGGACCCCGGCCTGAGCGCAGGGTGTACAAGGCTACAGAACTATCAGTATAAATATTTACAGTGGAGAAGGTCAATGGGATGTCACGGATGGCCCACAGAGCTCCAGATATTGCTGCGGCGGTTTCTGCTGCGTTGATCGTGGTTGGCTGCTCATAGGCTTGCGCCCATCCCATATGGTACTGTGGTGCGACTGCTGCTAGTGAGCGGGGAGTCGCATCTGTGTAGACACTGATGGCGGCGGCAGGAATGTTCATTCGACGTGGCAGAGCGACTATCTCTCTTGTGACGAGGCGTTTGATCCAGAAGGGTTCATTGGAGAGGGCGTGCTTCGGAATGAAGCGGGGCCAACCCATGACCTAGGCTACCCAACTAAGGTAGCCGGCAATCTGTTCCCTTCCATGGTTGTCGGTGTTGGTGATGAGGTCGATCAGAGCCAATACTCGTTGCTGCGTGGAGTGATGCAGGGTCAGTTCTTGTGCTCGTATGTCGATGGTGACTCCCAGGTAGGTGAGCACTGAAACCGGTCGTAGGATGGACTTGCGGTGGTTGAGGGTGATGCCCAAGATGACTTCGAGATAGAGACGAATCTGTTCGGCTGTGTCATCAGAGAGGTCAGCGGCGTGAATCAGCCAGTCATCCAGGTACACTACTGTTTGGACGGCGAATTCCTCTTGAAGAATCTCGGCTACAGCGCAGGCCCACCGCTGCATTATAGAGGGAGCAAGGGCATGCCCCATGGGCAGGCGTGTCCATTGGTAGGTAGTTCCCCGGTACCGGATTCCGTAGTTGTGACGAGAATCGGGGTTGATAGGGATCTGGTAAAACCCACTGCGAAGGTCTATCTTGAGTGCGAGATGGTGCGCTGGGATACGGTGCAGAGCTTCCGCCGGACCTTGAAGGTGGAACCGTGGCTTGTCAATGTAGGGAGTCCATGGAGACAGGTCGTAAATAATACGAGCTGTTCCGTTGTCCTCGGGGACAAGGAAGAGAGGAAAGGTTGAGGTGACGCGAGCTGGTTCGATGAGGCGATGTTGCAAGAGATCCTGGATGGCCACATCCAACAAGGGGTTGGGACGGGTGGTCCGGAAGACGCGAGGAGCGTCGCGAGGACGAGGCAGGTATACACCATGGCGGATTATGCGTGTGGCATAATTGCCGAGGGGGGTTGCCATATATGGCACGGGGTGAGGAAGAGGGACTGCAACGGAGTCGTACTGCCGTGGCTGTGGTCTAGGTGCAAAGACAGTGGGTCGTAGGGGATCTCCGGTCTGGAGTATCCGTGGAGGCGGGCGGATAAAGCTCGGATCGTCGGGGTCGTCCACTACGCTGTCTTCCTCATCTCCGTCGCTGGCGGTGTCGTGCCGGGGACCAGCGTCGTCCGGGGTGCCGGACGAAGACTCTGGGTCGTCCAGGGCATCATCATCGAGGATGTCCCATGGGGCAGAACGCTCTCTGAGTATCTCGAGCTGGTCCGGATAGATGGCTGTTGGCAGAGGTGGGGCTTGCTGCAAGTCAGGCTCCTCCTGATTGTATTGTTGCCAGAAGTCCTTGAGTGTTGTAGGAAGATCTGGCTGCAGGGGAAGGCTGACCCAGGTCGAGTGCTGGGGCGACGAAGACCGCTCCTCCAGACGTGCCCACCATCCCTCCGATCGGATAGCGTGCCTCCTCCTGCGGTGGGTCGGACGTGGCCCCGGTCTAGAAAGCCAAGAATAATGGCCGAGAGGATTCGTCGTGCTGACCACACGGCACATCGTAATCTGCAGGCCATCAGGCTGAGCAGCAGTCACTTGGTAGGCTAAGGCCCTTCTGGGCTGTAGTGCCATGGGGTTATTATTATTATTATTATTATTATTATTAATATTATTATTATTATTATTATTATTATTATTATTATTATTATTATTATTATTATTATTATTATATATAATTCGCTGGGGCCATCAAGGACCACGTTAAGTCTTGTTGCATTTGACACTGAACTTGGCCTTCTTTAGAGCCCAAATTTCCCTCATTCTTTGTGAGTGGGCCTGTTTACGCTCCTCTGTCTCTTCGGTTGCTCGTCTCGGTTTAGCCCGTTCGTCAATATTTTCTTGGGGAGGAGATCTCTGTTAAGGGCGTCTTCAGCTGAGATATGTAGCATTTGCAGGTCTTCCTTGGTATTTCTAAACCAGGGAATTGTGGTTTTGGGGTTTGAATCAAAAAAGTGAAAGATTTCTTTAGTTAACTTTCTTCCGTCCATTCTTTTCAGATGACTGTAAAATCGTGCCCGTCTTTTTCTGATTGTGTCGGTAATTTTCTCTATTTTGCTGTAGACTTCCTTGTTGGATCTCTTTTGATGGATTCCATTTCTGTACTTTGATCCCAAGATTCCTCTCACAATTTTGCGTTCTCTTTTCTCCAGTTCTTCAAGGAGTCCTTTGTTGGCATTTAGAGACAGGGTTTCGGCTGCATATAGAACTACTGGCTTCAGAACTGTTTCATAGTGACGTATCTTGGTGTTTTGGGAAAGGCATTTTTTGTTGTAGATTGTGCGGAATGTTTGGTAGGCTATTTCCAGTTTGCGTACTCGCTCCTGAAGTGCTTCCTTGTCCAGTCCATTTTTCATGATGATCTCACCCAGGTATTTGAATTTGTCTACTCGGGTGATGTTCCCGTATTTTGTATGGAGTTTTGGTGGAGCCTCTTTGATGTTAGTCATTACTTCTGTTTTCTCAAACGTTATCTGCAAACCAGTTTGTTCAGCAATTTCCTTTAAAATTTCAACTTGAGCTCTAGCGGTTTCTATGTCGTTTGAGAGAACAGCAATATCATCGGCAAATGCTAAGCAGTCTGTTGCGATCCCCTTGGATTTGGTTTCTATTCTCAATGGACTGTAGTTGGTTTCCTGTAATCTCACCCGCCAGGTTCTGATGATCTTTTCAAGAACACAGTTGAAGAGTATCGGGGATAGCCCATCACCTTGTCGGACTCCTGTTTTGATGTCAAAGGAATGCGAGAGACATCCGTGGAACTTAACCTTGGATTTTGTATCGGTCAGGGTGGCTCTAATTAATGCCAGCAGTTTCAAATCAACTCCAAATTCATTTAAGATGTTTAGCAGGACTTCCCGGTCAATGGAGTCGTACGCTTTCTTAAAGTCCACAAAGACAGACACATACTGCTTGGACCTTAGTGTACAATATCTGATGATCGTTTTGAGATTTTGAATCTGTTCAGCTGTTGAGCGACCTTTTCTGAACCCTCCTTGGTATTCACCTATTTGATGTTCGACTTGTGCTTCCAAACGCTCCAGGATGGCAAGTGATAGGATTTTGTAAGTCACGGGTAGCAAAGATATTCCTCTGTAGTTGTTGATGTTCTTCATGCTGCCTTTTTTGTGTAATGGATGGATCAAAGCTATTTTCCAATCTTCGGGTAGGGTCTCCTTGTTCCAAATTTCTTCTATTTGCTTTTGCAAGATATCAAGTGATTCCTCTGGGGCATATTTCCATAGTTCTGCTACTACTGAGTCTTCCCCCGGCACTTTGTTATTTTTGAGACGTGCAATGTGGCACTTGATTTCATCTCTGTCGGGTGGTCTGGAATTTGGGTACCTGAGTAAGGGTTCCTTGGTCTCAATGGCGCTTTGCGGTTTAGAGCAATTAAGTAAATTCTTGAAGTAATCTGCCAGAATGCTGCAATTTTCTTCATTTGACGTCGCCAGTGTGCCGTCCTTTCGCTCAAAGCATAGAGATGGTGGTTTATAGCCAGTGAGTTTGCGTTTGAAGGCTCTGTAGTACTCTCTGCTTTCATTCTTCCTGAAGTTGTGTTCTATCTTTTCAATGAGAGATTTTTCGTATTTACATTTCTCAGTTCTGAACACCCTAGCTGCTTGGGCACGTTGGGTTTTGTAGGTTTCCCAATCATTTTCTGATTTCGTAGAGAAGTACTGTTTCCACGCATTGAGTCTTTCTTGGAGGACTAATTCGCAGGTACCATTTCACCAGGCATGCTTTTTGCTTCTCTTGATTTCTGCAACGTCTTTGGCGGCCTCAACAAGGAGACTTTTGGCATTGTTAAAGTCACAGTCATTTGGTCTAGCCTTCTCCTGGAACTCCTCGACCCTTTGCCGAAGTTTATCATTGTCGAAGCGTGTGATCTGTTTGGTTGTCTTCCTTGTGTTTGCGGGAATTGGTTTGAATTTGATAAGAGACATATAATGATCTGAGGCCACACTGATGCCTTTCTTTACCTTGACATTCATAATCTCAGGGCTGTTTCTCCTGGAGAATGCAACATGATCAGTTTGGAACTCTCCGAGAGCTTGGACGGGAGAACGCCAAGTCATTTGCTTTCTGGGTAGATGGCGAAAGTGGGTCAACATGACCTGCAGGTTGTGATTTTCGCAAATGGTCACCAGTCTTTTGCCGTTGGGATTGGTTCTTTTGTGAGCAGGGTAATTTCCAATAACTTTCTTGTACTTCTGTTCACGACCTAGTTGGGCATTGAAGTCACCCTAAAGAAGCTTGACATGGTGATTGGGGATTTTGTTTAATTTTTCATCCAGTAGGTCCCAGAAATTATCAACTTCGTCTGGATCAGACTTGTTCTTATCGTTTGTAGGAGCATGTGCGTTAACTAGGGCGTAGGTTTTGTTCGCGCATTTAATTGTGAGTATAGACAATCTGTCATTCACAGGTTCGAAATTTGCAACCGATTTAAGGATCTTGGTTCTAACAGCAAACGCGGTTCCAAGCATCACAGCTCCATTGAGGATTCCTCTTTGCGCTTTGCTCTTGAAAAATCGGTAGCCTTCGGATTCAAAAATCTCTTCATCTGGCTACCTTGTTTCCTGTAGGGCCATTATGGATATCTGATTTTCATGAAGAGCTTTGGTGAGGGTTTTCAGCTTGCCAGTTTGTGTAAGTGAATTTATGTTGAAAGTTGCTAGAAAGGTTTTAGATTTTGGCCTGAGTTTTTGACTCTTCGGGGTACACCGAGACGCTCCGACTCATCTTTGCATGATGTCGAGTCTCCCCCAGAATCCGAACGAGACTCGTGCGCCGTGGCGTTCACGATGAGGGATTTATCTGAAGATTTACCCCCTGGGGTATGTTTCTTGAAATGTTGTGCCATCATGCTTTTTGACTTGACTTTGCTTTGGACGGGTACCCATCCTTTTACAACTAGGGTTGTTAGCCCTAGAGGTTGCCTCAAGATGTTTTCTGGCTTCTGGTCATTTACCAGTCTTTGCTGTAACCCTAGCAAGGGACCAGTTTTTTTTTCACGGTGGTATTTTATTTCCCTACTACCCTCTGACTCTGCTGATGGCAGAGCCAGTGAGCTTCCCCAATTCCAATGGACGCGCCCGATGGAGGTAACCGCTAAATCCCCACATGGGTATTATTATTATTATTATTATTATTATTATTATTATCATCATCCAACAGGCTTATTTCTGCTTCCTCGCAAAGTGTTGGGCAGTAAGAAATAACCTGACACCCTAAAAGAATCAACAGCTTTGGGCAGATGAGCTCCTTTAAGAGAGCGATAGACCCTCAGTGGAGGAAATATCACTGAAGTCTATAAGGTAGCGTCTCCACTGCAAGTTAGGGGCAGCCTAACACATACCCAGCAGAAGTATAAAAATACCCCTCATCAAATGGCAAAGTAACACATCAGTTAAGGTACTTCGTCATGTCTACGGATACATCAGATCGGAATTTCGGTCATGCTTGGCTGTTCCCCTGAAGCGCTGTGTGCTGCTTTCACCTGAGTGGCATGATTTGTTAAGTGTTCACATTAAAGTTCTTCAGTCTGTCAAACAATATAACACATAACACTATAACATACCTGTAAAAAAACACTATTAAAGAAAGAATGATGTGTTTCAGTCTTGAAAGTACATCACCAGATACTATCAAATCACATTTTAATTGATGGAAATTATTTAGAAATGTAGAAAGATTTATGTTTAAATTCTGCTTTTTATTGGGTCAATGCATAAGTTTGTGCGGTTCTTATATTTTATTTTATTTTACTGTTACTGTCACGCACTGTAACTCACAATCACTCAGTAATGTATTCACCTCCACTCTCTATGACCTTCTGCCAACATTCAGATAGCAGTTGAACGCCTTGCCTGTAGAACTGTTTTGGTTTTGACTGGAAGAAATCTGTTAGTCATTGGTCAAGAGAAGCTTTGTCAGGAAACACTTGCCCCTGAATGTGATTAGAAAGAGAGTGGAAAAGATGGAAATCTGAAGGGACAAGGTCAGGGCTATACGGAGGATGGGGAAGAGGTTCCCAGCCAAGTTCAGCAATCACACTTTTGTTCAATTGCGCTATATGCGGACAAGCATTATCATGGAGCAATAGGACTGGTTGTTGTCTTTGTGTTTTGTTGTTAATAGCAATGGCAAACCGTCTTAGCTGGTCACTATACACAGCAGAGGTAATAGTTATGTTTTCCGGAAGAAGTTCATGGTGAAGAATGCCATCTTTGTTCCACCAAACACACAACATGATTTTCTGTGGATGGGCACTATCCTTCGCACGGCGAGTTGCTTTTTTTTTTGATGGGCTGAGCCACTCTTTCCTCTTCTTCATGTTGACATACAGGGACCATTTCTTGTCAGCAGTGACAATGTTCGAAAGGAATGCCTCGTGCCTGTCGCAAGCCAACTGGTGCCAGGCAAGCAGTGATGAACAGATGTTTACTCATTGATTTTTGTTACTGTCACTTAGCACATGTGGTGCCCATATACCCAGTTTCTGTACCATACCTGTCAAATGCAAATGCTGTACAATAGTTGACTGATCACATTCAAAAACTGCGTTGTTTGACGAGGATTCTCATGAAGCAACTCATTCAAGCGATTTTCGTCAAAATCTGAAGGTCTTCCTGAACATGGATCATCAGACAAATCAAACCGTCCTGCTCGAAAGCGGGAAAACCACTTTTGTGCTGTTCTTTCAGCAATTGCTTCATCCCCATACACTTCACAAATTGTTCTAGCAGCTCCTGCTGCACTGGATCCTCGGTTAAACTCAAAGAGAAAAATGTGTCGGAAATGTTCACTTTTCTCAACTTGACATTCCATATCTGTTTATCTGAAATATACACAAATAATACATTCACAGTCAAGAAAACCTGTGTTTCACAACACACAAACTCCAAACTCAGTTAAAACAATGGAATAATGATAAGCAGTCCCTTCACACCGCATTGTTGCCAACCCAAAGGAATGATGTAGATGTTGATTCCCATAGGGAACCTAAAATATTTGTCCTGAATGAGTAAATTTATAATACCAATATAATGGTCCGTTATTGGACATTATAAATTTTCCAGCTAACTCATTCTTGGTTGCCTGCGTTTTGCCCTCGTGTGCTAAGTTAGGCTCATCAGTTGGGACTTAGCACACCACCCAAGACGCAAGGCTAGTGCATACCGTAGAGGTTGCTGCTGCTGCTGAGGTTATTTCATTCCTGTCCTTTGCTAGTCAGCTAAACTAGTAGCTCTTTGGCCTTTGATTTTTGATTTATTGATACTTTGGCTTTAAACGTGGTTGTATGTGTTGTACATACGTCATTATTTATTGTTGATTTGGCGCAGAGATCGCCGGACCACCAAGGGGAACCAGCCCACGGAGAGGACCCGCACCACACCCCCCCATAGTCTTCCCCCGCTAGACCCCGTTTATTGAATTCTTTCTTTGTACATTTGTATTTACATATATTTACATTTGATAATTGTTTCATTGAGCTTCTTCTTTGGTTAGAGTCTTTAAGTCCTTCTTGCTGATCGTATTCACTACACATGTATTAATTTACAGTAATTATATAGCAAGCACTAGTTATATATTTTACACATTTTTAAAGGTAAATTTGTTGTTTCGTGGTGCCTCTTGCTTGGCTATAGTTTTTAGGTCCATTTTGTTTTGTATTGTAACATATGTGTTAGGTAATACGATCCATTTTGTATTTCACAGGTTACATTATTTACTATTTATTTATACAGTGGTTTATACTACTTAGTATGTCTCTTGCAGGGTATGGTCTGTCTTGTCTTGGTGTTATTTGTTTGTTTATAAACATCTGAGTAGTACTACTAGTCACATGTTTGTTTGGAATGTCATTCATAGTCATGGTGGTCACTGTGCTAGTGGGTCAGTCAGTGTTGTCAACAATGCGGTAGTAGTAACTGTGTGTCCATTGATGGTTTGGTCTCGTCTTGTGGCGGTTTATATTTTGAATTCTTATCTTTGCTTAGGATGGAAATAAAATATTTTAGTAAATAAATAGTAACAATAATAACAGTAATTTAATAATGATAATGATAATTATGTTAACCAAATGTTTATGTTGTCCATTTAGATATTATTATTGCTGTCCAGGGTAGTAGTGATAATTTTGATTAATAGCCATAATATGATAATAATAATAATAATAATAATAATAATAATAATAATAATAATAATAATAATAATAATAATAATAATAATAATATTTTGAAAAGCAATAATAATAATCTTTTAGTAATAATATTGGTGATTGTGATATTATTCATTTTCATGTATACAATTTGAACACTCATACGGTAAATTCACTGAAATTTTTCACTATCTTTGGGATTACTAGAGATTTCACTTCACTTCACTTTCACTTGTTATCTGTGACAGCACTTTTGGTGCCTGAGTCGGCCGGTACACTATTCTGGTGATGTGTCACCGTGGTCAGGAGCATCCTTTCAATTATGATATGCGATTGTTGAGACTTTGTGGCGGTGACAGTGGGAAGGTGGTGGAAGTTAGTCGATGAGAGGTGGGAAAATATGGGAATTTTCTGGAGTGCGGTTGTCGTTTAGAATTGCGGTGGCTAGAGGTGACAGTGGTAGGGCTTCTTTAATTATAGGGTTGTTATGGAGTGTGCCTCTTGTCAAATATTGGAGGCGTAGTTTATGTAGGTATGATGTTATTTTTGGGAAGGTATAGTAGGGGGTGAAATTGGCAGAGGGTGTGGCTGTAGGTAGGTGGTGAGCTATACGTATGGCGTGTCGGTCGAGTCGGTTAAGTTTAACGTATTCAGTTGGGTGGGCAGTAATCCATGTCAGGGAGGCGTAGGTTATTAATGGTCGGATGAAAGTCTTATAAACGTTAATTATCTGGGTCGGTTTAAGTCTCCATGTGAAACCTGTTAGGGACCTGAGTGCTCGAAAACGGCTTATAGCTTTCCTGTGGATGTCATCTAGGTGATGGTTCCATTGCAGGTTATTTTGAAATTTAATTCCTAGGTACGTTAGTCTGTTAGTTTCAACAAAGGGTGTATTGTACATTGTTATGTGGACTTTGTGGCGTGCAGGGCAGAGACGGGATTTATTTCGGAAAACTATGAATTGGGTTTTGGTGGGGTTGATGGAGATGTGCCAGTGGTTTAGCCAGGTTTTGAGGGTGTTTAAGTATTTCTGTAGCCTGTTGTTGAGGGATGTGAAGGTAGGGCTGAAGGCTAGGATGGCAAAGTCATCAGCATATTGGTAGAGTCGTAATGGTGGTGATGGGTGCGGTATGTCGTATGTGTATAGTATATAAAGGAAAGGAGAGAGTGGGGAGCCTTGAGCAAGACCTGAGGTTATGGGGAAGGTATACGAGTGGGTTCCGTTTATGTTAATTATGGCTTTCCTAGTTTTGAGATAATTAAATATTAGTCTTATGATGGTGGTGGGGAGAGGGAGGTGGCTAATTTTGAATATAAGTTCTTCGTGCCAGACAGAGTCGAAGGCTTTGTTAACATCAAGGCATATTAGGGCGGCTGGTTTACTGGTTTTTATATAGGTGTTTACGGAGGATGCGATGTGGAAGAGGTGGTCTTGGGTGGAAAAATGTGTGTTTGGTGACGAATTGAATGCTGTAGCACACATGTTGTATTACTAAACAGCGATGATTACTCTGGTAGTGGACTGTAGTTTGGTTAAGCACGTGATAAGACCATAGGGCCGAGTCATGTATCAATATTACACGTAAATAAAACATTTATTACAATTAAACATGATTAACAAACTGCGTAGAAATTATTTACACATTAACAATAACTGAAATGCCTGGATGGCTATCGATTAAGTTAGAGGCCATGTGGCCGTGAATGCTTCTCTCGCCAACATGTTGTCTTGTACTAGTCTGTCTCGTTTTCTTGCCGGAAACCAGATGCATTCTGGACACTCAATAGAGACGCGGACAAGAGCGCGCTCTGTATAAATTTTCTGAGAGGACGGAACATTCTCCCCTCTGTTGATTGCATTCAATCAAGACAAAATACACTTTCAATGAAAATAACACTAACATAAAACAAAATGTCATCAGAATACAAATACATAATAATAAATGTTGCAATTAAATGAACGTCAATCACTAATTAACATAGATAAAATGAAACAGAACTGTACACTGGTGTGCAGGCTGATGCATTGTTTTGTTTACAGCTGCACAATGAGAGTTTTTGAATTGTTCATTTGTTAAATGACTGTACAATATAACTACAAATACAACTTTATACACCAATCAACTCACTGACACTGTAAGGAATCATATTGTCATTAAAAAGAAAACACTACTCGATGGGAAGGGGACACAACTTCGCTACTGGTCTCTTGAAATTTCCATGAGCAGTTTTTATGGTGACTGCTCGCACAAGTCCATCGAGACCTGGGTGAAGTTCCTCAACCACACCTAGTCTCCACTGAAGCGGGGGTAAATTGTCCTCCTTGATAACCACCACTGCTCCAAGTTGTATACAAGGTTGCTGGGAGGCCCACTTTGGCCTGTTTTGTAGTTGGGTTAAGTATTCCTTATGCCATCTGGTCCAAAAGTGTTGCACCATTTGCTGCAACCGTTTCCATGCTGAAAGTTTATTGCTGGGTACAAGTGTCAGATTGGATTCAGGAATGGAATTCAAACTGCTTCCAGTAAGAAAATGACCTGGAGTCAAGGGTTGAGGGTAAGTCGGATCTGAGGATAGGACTGTAAGTGGACGTGAATTTAAACAGGCTTCAATTTGTGTGAGCACAGTACTAAGCTCTTCAAATGTTAATGATGAGTTTCCAACAACTCGATGCAAATGATATTTAACTGACTTGATGCCAGCTTCCCATAATCCTCCAAAATGGGGTGAACGAGGTGGAATGTAATGCCAGTTGATACCCTTGTTTGCCAGATTGCTTACAACTTCCTCTTGATGCTGCGGTGATGCTATGAATTGGTGAAGATCTTTTAATTCTCTATCGGCTCCAATAAACGTAGTAGCATTGTCACTGTAGATATCTGCGGGCTTTCCTCTTCTGGCTATGAAACGGCGAAGTGCGGCTAAGAAGGCATCTGTAGTAAGACTGCTGACTACTTCCAAATGTACAGCCTTTGTCGTGAAGCAAACAAATAGTGCGATGTATGCCTTGATACGGACATTGCTCCTCTTGTTAATTGGGCGAAGTAGAATAGGACCTCCATAATCAATGCCACAAACACTGAATGGACGTGCTGGTTGAACTCTATGCTCAGGATAGTCAGCCATGAGTTGATGACTAGTTACGCCTTTCAATTTGTAACATGTTACGCATTTGTGCACTTGCTGTCTGGCTACATTTCTGCCATTCAGAATCCAATAACGTTGACGAAGGGTTGCTAACAACAATTCTGGTCCTGCATGAGCTTGTTGTAAGTGTTCATGTTTGACAATTAGAGTAGTCAGGTGATGTTTTGATGGTAACAGTATTGGATGTTTGGATGAAAACGGAATCGATGCATTCTTCAACCTGCCTCCGACCCTTAGAATATTGTTGTGTAAGAAGGGACATAGGTTCCTTATCTGGCTCTTCTTAGAGACTACGCCTCCGTTTTTCAGGTCTCCAATCTCTTCTGAGAAGGCTGCATTTTGTGCAATACGAATGCAGACTTCTAATGAATGTTCCAATTCTTCAACATTTAAAGGCCCAATTTTCTTGTCCCTGGCATGCTTAGTGTTATGCAAAAATCTGTAACAATAAGCTATTAGATTCACAATTAAGTATTTATTTTCCACCTAGTCGATACAATGATTGCTTAAGGCAATTTTTAATTGTCAAAAGTGGTACATGTTTCGTATATTATCAACATCTTCAGCCACATAACACTGTTTAGATGAAAAATGTATAAAATTGACAAAGTAATGCTTTAGAGGAAGTTTTGATTTTTGTGATTCTACCTTTCAGATAACCCCGTTGCTTGATCAGCTTTGCGATTTCGTTCTCGTCCATCGTAAAGCACTGGCTCACACAAATGTAAATAATGCAAGGAAAAGGTAATTAAAGGGAATCTGACCTTGTAAACTGAAGAGTCCCACGTTGCATTGTATGTTTCCAATCCTGCGGATATTTCACACGCGTTTCACTTTTGCCGTGTAATATCGGGCCCAGAAATGGACCAAAATGTTTGGTGACGAATTGAATGCTGTAGCACACATGTTGTATTACTAAACAGCGATGATTACTCTGGTAGTGGACTGTAGTTTGGTTAAGCACGTGATAAGACCATAGGGCCGAGTCATGTATCAATATTACACGTAAATAAAACATTTATTACAATTAAACATGATTAACAAACTGCGTAGAAATTATTTACACATTAACAATAACTGAAATGCCTGGATGGCTATCGATTAAGTTAGAGGCCATGTGGCCGTGAATGCTTCTCTCGCCAACATGTTGTCTTGTACTAGTCTGTCTCGTTTTCTTGCCGGAAACCAGATGCATTCTGGACACTCAATAGAGACGCGGACAAGAGCGCGCTCTGTATAAATTTTCTGAGAGGACGGAACAATGTGGTTGGAAGCTGGCTTGGGAGGTTGGAAGGAGGTTGAGAGAATGTACTAGTAGGTATCTCGACATTCTTTTATATAATATTCCTTCAAATATTTTACTGAGTACTGTGAGGAGTGATATTGGTCTATAAGAGTGAATGTCAGACGGAAGCTTGTTAGGTTTCGGGAATAATAATATGATAGATTTACCCCAGTGTTCAGGAAAAACACCGGTATATAACATAGTGTTATAGATCGAGCAGAGTATGTTAATTAGGATGAGTGGGGCTTCTTTTATGTGGCGATAGGAGATGTTATCTGGGCCAGGAGTGGTGTAACGTTTGTAACGTAGAAAGTTTTGTATTTCTTGAGGTGTGATTGGAGCGTTAAGTGGATGGTTATAGTCTACTTCTCGAAAATGATTGAAGGAGGGTTTGAGATGAGTGAGATCTGGGTTATTATGCTGTATTATTGTAGGTTCTTCTGGATGTCTGTATTGTGGTATTTGTGGGGGAGAGAAGACTTGAGAATAATGGTCGGCAAAAACGTCTGCTTTTTCTTTATCTGTAGTAGGAGGGTTAGGAGCGACGTGTATGGGATAGGTGGGTCGTGATTTATGTGTTTTAGTTAGTCTTCGAAATGTAGTCCAGAATTTGTTAGAGTCGTGCATATCAGATAATTCTGAACATGCAGTAGTCCATAGTTTTTGTTTTATTGCTTTGATGTACGAACGTGCATGTCTTAGTGTTCTTCTGTGTTCTCGTAAAGTCGTATTGTCGCGAGTACGTAAGTAGGAGTTGTACAGTTCGTGGGCTAGTTTTAGTAATGATAGTGCTTTGGGGGGGATTGGGGGTTTGGTAGGATGATAGGAATGTCTCGGAATGTGTCTTTGGTCAGCTGTTATTATTACTTGCTCTACTAGACTGATTAGTGCGTGTAGGTTCGGGATTGAGGTAGGTGGGGGGGAGTGCTGGAGCAGTTCTGTTATTGTTTGGCGGAATTGTTGCCAGTCGGTTTGAAAATAACATCTGGTGGGAGGAGGGCGGGAATATTGGTTACGTAATGTGTAGGATATGTTTGGGATGGTGATTATCGCTGGTGCGTGGTCAGAATCTATACATAGTCCTTTTTCTATTACTGGGTTAGTGGAGAGCGAGGGCGATAAGATAAGCATGTCGGGAGTGGAGTTGGAAATAGGACGGGTGTGGAAGGGGAAGGGAATCTGTACTCCCCGGATTTGCGAGATTACTGTATTAAAGTCATTAGATTGTGTTACATTATAAGAATTAATATTAATGTCGGCTATAAATATGTAATTATGAAAAGTTGAGTCTATGTATTTAATGAAATCTACTGGTGGAGGTGATCTGGGTGTAAGGTACATTGTTACTATTGCTATAGTGGTATTGTTTGGAAGATATGTTTCTATTATTAGGTATTCTGAAAAGTTATTCGCAAAATTATAAGAGAAAGATTTAGTTGTTATATGTTTCTTGATTCCTATGGCTACTCCTCCACGAGCTTGTCCTGGTCTATCTGCTCTGTGGAGATGGAATAGCTTAAAGTGTGGGCTTTGTCCACTGTGTAGGCTATTTGAAGCCACCGGCAGTGCCAATGCACTATGAGAGCTATGTCTCATTTTCAAAAATAGATGCCTGCCTGGCCATCAAATGATGTAGATGTTGATTCCCATAGGGAACCTAAAATATTTGTCCTGAATGAGTAAATTTATAATACCAATATAATGGTCTGTTATTGGACATTATAAATTTTCCAGCTAACTCATTCTTGGTTGCCTGAGTTTCGCCCTTGTGTGCTAAGTTAGGCTCGTCAGTTGGGACTTAGCACACCACCCAAGACGCAAGGCTAGTGCATACCGTGGAGGCCACTGCGTAGCTATTTGAAGCCACCGGCAGTGCCAATGCACTATGAGAGCTATGTCTCATTTCCTAAAATAGATGCCTGCCTGGCCATCATATGATGTAGATGTTGATTCCCATAGGGAACCTAAAATATTTGTCCTGAATGAGTAAATTTATCATACCAATATAATGGTCTGTTATTGGACATTATAAATTTTCCAGCTAACTCATGCTTGGTTGCCTGCGTTTCGCCCTCGTGTGCTAAGTTAGGCTCGTCAGTTGGGACTTAGCACACCACCCAAGATGCAAGGCTAGTGCATACCGTGGAGGCCACTGTGTAGGCTATTTGAAGCCACTGGCAGTGCCAATGCACTATGAGAGCTATGTCTCATTTCCAAAAATAGATGCCTGCCTGGCCATTAAATGATGTAGATGTTGATTCCCATAGGGAACCGAAAATATTTGTCCTGAATGAGTAAATTTATAATACCAATATAATGGTCTGTTATTGGACATTATAAATTTTCCAGCTAACTCATTCTTGGTTGCCTGCGTTTCGCCCTCGTGTGCTAAGTTAGGCTCGTCAGTTGGGACTTAGCACACCACCCAAGACGCAAGGCTAGTGCATACCGTGGAGCCCACTGTGTAGGCTATTTGAAGCCACCAGCAGTGCCAATGCACTATGAGAGCTATGTCTCATTTCCAAAAATAGATGTCCAATAATGGACCATTATATTGGTATTATAAATTTACTCATTCAGGACAAATATTTTAGGTTCCCTATGGAAATCAACATCTACATCATTTGATGGCCGAGCAGGCATCTATTTTGGAAATGAGACATAGCTCTCATAGTGCATTGGCACTGCCGGTGGCTTCAAATAGCCTATGCAGTGGCCTGCTCGGTATGCACTAGCCTTGCATCTTGGGTGCTGTGCTAAGTTCCAACTGACGAGCCTAACTTAGCACACGAGGGCGAAACGCAGGCAACCAAGAATGAGTTAGCTGGAAAATTTATAATGTCCAATAACAGACCATTATATTGGTATTATAACCCAAAGGAATACCGCACGAACATATGGATCGACTCTATAAATTCTGCTTATACTCTTTTAATACTCAAAAGGTACCCTTTGTTGGACTAGCAAGGAGAGAGGACGAACTACTGGAGCACTTCATTAAGATAAGTTCTAACTTTCAAGTATTAAAGAGTATAAACAGAATTTAAACATAAATATTTCTATATTTCTAAACAGATTTTATCAGTTAATATAAACACTAGAACTGCTTCAGGTTTATCTCTCAAATATTGCAGTAATTTTTAACAGTGCATGGAATAAAATAAAACAGTGTCTGAAAGGACATTGTCATCATAACTTAACCTTATCATACTTCAATATAAACCTGATCTACATAATTTTCATAGAAATAAAGAAGTCATTGTCATTATTTTGAATTAATCATAAAAAATACATTTATGAAATACTAGGTATTTTTAATAGAAAATTGACTTCCTGCACTAAAAGGATATATATTTTCACATAGAATTTGTCTCAAAAACATGATACTTGCAAAGTTAAAAGTGTCTTTTTCATTTCTCAAGAACCAGTTTTCATTATTTTTGTCAGTTCCTGGGGGAAAAAAAAAAGTATTGACTGCCATTTTGCTCAACGCAGCCTCAATGTCAACATGAAAGTACTTCCACTGGTGCAACCAAATAATAGATTTTGATCATCATTTGTTTCTCAGAGAATTTCAAGACGAAAGATAAAAGGATCTGGAAGCAGCATGACTTGACTTAGTGCTATCTGGTGATTTACAATAAAACAAAGCTTGAATTCATAGACCTCCTTTCAGAGAGGTGATCACACTTGATGAAACAGCACATCATTTCCTTGGGAGACAGTCTGCAGTTCGGTGGCATGAGAAATTTGCAAGGGATACCTGCTCAGGGATGGGGGGGGTGGGGGAATCACTACAATCAACATCGGAACACGGAGTGGCCACCACTGAGAATTAGTGGAAACTCCAAAGAATTTGAAGGTTGACATTGCTTGTGTTAAGGAAACAAAGCGGAAGGGTTCCAAGGCAAAGGAGATTGGGGATAGTTATATGGTTACCTATCACAGCACAAACACATCAAGGACTGATATAGCAGTCAGTTAGCCAACAATTTTATGACAACATCACGAGCGTCTCGAGAGTGTCCATCAACATTGCATCACAGTTAGCCATTACTTCTATTCTCTCTTGTTATGCACCACAGACTGGGTTGCCCAGCTCCTTAAGGGCAGGTGACCTGTCATCCTATTTATTCTTTGTGTTATGTTCCTGTATTTCTGCCTTAATATATATATCAGTGCACTTACTTGTTCTCTTTTCATTACCTTTATTATTATGCTACTGACATTTATTAAACTGTTCTGACAGTAATACAAAACTTTTGTATGGACATTTTAATGCCAAATGCATGTGAGAGTTTGGATATTGTCGGCCTCTATATCTGATCAAATACAAGGCAAACTAGTTTTTTTCTTTCTTAATATACACTCATCAACAAAAAATAATCACTCACCAAGAAGGAGTTGTTGTTTTGCTGCAAAACTCAGCACGCAATTACATCTCAAGCGGATAGTCAAATGTTTAGTATAGTGATGCGATTAGTTGAACAGTCGTGCCACCAGAGGACGTGAATGTGCTGCCATTCATGGCCTGTGTAAAGGTCTGCAGAGGATATTCGTATGTAGTGGAACACCATTTCCAGTTATGGAAAGCTCATTGACCACTCAACATGCCTCTTCGATACAATCAAAGAGATATCACCTTATTGTCAGAGTTTGAGACATGCATCACCTCATAATCTGGAGCCCTTTGTGCTGAGCAGTGGTCGCTTGGTAGGCCAAGGTTTATCTGGCCTGGTAGCTGCATGGGATATCAGAGTTTGAGAGGAAGCACATTTATTTAATGTGTGAGGCAGATGGTTGTGGATGAGTGAGGTTACTGACACTCTGCAACTGGACTCAGGACATACTCGGCTGACGACGAGGAGAGTGGACCATTCAGGTACATATAGCGCTGATGTTGCAGGTCTCTGTGACTGCCTGAACCATTTTCAGGTGTATGGCTGAAGGAAATTTAGTCTCAAGGTCCCCATTACATGTTGTCATTATTACAGTGTTGTGATGACAAACCTGGACTGCTGCAGACTTGAACCAGGTTTTCTTTAGTGACATATTCAGGATCTCTTTGTACACTACCTCCTCACTGATGTGCTGGTCTGAGGGCCATTGCATACATCTGTAGTAGTGATACAAGAAACATTGACAGCGCAACAATATATGCAAGACACTCTGCCACATACTCCAAGGGTATCACAGGAATACATCTGCAGTATGCCACACTTCCATGGTCTGCTCAGTTGCCAGATTTATCGCTCATCGAACTTGTCTGGTACCACCTTGGGCACTACCTTCAACAGGATTTAATACTATCTAGATGACCAATTGCAGCAAAAATGCACAGTTATGTCAGGATACCATTATGAAACCTGTATGACTCCATGCCCTATTGTATTACATCTTGTAATCAAGCTAGAGGCAGACTCACAGGGTGCTAAAGTCTCCCTTCAAGTGTTCAGTTTTCCATAGTAAACTATCCTTTTGCTCTAATATTGTAATCACTTCCTTACATTAGCATTGCAGTCACCCTTATCAATGTTCTGACAGTTCCTTCTCAGTGCATGATTATTTTTTATGAGTGTATGGTTGTCGGTGACATTTGGCTGAATTAATAAGAACATATGTCTAGGTAATGAGGGAATCTGCTTGTGTTTCAGGTCTTGCTGGGGTGCTCTGGAGTATTCACATCCTAAACGAAGACAAAAGTATCCACATGCTGGATAAAGCACTGTATGTTTTGGGAATCTTGTGTGTGTATGGTTACCGAACTGCCACTGGAAGTGTAGTCCTACCTTTTGCTTACCCACAGTCAAGGTAACAATATACTTACCTTTAGACACTTTCCGATACAAAAAAAAAAAAATCACAACTCACCTACTTCAGACATTCCTTCAATTACCTCTCGTCACATCATGATGGAAATACCCAAGCATATAACACCAACCTCCTTGCATTATCAACAAACAGAACTACCATGTTCACCCAATCCATCATGGTTTTTGCATATAATGAATGGAACAAAATTCCTGAGAACATCAGATCTCCATTCAAGTATTTAGTTTTCCATAGTAAACTATCCTTTTGCTCTGAGATTATAATTGCTTCCTTAGGTTAACGTTCTATTAACCCGTATCATGTGATTCTGACAACTTCATGCATTCCCGTACTGTACGTACTGTCTCAGAATCTCTGTTATTTTCTCCAATCCTGCCATCTTTTTTTTTATATCATTGTTTCTTCTCCTTTCCTTTAACCCTTTCCCGCCCGCATTTTTACTCCGCTTATCCCCAGGTTTCAACCTATTATTTAGCAAAAACTGAAACAGACCGTATTGTTTCAGAAAAAGTTAAATACAGTAAAAACTATTATTCACAATGAATTCAAATTTTCAATAATATTAGAAAATATACCATGACATCCATTCTCTGTTTATTGAGTCATAATGTGTCCCCCCCTCCTCGTGATACTCGACACAGAGACAGTCTGCATTTTTCACAATTCCCATGTTGTCTGAATCCTTCAAAACCAATAATCACGTGATTTTGGAAGTGGAATGATGCCCATGTATATAAGATTTTATTTCATTTGGGCAAGGGTCTTCCCATTCTGTTTTTATCTTACCGGAATGCGACTGTTTGAAGGCTGCATTGTTATATGCGCAATAGGCTATGTCACTGAATAGTTTTTCTCCTCCTAACATACGTAGAAACAATCTCTTTCCCCTAACACTCTTTCCGAATTATGCGCAGGTTCAACATCATTTAATCATTCGGAGTAACGAAACGTAATATTTGTGTTACCTGAATTGCCGTGGCATTGCCATCGGGTCCGATTTATCGATATTCGTTTTCATTCATATCACTGTTATCACTAAAATAATCTTCGTTGATACATTATTCACTCATCAAAAATTCACCTGCACCCCTACTCAAGGATTCTGTGTCACTGTTTCGCCCATATTCAGCTCAGTTTCAATATACGCGATATTCAATCCCGCCATGTTTATGGATGAAACAGCTGACCCGCGCTCGCGGAAGTTCAAGACCGTTGCCTAGGCAACGTCAAGACAGATTATCTCTCTTCCTTTATTCCCTAAGACTTGTAGAATGCACTGCGTGTTCATAAATGCCTTACAAACACTTCACTGATGAGATAAATAAAAAAACTATCGCACAGATCGCAGACGAATGCAGATAATGCAGCCGGGCGCTTTCGGGCGCTAAGGACCGGAAGGCTAAATGAACAGTCGGGCGCTTTCGGGCGCTGAGGGCCGGAAAGGGTTAAGAGGCACTTTCAAAGCATGTCTGGGAGTGTTTTCGTAACTGGATTTGCATATCTCCTTTCCACTTTACTAATTAAATTGTGTTTTCTTAATATGTCCTACGAATGTAATTCACTGACTCATGTTAAATTCACATTTAATCGTGTAATATTCCTCTTAGTATATTGTATTATATTTTGGTATACACAGACTTATATTTAAAGATTGCAGCCTGTCAACCTGGTAGATGTAAGAAATCATTAACCTATCTATCTGTCTGTCTGTCTATCTATCTATCTCTTGATGAATGAATAAATAAATAAATAAATTAATTAATTAATTAGTAAATGCCTGGTGGACCTCTGATTGTGATAGAATGCATGAAAAAAGACATCAAGCTTGGTTGAAATTTCAAGCCCACAAAACAGAAGAAAACGCCATGAACCTCAAGAATGTCAGAAAAGAATTCACCCAAACTATTAGAAGAATTAAGAGAAAATATCAAAAAGATTTAATAAACTCTATTGAGGAAAAATTATTACAAAACCAATTCTAGAGATTATTACAAAGCCTTTGGTAAACAATTGCAAAAATACAACCCCCCCACATTATTGTTGAAAAATAAAGATGGAAAAATAGCACATAACAATAAGGAAAACTCAGAAATCATGGCGGAAGCATTTAACAAGCTCTTGAACAGTGATGAACCTGAAAAGATCTTATTAATTGATACACGTATCGCGATACGTGGAGGTTATAAATTATACTGGAGTGGACAGGAGAAGGTAGCGAAAAATGGTGTTGGATTCTTAATTAACGAAAGGACTGATGCTACAGCTGAAGTTATCTGCCAAAGTGATAGAATCATTAAAATGTCCATGAAACTGGAGAACACTAAGTACACCATCATACAAGTGTATGCCCCACAGACAGGCTGCAGTGAGGAAGACAAAGAGAAATTTCGGCAAGACCTGGAAGATACAGTTAATGAGGAAAATGTTATTATTATTGGAGATCTAAATGCGCAAGTTGGGGTAGACAGACTTGGGTACGAGAACATCATTGGTCCACATGGATTTGGACAAAGGAACCCAGAAGGAGAACAACTATTAGATCTGTGCAGAAGAAATGATCTTATAATCAAAAATACATTCTTCAAAAAAAGAGACAGTCACAGAATAACAAGGTACAGTTGGGATGGCCAGTATAGAACATTGATTGACTACGTAATCACAAATAAAGATGGTGGCAGGTACATCACAGATGTAAAGGTCATCCCTAGTGAAAGCAT
The DNA here is from genome assembly GCF_040414725.1 of Anabrus simplex. Taxonomy (NCBI): domain Eukaryota; kingdom Metazoa; phylum Arthropoda; class Insecta; order Orthoptera; family Tettigoniidae; genus Anabrus; species Anabrus simplex. Next base: position 406,776,098 of record NC_090268.1, read on the forward strand.
GGACAGTGACCACAGATTGTTGGTAGTAGACTTCAAACATAAGACAAATGAAACGCAGAAACTTATTACGAAAAAACCAAGGATCAAAACTTGGAAGTTGCAAGAAGTCCAAATAAAGGAAGAATACAAACTAAGGATTCAACAGAGTTTGCCGAAGTGTGAAGTAACCAGCGTTAATGAAGAATGGAAGGCCTTCAATGACACCTTTGTGGGAGAAGCCAATAACCTATGTGGAGTTACAAGTTCTATCAAAAGAAAAAAGGAGACACCATGGTGGAATGATAGAGTGAAACCAGCGGTGAAAGAAAGAAACCAAATAAAGAAGGCACTGGACAAGGAGAAACAAAAACAGGGACAAGAACGAAATGAACAAGAAATACAAAGACTTCAAGGAGTATACAGGAACAAGAAACTTGCTGTAAAGAACATTGTAAGGGAAGAAAAAGAGAAGAAATGGAATGAGTTTGCAGACAAACTGGAAGAGGACAGTAGAGGAAATATGAAATTGCTATACAGAGTAGTGAAAAACAAGCGAAGGGATCAAGAGACCATAAAAGCAATAGAACGTGATGATGGAACTCTGGCACAAGAAGAGGGAGAAATTAAACAAGAACTCAAGATCTATTTCGAAAAGCTGCTGAATTGAGATACAGAAAACATAACAACGGATAGAGGAGAGCCAAGTCGAGGAACCACAATTGAACCACCAATTACATGGCTTGAGGTTGAAAATGCGCTCAAGAGCATGAAGAAAGGAAAGGGAGTGGGCGTAGATGAACTAAGTGCAGATATGCTGAAAACAGCGGGAGTTCCAGGAATCCAATGGCTCTATAGACTGCTCAACAAGATATGGGAGGAAAATACTATTCCTGAGGACTGGAAGATGGGCATCATTGTACCTCTGTTCAAGAAAGGAAGCCGACGAAAATGTACTAATTACCGTGGTATCATACTACTGTCTCATGTCCTGAAAATATTGGAAAAAATAATAGAGACCAGAATCAGAGATATTGTTGAACCAATTTTGGAAGAAGAGCAGTATGGTTTCAGACCAGGAAGGTCAACTACAGACCTTATATTTGCAATTAGGATGCTAATGGAAAAATACTGGGAGAAGAACAAGCCTTTAATCCTAATATTTTTGGACATTGAGAAAGCATACGATAGTGTACCAAGGGAAAGAATTTGGCAATGAATGAAAGAACTTCAAGTGCGAGATAGCCTCATAGACAAAGTGAAAATGTTGTATAGTGGGAACAGAAGCTGTATTCAAGTAGGATGTGGTTTGTCGGACTGGTTTGAAACAAAGAGAGGAGTGCAGCAGGGCAGCTCATTGTCACCACTTCTATTTATTATTGTAATGGATGTAGTAATGAAATCTATTAAAAGGAAAGAACATGGAGATATCAAAGCCTTCACATTTGCAAATGATGTTGCGATCTGGAGTGACTCAGAAGAGGAATTGGGAGAGAGAATACAAAGCTGGAATGAGGAGTTTAAGAAATATGGTTTAAACATCAGCAAGACTAAGACGGTGGTGATGAAAGTGTATGGGGAAGGAGCAGAACCAATAGTCATGTTAAATGAAGCTCAACTGGACAGCGTTCCAGTTTTCAAATACTTGGGTAGCGTTATATCTAATGACAACCTAGCAAAACATGAGGTGAACAATCGAATCAATAAGGCATCACAATTCTACCACCAGGTAAGACACCTGCTGTGGGATGAGCAAATACCCATGAAAACAAAAATGACATTGTACAAGTCCTATTATACACCAATTCTTACATACAGTCTCGAAACCACAACACTGACCAATAGAGATAATTCCAAACTTCAGGCAGCTGAAATGAAATTCCTACGCACTATGATCCAGAAAACCAGGAAAGACAAGATTAGGAATGAGAAAATTAGAGAAGAAGTAGGAATAGACAATTCTCTCCTAAATAAGATTCAGATATCAAGACTGAAGTGGTTTGGTCACATGAAGAGGATGCCAGTAAACAGAACTGCAAGGAAGGAATTTGACAGAAAGGTAGAAGGAAGACGACCCATGGGAAGGCCACGAAGGAAATGGATAGATTTAGTTAAGAGCGATGTAATGCTGAGAGGTCATGATTGGGACAAGTTGGTGGAGGAAGAATGGTACAAGGACAGGATGAGATGGAGGAGGCTCATATACCACACCCGGGAAACTGGAGATGGTTTAGGATGATGATGATGATCGTGATAAAAACAAAACCAGAAAATATACACCCACCTACAGCAAAAGAAGCTGAAACAGTGCTTAAAGAAATGAAGAACTACAAAGCGTGTGGAGAAGACCAGGTTTTTGCAGAGATGTGGAAATATGCCGGCAGTGCAACTCAGACATCCCTCCATATGATGTTACAGAAGATTTGGATATCAGAAAAATTCCCAGAACAGTTGACAACAGCTATAATTAATCCAATTCATAAGAAAGGTGAGAGAAGTAATCCAGACAACTATAGAGGTATTTCCATCCTTGGCTGCACGTATAAGATTTTCTCTAAGATACTATATAATCGGATTAAAGAACAACTTGATCAAGAGTTAGTTGAATACCAGGGAGGCTTCAGACCTTGGAGAAGCTGCTCTGAACAAATAATAACTTTGAAGCTAGTCATGGCATATTACAGAAAACAAAACAAGCCCCTTTCAATAACATTTATAATTCAAGAAAGCTTACGACTCTATCCACAGACCATCATTATTAAAAATTTTAAGACATTTTGGTCTTCACCCAAAGCTAATCAAATTGATTGAACTTACTCTAACTAATACAGTTTCTAA